>NC_088169.1:112927609-113527609 GCF_028769735.1 Zonotrichia leucophrys gambelii
TTCCGTTTATTTTTCCTAAAGTCTTGGATTCATAGAAAAGGTCCAAGGCTGCCCCAACAGAAAACCTAAAGCCAAAATGCAGAACTCTGGTAAAAGCCGCAGCGAAGGCTCTACACATTGCCAGTATTACACACAAAGTGAAAAAGCTAAAATCAAGCACAAGTAATGCAGGGACACGTACCTTGAGTTCCCAAAAATTCTTCAACAACATGACGACACACTGGAAGAAAGTCCACACCGTCTGCCTAAACAGAACCGCCACCCAACAGCCCCACAGCCACAACTTTGCGCCACGCCCCACGCAGCCCCCCAGCTGCCCAAAAGCCTCACGCTTCAGCTTGACTCACCGTCGCGACGTCCGGCGCAGTCCCACGCCGTGCTGGGAGCCGGGCCCTCTGGGCAAAGGAAGCTGGGCACGCAAGGCAGCGGCCAAGAGGCTGCACCCCTGCTTACAGGGGGCTCAGGCCGCTGCCTGGACTAAAAAGTGCCCGGGACCCCAGAGCACTTACAGGCCCCCACTTACAGGGCGGCTCTGGTCCCCAAGGCCTACGGAGGCTCCTTCTCTCCACCAGTTGCGGGGCGCTCCCCACTAACGGGGCGGGCGCCCCACACAGGCTGCCAGCTGAAGGGAGCACACAGGCTCCCAGACCCGCAGCCCGCTTACAGGCCGGTCCACACCCGGGGAGCCACAGAGCTCGGCCTTCCCCCAAGGCAACAGGAACCTGACTCTACCGTCAGGCAGTCCAGCTCACGGCCTAAAGCCGAGGGGCCGCCAGCCCAGCCCCGAGGACAGGGAGGGCACACGCCCGGCCCCATGACTCCTGGCCCCACGCCTCTGAAAGACCGGGGCCAGGGACACCCGCCTGATTACAGGGGGTCCCTCCAACCGCCCGCCGAGGCCAGGGGACGCACAGAACCCCACTTACGGGGCCGCCCCCTGCTGCCCGGCACCCCCCAACAAGCGCTGCGGAGCACACAGGCTCCAGCCTGCGTCCCACTTAGGGACAGGCCGGAGCCCGGCCGCAGCGCAGCGCGGCAACACGGCCGTCTGCAGAGCCCCGGGAGCCTCCTGTACGAGGCCGCCAGCCATGTGGCGCCAGCCCGAAGCACTGGCAAAGGCAGGAGCGTGCCCTGCGGCACAGCACCTCTGCAAGCCGCCCCCCAGGCAAGGGCCCGGGAGCGCTCGTTCCTGTCGCCTGGCTAAAGGAGCCTCCCCAGCCCTGCTTACAGGGACCCGGGTGGGGCTGCTCCTGGGGACAAAGGGTGCCGCCAAGGTCCTGACACGGGCCCCGAGTACAGGGCCCGCACGCTGGCAGCTCACCAGCACCACCGGCAGCGTGGGCGCACGCCCTGGCCCTGGCTACAGGCGGGTCACGCTGCCCACGCTGCCGCTAAGCGCCTTCGCGCCGCCCTCAGAAAGCAGGGGCAAGGCCGGAGGCTTTCTCCACCCGTGCAATTTGGGCACCCGCCTGTGGCTGCACAGAGCTCCTCTTTCCCTCCTGGGAAGTCTAAGCTACACTGGCTCTGTTGCTAAAGCACAAGCACACACACACACTTCCTCACTAACACCAACTAAGGGGAGGGGCAGGCAGGGGAGGGGGAGACAGTCCCAGAAGAGGGAGCAAGCTCTGTGCAGCCAACCTACTCCAGGGAGCCATTGCTAATTTGCTGAGCGGGAGAGGAAAGCGTCAGACCTGCCCCTGCACTGAGAGGAGGCCACAGGGGCCTCGACGCGCTGAAGCGCCTCAGGACCGGCACCAGGGACACGGGCTGTGACACGCCCCGAGTACAGGGGGTCACGCTGGCCAGGGGGCAGCAGCAGGCAGAAAGCTGCCGGGGCTGGGGAAAAGCCCTGCCCTGCTTACAGGGTAGCTGGGCTGGGGGCCGGGAGAGCTCCGTTTCCCCCCTGCGGTGCGGAGACAGGGGCTCTCACCCTCCTTTACAGGGTTGCCCCTCTCTCCGGGCAGCCAAAGGAGCACAAGGGCAAAAGGCCCAACCACAGCAAAGACCAGCCCTGCGCACAGGGAGGTCGCCCAGCGCAAAGCCGGCCGCCGCACCCTGAAGGTGCCCTGGCCTGGAAAAAGCCCTTTGCCCAGAGGGCCCCTCGCGTCCCTCTTCGGCTCCTGTGCCTCGCTCTTGATCTCCAAGACGACGCCGCCGCTCTTGCCTCGTCGTCCCACGGCTTCTGCCAATGGACGACCACACACTCAGGCCTGAGAAACTCCAGGCCCCGTACCCGCAGGGAACCGCCACCCAACAGTCCCACAGGGACATCCCCAACCGGCCACCCGCAGATCCTTTTGGCTGCCCAAAAGCCTCACGCTTCAGCTCCAAGCTGCTGCTCTTACCTTGCGGCTGCGCTTCTGAGCTCGAGGCCGCCGATGCTGAAGGCTGGCTCTTGCCTCGCCGATCCACTCTTGAGCTCGAAGAGGCCGCTCCTGCGGCTCGCTCTTTCCTCGCTGTCCCACGGCTTCTGCAAACGTCGACGACGACACAGTCAGGCCCGAGGAGCTCCAGCTGCCATAGGGAAGCGCCACCCAACAGCCCCACAGCCGGATCCTCATGCCAGCACCCCCCCCAGCTGCCCAAAAGCCTCACGCTTCAGCTTGACTCACCGTCGCGACGTCCGGCGCAGTCCCACGCCGTGCTGGGAGCCGGGCCCTCTGGGCAAAGGAAGCTGGGCACGCGAGGCAGCGGCCAAGAGGCTGCACCCCTGCTTACAGGGGGCTCAGGCCGCTGCCTGGACTAAAAAGTGCCCGGGACTCCAGAGCACTTACAGGCCCCCACTTACAGGGCGGCTCTGGTCCCCAAGGCCTACGGAGGCTCCTTTTCTCTCCACCAGTTGCGGGGCGCTCCCCACTAACGGGGCGGGCGCCCCACACAGGCTGCCAGCTGAAGGGAGCACAAAGGCTCCCAGACCCGCAGCCTGCTTACAGGCCGGTCCACACCCGGGGAGCCACAGAGCTCGGCCTTCCCCCAAGGCAACAGGAACCTGACTCTACCGTCAGGCAGTCCAGCTCACGGCCTAAAGCCGAGGGGCCGCCAGCCCAGCCCCGAGGACAGGGAGGGCACACGCCCGGCCCCATGACTCCTGGCCCCACGCCTCTGAAAGACCGGGGCCAGGGACACCCGCCTGATTACAGGGGTCCCTCCAACCGCCCGCCGAGGCCAGGGGACGCACAGAACCCCACTTAGCGGGGCCGCCCCCTGCTGCCCGGCACCCCCCAACAAGCGCTGCGGAGCACACAGGCTCCAGCCTGCGTCCCACTTAGGGACAGGCCGGAGCCCGGCCGCAGCGCAGCGCGGCAACACGGCCGTCTGCAGAGCCCCGGGAGCCTCCTGTACGAGGCCGCCAGCCATGTGGCGCCAGCCCGAAGCACTGGCAAAGGCAGGAGCGTGCCCTGCGGCACAGCACCTCTGCAAGCCGCCCCCGGCAAGGGCCCGGGAGCGCTCGTTCCTGTGCCTGGCTAAAGGAGCCTCCCCAGCCCTGCTTACAGGGACCCGGGTGGGGCTGCTCCTGGGGACAAAGGGTGCCGCCAAGGTCCTGACACGGGCCCCGAGTACAGGGCCCGCACGCTGGCAGCTCACCAGCACCACCGGCAGCGTGGGCGCACGCCCTGGCCCTGGCTACAGGCGGGTCACGCTGCCCACGCTGCCGCTAAGCGCCTTCGCGCCGCCCTCAGAAAGCAGGGGCAAGGCCGGAGGCTTTCTCCACCCGTGCAATTTGGGCACCCGCCTGTGGCTGCACAGAGCTCCTCTTTCCCTCCTGGGAAGTCTAAGCTACACTGGCTCTGTTGCTAAAGCACAAGCACACACACACTTCCTCACTAACACCAACTAAGGGGAGGGGCAGGCAGGGGAGGGGGAGACAGTCCCAGAAGAGGGAGCAAGCTCTGTGCAGCCAACCTACTCCAGGGAGCCATTGCTAATTTGCTGAGCGGGAGAGGAAAGCGTCAGACCTGCCCCTGCACTGAGAGGAGGCCACAGGGGCCTCGACGCGCTGAAGCGCCTCAGGACCGGCACCAGGGACACAGGCTGTGACACGCCCCGAGCACAGGGGGGCACGCTGGCCAGGGGCCAGCAGCAGGCAGCAAGCTGCCGGGGTTGGGGAAAAGCCCTGCCCTGCTTACAGGGTAGCTGGGCTGGGGGCCGGGAGAGCTCCGTTTCCCCCCTGCGGTGCGGAGACAGGGGCTCTCACGCCCTCCTTTACAGGGTCGCCCCTCTCTCCGGGCAGCCAAAGGAGCACGAGGCAAAAGGCCAAGCACAGCAAGGACCAGCCCTGCACGCAGGGAGGTCGCCCAGCGCAAAGCCGGCCGCCGCACCCTGAAGGTGCCCTGGCCTGGAAAAAGCCCTTTGCCCAGAGGGCCCCTCGCGTCCCTCTTCGGCTCCTGTGCCTCGCTCTTGATCTCCAAGACGACGCCGCCGCTCTTGCCTCGTCGTCCCACGGCTTCTGCCAATGGACGACCACACACTCAGGCCTGAGAAACTCCAGACCCCGTGCCTGCAGGGAACCGCCACCCAACGGCCCCACAGGGACATCCCCAACCGGCCACCCGCAGATCCTTTTGGCTGCCCAAAAGCCTCACGCTTCAGCTCCAAGCTGCTGCTCTTACCTTGCGGCTGCGCTTCTGAGCTCGAGGCCGCCAATGCCGAAGGCTGGCTCTTGCCTCGCCGATCCACTCTTGAGCTCGAAGAGGCCGCTCCTGCGGCTCGCTCTTTCCTCGCTGTCCCGCGGCTTCTGCTGCAAACGTCGACGAGGACACGGTCAGGCCCGAGGAGCTCCAGCTGCCATGGGGAAGCGCCACCCAACAGCCCCACTGCCGGATCCTCGTGCCCGCGGCCCCCCAGCTGCCCAAAAGCCTCACGCTTCAGCTTGACTCACCGTCGCGACGTCCGGCGCAGTCCCACGCCGTGCTGCTGGGAGCCGGGCCCTCTGGGCAAAGGAAGCTGGGCACGCGAGGCAGCGGCCAAGAGGCTGCACCCCTGCTTACAGGGGGCTCAGGCCGCTGCCTGGACTAAAAAGTGCCCGGGACCCCAGAGCACTTACAGGCCCCCACTTACAGGGCGGCTCTGGTCCCCAAGGCCTACGGAGGCTCCTTCTCTCCACCAGTTGCGGGGCGCTCCCCACTAACGGGGCGGGCGCCCCACACAGGCTGCCAGCTGAAGGGAGCACAAAGGCTCCCAGACCCGCAGCCTGCTTACAGGCCGGTCCACACCCGGGGAGCCACAGAGCTCGGCCTTCCCCCAAGGCAACAGGAACCTGACTCTACCGTCAGGCAGTCCAGCTCACGGCCTAAAGCCGAGGGGCCGCCAGCCCAGCCCCGAGGACAGGGAGGGCACACGCCCGGCCCCATGACTCCTGGCCCCACGCCTCTGAAAGACCGGGCCAGGGACACCCGCCTGATTACAGGGGGTCCCTCCAACCGCCCGCCGAGGCCAGGGGACGCACAGAACCCCACTTGCGGGGCCGCCCCCTGCTGCCCGGCACCCCCCAACAAGCGCTGCGGAGCACACAGGCTCCAGCCTGCGTCCCACTTATTAGGGACAGGCCGGAGCCCGGCCGCAGCGCAGCGCGGCAACACGGCCGTCTGCAGAGCCCCGGGAGCCTCCTGTACGAGGCCGCCAGCCATGTGGCGCCAGCCCGAAGCACTGGCAAAGGCAGGAGCGTGCCCTGCGGCACAGCACCTCTGCAAGCCGCCCCCCGGCAAGGGCCCGGGAGCGCTCGTTCCTGTCGCCTGGCTAAAGGAGCCTCCCCAGCCCTGCTTACAGGGACCCGGGTGGGGCTGCTCCTGGGGACAAAGGGTGCCGCCAAGGTCCTGACACGGGCCCCGAGTACAGGGCCCGCACGCTGGCAGCTCACCAGCACCACCGGCAGCGTGGGCGCACGCCCTGGCCCTGGCTACAGGCGGGTCACGCTGCCCACGCTGCCGCTAAGCGCCTTCGCGCCGCCCTCAGAAAGCAGGGGCAAGGCCGGAGGCTTTCTCCACCCGTGCAATTTGGGCACCCGCCTGTGGCTGCACAGAGCTCCTCTTTCCCTCCTGGGAAGTCTAAGCTACACTGGCTCTGTTGCTAAAGCACAAGCACACACACACACTTCCTCACTAACACCAACTAAGGGGAGGGGCAGGCAGGGGAGGGGGAGACAGTCCCAGAAGAGGGAGCAAGCTCTGTGCAGCCAACCTACTCCAGGGAGCCATTGCTAATTTGCTGAGCGGGAGAGGAAAGCGTCAGACCTGCCCCTGCACTGAGAGGAGGCCACAGGGGCCTCGACGCGCTGAAGCGCCTCAGGACCGGCACCAGGGACACAGGCTGTGACACGCCCCGAGTACAGGGGGGCACGCTGGCCAGGGGCCAGCAGCAGGCAGCAAGCTGCCGGGGTTGGGGAAAAGCCCTGCCCTGCTTACAGGGTAGCTGGGCTGGGGGCCGGGAGAGCTCCGTTTCCCCCCTGCGGTGCGGAGACAGGGGCTCTCACGCCCTCCTTTACAGGGTCGCCCCTCTCTCCGGGCAGCCAAAGGAGCACGAGGCAAAAGGCCAAGCACAGCAAGGACCAGCCCTGCACGCAGGGAGGTCGCCCAGCGCAAAGCCGGCCGCCGCACCCTGAAGGTGCCCTGGCCTGGAAAAAGCCCTTTGCCCAGAGGGCCCCTCGCGTCCCTCTTCGGCTCCTGTGCCTCGCTCTTGATCTCCAAGACGACGACGACGCGCTCTTGCCTCGTCGTCCCACGGCTTCTGCCAATGGACGACCACACACTCAGGCCTGAGTAGCTCCAGGCCCCGTACCGCAGGGAACCGCCACCCAACAGTCCCACAGGGACATCCCCAACCGGCCACCCGCAGATCCTTTTGGCTGCCCAAAAGCCTCACGCTTCAGCTCCAAGCTGCTGCTCTTACCTTGCGGCTGCGCTTCTGAGCTCGAGGCCGCCGATGCTGAAGGCTGGCTCTTGCCTCGCCGATCCACTCTTGAGCTCGAAGAGGCCGCTCCTGCGGCTCGCTCTTTCCTCGCTGTCCCACGGCTTCTGCAAACGTCGACGACGACACGGTCAGGCCCGAGGAGCTCCAGCTGCCATAGGGAAGCGCCACCCAACAGCCCCACAGCCGGATCCTCATGCCAGCACCCCCCCCCAGCTGCCCAAAAGCCTCACGCTTCAGCTTGACTCACCGTCGCGACGTCCGGCGCAGTCCCACGCCGTGCTGGGAGCCGGGCCCTCTGGGCAAAGGAAGCTGGGCACGCGAGGCAGCGGCCAAGAGGCTGCACCCCTGCTTACAGGGGGCTCAGGCCGCTGCCTGGACTAAAAAGTGCCCGGGACTCCAGAGCACTTACAGGCCCCCACTTACAGGGCGGCTCTGGTCCCCAAGGCCTACGGAGGCTCCTTTTCTCTCCACCAGTTGCGGGGCGCTCCCCACTAACGGGGCGGGCGCCCCACACAGGCTGCCAGCTGAAGGGAGCACAAAGGCTCCCAGACCCGCAGCCTGCTTACAGGCCGGTCCACACCCGGGAGCCACAGAGCTCGGCCTTCCCCCAAGGCAACAGGAACCTGACTCTACCGTCAGGCAGTCCAGCTCACGGCCTAAAGCCGAGGGGCCGCCAGCCCAGCCCCGAGGACAGGGAGGGCACACGCCCGGCCCCATGACTCCTGGCCCCACGCCTCTGAAAGACCGGGGCCAGGGACACCCGCCTGATTACAGGGGGTCCCTCCAACCGCCCGCCGAGGCCAGGGGACGCACAGAACCCCACTTGCGGGGCCGCCCCCTGCTGCCCGGCACCCCCCAACAAGCGCTGCGGAGCACACAGGCTCCAGCCTGCGTCCCACTTATTAGGGACAGGCCGGAGCCCGGCCGCAGCGCAGCGCGGCAACACGGCCGTCTGCAGAGCCCCGGGAGCCTCCTGTACGAGGCCGCCAGCCATGTGGCGCCAGCCCGAAGCACTGGCAAAGGCAGGAGCGTGCCCTGCGGCACAGCACCTCTGCAAGCCGCCCCCCGGCAAGGGCCCGGGAGCGCTCGTTCCTGTGCCTGGCTAAAGGAGCCTCCCCAGCCCTGCTTACAGGGACCCGGGTGGGGCTGCTCCTGGGGACAAAGGGTGCCGCCAAGGTCCTGACACGGGCCCCGAGTACAGGGCCCGCACGCTGGCAGCTCACCAGCACCACCGGCAGCGTGGGCGCACGCCCTGGCCCTGGCTACAGGCGGGTCACGCTGCCCACGCTGCCGCTAAGCGCCTTCGCGCCGCCCTCAGAAAGCAGGGGCAAGGCCGGAGGCTTTCTCCACCCGTGCAATTTGGGCACCCGCCTGTGGCTGCACAGAGCTCCTCTTTCCCTCCTGGGAAGTCTAAGCTACACTGGCTCTGTTGCTAAAGCACAAGCACACACACACACTTCCTCACTAACACCAACTAAAAGGGGAGGGGCAGGCAGGGGAGGGGGAGACAGTCCCAGAAGAGGGAGCAAGCTCTGTGCAGCCAACCTACTCCAGGGAGCCATTGCTAATTTGCTGAGCGGGAGAGGAAAGCGTCAGACCTGCCCCTGCACTGAGAGGAGGCCACAGGGGCCTCGACGCGCTGAAGCGCCTCAGGACCGGCACCAGGGACACGGGCTGTGACACGCCCCGAGTACAGGGGGGCACGCTGGCCAGGGGCCAGCAGCAGGCAGCAAGCTGCCGGGGTTGGGGAAAAGCCCTGCCCTGCTTACAGGGTAGCTGGGCTGGGGGCCGGGAGAGCTCCGTTTCCCCCTGCGGTGCGGAGACAGGGGCTCTCACACCCTCCTTTACAGGGTCGCCCCTCTCTCCGGGCAGCCAAAGGAGCACGAGGCAAAAGGCCAAGCACAGCAAGGACCAGCCCTGCACGCAGGGAGGTCGCCCAGCGCAAAGCCGGCCGCCGCACCCTGAAGGTGCCCTGGCCTGGAAAAAGCCCTTTGCCCAGAGGGCCCCTCGCGTCCCTCTTCGGCTCCTGTGCCTCGCTCTTGATCTCCAAGACGACGACGCCGCTCTTGCCTCGTCGTCCCACGGCTTCTGCCAATGGACGACCACACACTCAGGCCTGAGAAACTCCAGACCCCGTGCCTGCAGGGAACCGCCACCCAACAGTCCCACAGGGACATCCCCAACCGGCCACCCGCAGATCCTTTTGGCTGCCCAAAAGCCTCACGCTTCAGCTCCAAGCTGCTGCTCTTACCTTGCGGCTGCGCTTCTGAGCTCGAGGCCGCCGATGCTGAAGGCTGGCTCTTGCCTCGCCGATCCACTCTTGAGCTCGAAGAGGCCGCTCCTGCGGCTCGCTCTTTCCTCGCTGTCCCACGGCTTCTGCAAACGTCGACGAGGACGCAGTCAGGCCCGAGGAGCTCCAGCTGCCATAGGGAAGCGCCACCCAACAGCCCCACAGCCGGATCCTCATGCCAGCACCCCCCCCAGCTGCCCAAAAGCCTCACGCTTCAGCTTGACTCACCGTCGCGACGTCCGGCGCAGTCCCACGCCGTGCTGGGAGCCGGGCCCTCTGGGCAAAGGAAGCTGGGCACGCGAGGCAGCGGCCAAGAGGCTGCACCCCTGCTTACAGGGGGCTCAGGCCGCTGCCTGGACTAAAAAGTGCCCGGGACTCCAGAGCACTTACAGGCCCCCACTTACAGGGCGGCTCTGGTCCCCAAGGCCTACGGAGGCTCCTTTTCTCTCCACCAGTTGCGGGGCGCTCCCCACTAACGGGGCGGGCGCCCCACACAGGCTGCCAGCTGAAGGGAGCACAAAGGCTCCCAGACCCGCAGCCTGCTTACAGGCCGGTCCACACCCGGGGAGCCACAGAGCTCGGCCTTCCCCCAAGGCAACAGGAACCTGACTCTACCGTCAGGCAGTCCAGCTCACGGCCTAAAGCCGAGGGGCCGCCAGCCCAGCCCCGAGGACAGGGAGGGCACACGCCCGGCCCCATGACTCCTGGCCCCACGCCTCTGAAAGACCGGGGCCAGGGACACCCGCCTGATTACAGGGGTCCCTCCAACCGCCCGCCGAGGCCAGGGACGCACAGAACCCCACTTACGGGGCCGCCCCCTGCTGCCCGGCACCCCCCAACAAGCGCTGCGGAGCACACAGGCTCCAGCCTGCGTCCCACTTATTAGGGACAGGCCGGAGCCCGGCCGCAGCGCAGCGCGGCAACACGGCCGTCTGCAGAGCCCCGGGAGCCTCCTGTACGAGGCCGCCAGCCATGTGGCGCCAGCCCGAAGCACTGGCAAAGGCAGGAGCGTGCCCTGCGGCACAGCACCTCTGCAAGCCGCCCCCCGGCAAGGGCCCGGGAGCGCTCGTTCCTGTCGCCTGGCTAAAGGAGCCTCCCCAGCCCTGCTTACAGGGACCCGGGTGGGGCTGCTCCTGGGGACAAAGGGTGCCGCCAAGGTCCTGACACGGGCCCCGAGTACAGGGCCCGCACGCTGGCAGCTCACCAGCACCACCGGCAGCGTGGGCGCACGCCCTGGCCCTGGCTACAGGCGGGTCACGCTGCCCACGCTGCCGCTAAGCGCCTTCGCGCCGCCCTCAGAAAGCAGGGGCAAGGCCGGAGGCTTTCTCCACCCGTGCAATTTGGGCACCCGCCTGTGGCTGCACAGAGCTCCTCTTTCCCTCCTGGGAAGTCTAAGCTACACTGGCTCTGTTGCTAAAGCACAAGCACACACACACTTCCTCACTAACACCAACTAAGGGGAAGACAGGGGAGGGGCAGGCAGGGGAGGGGGAGACAGTCCCAGAAGAGGGAGCAAGCTCTGTGCAGCCAACCTACTCCAGGGAGCCATTGCTAATTTGCTGAGCGGGAGAGGAAAGCGTCAGACCTGCCCCTGCACTGAGAGGAGGCCACAGGGGCCTCGACGCGCTGAAGCGCCTCAGGACCGGCACCAGGGACACAGGCTGTGACACGCCCCGAGCACAGGGGGGCACGCTGGCCAGGGGCCAGCAGCAGGCAGCAAGCTGCCGGGGTTGGGGAAAAGCCCTGCCCTGCTTACAGGGTAGCTGGGCTGGGGGCCGGGAGAGCTCCGTTTCCCCCCTGCGGTGCGGAGACAGGGGCTCTCACACCCTCCTTTACAGGGTCGCCCCTCTCTCCGGGCAGCCAAAGGAGCACGAGGCAAAAGGCCAAGCACAGCAAGGACCAGCCCTGCACGCAGGGAGGTCGCCCAGCGCAAAGCCGGCCGCCGCACCCTGAAGGTGCCCTGGCCTGGAAAAAGCCCTTTGCCCAGAGGGCCCCTCGTGTCCCTCTTCGGCTCCTGTGCCTCGCTCTTGATCTCCAACGACGACGCGCCGCTCTTGCCTCGTCGTCCCACGGCTTCTGCCAATGGACGACCACACACTCAGGCCCTGAGACTCCAGACCCCGTGCCTGCAGGGAACCGCCACCCAACGGCCCCACAGGGACATCCCCAACCGGCCACCCGCAGATCCTTTTGGCTGCCCAAAAGCCTCACGCTTCAGCTCCAAGCTGCTGCTCTTACCTTGCGGCTGCGCTTCTGAGCTCGAGGCCGCCAATGCCGAAGGCTGGCTCTTGCCTCGCCGATCCACTCTTGAGCTCGAAGAGGCCGCTCCTGCGGCTCGCTCTTTCCTCGCTGTCCCGCGGCTTCTGCAAACGTCGACGACGGACCAGTCAGGCCCGAGGAGCTCCAGCTGCCATAGGGAAGCGCCACCCAACAGCCCCACAGCCGGATCCTCATGCCAGCACCCCCCCCCAGCTGCCCAAAAGCCTCACACCTTCAGCTTGACTCACCGTCGCGACGTCCGGCGCAGTCCCACGCCGTGCTGGGAGCCGGGCCCCTGGGCAAAGGAAGCTGGGCACGCGAGGCAGCGGCCAAGAGGCTGCACCCCTGCTTACAGGGGCTCAGGCCGCTGCCTGGACTAAAAAGTGCCCGGGACTCCAGAGCACTTACAGGCCCCCACTTACAGGGCGGCTCTGGTCCCCAAGGCCTACGGAGGCTCCTTTTCTCTCCACCAGTTGCGGGGCGCTCCCCACTAACGGGGCGGGGCCCCACCAGGCTGCCAGCTGAAGGGAGCACAAAGGCTCCCAGACCCGCAGCCTGCTTACAGGCCGGTCCACACCCGGGGAGCCACAGAGCTCGGCCTTCCCCCAAGGCAACAGGAACCTGACTCTACCGTCAGGCAGTCCAGCTCACGGCCTAAAGCCGAGGGGCCGCCAGCCCAGCCCCGAGGACAGGGAGGGCACACGCCCGGCCCCATGACTCCTGGCCCCACGCCTCTGAAAGACCGGGGCCAGGGACACCCCCTGATTACAGGGGTCCTCCAACCGCCCGCCGAGGCCAGGGACGCACAGAACCCCACTTCGGGGCCGCCCCCTGCTGCCCGGCACCCCCAACAAGCCTGCGGAGCACACAGGCTCCAGCCTGCGTCCACTTAGGGACAGGCCGAGCCCGGCCGCAGCGCAGCGCGGCAACACGGCCGTCTGCAGAGCCCCGGGAGCCTCCTGTACGAGGCCGCCAGCCATGTGGCGCCAGCCCGAAGCACTGGCAAAGGCAGGAGCGTGCCCTGCGGCACAGCACCTCTGCAAGCCGCCCCCGGCAAGGGCCCGGGAGCGCTCGTTCCTGTCGCCTGGCTAAAGGAGCCTCCCAGCCCTGCTTACAGGACCCGGGTGGGGCTGCTCCTGGGGACAAAGGGTGCCGCCAAGGTCCTGACACGGGCCCCGAGTACAGGGCCCGCACGCTGGCAGCTCACCAGCACCACCGCAGCGTGGCGCACGCCCTGGCCCTGGCTACAGCGGGTCACGCTGCCCACGCTGCCGCTAAGCGCCTTCGCGCCGCCCTCGAAAGCAGGGCAAGGCCGGAGGCTTTCTCCACCCGTGCAATTTGGGCACCCCTGTGGCTGCACAGAGCTCCTCTTTCCCTCCTGGGAAGTCTAAGCTACACTGGCTCTGTTGCTAAAGCACAAGCACACACACACTTCCTCACTAACACCAACTAAGGGAGGGGAGGCAGGGGAGGGGAACAGTCCCAGAAGAGGGAGCAAGCTCTGTGCAGCCAACCTACTCCAGGAGCCATTGCTAATTTGCTGAGCGGAGAGGAAAGCGTCAGACCTGCCCCTGCACTGAGAGGAGGCCACAGGGGCCTCGACGCGCTGAAGCGCCTCAGGACCGGCACCAGGGACACGGGCTGTGACACGCCCCGAGTACAGGGGGGGCACGCTGGCCAGGGGCCAGCAGCAGGCAGCAAGCTGCCGGGCTGGGGAAAAGCCCTGCCCTGCTTACAGGGTAGCTGGGCTGGGGGCCGGGAGAGCTCCGTTTCCCCCCTGCGGTGCGGAGACAGGGGCTCTCACGCCCTCCTTTACAGGGTCGCCCCTCTCTCCGGGCAGCCAAAGGAGCACGAGGCAAAAGGCCAAGCACAGCAAGGACCAGCCCTGCACGCAGGGAGGTCGCCCAGCGCAAAGCCGGCCGCCGCACCCTGAAGGTGCCCTGGCCTGGAAAAAGCCCTTTGCCCAGAGGGCCCCTCGCGTCCCTCTTCGGCTCCTGTGCCTCGCTCTTGATCTCCAAGACGCCGCCGCCGCTCTTGCCTCGTCGTCCCACGGCTTCTGCCAATGGACGACCACACACTCAGGCCTGAGAAACTCCAGGCCCCGTACCCGCAGGGAACCGCCACCCAACAGTCCCACAGGGACATCCCCAACCGGCCACCCGCAGATCCTTTTGGCTGCCCAAAAGCCTCACGCTTCAGCTCCAAGCTGCTGCTCTTACCTTGCGGCTGCGCTTCTGAGCTCGAGGCCGCCGATGCTGAAGGCTGGCTCTTGCCTCGCCGATCCACTCTTGAGCTCGAAGAGGCCGCTCCTGCGGCTCGCTCTTTCCTCGCTGTCCCACGGCTTCTGCAAACGTCGACGACGACACAGTCAGGCCCGAGGAGCTCCAGCTGCCATAGGGAAGCGCCACCCAACAGCCCCACAGCCGGATCCTCATGCCAGCACCCCCCCCAGCTGCCCAAAAGCCTCACGCTTCAGCTTGACTCACCGTCGCGACGTCCGGCGCAGTCCCACGCCGTGCTGCTGGGAGCCGGGCCCTCTGGGCAAAGGAAGCTGGGCACGCGAGGCAGCGGCCAAGAGGCTGCACCCCTGCTTACAGGGGGCTCAGGCCGCTGCCTGGACTAAAAAGTGCCCGGGACTCCAGAGCACTTACAGGCCCCCACTTACAGGGCGGCTCTGGTCCCCAAGGCCTACGGAGGCTCCTTTTCTCTCCACCAGTTGCGGGGCGCTCCCCACTAACGGGGCGGGCGCCCCACACAGGCTGCCAGCTGAAGGGAGCACAAAGGCTCCCAGACCCGCAGCCTGCTTACAGGCCGGTCCACACCCGGGGAGCCACAGAGCTCGGCCTTCCCCCAAGGCAACAGGAACCTGACTCTACCGTCAGGCAGTCCAGCTCACGGCCTAAAGCCGAGGGGCCGCCAGCCCAGCCCCGAGGACAGGGAGGGCACACGCCCGGCCCCATGACTCCTGGCCCCACGCCTCTGAAAGACCGGGGCCAGGGACACCCGCCTGATTACAGGGGGTCCCTCCAACCGCCCGCCGAGGCCAGGGGACGCACAGAACCCCACTTGCGGGGCCGCCCCCTGCTGCCCGGCACCCCCCAACAAGCGCTGCGGAGCACACAGGCTCCAGCCTGCGTCCCACTTAGGGACAGGCCGGAGCCCGGCCGCAGCGCAGCGCGGCAACACGGCCGTCTGCAGAGCCCCGGGAGCCTCCTGTACGAGGCCGCCAGCCATGTGGCGCCAGCCCGAAGCACTGGCAAAGGCAGGAGCGTGCCCTGCGGCACAGCACCTCTGCAAGCCGCCCCCCGGCAAGGGCCCGGGAGCGCTCGTTCCTGTCGCCTGGCTAAAGGAGCCTCCCCAGCCCTGCTTACAGGGACCCGGGTGGGGCTGCTCCTGGGGACAAAGGGTGCCGCCAAGGTCCTGACACGGGCCCCGAGTACAGGGCCCGCACGCTGGCAGCTCACCAGCACCACCGGCAGCGTGGGCGCACGCCCTGGCCCTGGCTACAGGCGGGTCACGCTGCCCACGCTGCCGCTAAGCGCCTTCGCGCCGCCCTCAGAAAGCAGGGGCAAGGCCGGAGGCTTTCTCCACCCGTGCAATTTGGGCACCCGCCTGTGGCTGCACAGAGCTCCTCTTTCCCTCCTGGGAAGTCTAAGCTACACTGGCTCTGTTGCTAAAGCACAAGCACACACACACACTTCCTCACTAACACCAACTAAGGGGAGGGGCAGGCAGGGGAGGGGGAGACAGTCCCAGAAGAGGGAGCAAGTTCTGTGCAGCCAACCTACTCTAGGAAGCCATTACTAATGCTGAGCAGGAGAGGAAAGCATCAGACCTGCCTGTGCACTGAGAGGAGGCCACAGGGGCCTCGACGCGCTGAAGCGCCTCAGGACCGGCACCAGGGACACAGGCTCTGACATGCCCCGAGTACAGGGGGGCACGCTGGCCAGGGGCCAGCAGCAGGCAGCAAGCTGCCGGGGTTGGGGAAAAGCCCTGCCCTGCTTACAGGGTAGCTGGGCTGGGGGCCGGGAGAGCTCCGTTTCCCCCCTGCGGTGCGGAGACAGGGGCTCTCACACCCTCCTTTACAGGGTCGCCCCTCTCTCCGGGCAGCCAAAGGAGCACGAGGCAAAAGGCCAAGCACAGCAAGGACCAGCCCTGCACGCAGGGAGGTCGCCCAGCGCAAAGCCGGCCGCCGCACCCTGAAGGTGCCCCGGCCTGGAAAAAGCCCTTTGCCCAGAGGGCCCCTCGCGTCCCTCTTCGGCTCCTGTGCCTCGCTCTTGATCTCCAAGACGACGACGCCGCTCTTGCCTCGTCGTCCCACGGCTTCTGCCAATGGACGACCACACACTCAGGCCTGAGTAGCTCCAGGCCCTGTACCCGCAGGGAACCGCCACCCAACAGCCCCACAGACTCAACTTGAAGTAAGGCAGCCAGAATGACTAGTACTTGGTTTTTCAATGTAGTTGTTTTTTGAGTGCTCTGTGTATTGATTCCTCCCTGATTTGAGGCACCCCTCCACTCCTTCTCATATATTAGTAGATGTGGTTTTTCCTCCCTTTTTGCACTTGTGTGTTACATTGATTTTCAGATTTTAGGATTTTTTTTGATAGCTTTAATATATTTTTCCTTTCAGGGAGGGCATTTTACTACACTAGTTTTAAGTGTCTCTTTATGGTGTAGTAAGCTTTCTGATCAAGATACTTTTGAGTAGTTTTTATCTAAATAAATTTTATGTGTTTACGTTAGTAGATGTTTTTTGCAATAAATTATTGTGAGGAGGAATATTCAAGTAGCTCCACTTATATCTATTCAATCTTTTAGGCTTAAACCTGTGACAAAGTCAGGTGGCAGGATTGAATGACCATCAGGTTCCTCCCTGAGGAATTTAGGAAGCAATGGGGCTGTATTTTGCACCTCAGGACTCATCAGGAAGGCTTTTCTAAGAGATTTTGTCTCAGCTCCCAGTACTGCCCAGGACAATACCCTTCTAAAGACTCCGAGGCTTTCAATTAATACTGTCACCTCTTTCTCTTGTAAATTATTTCAGATTATCTATCACAGATGCTGCCTCCTACTGCCGTGTTACAACAGACTCTCCCTCAAATATGCTCATTTGTCCTCTCTAAATTAACCCAGATTCATCTGTCCGGAAAGGGCTAACGTGTTTTAGCTAGGTTACCTCAGGTTTTCTGAGGAGAAAGTCACTTTTGCGCCCCCAAAAGAGGGCTTCTGCTTTTCTCTTCACATCATTCTCTAGCTGTGTCCTATACATCACCTAAGATTTTATCCCAAAAATGTTTCTTCTCTCCCCCATACACTTCTTCATAATTTCCCTCCAAAATATCTCCTACAGATTAACAGAGATTGTGCTCCTCAAAAGTCCTAATACCATGAAAAAATCAAATTTTTACTTTTGTTCATTCCATTGCGGATTAACTGAAATTCCAAGTAAAAAATGTTTCTTCTGGCCTTTTAAATTACCTCTGGTTCTATCACAAAATTTTCTCTGCCCCACCTCCCCAAAATACCTCAGACTTTTCCCAAAAAGCCATTTTCTTCCCTAGAGATCTGCTGTAATTTTCTTGCAAAAAAAAGTCTGCTCTATGACCTCCATAAATTACCGCGGCTTTTGTTCCCACACTACTCAATTTTACACAAGAATGTTCCCTCCTTGCCCCACAGGTGAGCCAGGAAATGCCAGCATTGGACCTCTCTGCAGTTCTTGCTACCCCTATGAACTACCCCATCTCTACCCCTGGCAAACTGAAACACTGTGCAGACCGGCCGTCCATTCCTCCTCTGCGCACCCGAGGGCGGCTCGAGGAAGCCTCCCGGCCCGCGCCTCCCCGCCCGGCCGCCCGCCGAGAGCGGCGGACCCAGCGGCTTCGAGTTCCTGCCCTCGGGGCTGAGGGGCCCGGGCTGCGAGGCCGCCGCTGTGGGCGGACACACCGCGTTTGACTTCCCGCCTCTGCGGCTGCCGGAAATGGCGGCGCAGGGCCACTGCGCATGTGCAGAAATCGCGGCCCGCGGTGCAGACCGGCAGGCGGCGGCCGCACGACGGGAACACGGCCACCCCCCCGACCCTCCGGGAGGGACGTTCCTTACGGCGCACTCGAATCCCCATCGGGGACTCTCCCGTGACAGCAGAAAAACCCGGCAAACCCGCATGCCCCTGCCCTCAGAGACCCTCAGAGCCCCTCAGGGGCACGCTCGGCATCTGCCGCCACCTCCGTTACATGCAGGCTACACCTCTCTCACGGTGCTCAGCCACACCCGAGGCACCTGCCGCCCCCTCAAATCACCTTTGTGTCCCCTCAGCAACATGCAGGGCACACACCACTCCTTCAGGAACCTCCACGCCCTCTCAGCAACACGCAGGGCATTTGCCATCCCTTCCTGACCCTCATGTCCCCTCAGAGAAACACGGGGCACCTGCCTGCCCTCCAACACTCCCATATTCCCCCTCAAGGGACACAGCACCATCTGAATCCTAAGCCCTATGTAACAAAAAGTACACGTTATATTGTATCAAGGAACGGTCACAAGTAATATTGTACCAAGATGTGCAGGCGAAACAACCAAAAAGAAAGCCAGTGACGTAGCAAGCACCATCCAGAGCAAAACAGCAAAATCTAATAAATCTTACCAACTGCAAAATCAGCTAAAAACACAATAAACTGAAAAAAACCAAGAAGCAACAGTCATGTCCTGGTGACAGAGGTAAAAAGTTCAAACATAAGGAAGACTGCACATGTCTTTATCAATGACCACCAGTAGACTTTGGATCACACAGAAGAAACTGACGCGGGTGTGAAATCAAAAAACTCTCACAGAACCATGACGCAGCTTTGCACAAATATGAGTATGTCAATGAACCTTGTAACCGGGATTTAAATTTAGAATGAAATTGAAGGAATACATCATTGAGTGAGGTCTGGCAGAGAGATTCACCTCACTCCCAGCTCTGAATATACAAACACCTGCTCTGCAGCCATCTGACTACAGAGCTTTGGATTCTTACCCAGCTTCCCCTCAGGAAATGCATATTCCCTTAGTGACCTCACATCCTCAGCATCACCTGGAGAGTCACTCTCCCTCAGTGCTCACTGTGTCATTACAATTACCTCAGATTTCTTTCCAAAGTACTCTGTCAGATTTGCAGATTACCTTATATTTTACCCCCAAAAATGGTCCTTCTGGCCATTAAAAATGACCTCAGGTGTTAGCATAAAATTTCCTCTGCCTAACCTCCCCAAATTACCTCAGACTTTTCCCCAAAATAAGTTTTTTCCCCTAGAGAAAGGTTTTTCATCCAAAAAAAGTCCACTACATGATCGCCACAGATTACTGCAGCTTTTCTTCCCACAACCCTCAATCTTAACCCAAAATATTCATTCCGTGCTCTCCAGGTGATGCCAAGGAGTTCCAGCACTCCGCCCACATCAAGTTTTCTTTCTCCCCTCTGACTTACATCGTCTCTTCCTCCCGCAAACCGAAACACCGTGCAGACGCGTGAGGGCCGTCCATTCCTCCTCTGCCTCACGCCAGGGGCTGCCCGAGGGCGCCTCCCGGCCCGGGGGTCTCACCCCGCCCGAAGCCTCGCCGAGAACGGCGGCCACGGCGGCTTCGAGTTCCGCCCTCAGCGTGAGGGGAGCTGAGGGGCGCGCGCACCTCCGGGAGCGGCCACGGCGGCTTCGAGTAACCGCCCTCAGCACCGCGACCTGCGGTGCCCCTGAGCAACACAGCCCGCATCCCCCTGCCCTCAGAGACCCTCAGAGCCCCTCAGGGGCACGCTCGGCATCTGCCGCCACCTCCGTTACATGCAGGCTACACCGCATGCCTCTCTCACGGTGCTCAGCCACACCCAGGCGCCTGCCTGCCCCCTCAATCACCTTTGTGTCCCTCAGCAACATGCCAGGGCACACACCACCCTTCAGGAACCCCCACGCCCTCTCAGCAACACGCAGGGCATTTGCCATCCCTTCCATGACCCTCATGTCCCTCAGAGAAACACGCGGCACCTGCCTGCCCTCCAAAAACTCCCAATATTCCCCCTCAAAGGGACAACAGGCACCATCTGAATCCTAGAAGCCCTATGTAACAAAAAGCTACACGTTAATTGTATCAACTAATAGTAACAAGTGATGTTAGGCGAAACAAGCACAACAGCAAAGCCAGTGCCATAGCAAGCACTATCTAAGAATAACAGCAAATTGTAATCAACCTTGAAAACTGCAGAATCAGCTAAAACATAAATAGACAGAAAATCAACAAGGAGCACCAGACATGTCCTGAAGACGAGGTAAAAAGTTCAAAGGTAGGGAAGACTACAGAAGCCTTCATCAATGACCACCAGTAGACTTTGGATCAACAGAAGAAACTGAGACGGCGGATCTGTGAAATCAAAAAAACTCTCATAGACACTGACAAAGCTTTGCACAAATATGAGCATGTCAATGACACCATTGTAAGGGGTAATTTACAATTTAGAATGAAATTGAAGGCAATACATCATTGAGTGAGGTCTGGCAGAGAGATTCACCTCACTTCCCAGCTCAGAATATACAAACACCTGCTCTGCAAACATCTGACTACAGGCTTTGGATTCTTACCCAGCTTCCCCTCAGGAACACGCATATTCCTCAGCATCCCTGGAGAGTCACCTCTCCCTCAGTGCTCACTGTGATCAGTTACCAATTACTCACGATTTCTTTCCAAAGTATTCTGTGAGATTGCCGATTACCTTATATTTTACCCCCAAAAATGGTCCTTCTGACCATTAAAAATTACCTCAGGTATAGCTACAATTTCCGTCTGCCCTAAGTCCCCCCAATTACTCGACTTTCCCCCAAAAAAGTTTCCCTAGAGACAGGGTTTCATCCAAATCACTCATGACGCCACAGTCGCGCCTCCCAACCCACACCCTAATATTCTCCTGCTCTCAGGGAGCAGGAGTCCGCACCGCCCCAGTTCTTCTCCCTCGACACAGCCTCCCCGCCCGAACCCTGAGCCGGGGCCGCCATTCCTCCTCCCTCACCCAGGGGCTGCCCGAGGGCGCCTCCCGCCGGGTCTCACCCCGCCGAAGCCTCGCGAACGCGCCACGCGGCTTCGAGTCGCCTCAGCGTGAGGAGTGAGGGCGCGCGCACCGCGGGAGCGGCCACGCGGCTTCGATAACCCCAGCTCTGAGGAGCTGAGGCGCGCGCACCGCCCCGGCGGGAACCGCCCTGTGGACCCAGCAACACGCCCGCATCCCCTGCCCTCAGAGACCCTCAGAGCCTCAGGCACTCGCATCTGCCGCCACTCGTTACATGCAGGCTAACCGCAGCCTCCTCACGTGCTCAGCCACACCGAGGGCCTGCGCCCTCAAACACCTTTGTGTCCTCAGCAACAGAGGCACACACCATCCTTCAGAACCCCCCCTCTCAGCAACACCAGGCATTTGCCTCCTTCCTGACCCTCATGTCCCTCAAAAACACGGCACGCTGCCCCACAACCCATTTCCCTAAGACACGCACCATTGAACTAAGCTATTAACAAGTACCTTACTATCAACTAATATAATGATGTGGGAAAGCACAACAAAGCTCATAGCACACATTAGAGATAAGCAAATTGAATCACTGAAATGCATCAAAACAAATAAGAATCAACAAGAGCACCAACATGTCGAACAAGAAAGAAGTAGGAGACTAAAACTTCATAAGCCACATACTTGGTCACAAGAGAATGAGGTGGAAATAAAACCTATAGACCATGACAAAGCTACACAAATTATGTCAGAATTGTAAGTAATACATAATGAAATGAGCAATACTCAGAGTAGGTTGCAGAGAATACCCTCCCGCAAATAACAACACTCTCTGCACTCTATACAGAGCTTGATTCTCCAGCTCCTCAACGATTCCCCCATCACTGATCCTCCTCAGCACGGTCTTACATACTCACTTCTTTCAATTCTGTGAGTTTGCAGTACTATATTCCCCCAAAAATGGCTCTTACCATAAAATCTCAGTATTACACAATTCTTGCTATCCCAAATTCCACTTTTCCCAATAGTTTTCCTAAAAAGTTTTATCAAAATCATACATGATCGCCCGATACTGCTTCTTCACAACCAATCTAACCAATATCATTCGGCTTCGTGAGCGATCCGCATCCCCACAATTTTCTCCTGCTTAGTCTCTTCTCCGCAAACCGAACACCGGCAACGTGAGGCGCTATTCTTGCCTCACGCCAGGGGCTGCCCGAGGGCGCCTCCCGGCCCGGGGGTCTCACCCCGCCCGAAGCCTCGCCGAGAACGGCGGCCACAGCGGCTTCGAGTTCCGCCCTCAGCGTGAGGGGAGCTGAGGGGCGCGCGCGCACCTCCGGGAGCGGCCACGGCGGCTTCGAGTAACCGCCCTCAGCTCGAGGGAGCAGGGCGCGCACCGCCCGGGCGGACCGCCTGGAGCCCAGAACACAGCCCGCATCCCCCTGCCCTCAGAGACCCTCAGAGCCCCTCAGGGGCACGCTCGGCATCTGCCGCCACCTCCGTTACATGCAGGCTACACCGCATGCCTCTCTCACGTGCTCAGCCACACCCGAGGCACCTGCCTGCCCCCTCAAATCACCTTTGTGTCCCCTCAGCAACATGCAGGGCACACACCACTGCTTCCGGAACCCCCACGCCCTCTCAGCAACACACAGGGCATTTGCCATCCCTTCCGTGACCCTCATGTCCCCTCAGAGGACATCGGGGCACCTGCAACCCCTCAAGCGACTCCCATATTCCCCTCAGAGGAACACAAGCACCATCTGAATCCTAAGCCCTATGTAACAAAAGGTGCACGTTACATTGTATCAAGTAACTG
Source organism: Zonotrichia leucophrys gambelii (assembly GCF_028769735.1). Lineage (NCBI taxonomy): Eukaryota > Metazoa > Chordata > Aves > Passeriformes > Passerellidae > Zonotrichia > Zonotrichia leucophrys. Next base: position 112,949,915 of record NC_088169.1, read on the forward strand.
TCACAAGTAATATTGTACCAAGATGTACAAAGCCAAAAGCAATGCCAGTAACATAGGAAGCACCATCCAGAGCAAAACAGCAAAATCTAATAAATCTTACCAACTGCAAAATCAGCTAAAAACTCAATAAACTGAAAAAAACCAAGAAGCAACAGTCATGTCCTGGTGACAGAGGTAAAAAGTTCAAACATAAGGAAGACTGCACATGTCTTTATCAATGACCACCAGTAGACTTTGGATCACACAGAAGAAACTGACGCGGGTGTGAAATCAAAAAACTCTCACAGAACAATGACGCAGCTTTGCACAAATATGAGTATGCTAATGATACCTTGTAACCGGGACCTTAGAATTTAGAATGAAATTGAAGGTAATACATCATTGAGTGAGGTCTGGCAGAGAGATTCACCTCACTCCCAGCTCAGAATATACAAACACCTGCTCTGCAGCCATCTGACTACAGAGCTTTGGATTCTTACCCAGCTTCCCCTCAGGAACACGCATATTCCCTCAGTGAACCTCACATCCCCTCAGCATCACCTGGAGAGTCACCTCTCCCTCAGTGCTCACTGTGGTCGTTACAGATTACCTCAGGATTTCTTTCCAAAGTACTCTGTCAGATTTGCAGATTACCTTATATTTTACCCCCAAAAATGGTCCTTCTGGCCATTAAAAATGACCTCAGGTGTTAGCATAAAATTTCCTCTGCCTAACCTCCCCAAATTACCTCAGACTTTTCCCCAAAACCAATTTTCTCCCCTAGAGAAAGGTTTTTCTTCCAAAAAATATCCACTACACGATCGCCACAGATTACTGCAGCTTTTCTTCCCACAACCCTCAATCTTAGCCCAAAATATTCATTCCGTGCTCTCCAGGTGATGCCAGAGACTTCCAGCATTCCACCCCCATCAAGTTTTTTTCTCCCCTCTGACTTACCGCGTCTCTTCCTCCCGCAAACCGAAACACCGTGCAGACGCGTGAGGGCCGTCCATTCCTCCTCTGCCTCACGCCAGGGGCTGCCCGAGGGCGCCTCCCGGCCCGGGGGTCTCACCCCGCCCGAAGCCTCGCCGAGAACGGCGGCCACAGCGGCTTCGAGTTCCGCCCTCAGCGTGAGGGGAGCTGAGGGGCGCGCGCACCGCCGGGAGCGGCCACAGCGGCTTCGAGTTCCGCCCTCAGCTCTGAGGGGAGCTGAGGGGCGCGCGCACCGCCCCGGGCGGGAACCGCGCCCTGTGGAGCCCCTCAGCAACACAGCCCGCATCCCCCTGCCCTCAGAGACCCTCACAGCCCCTCAGGGGCACGCTCGGCATCTGCCGCCACCTCCGTTACATGCAGGCTACACCGCATGCCTCTCTCACGGTGCTCAGCCACACCCGAGGCACCTGCCTGCCCCTCAAATCACCTTTGTGTCCCCTCAGCAACATGCAGGGCACACACCACTGCTTCCGGAACCCCCACGCCCTCTCAGCAACACGCAGGGCATTTGCCATCCCTTCCGTGACCCTCATGTCCCCTCAGAGAAACACGGGGCACCTGCCTGCCCTCCAACAACTCCCATGTTCCCCCTCAAAGGGACACAGGCACCATCTGAATCCTAAGCCCTATGTAACAAAACGCTACACGTTACATTGTATCAACTAATAGTAACAAGTGATGTTAGGCGAAACAAGCACAACAGCAAAGCCCGTTCCATAGCAAGCACTATCTAGAGAATAACAGCAAATTGTAATCAACCTTGAAAACTGCAGAATCAGCTAAAAACATAATAGACAGAAAATCAACAAGGAGCACCAGACATGTCCTGAAGACAGAGGTAAAAAGTTCAAAGGTAGGGAAGACTACAGAAGCCTTCATCAATAACCACCAGTAGACTTTGGATCACACAGAAGAAACTGACGCAGGTGTGAAATGAAAAAACTCTCATAGAACCATGACAAAGCTTTACACAAATATGAGCATGTCAATGACACCTTGTAAGCGGTAATTTACAATTTAGAATGAAATTGAAGGCAATACATCATTGAGTGAGGTCTGGCAGAGAGATTCACCTCACTCCCAGCTCAGAATATACAAACACCTGCTCTGCAGCCATCTGACTACAGAGCTTTGGATTCTTACCCAGCTTCCCCTCAGGAACACGCATATTCCCTCAGCATCACCTGGAGAGTCACCTCTCCCTCAGTGCTCACTGTGATCATTACCAATTACCTCACGATTTCTTTCCAAAGTATTCTGTGAGATTTGCAGATTACCTTATATTTTACCCCCAAAAATGGTCCTTCTGACCATTAAAAATTACCTCAGGTATTAACACAAAATTTTCTCTGCCTAACCTCCCCAAATTACCTCAGACTTTTCCCCAAAATAAGTTTTTTCCCCTAGAGAAAGGTTTTTCATCCAAAAAAAGTCCACTACATGATCGCCACAGATTACTGCAGCTTTTCTTCCCACAACCCTCAATCTTAACCCAAAATATTCATTCCGTGCTCTCCAGGTGATGCCAAGGAGTTCCAGCACTCCGCCCACATCAAGTTTTCTTTCTCCCCTCTGACTTACCGCGTCTCTTCCTCCCGCAAACCGAAACACCGTGCAGACGCGTGAGGGCCGTCTATTTTTCCTCCGCCTCACGCCAGGGGCTGCCCGAGGGCGCCTCCCGGCCCGGGGGTCTCACCCCGCCCGAAGCCTCGCCGAGAGCGGCGGCCACGGCGGCTTCGAGTTCCGCCCTCAGCGTGAGGGGAGCTGAGGGGCGCGCGCACCGCCGGGAGCGGCCACGGCGGCTTCGAGTAACCGCCATCAGCTCTGAGGGGAGCTGAGGGGCGCGCGCACCGCCCCGGGCGGGAACCGCGCCCTGTGGAGCCCCTCAGCAACACAGCCCGCATCCCCCTGCCCTCAGAGACCCTCACAGCCCCTCAGGGGCACGCTCGGCATCTGCCGCCACCTCCGTTACATGCAGGCTACACCGCATGCCTCTCTCACGGTGCTCAGCCACACCCGAGGCACCTGCCTGCCCCCTCAAATCACCTTTGTGTCCCCTCAGCAACATGCAGGGCACACACCACTGCTTCCAGAACCCCCACGCCCTCTCAGCAACACGCAGGGCATTTGCCATCCCTTCCGTGACCCTCATGTCCCCTCAGAGGACCTCAGGGCACCTGCCACCCCTCAAGCGACTCCCATATTCCCCCTCAGAGGAACACAAGCACCATCTGAATCCTAAGCCCTATGTAACAAAAGGTGCACGTTACATTGTATCAAGTAACTGTCACAAGTAATATTGTACCAAGATGTACAAAGCCAAAAGCAATGCCAGTAACATAGGAAGCACCATCCAGAGCAAAACAGCAAAATCTAATAAATCTTACCAACTGCAAAATCAGCTAAAAACTCAATAAACTGAAAAAAACCAAGAAGCAACAGTCATGTCCTGGTGACAGAGGTAAAAAGTTCAAACATAAGGAAGACTGCACGTCTTTATCAATGACCACCAGTAGACTTTGGATCACACAGAAAAACTGACGCGGGTGTGAAATCAAAAAACTCTCACAGAACCATGACGCAGCTTTGCACAAATATGAGTATGCTAATGATACCTTGTAACCGGGACCTTAGAATTTAGAATGAAATTGAAGGTAATACATCATTGAGTGAGGTCTGGCAGAGAGATTCACCTCACTCCCAGCTCAGAATATACAAACACCTGCTCTGCAACCATCTGACTACAGAGCTTTGGATTCTTACCCAGCTTCCCCTCAGGAACACGCATATTCCCTCAGTGAACCTCACATCCCCTCAGCATCACCTGGAGAGTCACCTCTCCCTCAGTGCTCACTGTGGTCAGTACAGATTACCTCAGGATTTCTTTCCAAAGTACTCTGTCAGATTTGCAGATTACCTTATATTTTACCCCCAAAAATGGTCCTTCTGGCCATTAAAAATGACCTCAGGTGTTAGCATAAAATTTCCTCTGCCTAACCTCCCCAAATTACCTCAGACTTTTCCCCAAAACCAATTTTCTCCCCTAGAGAAAGGTTTTTCTTCCAAAAAATATCCACTACACGATCGCCACAGATTACTGCAGCTTTTCTTCCCACAACCCTCAATCTTAACCCAAAATATTCATTCCGTGCTCTCCAGGTGATGCCAGAGACTTCCAGCATTCCACCCCCATCAAGTTTTTTTCTCCCCTCTGACTTACCGCGTCTCTTCCTCCCGCAAACCGAAACACCGTGCAGACGCGTGAGGGCCGTCCATTCCTCCTCTGCCTCACGCCAGGGGCTGCCCGAGGGCGCCTCCCGGCCCGGGGGTCTCACCCCGCCCGAAGCCTCGCCGAGAACGGCGGCCACGGCGGCTTCGAGTTCCGCCCTCAGCGTGAGGGGAGCTGAGGGGCGCGCGCACCGCCGGGAGCGGCCACGGCGGCTTCGAGTAACCGCCATCAGCTCTGAGGGGAGCTGAGGGCGCGCGCACCGCCCCGGGCGGAACCGCGCCCTGTGGAGCCCCTGAGCAACACAGCCCGCATCCCCCTGCCCTCAGAGACCCTCAGAGCCCCTCAGGGGCACGCTCGGCATCTGCCGCCACCTCCGTTACATGCAGGCTACACCGCATGCCTCTCTCACCGTGCTCAGCCACACCCGAGGCGCCTGCCTGCCCCCTCAAATCACCTTTGTGTCCCCTCAGCAACATGCAGGGCACACACCACTCCTTCAGGAACCCCCACGCCCTCTCAGCAACACGCAGGGCATTTGCCATCCCTTCCGTGACCCTCATGTCCCCTCAGAGAAACACGGGGCACCTGCCTGCCCTCCAACAACTCCCATGTTCCCCCTCAAAGGGACACAGGCACCATCTGAATCCTAAGCCCTATGTAACAAAACGCTACACGTTACATTGTATCAACTAATAGTAACAAGTGATGTTAGGCGAAACAAGCACAACAGCAAAGCCAGTGCCATAGCAAGCACTATCTAGAGAATAACAGCAAATTGTAATCAATCTTGCAAACTGCAAAATCAGCTAAAAACACAATAAACTGAAAAAAACCAAGAAGCAACAGACATGTCCTGAAGACAGAGGTAAAAAGTTCAAAGGTAGGGAAGACTACAGAAGCCTTCATCAATGACCACCAGTAGACTTTGGATCACACAGAAGAAACTGAGCGGGTGTGAAATCAAAAAAACTCTCATAGAACCATGACAAAGCTTTACACAAATATGAGCATGTCAATGACACCTTGTAAGTGGTAATTTACAATTTAGAATGAAATTGAAGGCAATACATCATTGAGTGAGGTCTGGCAGAGAGATTCACCTCACTCCCAGCTCAGAATATACAAACACCTGCTCTGCAACCATCTGACTACAGAGCTTTGGATTCTTACCCAGCTTCCCCTCAGGAACACGCATATTCCCTCAGCATCACCTGGAGAGTCACCTCTCCCTCAGTGCTCACTGTGGTCAGTACAGATTACCTCAGGATTTCTTTCCAAAGTACTCTGTCAGATTTGCAGATTACCTTATATTTTACCCCCAAAAATGGTCCTTCTGGCCATTAAAAATGACCTCAGGTGTTAGCATAAAATTTCCTCTGCCTAACCTCCCCAAATTACATCAGACTTTTCCCCAAAATGAGATTTTTCCCCTAGAGAAAGGTTTTTCATCCAAAAAAAGTCCACTACACGATCGCCACAGATTACTGCAGCTTTTCTTCCCACAACCCTCAATCTTAACCCAAAATATTCATCCCGTGCTCTCCAGGTGATGCCAGGGAGTTCCAGCACTCCGCCCACATCAAGTTTTCTTTCTCCCCTCTGACTTACATCGTCTCTTCCTCCCGCAAACCGAAACACCGTGCAGACGCGTGAGGGCCGTCCATTCCTCCTCTGCCTCACGCCAGGGGCTGCCCGAGGGCGCCTCCCGGCCCGGGGGTCTCACCCCGCCCGAAGCCTCGCCGAGAACGGCGGCCACGGCGGCTTCGAGTTCCGCCCTCAGCGTGAGGGGAGCTGAGGGGCGCGCGCACCGCCCCGGGCGGGAACCGCGCCCTGTGGAGCCCCTCAGCAACACAGCCCTCATCCCCCTGCCCTCAGAGACCCTCAGAGCCCCCCAGTGACCCCTCACACCTGCTCATCATCACTAGGCTCACTCATCTCTGCCTCAGTGTTCTTTCTGGTCTTTACAGATTACCTCAGACTTTTCTTTTCATACTGTTCTATTCCATTGAGATTACTTCAGATTTTTTCTTAATAACATCTTCATCTACATCTATATACTACTTCTGATTTAAGCCCCAAAATGCCACCTAATTGTTATCTTGGGTTTTATCTCCAATATGTCCTTTTTTCCCCCCTAGTGATTTGCCTCAGATTTTCCCTCACAAATGTTCATTATTTGTCCCATACAAATTACCTCAAATTTCGCCTCAAAAATATTGATTTACTCCCCTGCAGATTACCTGAAGTTTTATCTTTAAAATTTTCTTTCCAGCCTTTATATATTACCTCAGGTTTCATCACAAAATTTTCTCTGTCCATCCTTCCCAAGTTACCTCAGAGTTTTTCTGCCTTTTCTCAAAACCAACTATCCCTCCTAGAGATCCACTTAGATTTTCCCACCAGAAATGTCTGCTATATGTCCTGCACCGATTACCACCATCCAGTGGAAATAAAACTCCTCATCTTTACCCCCAAAATGTTGATTCCCTGCCCTACAGATGATGCCAGGGAATCCCATTCCTCCCCTCTGAAATTCTTGCTGTCCCCTCTGAGTTATCTCAGCATTTGCTCTCACAAACTGAAACACCATGCAGTCCTGTAATGGTGCAGGACATTCCATTTTTACCACAAATTCCCTGTTCTTGGTTTTTCAATGGTCCAAAACCATTTCTCCCCAGTGTGACATTTCTTATTGTTCTTTCATTCCCACTCCCCAGGTTAACAATTCCTGTTTTACAAATCCATTTCAGCTGTACATCACAGTTTTATTTCTCTTCCTACCATCTGTCTTCCTCATTTTCCTGTCCTATTTTTTCCCCTTAGCATTCAAGTAACCTTCTTCCAGCATGCTCTGTCTTTCCCTATGAACATCCCCAATGACACCGAAAGCTTTACTTTCCCCTTTGTGAAAACAAAGCACTTCTAGATGCTTTCTGGACAAATTCAGTTTGGGAACAGGCTGGTAGCAGGGGCACTTTGACCCTCAGTCTGGGTGACAGCCTGTAGCCCTCACAGGTGACCCCAGAGCCATAAACACAGTGTTCTGACATTCCCAGGACCGGAGATCTCAATCAACATCTTGAGGATATTTGACGACTAAATTAATTACAAATCCATTACAAATGTGCAATTATTATTTTCGGTTTATGGCTGTAAAGGTAAACACTTATGTAGAGTTTTGGTACATGAAGAGAAAGAGTGCTCATCTGAATCAAAGGCTACCATCTTCTTCTCCTGATAACTTTTAGTTCTCACTCCAGACTTTAGGAAAGTTAGAGACAGGTTTACCACAGTGCTTTGAAGGCTTTTTTGTACCTTGAGAGCACTGTTTAACAGCCTCGCCTCTAGGATGGCTCTCTGCCAGAGAAACTGAAGGAGAGACGAGTCCAGGGGAGACAAAGGCAAGCCCTCACACAGCTTCAGAGCTGCTGGGAGAGGAGAATCTCATCCATTGACTTGCTCCCAAAATAGCACCCGCTGGGAGGTGCCTGCTGGCCAATACCTGTGATGTTTCCATCACTTACTGAGATGAAGTCTGGTGCCAGGAGTCCTGGGGTGGTTTCCTTGACAACCCTAAGACATGCACACCCGAGATGCACATGACTTTTCAGGTAGTGTTTTCACCCCTCTGAAATAATGAGCTGCACCATCAGAACTGAGATAAATAAAACCTAGGTGTACAGCCAAATGGTGAATGGCATTTATGTTCAATGGCAAATTTGAGCTGACACTGAAATCTGCCGTGAAAGAAACCCTCAAGAGAGCAAGCAGGCTGGAAGTACTTCTTCTGTTCAATAAGGCAGAGATCTTGCAAGATTATCTACTTCGTCATTTTATAGCCTTCAAATGAGAAATTTAAAGAGATGGAAGGTATTTCTATGAGCTAAATGGATAAATCTAACATTGAATAAATTTGAATGTCCCAGCTAAGTCCAAAGGTTTCAAATTTCAAAGCTGAGTAGAGACAACGCACTGTTCATCAGAAGCACTAGAACAATTTATTGAAATCAGAATGTATTTTGAAATTATTTTAACAAAACAGTGGAAATTTTAAGCCAGAGCATAAAACATCATAGGAGTAACAGTATATTGTTACTCATTGTTTGTATGTAGGCATGGCACAAATTTTCTATGGACAGTAAATTCACTGAAAACTTCATATTTTCGTAAATTCAAGTTACACTGAGAAGCATTTTAAGTCTTATTATGGACAATATTTTCTTCAAGGAAAGATTCCATTATAACATATCAAAATGCATAAGAATTGCAGAAGGAAATGCTCTTTTAGGTTTCACAGCTTTGGAATTTTATTTTACAAATCACCAATTCTTTAAGGAGAAAAATAAAAAAGAGAACCCCAAGAAATATCATGTACAATAAACTGACAAGTAGTGTTAAGACTGAAAATATGTTGTGGATTTTTTGGCTTCTGTTTTTAGCCCTTTTAGATGAAGGATCAAAATATTCTTATTCCAGTTGAACAGAGAGTTTTATTTTTCAGTTTAGTAAGCAGTCAGAAACATCCATTTCCCTGCTTTGTGCTTGGGAGGAATAAGCACATGTGAGGAAGGTAGGGAGAAATTGAAGGGGATGCCATGGATGAAATAAGGAAAGCAGAGGGAGTAAAGAAAGGACTTATCAAAGCTGACAAGCCAGGTGACAAATGTAAATGTTTTTGAACTCTCTGCTGACATCAGGATACCTCATAATAATTTCAGACCTTTCTGATAACTCTGCTCTTTCATTATTTCCTTTTTACTGAGGTAATAGGGAATCACTTTGTTTCATGATTCTCTAAAGATCCAAGAAGGCTAAATAACCTAATAAGGCAATTTTGTTTCACAAGTAATATTGCATTCACCAATGTAATTGAATTGTAGTGTTCTCTGCAGTAGGCCATATCCCCAGCAATGGGGTATGCAACATCCTAATCCAGAGGCACTTTTGGTAAAATTAGTTTGTCCTTTCCTTGAGCTAAGTATCAGTCAGTGGAAAATCATCAGACAGATGGTTTACTCTGAAAAAATAATTAATAACCCAAGAAAAAGAGAGAAGAACCCTGATCACTGACTTCCTCTGGAGTAAAATTCCCCATGCTCGGGATTTTGCAATAGTTGATATCCTCCTTTGATTATAGGTGCAGCCTCAGGAAAGGAAATTATTCTTAAATTGTCTTCCCCCTTATCAAAATCTTCCCTTCTTCATGACAAGAGGTGCAGACTCTGAACCAGGGTGTCAAGGCTGTCCTCTGCTTAAAAGACAGAACTCTCTGATGCAGCATCAGAAAACTCTTTCAAATAACTTAATCAGCTGTTCTTTTACCTATATTACTTACCAACTAATTAAACATGTAACATAAAAGTGGCCTTTAATTTGCTGGCATTCAGCAAATATTTTAGGGCAAAGCAAATTGTCTGCTTAGTCCAGTTTACAGCAGGTTACTGCAGCAGGCACTGACTCAAACCCTGACAAAGTGCACTGCCCCATAACGTCCTGAAACAAGCACTGAGAGGTCCCACAAAATCCCTTCCATTTCTATTTCTGTGGATCCCAATGGTTTAGAGAGAAATCAATATGTGCTTTTCCCTCAGTGTTAGGGCCCTTTATTCATTTGCAGAATGAAAAGTTCTCTAAGCTTTTAATGTAGGTCAGACTCAGCTCTTCACAGTATATTCAACCAAGATGCAGCTATTAAGCGTCCCTTTAAAACATTCTCATTTCCCAAGCCAAGAGCCCTGGCTCAGTGCTGTAATTATAAACTGCAAGTTCCAAAATTAGCAAGTGGTAAAGGTGAAAAAGGATGGAAGCACAACACACCCACGATTCATTATTTGTTGAGTGAGGTCCAACACTGGATGGGAAAACTAACAAGCACTTTGTGCTTTGAGCTGACTCAACAAAATAAAAATTTTCATTGGATGCACAGCAAGCAGAGCTCCCACTCCAAAGGCAAAGATGCTCCTCTTGCATCAGTGTGGAACTCCAGTGGCTTCAGCAGATGAGGGACCTCCGCCAGATCTCTGCAGGGAGAGAGATTGCAAGTGCAGGCATCAGGTGTTCAGGCAACTCAAGTGTCTGGCAGAGACCAAAGCAACGATTTCACAGAAACAATAAAACTTCTGTATGTTGGAAACTGAAATATTGTAGTATTTTTTCACTTAAGACAGCAGCTCTTTCATAGCAGAAGAGTTCAGGCAAAATATAACAATATATACTGGCAAAAGCTGATGGATGTGATGGAGGCCTTTTCCTAATTCAGAAGTGAGATTTCCTAATCTAAAGACCTTTCTTCTTCTACAGTAAAGAGGCATTGTTAAAACAAGGGATATATATTAATTTCATGTTTTCCTTTCTTGCTGCTTAACTGCATTGCTTTGCTTTTATCATGAGCAATAATTCCCCCTCACACATGCCCTGCTTCTGCCAGTGAGTTTCCACATTACTATCGTGGGGCTTGAGTGTTGTTTAGCATGGAAATAGCATCAGATTACCCAGCTTAAAATAATGTTTTGCCAGGGTTCAATAATTGTAGTCAAAGAATGCTTTATTTGTATTGCAGGTAGTAAAGTACTAATTTTTCCTCTTTATACTTGAGGGGAATTTTAAAAACCTGGGTTCAGAACAAGCTAAGCCTTTGTGTTCCTTGGGAGATCCGAAGTGTGTTTAAAAAAAAAAAACAAAAAACCCACAACAACCCAACATTAAAAATCTTCAAGGATCCAAGTCATACCTGTCCTGTCAGAGCTGGGGCTCAGCACAGAGAGCAGGAGGCAGCCCATAAAGGAGCCATTGTGTGGGGAGCAGCAGGACACAATCCTGCATTTACGGAGGATTGACTGTTCTCTCCGTTTTTTAATCAAGCTTTGTCTCAGAGCACCACGGTCAAATATCCCAGCGGCACCTTTGCCTTTCAAGTGCATCCTTCACTTGATTGTCAACATAATCCATCCTTCTGTAAAGACACTCCAGGCTTTGTTTTATTAATGAGATCACCTTCTCTCCTCTCCACTCACCACCCTCACTGCCTTGACCTCGGCTGCTTTTTCAAGCTACCAGACTGGCTTCTAGCGCCATCTCTTAGAATACTTTTCTTTCTCAGCATAAAAGCAATGATTAAATAAAGCTATGTTTTAAAAAAGTTTAACTTTTGTGTCTTGCCACATTATCAGTTTCTGGAGGCATCTTGGAACTTAAAAAACAAAGGAAAAAGGGAGGTGTAATTGCTGTGTTGCTTCTATCTAAGCAATCTTTTTCATAAGCAAATTTGGGAGAAAAAAATGTGATGAGAAAGACCTGATTTCCACAGCTGCTGAGTGTCAAGGTGCTCATTACCACAACTTTTTAAATTGAAACTGATTTTCAATCTCTCTGCAAATATTCTGTGATTCATGGGCATATTTTCTGTATATTGCTTGATTGGGCTACCCACCTCCTACCTGTATGGTTTTGAAACCAACAGTTTTCACAAAGAACAAACAGTCCCTGCTCAGTTAATGCAGTTCTGCTTATTCTCTCTGTCTTTAACTACAGAGAGAAAAAGCAAAATTTCAGCCATCACTTTTTTAGAGGGTTGTGCCATGGTTTGGGAATGGTATTCTCAAATTTAGATCTCCTAGTTAAACCACTGCCCCGTCCCCGGGGTGAGATGGAGAGGAGAGCTGGAGGCACAAAAGGTAAAACTGTCAGCCTTTTGTCTTCAGCCTTGAACTTAAATTATGTTAAACATTATGCTTTTAGTTTCAGCATCAAGAAACCTTAATAAAAGAACAATTTAAATTATATTGTAAAGATACACAACAGCTATGTGTAATTTCTTAAAACTCGTGGGTTTAATTGATATTTTTCACGAAGTTTGCAATGGAAGCATGAAATAATTCCAAAGAGTTCCTCAGCAGTGTGTTTATCATGGGCCAGCCTCCCTCTCTCATAAACAGCCTGTGCCTGGAAACTGGAATTACTCACTTAACACAGCTTTGTTTAAAAGCCTTCCCTTGGCACCCCCATCCCCCTGAACCTTCCAGCAGGGAGAACGAGGATGTTTTGGCCCCATTTCACTCAAAAATATGCCTAATTTCATTATAGTCAGCAAAATACTTAGCCACATGCTGTGCTTTATCTTTTATTTTCTTTTTAAAGTGGCCTCTTTAACTTTTTAGCCCTTAACTCCTTTTTCAGAAAGTAGAGGGATTTACAAGTGGTTTTATATCCCTTAGAGTTCTGTTAAAACAGAAATGAGGTTTTTACTTGTGAATCAATCCTGAAAGTGAAAAAATCCCAACCAAAACAAACAGCATAAATACACTTTTTCTCCCCTTTTTTTCTGAAGAGAAAGATTTGCAGGAGATAACAACTTTTCCTAAAGCAGCTGGCATAGCAGGAACAAAAAAAAAAAACATGGACAAGATTTCCAGCCTGCAAACACTTCTGAAATTCCAAAACAGGAGTCCTGAAAAGCACAAGGAGTTTTTCACTTGAGTTTTATTAAGTCAGGCATTGAGACAGATCCTGTAATACCTCAGGAGCCTCAGGGTGTTCCACAGACCTGGAGGTTTTCTGTGTGACATCCTTACCTCCCATGACTGGAGCAAGTTCTGCAGTTCCTTTTATTTTCTTTTTTCCCCCTTTCTCTCCCCCTCTCTTATGCCTTCCTTTTAACATTTTATAATAATTTTATGTGCTTTGGGCCACATTCCTCCTTGCTCCCCTTGAAAAAATGAGTCACAAATGGGAGATACAAGCACCTGGTTTCTCTGAGAGAGCACAAATTTTAGGTAGCTGCTGCTAATTTCACATGTTCTAAAGTGTAATCCTTATCAGATTCAGCTAAAGTAAATCAAGGTGCAAACAGACAGTAGGAAATGGCCTTGTTTTGACAGGAACAGGAATAACCTGGAGTGTGTTTGTTCCTGAATAAAGCAAAGGCAGCTATTGATTGAGTCCAGCTCACTGGGCTGATTCAAATTAAGCACCAGATTTAGATCTTGCTGTTCAGATCTCAGTCACAGAAACCTTTCTGAGAGCTTGCATGCAAAGCTGCTTGTATCCCTTGCAAGTGTGTACTCAGAGCAGCTTTTCTTCTTGTCAGGAGACAGGAACGACTCAGAAATAACTCAAAGACACAAAGAAAAGCTGTCAAGTTTGTGTTTGAAAGACACAAATAGAGTCTGTCAATTATTTGTTTGTTTGTTTGTTTCCAAGAGGGCAAACCGGGACAATAAAAGCCTGGGATAAGGCTTGAAGAGAACAGTTGGGAGAAAAAGGCAATGAGAGGCAACTGAAAACAGCAAAGTTCAGAAGAAAAGAAATTTTTAACCCTAAAGAAGATACTCTTCAGAGCTGAAATAGATTCTGGACTCCTAAAACTCAGCAGGCCTTTACTGTCTGTATACATTTATTAAACCCAGTGAGAAAAGGAGCAGCTCATTTCCCTCAAAGGTCTGGGTTTGCATCTCTGCTGAGCAGTAAAGACAAAAACAGAGATTCCTACTCCCAGTTTGGAGCTGCTAAATAATTAGAACATCCTTATAAGCCAGCATGCTGTCAAGAAGCTTATCAGAATTCACAGAAAGAACCTAACTTATATTTTGGACTGTGAAGATATTCATTTAAATAGATACCATTATTCAGGATTTTTTTTTCAATGGGGGTAAGAGACATAATTAAGCACACTATAAATGGCATATTCTTTTAACATACTCTTGCAGTTGTTCCATGATCTGCTTCCAAATTTCAAAAAGGCTATAGGCTCTAGATCTCTAAGATCAGGCTTTGTAAGAAAGTTTTGAAATACTGAATATTTTAAAGTATATCATCTGCTTTTCCCTCTTACATTTTTGCACTCATAGACTGTAAACATCAAAGAACTCTTGCTACTTTTTACATGTTTCTGCCCAAGTTTCTGTGTGTGGGTTTAACACCTAAAATTATGTGAAGGAAAGAAGATGCAATCCCTTTTCCCTCCTTGTCAGGGAATTTTCCTTCTCAGGAATATAAGAGCTATTTTCATTCTAGAAATGATTGACTTATCCCTTTCAAGTGGCAAGTATCAACTGGAAACAATTACCTTTGGAAAGAGGAAGTTTTCAATTTTAGGATGAGTGAGCACCATCTGTAATTTCGTGCCTTCAGGCTGCCTTAACTAAAAAGTTCAATAAGTTAAAGCCAGGAAAAGGGAAGAGGGGAGAAAAAAGAAACCAAACCAAGACAAACCCTCCCCCCCCCCAACTTAAATTATTTCCAGCAAAACCAGTCTTTTAGCCTTTTGTGTGCACACAGATATTATGCTTGTGGAATAGTTGTAAGTTGTGCTCTTTTTTTAGAGTTTTCTGAGTTTGTTTGAAGTGTCAGTGCTACAGCATTGTGAGGATGAAGTCCAGATGTCATCATTTTGAAGTCCAGGGCAGATGATGGATGATCCTCAACACTGTTTATAAACAGAGGGCAAACACAGAGCCAGCATAACAGCCTGCCTTGTCTTGCATTCTAGAAACATTAAAAAAAAAATACAACAGATATTGCTTCATTCAGAAGAAAGTTCTAGAAATTCTATTTTTAAAAAATATCATTTTACATAAGAACAAAGCCCCAAATATTCACACAGAAATACTTGCCCCTCACACAAAGGAAATGTTTCTTTTTTGATCTTCATCAAAAAAGAAGCATTTCAGCAAGCTGCAAAACCTAGTACTTCAGTTAGAACAAATAACTGAAAATGGGCTCTTATCTGAGTCTTATCCTAACTCCAGAATATAAACATATTGTTGGTCTGCAAAGAGGATCTGGCAATATCACAAAACCTGATTTTCTGAGATGGTTTTCAATCCCACTGTTTAGGAAAGGACTTGAATTATAATTTTCATACACAAAGTATGGTTTTGAAGTGTTTCAACCCTTCACATTGCCAGAGTTAAAGCAATTTTTATTTCCTTTTTAAATAAATGCAAAGAAATTAGCTGAATTGTATGCATTAGGCAAAGGGGTTTGGATTGCCAATCTTATTCAGTCCTTATTTACACCTTAGAATTGCTGATTTTATTCAGGCATCAGTTAATTTTTTTCCCATCTATTGTTTTCTTGCATTTTTTAAGAACTTTTCTGGATGTCTTAAACCCCATTCACCCTCTACTTTCTCCAAATGCAATTCTTAGCTAAGGAACTGCATAAAATTGGTTGGCATCAAGATTTTGATGCTAGATCCAAGCATTATTTTTCGGATCATGCACAAAATTCAGCTGGTTTGGATTTTTTGTTGTGTTTTTTGGGGGGCTTGGTGTGTTTTTCCTGTTGAATTGATCATATTATCTTGCTCCCAAGGGTTTTCTAGCACAGCCACAAAGTAGAGTTCTCAGCCCTCAGATATTCAAGGGTGGGGAGGATGAAACAAGAGGCAAAAACAGAAGTGATGTGACCCAAGAGCTGCACGGCCCCGTCCTTTCCTGGGGAAGACCTTGATCCACAATTAGGTACAGAGACCTTGTAACTTGGCAAAGAAAACAAGGCCACAAAAGATCAAGAACTAGGCAGCATTTCTCTGTTCCTTTTGTTTGCATGCCACTGTGGGACCTGATATATTCATTTTTTTTGCCAGTTTTCCCTGTTCTTTGCCTCATCCTATTGCCATTACCCTTGAATTTAATGGTGTCCATCCCATAATAGCAGTGCCTCTAAAGGAACATCTCTGCACATCAAGACACAATTTGCTCTTTTGCTGATGGTAAAAGACGCTTAAGGGAACCAGGAAGACACTTCTTAAAACAAATGTGGAAAGATTAATGTGTCTGAATGAAAGGAAACAATCTGAAATTTTCAGAAGCTTACTTCACATTTTAATCAGTTTGGGGTGTACTGTGCCTTACTTGTCATTAAAATAATGCAAGAAAGGCATCAAAATATTCTTTTAAGTTCTACACTGCTTGCTTTCAGTGAGAGGTGCTTTCTAAACTTCCAAGTCAGCTGCCCAAGAGTATAATTTTACCATCTGGATAATGCCTTGGGATTCAGCTCTTTAACTCCCTCTGTCTCCACAGCAGCTCTCCCAAAACCCCAACAATGCCTTCTGAGTACTTCCCAGGGTTCCTTTATCCTGTTCCCAGGAATGGTTTGGGCTGGTATAGAATAAAATCCAGGTTCTGCCGTGAGCCTTGTGCAAAAATTAAACCTCTCCTGGCTGGAACCAGGACTCCCTGTTTTATAACTTTGCATTTTCACATCACCCCAAGAAGAGTTTGGAACAGTCCTTCCAGACTCTGTGCCTCCCTCTGAACCACTCTGTCACTGTGCCTTTCCTCACCCATGAAAAGAGGAGATAATAAATTGGAAAAATTTATTGGTCTGAGATTAGGACAGGGAGATTACCAGTTACCATCACAGGCAAAACAACTGGGGAAAAATGAAATTTATTGCCAAATAAAATTCATTTGGACAGAAAGAAATCAAGACACATTGAAATAGCAGCTTCTACCCACTCCATATCTGCAGCTCCTTCAGGGATGTTCAGCTGCTCCACCGGGGTCTTCAGGCAGCTGAGGCAAAGCTTTCACTGTATGAAAGCAGTGCTTGAGCTCAGCAGTGTGTTTTAATGCTTTTATCAGAAGCATCTGAGAACAGACTGCAGCATGAACACGGCCCACAGAACCACTCTCCTCACCTCCCAGCCAAAGTGCAGGGAGAAGAATAAAACCAGGGAACTTTCCCTTACTTTAAATACTCTCAGCATGCCTGGTTTACATGAATTCCTTTTTAAAAACGGAGTACCAGCTGAGACAGAAGATCTGACACTTCAATCTGACCCAGTATTCAGCTCTTACGTAAGTTTTCATTTCTGTTTACACGATTTTCTTGCCTCCACCCTCTCCTCTGCATCACTTGTCCATATCCTCCTGCAATTCAATTTGGTTTCTAGTTATGTAAAATGTTTTTATCACTCACTGCTATGAGCTATCATCTGAGTGTGCAATCCTGTTCCAGGCCACAGAGTCCCCAGAGAACACAAACTCTCCAGGAGAAATGGGATTTCTTTGATGTCACTGCACTGAGAGGAGGAAAGTGGCCAAGGCATCCTTTGAAACCACCCCATTCAACCAGGATGCTTCATTTCCAAGTGTCCTGTTTGCAGCCAACTCACAAGGACATGAGGCAGTTCTGAAGTCCTGAGTATTTTCCTTTTAAGTACACCACATTTATTCAAACCAGACAAATGTTTTTCTCTTACTGATAAGTGCTGAAACAATTAGAAAACTTGCCACATATAAGGATGCAATTAACATGGAAATTTTAGTAGGAATAAGGACATTAATAATCCTCTCATAGAATTCTAAAATCAGTGAACTTATGAGTATGAGCCTTTTATGAGCATGTCCCGAATAGCTAAGATTCCCAGGAAGCACAAGTTACAGCATGAACATAAACTGCGAGTAAAAATAAAGGCATTAGACTGAAAGTTAAAAAATTTGTTCTCTATGTTTTTCTTTTTAAAGGATTAACTTTACAAGATCAGCTTTAAAAAAAGCTGATCTTGTAAAATTAATCCTTTAAAAAGCATCTTAAAGACAGGGCTACAGATCATGAACCCCAGGATCTCCTCACAGAAGTTAGTCTGGGGATTTTGTTCAGGAGCAGAAAACATCTATTCAGCCTCCTTTCACCTGTTGCTAAAGCACAACCTCCTCCCCAGTGTGACAGCACAAAAAGCAGGAAAGGACCTGGCTCTGTGTGAGGCCTGCTCAGCAATAACAAAAACATTTCTATATCATCAACGCTGTGCTCAGCACAAATCCAAAATGCAGCCCCACACCAGCCACCGGGAAGAAAATTACCTCAGCCAAAGCAAGCACACATGCAAAAAAGCTTCAGAAGATGAATAATACATGTACATAAACACATGCATATATATATAAAAATATCTGGGATTTGTTGGCTTTTTAAAATGTTTTAAACTTAAAAAAGGCTGTCGTTTTTTTGGTTTTTTTTGCATATGACAAAGGCTTGAAAAGCCTGGTCTGATTCATGCCCTCCTAAGAAAGAGCTGCTGATATGAGGAGGTCTGAGTGCCTCCTGGAGAGCTGGCAGAGGTGCCGAGATCCAGCCAGGGATGCAATGAGCTGTGCTGCTCCAGCCCTGCTGTCCTGGCAGAGGGTGCTCTCCTGCCCAGTGTCCTGCTGGGAAAGAGCTGCTGTTCTCCCAGTTGGTGCTCAGCTGGACACCAGCTCCAACCCAGCCTGCTCAAACCAAGTGCGATCCAGCCTCCTAACACAATTTACATTGGCAAAACTGAGGAAGAGACCACGTTTCTGCATTTCAACCCGGGCAGTTCACAGCTATTTCAGTAGAGCCTGGGCTCGTTTGTGATGCAAATCATCTACTTCTCAATTGCACCCTTTACAGTGGAGGGGAATGGCCTTTAGCAAAGGAGAGTAAGGGCCAGAAATAACTTCAGTAGGCACAGTGAGAGTTATCTGGAGTAACAACTTCAAGAAGAATGAACTGTACAATTACAGGAGAAAATAAGTTGCTAAATTGGGAGATGCTGACTCCCTCCAAGACAGAGACACCTTGCAGAGAGACCCAGACAAATTAGAGAGCTGGGAATCACCCACTGTGATTAGGAAAAGTTTCTTCACTGATAGGGTGGCTAAGCACTGGGACAATGCTCAGTCCCCAGGGAATGGTCACAGCACCAATGACAGAGCTCAAGAATTGTTTGGTAACACTCCCAGGGATGCACAGGGTGGGATTGCTGGGGTGTCTGTGCAGGGCCAGAAGCTGCACAGACACCCCAAGAAGGATTAATGATGCTTGTGGGTTTCTTCCCACTCAGGATATTCTGTTTCTATAATTCCATGATTCTCACTTTTGGGCGCAGTCTCCATGAAACTGAACCAGGAGGATTTCTTGTTGCTGTATGGAGTTTTGCATCATGAGATTGTTGTTCCTGAGAGTTTATATATTTGCTTATCCAAAATAGAGGACAGTGCCCTTGCCACTGCCCAGAGTTTGCCCTGATACTGGTTTGCCTGGAGCAGGATGTACTTGCAGAGAACCCACGTGTCCAGGGTCAGCTCCCAGCTGGCACAAAAGCAGAACATTTAATCCGGGATCTTGCTTCACCACCAAGTTGCCATATTGACAGGAATTATCTTGTTAGAGGAACAGGCAACAAAAATATAAATCTTGTCTTGCAGAGAGAACTCCATGCCTGAGGAAGGCTGTGTGACCTCTCTTTCTGCCATGAAGGATCCCATTTTTGGGCAAAATATCTGGTAGGAATGGCTGCCTGCATGTCAGAGTCCCTTCTCTACCCTATTCCTTGAACATTTTGACAGCTATTATTTTTTCTCTCATCCCATAGCATTTTATGGTGGGGAAGGGGGGGTGGGGGGAAGATGTGATTATATGATTTTGTTTGAAATTTCAAAGCAGCTTTATTACTGATGGATTTGACAAGAAAACTGTATGACAGTAACATGACAGCAAATATAACATGGCATTTTCCCCCCATGTTTTATATGAATTAACATAATACACACTTCTAACCTGCTAATCCATGTCTGACTGCCATTCCCAGGTCTGAACACACAGAACAGTGCTGCGGAATTCCAAAGTGCCTGATGTTTACAAGCAATCTGTATATGGCCTTTTGCACTGTAATTTTTCACAAGAAGAAAATGCATTTTCTTCTCAGCTGATAAAGATGTTTCTGCAAACACTGAACTCTTTGCCAATCCTTTAATCCAGTAAAACCCAGTAGTAGGTTGTTACTGTGTTGTTGTGTATGCACATCAGCTACTATAAATTATAATAAACACTCAATGCTTTCCTTTACTCTCTCAAATGTGAGTGATGAAAAACCAATGATCACTGCACACACAAGTAGATCAGCTGTCTAATAAGTCTGGAAATTGCAGAAAATTTATGACTTCAGTTTCTCCTGTGCTTTTTGTGTTTTTATTCCCATTAAAAAACTCTCTGTTTTCAATAGTTACCACTCACCTCATATTTGCCACTGCAGATGAGAGGAAAAACTACAATTCCATCATCATCCATTAACCAAACTGCCTTTCTCCCATGCAATGATTCTTAACACATTCTTCAAAAAGAAAATATTACCAAAGATCTTCTCTAAAGCACGGTTCAACACTGAAAAATACCACTTTAAAAAATATTAACATTATTAAAGCATGGCTGAGCAAGGTCTGGTTTCCCAGGCAAGCTCCAATTTTGCACCACCTCATTTAAATCCACACAGGCCAGAGATGCCAATGGGAAAGAGACCAAGCACAAGAGTGGGACTTTATGAATTCTGATCTGTGATTGAAGCTGTTATTTCACTTAAGTTTTCAAAATACTTGGTCACAATGCATAAAACAAATCTGGCATTTAAAGTGCAGGGCCTTTCACGTTGGGCAGATCTCCTGAGGCTGACATAAGAATACATTATTTCAAATCCAGCAACTGTTTCAAGCCTTTTTTCCTTTCATATTTCAGTTCATTATTTGTATGTATTTTAATGTATTATTTAGTTTTTAATTGTGGAGACTCTACTGGTTACTGCAATATGATTTTCATTGTCAATACTGAATTAATTCTATAAAATGCGAGGGAAAAAATACTGGGAAAAAAATAAAAGCTGCTGCTAAAATGGATGAGACAAGCTAAATATCCATAGGAGACAGATTTCACCTTGATCTCCATGGCTGTGATAGCAATACTGGTGATAAATCTCACTTATGAGATTATTAATAAGGGATATAATTTGTTGATGGCTTGAGCAAATGAATTAGGAGCAAGTGAACTGATGAGGTGAATGAGGCACCTCTAAAACTAAGCTATGGATAAAGAACACCTGGCCCAGCCAAGGATCACAAAAACAGACTGGTATCATTTTAAGCAATGCCAAATGCTGCAGCTCAGAGCCAGATGGATGGAAGGTGCTCCAGCTGTAAAGAAGGAAGTTACATCCTCTGCTCAAGGATGAAACACAGAATTCTATGAGAAGATGATTTGCCATAAAGAATTACAGGAGAATTATATGGGGAAGGAGAACAGAGCAATTCTGGGCCTTTCTACCAGGAGGATCTGGGTCTGTCACATAGGCCCTACTTCAGGCTCTCCAGAGGTTCTGAGAGTTATGGAACCACAGGTGGCAATGGTCAGTGTCCTACATGCCCCCATCAACATGCATCATTTGTACACTTTGTATTTTCATGTGCACAGGTCAGTGGTTTTAGGAAACAGTTATTAGTCAGTAGGAACCTGTCTATAAAAACATCACTATTACTCCTTTAAATCAATCTAATCTATGATTTCTTTGTAACTGCTCAGGAGAAAATGAAAAAAGTGTGTAAGACTTTGCTTTAGATAAAGGGGAGATAATTTAAAGTACACAGGGATGGCGCAGATCTCCTCAGTTTTGATGTATGAACTGAAATACTCTTATATACAATGGCACCTTTATGATCCTGGGACATGTAAGCCTTAAGGGTGACACTCCCTGAGATAGGAAATCATGTGTCTATTGTAACTTCCAGGCTAAACATTTTTCAAAGCTAGAGGGGAAAAAATTTTCTTTAACCTCTTCCTGTGTTCATTATTTAAATCTATCCAGTTTCATTTCTCTCTCCCTTAAAAGCACTTGAGCTCTGCCATCTTTGCTTAGGATGAAGTGCAGTTGACTTCATTAATAGTGCCAGTTATTTTCCATAGAGTGAAACACAAGTAAGACAGATTATATTGCCTGTCCTCAGCTGCACTTTGTACTGCAGCTTTTTTTTTCCTCTTTTCAAATGCAAGGTGTGAATGCAAAACAATTGCTGAGTGGGCTGTTTTGTATCCTAACAAAATATAGCTAGTGACAGGGGAGTTTTATGGTATAAAAGGAAAATAAATAAAAGAAACATGCAGTACTTGGAATGGAAGGAGCTATAGAGCAGCAGAGAAAGGAAATGATCCTTTAGGAATCTACCACGTGGACTGTTATGCTGTAAGTATTTAATAATATTTCTGGGGAGAAAGAAAATTACATTTTTCCAGTCATTTTGCTGGCATCTTATCTTTCCAATTAAATTTTAATAACAAATGGAGTTCCTTCAATATGCTTCAGTTGATTCCACGGACACATGCCATTCCTGTTTTAAATTCCATGTCCTCTAATAAGACTTTTAATACATCTACTTATGGGAAATGGAGAGGAGCAAGAGTTCAGATCATAAATTTGAGTTATTGTCTCATCATCAACTTCAACGCAATGACAACAATTGACATCACTGGTAGTTTTGTCCATGTTATTCATTATTCCACTCTGTGTGGTTGGGAAAAGGGGATGTTTCCCAATTGACTAATGGCTTTAGTAGCCTCCCTTGCATATATATTTTTCAAGGTTTCCAGAAGTCTTCAGGTTCAGCTGCCAAAAACTGAAACCAAGCTGAAATTATAATCAGCTTCTGTTCCAAGCCCAGCTCCATTTCAATATCTCCTTAGGAAAGGATAAATAAAACGGCAGCAAACAGCTGGAGGGAGGAAGGTGAAGGACCAGAATCAAGAGTGCCAGCTGTGAGCACCCACTGCAAAAGTATTTAGACAAAAACTAGAGACTATCTCTCAATTCCTCCAACCTGGTTAAAAATTTTCCTTTTGCCACTGACATATGAGACAGTCCCACAAATTATTGCTATTTCGATTTCCACTGTGTCATTTCTATGGCTGAATATTCAGCCATATCAAATAATTCATCGGTCCTGTTCATATTGACGTGATCAAGTTCAAGCACATCTCTCTTTTCAAACATGTTCTTTGTGTGGTGGCATTTAGAGACTGATAATAAATAAAAATTATACCAATATATAAATATATCAGCAAAGCTTCTTCCTTTTTCATACACAATTCCTTCTGATAATTAAGTGCCTATTTCTGGATACATTTCTATCACCATAATGCTATTGATTTTCAATATTGTGAATTCTGATCACGTGGAAATTTTCCCTTGAGGAAGTTCAAGATATTTGTAGCTGTGGGGTGGGATGCTGTTATGGATTAAAAGGTGATTAAGTTGTATGAAGAACAGAAGATAAAATATTCCCTCTTCTGCAACACAGTTTAGAAGTATTCAAGTTCCTTATCAGGGTTTTCAATAGTATATTTTATACAGCATTTTGCAATACTGAAATAGCTGAGGCAAATGTAAAATTTAGTGAATTTTCATGACTCTGTGACTACTTGTAAAGAAGTGAAGGGAATTAAATATAATCAGAGAACAATGAAAAAAATGTTGACACCCAAAAATAAAAGCAAAATAAGATTTGTTGTCTCCTGTAATAAAAGGTAGGGGATAATTGGATTTTGTAATGAAAGCAACTTTCTCTGAACCTGAGAACTCTTTGGTTATAAGGATATTTCCAACAGCACTGAAGGAAAATGACAGCTTAAAAATGAGTCAACAAATCAACTGTCAGTGCAATAAGTATCAGATGTCACTGTCATAAGAATACCATAACAGATTACATTTATAATTGTCCTACAGGAGAAGACAAAAAGTCAATGGAAATATGAACTACAGTAACCAAATGACAATAACCTAAAAAATCAGACAAAATTATTAGGAAGATACTGGCAGAAATATTGAACTGTGGATAAATAGTCTCACATCTTCTTAGTCCATCCCAAATTTAGAGGTTTGGGATTTGACACCAGAACAAAAATTGCTTAAATTTCAATTATTAGTATTAGGGACAAGAGATGTTCTGAATTATTGAAATTTGACAAAGCCAGGCACCTGCCTATGTCGCCAATAAATATATTTCATCACTATGGTTGCAAAAACAAATAGTGACTAGCAAAATGTGGTTAAGTGAAATGAAATTATTGAGAAATGGAATGACACAGGGCCTGAGTTGCATCAGCCTGCAGAGTGCTTGAGCAAAAGTGGATTTAACTGGATGAACTGGTGGAGTTTGCTGTCTTAACTGCGACAGTAAGATCTATTTTCTTCTAATTTAAACTGCAGGATCTGGGAGCAATTCCTGCTTCCTTGTTTAGGGCCTTCAGTCCTTACTGCCACATCAGAGTGAGATCTGTTCTGAATCATCCCCCTCCTGTAACTTCATTTCCATCGAAAGAAAACCTAAACATGTGTGCATGAACTGAACCACAGCTTTATGAAATTCATCTGTCCTTCATTCTGCCCTTCCATTGCTCTTCATTTTCATTCAGTAAGTCCTTTAACACTTACAGAAAATAACTTAGAGTCAACTGTAAGTTATTCTATAATTAAAACTGACAAACAGAAAGGCAACTTGTTTGGAAGTTGAATGTTAGGACACAGTGGAGTGTAGTCAAATTTTTGTTTTATTTACAGATCCCCTAAATTTTTCCATTGATGGAAAGGACACTGTGCAATAAATCTGGTCTACTGACAATAGAGTCTTGTTCCATATGCACTGGTGGGCCACAGGTGGAACAAAATCTCATTTTTGCCTAGCAGGTTCCAGAGTAATTTACAATTAACTGAGGAGCACACTGGACCTCCAGTGCTTGACAGGAATTTCGCCATTGCCTGCAGTTTTATGGAGAGTCAGATGTTTTCTTTTGGGGGCAAATCATGCAGTAGGAGTGAAGTAAAGTTTGAATAATATGTGTGTTTTGAGTCTGATCCAAAGCACACTGATTGTCACAGGGAGCATTTGCCCACATATTCCTCTGCTAGCAAAGATAACTTTTATAAGAAGCAATCATTTTAATGACTCAGAGTATAAATGGACAGCATGAGGTCATAAAGGTATTTCCTTTCCCTCCCCTGCAAATCTATGGCTCTTGCATGGCACAGCAGCTCATACTGAGAGCCAGACAGGCTGCTCACAGAGGTGCACTGCTATCCTCCATCACCTGCAGTGGCAGGGCTCAGTTTTATGTGAGAAAAGGTCTATTTAAAATTAGTACATGTGTAATGAATCCAGCAGTGATCCTGAGGCCAGGAAACATCTCAGCAGTGACACAACTTCACAGGAGAGGTGATGGGTTCTCTGTCTTGTCATGACATTACACCCAGGCTGGATTTCATTGTGCACCCAGACTGATGTAAATGTGTACTTAAATTACAGGCAATTAAGTGTGGTATATATAAAAAAACCCTTCTGATTTAAAGATAAGATTTAGAATTTAGAAACATCTTGATGAAAATAAACCCAGAGTTTGTGCTTTCTGTAAAATGATGTGTTCCAACACTGGTGGGATTCATTTTTTAAATTAAATTAAAGAACAACTGGAGTGTACTAAAAAAATTCTTTCTGACTCTGTGCCTGTGCTAGCAGAGGATGAGAGAAGGAAAAGTTACGTAATTCCTTAGGACACGTAACAGCCTTTCCCAGCTCAGGGGTACCTGGATGCTGTGGATCTGTTTCCTCAGAGCATATCCGTGTCCCAACCAAATTCCATCACCATGCAGTAATGAATGGACAGATTTTCAGCCTGTACTATGAGATCACAGGTTTCTCCTAACTTAAAAATTGCTATAAATTACCCAGGAGCACCATGGCTGTTTGTTTTTTCAGCCGATGTGTTCATCCCTAAAGAATGTCTAAGAGCTATAAATAACCCTTAACCACCTCATGATTGAGCTGGAGGAACCAGAGCCAGCAGTCAGAAGCCAAATGCTTTCACTATACACCATAAGTATTCCTCTCAGTAAAATAAACTCCACATACTTCAGGACTTAAAGCACAGAGGCTCAAAAAATCCACCTTGAGGACAGCCAGCTTTGGTAAATAATCACATTTTGGAAAAAAGCCGGATAATTTCATGATGGGCAAAAGTGTGTTGACCTTCGCAGACATTTTGTGTAAGCAGAGTTACATCATTCGGTGTCAGAGGGATCTAGACTTGAATTTTCTCAGGGGATGGAGCCACTGTCATTTTTGGCCTTTGCTGTCCCACCAGAAGATGGGAGCAATTCCTGCATTCCCAGAGCCTGCTGGAGTAGCAGCTTGTGGCAGCACTTATTGAACAGGTTTAGCTGAGCTTGGAAAATCCACAAATCTCATCTGTTTGGGGTCAGAGGAGCTGATCTGGACAACAGTTACACACAGCCAACTTTAGGAGTTTATCTGGCATTTTCAAAAGCCCAACAAATGCAAGGAACAAATTTCAATCCCATCAAGCGCAAGGAACAAAAAGAATTCATGCTCATACACCCATCATTTCAGGATGTTGTATCTAAGACCATGTATTAGAAATTTAAATAATCCAAGGTCCCAAATTAGAACTCTACTCCCAATTATCAGTGAATTACTTCACTGGGAGCTCTACTAACCCTCAAGAAAGCAGAGCCTGAACTGAAGAGTTTACCACCTGAATTAAAACCAGCAGCAGAACAGAGGCAGCCAGGAAAGGAGAGATATAAGTTACTTACACAAATCAGCTCTGGAATGAGTTAGCAAAAACCTAAAAGCAGAAATGCTTTGCACTCCTTCAAAATAACCAACAAAGTCAGGTCCAAGTGAAAGCAGAACTGACCTTCGTTCAGCACTTTCAGATCAGACTGTGGGATCTAGATCTAGAATACGGAGTTTTTTCTTCAGAAGAAATGAGAATCAGCATCCAAAATCACTACAAAAAATCCCTAACACCACCAGGCTCCACCCATCCTGGTGGAGGTAGGTTTTTTAAAGACAGATAAAAACAGGTTGTTATTGCCTTTAAAAGCTGAGTTACACTCTGTGAACAGTTCTGGACTGCAGCAGACTTCTGAAGAAGGGACATCCCTCGCAGCATTGCTCTGAGACGGGATTTGATGGTTTCTATTGGTCACTTTTTTTGGGATAAGTGAATATAGGATGATGTTCAATTTAATTATTTCATAGCTTCTAATATAATTTTTAGGTAGAACATCTCTAATTGATTTATAACTGCATATTTTTGTTATCTAATTTTTTATTTCTTTTACAAGGATGACATAAATATGGTTCTTTTCCTAAAAATTAAAAAAAGTCCTTTTTGAAAAGAAATGTTGCATTGTCACAGATCCTACATTCACTAAGAAAGTATAAACATAATGGTTACATTTTTAAGAGGAATTTTTAATTTCCTAAGCAAGCTTTTTTACTTTTGCTTTAAAAAGGGGAATTGTGAAAAAATTTCATCAGCTTGGCAATTTTTCTTACAGATAAAAACGAATCTTCCCTGTGAGGGTGGGCAGGCCCTGGCACAGGGTGCCCAGAGAAGCTGTGGCTGCCCCTTGATCCCTGGAAGTGTCCAAGGCCAGGCTGGAAGGGGCTTGGAGCCACCTGGGATAGGGGAAGGTGTCCCTGCCCATGGCAGGGGGTAGGATGGGATGATCCTTAAGGTCACTTCCAACCCAATTAATTCTGGGATTCTCTAAAACAACCTGAACCATGGCATGGTGACCATTGGGTTATAACCCAAGGGTTGCACACATCAAGTGAAGCTTTACAAACACACAGCCAACAGAGGGCACAAATACAACCCCAAATTGACAGGGGCTGCACTTTCCATGGAAATACACCATGTACCAAGATAAGCTGAGAGTTCTGTTTTCTTGTAAAAAATGTGTTGGAAACAGCTTTTTTATTGGACCAACCGTCATGGAAAAAGAATCCAACTGAGGTGTTGCAGTTTGAATTTTGTTGCATTTCTTTTTTTGGCTTTCTGGAAGGAGGGAACAGGTTTAAATAAACATTTTGATTTGGGTTCTGCAGGGTTTTAGAAAGCTGCACTGTGTGGACACTGACGTATTTGGACTTTACGTAAAGATACTTTGCCATTTTTGAAGCCAGATCTAACCTTTGTATCAACAAATCGTACACAAAACCTTCAGTCTGAGCCTCAAGGTAAGAAAACATATACTTAAAGGGATTCTTTGTATTTGATTTTAAAAATACTCTCATTTACAAGCAGATTTTGAATGCCTGCCACCAACTTTGAAAATAACCTTTCCATTTATTTTGCATGTTCTTAAAGATGGGTCTCTTCTAGCAATCTATAATGATCATATAGTACAGAAAATAATGGACAATCACGTGCATTATAAGGTCTGAGTAAAATCCACAAGAGGATTTACAGTTAAGGGTAGACTTAATCTCCTTCAGCAGGACTTCAGGGCACTTAGACTGTATTTTAAGTAAAAATCAAATTTACAGCTCATGCAAACAAGCTAAACAAGTGAATAGAATGTATTCAGTCACAGGAGTTTATTTCAAGCTTTTTGGATGCATATCAAGTGATTACTATTGAAGAACTGATGAGGAAGTGATTGTCACCCACTGCTGAGGCCTCACCTCAAATCCTGTGTCCAGATTTGGGTCCCTCACAAGAAGGACATGGAGGGGCTGGAGTGTGTCCAGAGAAGGGAATGGAGATGGGGAAGGGTCTGGAGCCCCAGGAGAGGCTGAGGGAGCTGGGAAGGGGAGCAAAGGAGGCTCAAGGGGGCCCTTGTGGCTCTGCACAGCTCCTGCCAGGAGGGGACAGGGACAGGAGGGAACGGCCTCAGGCTGGGCACGGGAGGCTCGGGTTGGACACCAGCAGGAATTTCTTTACAGAAAGGCTGCTCAGGCCTTGGCAGGGGCTGCCCAGGGAGGTTTGGAGTCCCCACCCCTGGAGGTGTCCAAGGAAGGACTGGATGTGGTATTCAGTGCTATGTGCTGGGGACAACATGGTGGTTGGTCAAAGGTCTCTGCAAATGTATTTTGGGAATATAAGCAATCCTTACAACATCCAAGTGACAGATCTGATCTATCAAATCTGGTGCAAAAGTGTATCCTTATTTGTTTTTTAGTATTTTCAAATGACTCAAAATCACAAAGGTTGATGAATAAAGTAGCATTAACAACACAGCAACTGTAAACTGTCCCTGAGACCAGTGGATTTTAAATAGACATCAGCAAAGGCCTGATATTTACACTTGCTTTTGTCACCTGTGCTGTGCACTGCTTTTCCTGGAAAACCTGGACTTGGAAAAAGCTGCCAGGAAGGCAAGAGTAAAAGGACACACATCTGAAGAAATGCTCCCAAAGCTGGGAACATAAATATGTTAATATTCCCTTCATCTAACGTCAGATGTGGTTTCACAGCTTCAATTCTGGATCACAGTTGTTTGTGGAAAAAATGGATGATTTCATTATTCCCAGATTTATATAACTTCTATTACCCCAAGGCAGTGGCAAGCCTGCATTTGAGACTCTTGTCATCAACTATCAATTATTCTACAATTTATGAGATGCTTTTCTGTAGACACTCATCCAAAACCTAGAAAAGTCCATGGAAAAAAAAAATCTCATTCAATTTAAAAAGCTTCTCTTGATTGGACTCTTTTCCAGAATATCCTGTAATAAGAAATGGTCAAAACCTCACACTTGCTGAAAAAAACAAAAACATCTCCCCTGTGAGGGTGGGGAGGCACATGGGTCCAGAAGCTGTGGCTGCCCCTGCATCCCTGGAAGTGTCAAGGCCAGGCTGGACAGGGCTTGGAGCAGCCTGGGACAGTGGGAGGTGTCCCTGCCATGGCAGGGGGTGGCACTGGATGAGCCTTAAGGTCCCTTCCAACACAAACCATTCTATGATTCCATGAAATTTTACAAAGGTGAGAATAAGAATAGAGAGATTTCACAGCTAAAACTATTTAAAATCTTTACCATTGTCAATATTGTCAGATTAGGATTTTTAAAATTATTATTACTATTTTTACTAACAATTTTTTTTCCAAATCAATGGAAAAGAATTTGTAGTGATCTCTCATCCACAGAAGCTGGAAAACCATAAAGCTATGCTTTAAAGCTCTGCTAGGCCAAATAAGTGATTTCATCAAAACTGAAAGCGTGGAAATATTTTCTCTTTTGTCTAAGTGTTACAGATGAATATAAAATATAGAAAATTCATGTCATTATTAAACCAAAATAATTTAGTGAGTTTTACTTTGCTGAAAAAAAAAAGCAGCTGAGTTTCTTCAATACACAGCCCTTTCCATCAGAAACTCTTTTCCACCAAAGAAAGCCCTGAGGGACCAAAATATTCCTGAGAACCACAAACCCTGGGGAAAACCTGGCATTAGCACAGTTGGTCAGAGCATGGTGCTAATAACACCAAGGTCATGGGTTCCATCCTCATATGGCACATCCATCAAAAAGCTGCATTTGATAATCCTTGTGGATCCTTTCCCATTCAGAATATTCTGGGAAATCTGTGGAAAATTCATCAAGAGCTTGACTTTTTAAAGTAAAAGTGAATTTTCACAGGAAAACTTGAATATATCGGATCAAGAACAAATATTTGTCACATAGGAAATATCACTGAAGTGTCTTAGAGAGAGTCTGCACTGGGTTCCTGATTTCCCACTGGTTTTGGCGTTAGTGCTCCAGAAGTTAGTGCACCAGAAGAAGTTTCCATTCCAGCTGAATCCTTAGAAAATAGTTCTTAGAAAGGGTGACCTAAAGTGCCATGCAGATTTAAAAGAATCACAAGAAACTCTAGTAGCAAACACCAACAAAACTGGAATAGTGGTGGTCATTGAACAGTCACTGTGGACTTCTGTAATTTTATAATTTGAGGGTTAAACTTGTGTAACAATTAGCCTTTTTCCTGTATGATACTAATGAACCAGTTGAATCTCACTCTGTCTCAGTGCTGATAGCACAGCTACTGAAGATGTACATTGCAATTAACTTGAGTGGATTCTGGATTAAATATGCTTCCCAGATTCAGTTTTTCTGGCCTTAATCCCCTTTAATACAGGGTAAACAGCCTGAAGACTGTATTTCCCAGATATTCCTAAAACCACTGGGAGCATTAATATTTTGAGAACTAATATATTCTTTATGTTTTAAACTGAATTTGGCAGTGACTTCTGAACTGTGTGTAAGTGCACTCTGGTCTTATAAGAGCTGAGTGTCTCTAATGAGCTGGATATTCCCTGGTTTTAGTATTTCCAATGAGCCAAATCCTCAATTTACTACAAAAATCTATAAAGGGGCAAATTTATAAATACCCGTGAAGGCGATTTTCACCTTGTTCTACTCACCACAATTACAGAAAATTTGATAAATTCAGAGGTTCTTGGGTGAGAGGAGAGTTTGAAGAGTGACTGAATTAAAACCATTTTATACAGGCAATCTATCCATCTATTCTGAGCGCAGGTCTAGTTTTTTTCTGTGCAGCTTTGCACAGTGACAGGTCACCTGCAATTACAAGTTCTCATAAAAATTACCAGGAATCTCAAGGCAATTATCTTGTCACTGGTGCAAAAAACCCACCCCAAAACACACCAGTCTATTTTAGTCAATCCTCATAACAGTGACTTCACTGATGAAGAAAATGAGAACAAAATACCCTTTTTTTCCCCAAGAAACCTTGCTTTTACATAAACTTTCCTGATCAGAGGAATTCTGTCCTGTGCCACCCCTCACTTGTGCACCCCAAGGGTGATTTCCAACCTTGGCTTTCCCAAGACTTGTGGAGCTTTCCAAATGTAAATCCAAACCCATCCTGCTCTCTACCAATTTACAGTAAGTTTTTGCATAAAGTGACCTTTTCCCAGCAAGCTTGATGACAAACATGGTGTTATTTACACCCTGGTCATTTTGGGCAGTGTTCCTTTAGACTGAAACCATTTTCCTCCATAAATGAGGATGTCGCTGCATGAAACCACAGTGACATCAATCATTTGCAAGGCAAAGGATGTGGACAGGCCAAAGCATTCCAAATCCTCTCTCAGAAAAAGTGGAGTTTCTTCTCTTTTCTCTTTCAAGAAGTTCTATTGTATGGCAAACACTACCACAGAGGTGTGGAAATTAGTGCTTCAAACCCATAGGGAAAAGAAAAAAGCCTAAAAAGAAAAAGAAAATCAGTATCAATTTACAAAATGCAACCTGAAGTTCTCTCATATGATTATTATTTCTGTTGTTGGCAATCATCCTGTGAGTGGTTAATAAAAAGCAGCTCTTTTTTTTTTTTTTTTTTTTGGCAGCCTTATTTAGTGCTCTGTTTATACCCTGATATGACAGTTCATAGAGTACAAGTTAAGGAAATATATTTAAAATGCAGCTGTGAATTTCCTCAGTATTCCACCTTCCAGCAGAGCAGGAATCCAGACCTTTAGCAGATGTAAACAACAGCAAATGGCTGCACAAATTTCTGACAGGCTGTCATACACTCTCAAGACCTAAAGATTGTCTGGGGGCTCCTATTTGCATTTTAAAAGAATCCCTGAGCTCAGAACACAGCAACCCACTAAAATAAAAAGGGATGCATGAATTGCAAACAGAACACAGTTTTTAATGAAAAAACCCAGACAAAAAACCCAAATTCAATATTTTACCTCATTTATCAGTCAATAAACTGATGTTTCAAAGGGTGAGCCAGAAGCAGTAGGGATCCATCACATACATGAGTTCATGCTTCAAGCCCAGACAAACACCCTGCACTCAGCCTGGGTCCATCTGTCAGGGCTCAGGATCCACTGGTGGGTTTGGGTTTCCAGGCAGGGCTTGTGGGAGCGAGCAGAGCAGTGAACATGTTCAGGGGGCTCTGCTTCTTCATCTGAGGAAGGCAAAAATTCCTGCTATTATCAAAGAAAACGTGCTGTGAGAACATATCAGTAAGAAATGCCCAATTTCTTGGCGTTGCTTTTGATGGGTTTGCTTTGGCAGGGGAGGATGGCACTCAAGGAACTTCAATCCCCTTGAAGAAAAATCTATTTTTAGAATAAACAGAGCTGGGTGCAACACTTGCCTAGATGAGTTTGCAAGGTTGATACTGCTCCACATATGTTTAAAGTTTAGTATTTCCAGACTACAAAGCAGTATGGGAGCATGACTAACTGGTATCACCCTGTTTTACTAATAAAGATAAAACTCTACAGTGATTGCTGACATAAAACTAACAGAAACTCTTTAGCAATCTTCTTTTTTATGAGAAAGTGTGTGATGATCAAAAGATGCTGCAATATTAGTGAAGAAGGATGAAGGAACAGACCAAGATTTTTACTTTTATTATTATTATTATTGTCACTCTGGTTTAAACATGCTGATCTGTGTTTTGCCCTGAATAAAAAAAACTGTACTGGAGGGCATCCCTCTCTGAGCCTGCACTGGGATCTGTACCTACAATTTAGGACAGGATTTCAGCTGCAGCAGGCTGAGACAGCTGCTGATATTTTAGGGGCAGGAAGCTATTCTCAACCTTAAATCCTTCCTACTTTTTCCTAACACTGATTTTGATGACTATCAGCCACAATGAAGCAGAGAGCAAACCTGCCTCCAGGGTGTTTATTAGTTCCATTCAGCAATTAATAATTTCCATATCTTGACGGAGAATCTTAGCACTGGTGGTTTCACCCAGCTCCATCTTTGTCGGGAAAGTGGGGGAGACTTGGGCTAGTTCATTTATGGAATGAATGGCAACGCTTCCTGAATGGATTTTCATAAGGAAGTTGTGAGTTGAAGCTGATTAATCTCATTTTAGTTGATAGGAATAAAGAGGACTCAGGTTTACTGGTTTAAAGAGAGAGAGTCTAGTGGACTCACAGTTCTACAACAACACAGAAGCACAATAACTAGAGGATATTTAAAATAATACAGGCTTTTATGCTTTTGAAAGAAGAAAGAACACATGCAAATGAGCTGTTCAGGCCCCATGATATCACTGCTGCAGAATCAAACACTATTCAAATAAATTTATCTTTAAATGCAGCAAGGTAATTGCTCATCTCTGCTGAAAAGGGCATTTTGAATGAGATAATACGGATTGCTGTTAAATCTGAAAACATGCAGACATTGTTATTCAGCCTTTACATGAGCATGAATGACTGCCCAGAGGAGTTAATGTACAAAGAAGAGGGTCAAAAATGAAAAGTGTCAGCCAAAATGTGAATTTAAGGTAGTCTGTGAACCCCCACACAGCTGACCAGCTCTGGATGTCACCTTGCCTTCTCCTTTTATTATTTTCTAGCCTGATGAGTTGATCCACAAGTGAACTCCAAGAAAAACCACTTTTAAATAGGGCATCATTAATTTATTCCCTGATGGCTCCTGTGTGGTTCCCACATATTCTCTGTGACACGCTCAGTTACACTGAGCTGAGGCCAGAGTGCTGACAATGCCCTGTGGTTCGGTTATTTGGTTAGTTTTCCCCCATAAATGACCTTTTTAAATAAATTTAAAATGTTCTGAAGTCACCCTGGTGTTCAGGTACCTGAATGCCACCTGTATCACCACAAAGAATTCAGTGGCTCAGCTTCCCCTGAAACCAACACCCTGAGGGTGGATACATATGTTTGAATAACAAAGGAAATAAGTGGGTTTAGCATCCCAATGCCAAACACTGGAAGGAATGTTTCAATCGCCTGCCACTGAGAAAATTCGAGCTACAACTGACATGTAAATGTACCTAATGTGACCAAGGTTCTTAACCAGCAGTTGGAGAAATTCAGTGAAAACCTTTCCCATTGTCTCTCCACCTGCAGGACTGACAAAAGAGTACAGCTGAGCACTGGATCTCATCAGGGAGAAGCAGCAGCCCCTTTGTTGGTGAGAAGGCTGTGGAAACAGTTCCAAGAGCCCAATTTCAGGTGGCATGGCAAGGCTAAATTCACCAAACCAGGCTTTAAGAAGACATTACCCACATTACACATAAAATGACCTGGGCAACTTGCATGCATAACATCCTTTCTCCAGGAACAATCATGTAAGCCATAATGAAAAGGGTATTCTGTAACTGTAAAAAAAGCCCCACTATTCTGCAAAGAAAAGAATAAGAGGATTAAAAAGGTAAAAAAAAAGAAAAGCCAAAGAAAATTACCCTTCTGTGTGGAAGGTGGGTGTTGTGACCTGCAGCTCATTCAGAGGATCTGCCCTCAGAGGCAAGCCTGCATTACTGGCCAAATACTCACTTAAAGAGGGTTATTTCAGCTGAAATGAATAATTGTACACATTGGCAGCAAATGAGCTTCAATTAAACCCTTAAAATGCAAAATACTCCAGCAGGTTATACTGACACACACATAATAATTTGCATCTTATTCTTGACACATATAATAGCAAATTTCAGTGGCCATGGCAGAGTTCAGGGCAAAGACTGCTGCTAGGACATAGCTCTTCCTTCTTTTCTTCTCCAAGCCTACAAGATTATTTCTTTATCCTTCCTCCCTCCTCAACTGCAATTAGAGAAGCAGGAGCTTCATATCACAGTGGTTGAAGTAAACTACCACTAATCTTTTAATTGAAAGTAAATGATGGAGAGATAGCAAATAAGCAAGGGAAGCTGGGAAACACAGCTTCCCTATGTCCTTGTCACTCCACACCTCATCAGCAAACACGGAACCATTAACTGCAGAGTCCCTGATCTGTTCCATTAAGGCAGGATGCTGAACCCCTGAAGAGAGCTTTAAAGCCTGACCCACACCACTGCCAAAAGCTTTCTTCACTGAAAGGGTGGGAGAGGTTGAGCAAAGTCTCAGAAAGGCCTGGAGTGCTCTGGAGTGAGAGGCAGGACCCAGGCAGGCAGAAAGTCACTTCTGCCTGTCCTTTCCATCCTTCACCAGCTCCAGCCCAAGCCTGGAGGGCATTGCTGCCTAAAACTCTCCCAGGAGGTCACTTTGGACCACTACCAGTGGCAGAGCAACATTTCAAAGAGAGTTTATCTTGGAAATTATCAGATTGCTTCTTAGGATATAGATTTTCTTTGTTCTAAAGTGATTTTCCACGCATATATAAATTTATACATATACTTATGTTTCATTTTATATAAAACTGCATTTAAATCATCACTACTTCTATTAAAAAACAAAGTGTTATTTGAAGTCATTTTATTTGGGTCACAGTTTAGTATTCCCCAAATTTGATGGTGTAATTTAAAATATCCAGTTATACAGGGGGAGGCCGTAGCAGCTATTTTGTTATTTTGTTTAACATGCACTTTTAAAACTCAAGCCATTCTTTAACTCTCTTGAAGTTAGCTGGCTGGATTTCTGATCTCTTAAATTACTTGTATGTTTGTTCTCATTCCTTTTTACATTCACTAATCCCTTAGATTTAATTAAATTTTTGTTTGGTCTCAAACCAGCCAAAGGCAGTAGTTTTTTCTATGCTGTTTGCTTTTGGGAAACATGGCATGTGCCACCAACACAGAAAGTTTAATTTTATGAAATAAAAAACTGAAATTGCAAATATGAAACATTTGGAACAACTGCTGAAGCAAATACAGGCATAAATCATAATGCCAGAAGTGACCACTGTATGACTGAGGCTGATCTCCTTACAGCACGTATCACAGACATTCCCAAATTAATTACTGTCTATTATAAAATATTAGACTTTGATAGAAAATGCTGGTGGTGAAAAAGCCACCACAACTCTTGTGAGAGTAGTCCAGCAATGGATTATCTTGATTGTGAAAAAGCACCACTCGCTGCTGACTCAGTTTTTGCTACATTTTAGCTCAGTCTAAAATGGAGAATAAAAGTCTTCATTCCTGGAGGTCTAGAACATCTTCAGGTGATTCCTTCTCTAGAAACAAGGGGCTCCTCCTGAAAACAATGAGATACAATTTAATGGATTCTCCATTCTGCCTTGTCAGGACCGGACCCGGTCCAACAAAAATTATCCTAAAGCTTACAGGTGAGATTCCTATTCAAATTTCCCAAAATATACAACTCTGGGATGTTTGACCCTTCCTTTATTTCACTTTCACTCCTTTCTGAAGTCAGACTCATGGTAGTTAAAATGGTGAGGCAATGTACAAAGGTAATGAAGTATTACATTGTTATTGAGCAACTTCGAAATTAATCATGTCTTACACAGATGAAGAAACATTTGCCCGAAGTACCTATTTTTACAAAAATATTAGATTTCTGGTCTGTAAACTCAATATATGTGCTGGTTCTCTGC
Source organism: Zonotrichia leucophrys gambelii (assembly GCF_028769735.1). Taxonomy (NCBI): domain Eukaryota; kingdom Metazoa; phylum Chordata; class Aves; order Passeriformes; family Passerellidae; genus Zonotrichia; species Zonotrichia leucophrys. The sequence goes on from NC_088169.1 coordinate 112,986,995, forward strand.
CACTGCACAAATTTAATTTGGGATGTGATCTGTTTATGTCTAATAAAATCAAGTTTGTAAAAGCAGAGTGGCTCCAGCTTATATGTTCTCACTAATGCTGAAAGACATTCCGTTCATAGGCTTTGATCTGAACTATTTAAGAGTATGTTACACAAGGAACACTCTCAATACTAGATCCTGTTAAAACAGAGAAGTATTTCATGTTCTAACCACTATAAATAACAACAGGCCACTTAAGAGTCTTTTGTTCCAGCGCTGAAATAAAAACTTCTTTAAAAAAAATTGGAGCATCACTGTTTCAAAAGAACTGGAATTCTTCTAATTAAAACAAGTGGCTTCTTTCACTAGGACACTGAAGAAGGTACAGATTGAGGACTTCAGCTTCAGAGTAAAGCAAATATGCTCTTTTTTATTTGACTGACAATACAGGGAAAATAATGCTAATTCTTGATTTTAGCTCAGACATTTTGTCTTCCACCTCCAGACCTGCTGTTACATGAATGACAATGGTGGAAGCTCCACAGCTCTTCTCCACCAGCACACAGTAAGGGCAGGAGTTGTGACAAAAGGGCCTCTAGTGGCACTCAGGGCAGGGAAAAAATGGGAATTCAGCAGTGCTCAGCTGTTATTTCCCCCTAATTTAGACACACAGGTTGTGTACACCTAAAAATCACAATATTAAGAGTTTTTTGACACAGATTCAGTTAAATAAACCTTTGCTTCTTGCTCCACACCACAACTGTGTTGCATGGTAAGTCTCAAATACCTGTGAATTTTACCATCCACTCTGGAAAGAAAAAGAATCTAGAGGGGGAATTCAGTTTTGTATATGCAAAATAAAACTGGCACGAATCTTTTTTTATTTACATTCTGAACAGGAGTCCAATGTGTATTTTATTTGTATGGCCCAAGAGTCTGCTGAAGATTTTTTTTTATTCGAAGAAATGACCATCAAAATAGGTTATTTTAAAGGAAGTATTTACATGGCTTAATTTTTCAAATTTGCTTTAAAGTCTGAGTAGAGTTTGAGCAAAGGCAGCAGTACCTCCTGAACATGGCATCATTATGGAGCAGCAAACCACAGTAATTTGACTATTTATTTCAGTGGTCAGAGGACTCTGCAGCCTAAAGAGGTAGGACCAAACTGACTGAAACTCTAATTTTTTTGACAGCATATGATTTTGCAGTGCTATACAATTAATGTGCCAATGACATAACCCCAAATATTTGTGATGCCTGCCCAGCTCTCAGGGGCCACTTGTTTCCTGACAGATGTCCAAAACTCTTCAGCTTCCTTCCAATGCTGTCACACCTTCAACATATTGAAAATTGGAATAAAATTCAACATATAACAAACATGACATGTAAATAGAGGAGCTATTATGTGCACACACAGAATTACCCATTCCATTCAATTAAACTATTTTCAGCTGTCACTAAATTTTCAGCTCATGTCTCAGGTGAGATATTCACATCTTTTGAGTTCATTCTGCCAAAGAATCCAGAACAGAATTTTTCTCCATTGGTGGAAAGAGGAAGAGCCTTGAAAATAGATTTTTTTTTTATTTTTTTTTTAATGGTGTAGAACCCCCTAAATTCTCATACATTTGTAAGGGCATTTTCCTACAGATGACCTTGCATGAGGACAGCACCTTTCAGGACTAGAACCTCCAGTCACATATTGGCTAATGCACAAGAAATATGAATACAGTAAAATGTAGCAGCTTTGTACCTTGTGATTATGTTGGGAATAGTGGTTTTGCTTGAACAAGAAAAAAAAAAAGATAATTATTTAAAATTATTTAATTTCCTGATAGTATGAATTAATTCAAATAGAATGGTGATGTGATTCAGGAAAAACTTACTGATCTGAGCTGTTTTTGTTGATTTTTCTACACTCCTGGTGTCTGAGTTGTATTCTCAAATTTGCCTTGGCCACCTTAAGTAAGGAACACCCACAGAGCCTGAGAGGAACTCGTGTATATTTAACTACAAAAAACCACTTTGCAGTCTTTTACTGACACCCAGTGGTCAGACAGAGAGGGTTTGTGAGAAGCAGGAGCAAAGATAAAGCAGCCAAACATCGCCTGGAGGCATCTCAGAGGAGGGCATTTATCTCACTGGAGAAACAGCTGTTTGATTAACTGGATAAAAGCACACATGGAACTTAAACTGGGGCTTGCAAAATCAGCCGGTCAAGGTCTGTGCTTAGCTCAACTTGGGAAATATCTGGTGTACTCAATAGGAACCACATCCAAAAGATGGATCTGATCCTACAAGAGGATGTGGGGTTTTTCAGGCTTGTTCCTTCTTTTCTTGGCCCACAGCACCAGACATGAACAACCCCTCCACTGGAAAGGACACCAGAAACCCTGAAAAGAAAAACAAAACAAAGAGACAACTTACAGCATGATTGTTGTTCAGGATTTCTGAGTAAACTTTGTTTATGCATTGCAGAACCACATTTCCATTAAAATGAAAGCTTTCTCTGGCCTTTTCCTGCACAGTAAACTGAGCTAGCTGATCAGCTAAAGCTCTGCCTTGTGCAAGGACTGCAGCTGTCCTTGATAATAAACAGAGCTGGATGCTAACAGGCAAATCAGACTTACTCTGATTCCCAACTCAATTCCAAGCCTCTGATAAACAAGCAGCTGAAAAATTCCCTCTGCTGTTCCCTCAGGCCTGGTCAGGCACAGGGGGCATCTGCCTCTCCTCTCAGCAGAGGCACCTGGCAGGCATGACTGGGAACAGGTAACCAGCCAAATGGGGGAGGAACAGACAGGGAATAAAAACATTGCTCCCTGAAATCCTTGCTGTCTGCATGAAGGTACCACAACACAAAATACAGAGATCCTCAGAGAACTATCCCACAATTATGTTTTCTGCACAGTGATGATGGCATCAGGGTGAGGTCGGGGCTGCCACTCACAGCTTTGCCAGACTGCAAAGAAAAGGTGTGGGTGTCATTTCCATGCCAAAACACATCTGCAGTGAAACACTCTGGCAAAAGGATAACTGGGAAAGCCTCCGGGTAGCACAGAAGACTTGAATAACAGCTGTGGACAAAGCATGTTGTTGAGTATAGATAAAAAATTTTTGAAAAATCAAATGGAAAGCCCCCAGAAACAAACTTTATTGTGAAACCTACCTGGAATCTGGGGACCAGCACACACTCACAGCATCAGATGACCCACTAATGGCAAGTTGCTTTTTTATTTTATTTTTATTTTTTAATTAACTGTAGACCAGCAAAAACTGCTTTGCACTTCCCACATGATGTCCTCAGGCACAGGAACACACAGATTTTCTTTGGACAGGGAAGTAACAAGAACATTAATTTATAATGCAAATAGTGAAAACACTTTGCTCCCTTTCTAATGCATTATATTACTTTAACTTACCTTTTATTGAAACTTTGTGTGTCCTTCAGAATACAGATCACAGAAATCAGCTTTCCTTGAACTCCAAATGGGGAATGGTGTAGGTGCTGAAAACCTACTATTGCATCAGAAATGGAAATAAAAGTGCTCCCAATGACATCAAACACTAATTCCTACGGAAAATCTCTGCTGAGATGTCTCTTCCTGCCTTTCTTGCCAAACTACAACATACAGATGAATGGAAAGGCTGAGAAAATTTGGATTATTCAGCCTGGAGAAGGCTTCAGGGTCACCTCCAGCAGCCTTTTAGTACCTGAAGGAAATCTACAAAAAAGATGGAAAGGGATTATTCACAAGGGCCTGAGAGACAGGAGAAGGGGGAATGGTTTTACACTGAAAGTGGGCAGGTCTAGATTAGATACTGTGAAGAAATTCTTGGCTGTGAGGGTGGGCAGGCCCTGGCCCACGGTGCCCAAAGCAGCTGTGGCTGCCCCTGGATCCCTGGCAGTGCCCAAGGCCAGGCTGGATGGGGCTTGGAGCAGCCTGGGATAGTGGAAGGTGTCCCTGCCCATGGATGGAGATGAGCTCTAAGGTCCTTTCAACCCAAACCATCCTGTGACATGATGAGTCTATGAAAAGAATGACAATGAACTGATACAAAATTTGATTTCCCATTTACACTTTTTCTTCAGCATTTGATGCATTTTAGGACCCAGAACCTCTGTTACAGTTTCACAGGCTTGCAAGAAATCAGAGATGACATTTTACAGCAAACTTTCCTCCGAAGGTATCAATGAACTTAAAGAACTCAACACATCATTTTTTTTCTTCTTTTGCTCCTGCTCATCTTACAATCAGGAATATTAAATGTTTTTTGTTGCGTTTCTTAATAATTCAGGTTTCCCAACTCAATGTCAGAGCACAGAGAAACCCTTTCTCCATCCCTGAAATGAAGCCCTTCTTACTTCAGCCTTGCTCGCTTTCTTGTCCTGCCCTTTCTAAAGACAAAGAAATAATGAGTGATGCAGTTTGGCTGCTGTTCAGCTGAACTCAGGGACACAGAGAGAGAGTGCAAGTGTTCCCAAATGAGAGGAAGAGAAAGTACTTCTAGATTGTACAAATAATCATCATTAGTTGTTGCTTCCTGTCAGTTGCTGGATCCAAAGGCTTATTTCCTCAGGAAGATGAATGAAATTGTGGAAGAATGAGGCACTCTGACAGTTCTAACAAGCCAAATTTAATCTAAAATTATTTTATTCTCATCTTCAAGAAAATGAGGCCCATAAGATAGATGCCGCTGTCCTATGGAATGTCACAACATCCTAACTCCTCCCTATTTCTGTCTGGAGAAAAGTCCTCATCTGCAGTCTCAGAGCTGTGGCTGAGAATCTGAGCTGGAACTACAATTTTCCTCACCTGCTTGTGAGGTTTGCATCCACAACCACAGCACACCACAGAAACTGTAGATGTGCAAAATCACGGAAGGAGGACTCCATACAAAGCCGTAAGCTGTAAGAGAAAGCACAGACATATTTTGGCAAGCTGAGTGTTCTGGTTTGCTAAGTAGGCCATGTTTAAAAAGGTTATTTTGCATATTTACAGAGGGCAAGTAGATACAAGATAATAAGCCCCAAATTCTGAAGAAAAGCAAGACTGACCACACCAATTTGGAATCTGGCCAAAGCCCTAAATGTTGTGTTGCTCTCTTGAGTCTTTAACCATCTGACCTTTATGAATGCTGGGGCAGCACAACCTTAGTAAGTCCATGGAGCTCTGCCAGTTCCTAACAGATCTGGCCCCCAGATTACATTTATTTTCTCACAACCACTGCAAAATTCAGTAACTACTCCATGCAATTTGGTAAGTGGGGGGCAGAAAAAAAAAAATCAGCATTCAAATGGTCAGAGCATCAAGTCACAGTGTAAGCTTTCCAGAGGGAGATCCTACAAGATATGTGCTGGCTAAATCTTGGCTCTGCATGAGGCCACAGTGAGGTCACATCAGAATGACTTGTGACAGAATTTTTAGTCCAATCATTCTTAACGAATGCTCACAGGTTTCTGTGAATATTCCTGTGAATATTTGAACTCCTTTGACTTCCAGCATGGTTTTTTAGCCAGCGAGATGAAATGTTTATATTTACTTCATCCTGGAGATACAGGACAGCAACATGTTTAATGTTTGCCTCACACTAAACACAGCTGATTAACAGGATAATGCTCCTAAGTGTTGCCTTTGCTTTTCCCATTTAGACTGTGCTAGGAATTTGAGGCTGCTTGGAGGAAAACCTGCCACTCTGCCATGTTTCTGTTTTGGACAGGGGCAGAAGAGCAGCAAGAGAAGAGATGGGGTGCTGCAGAAACAAGGTTTGTGACTGGATAGCTTGGCTCCCCCTCCCTTTACTGGTGCCTCTCTCTCACACAAACCAGGCTCCATTCCAGTCCCATTTCGTGTTCCACTGCTAACTGTGCTGCAAAACAGGCTTCCAAATCCCAGTGTAGGTTTTATAAATCATGATAAGGCTGTGGAGTTAATTTTTATTTACATAACATTTCAGGCTATCTACATAAACATTTGTAAGTTGTGTGGAGGAACACACTCTTCAGCTGCCCAGCAGATAAAATGCTGCAAAAAAATTCTGGGCCACAGGATGCCAAAGTCAGTGCAATAATCAGTGAGCCTGGGAGTTGTTTCTGAGGGTTTTATTATTCCAGTGTGGGCTTAAAGTGGGTGTCAGATGCTTCAGCTGCCACCCCTGGACTGTCAAAAAGAAGCAGTGGATTCCTGACACCATTTTAATTCAGTAACTAGAAATTCAATTTTGCTGATGGAAGGAGACATTCCCTTGCATAGGGAGCACTTGAGACTAATCCTTGCTGTGTTAGCCTTTATCACAGAATCTGAGATAACTGCAGCTCACAGTCTACAGGACTCAAAATCTCAGCAGTCTCTTTGAAGTAAGAAGATAAACAGAGCAAAAAGATAAGCCAGGTTACAAACTACAGGTGCTCAGGGAGTCACCAAGCAAATTCTGCTACAAGTTATAGGGACATTTAAATCTTAGAAGATCCACTAACTTTTAACAGAGATACGTGGGTCTCAGCATTTAGAAAAAATAGGGAATATTTCTTTCACACTGGTTGAAGGCCAGTTACCAGTGGAATTCCAGCAGGATTTTGTCCTGGGATCTATAGTTTCATAGAATCATCAAGGCTGGAAAACTCAGCACAACTGAAAATACGTGGGTCTTCTATAACAGTGACTGAAATACTTCCAAACTCCCAAAGTAAACTTACAAAGTTTAAGTCTCCAAGTACTCAGATATTTCAGCATAAATTACAGCCAAGTCTGTCTAAAACCTAAGTAATTATTTATGTGTGTAAATGCTGTATTTGTGTGTAGGCAGCATTTGCAGAGCTAGAATTTAATCAGTTATCAATGTTTCCCTTCCAACTGCAAAAATACAGGTTTTTCAAAGGCAGTGATTAATCACTGCTGTGGGAGGAAAGATGGAGAGATGATCAGACATTTCCTGCATTTGACTGAACAAACTAAAATAGTGTGATTCTCTTCATATGAAACAAACATGGCAGGCCTCCATAGAAAACATGTCTTACATGAAAGCATTAATTCAACGTGCTGGCCAATAGGTTTTTTCATTTAAAAAAAGGAAAAAAAGGCCATTTTGCCCCCCACACAGTTTCAATACACCAAAGAGAAGTCAGACAGGGGTTTGGAGGATTCTTTTATCTGCTGAGAGATCAATAACAATAATTGGAGGCTTGAAGGTACTGCAGGGTTTTTAGTTGCAAAACTGAAAAAAATGTTTCACAGCAACAGAAGAATCACAGATGGCCTGGAATGAAAGAGAAATTCTGCAGGATTTAGAATGCAGCAGATGATCACAGAACTTTCACTGCTGACATTATCATTAAATAACTCTGATAAAACAGATTTCCAAAACCTGCTCAAAACAGTGCCCATGGTAAAGGATGTCATACAGTGAACCATTATCAGCTTTTTTCCACCACCTGTTAGAGGGACAGTGCACAACAAAGATAAACAAGCAGAGAACTCAAGATTTTTACACACGGATATGAACTGGTGCTGTCACAAGGAGGTCAAACTTGAAGAGAAAGGCAGAAAGTCTGGCCCAATAAATGAGGATGGCAGTGAGGTACGTCAGCTCTGCCAAGTTTCGGTGAACAGAAGTGTTTTAGGATAAAACTTGAACCTGATCTTTAAGAAATTACTACAATTAAGGTCAGGGTGTATTCAGGTATTTCAGGTAAGTATGAAAGGTCTTAAGGATCTTAAGAGATCAGAGAAAATTTTGATTTCCTACAAGTTGAGGAAAAGAGGACAAGGGAAGAGTTTCCTAATGACACTTTGGAGGAAAGTGCTCACTAACTTTCCTTTTATGCGACAAAAATGTGAGAGGAAGCCCTAAATGGGAAGAGTACTTCTTACTGCTCACTAAATTTTTGTCCAAAAATGAAAAGAAAGTTATAGACCTTGAGGCCAGCCCTTTCTGCCTTTTCTATTTCTGTTATTTCAAACACACAATACACAAATCTTAAAAAAACACTACTTTACTTCTTAGTAGCTACTTGATTATTTCTTAAATCTATTTGTATATTTATAGTCACTTTTGCACATTATGAAGTAGAGCACAGGGTTTTCTGCATAACAGTCTGGAGCAGTTAACAGTCATTACACGATGAAAAACATACACATAAACACAGTTCAAATGCCTAGATATATTTTTTCTTAAAAACATTTTTTCCATTTTACATTATCTTAATGCAAGATTATGCTTTATTGAGAAACTAAGAAACGTATCAGGTGTCACATAAATCTGAAGTGAGAATCAACAAAACAGAAGACTTAGCACAACGTTGCAGTTAATTTAAGATTGCTGTTCATTGCCAATTTTCCCCATTTATTGTGCTTTCTCTTCCAAATGTTCCCTGTTTTTTTTCATTCCCTCTAGAGTAATTTCTGTGTTCATCTTTGCCAGAACACTCGAAATTCTGTCTACAGGCCAATATTTTTTGTTCTTCTGGGTCTCTCCTTCTTTGCTTTGAGGCTTCTCTCACTGTGTTTGGCTATATTAGCACAAATTTAAGAGCTGCACAACCTCTCTGGACAATCTGTTCAGGGCTCAGGCAGTGTCCAGGGAAGAAGTTCTGCCTCCTGTGCAGGGGAATTCCTGGGCACCAGTTCCTGCCTGTTCCTCAGGTGCCATTGCTGGCGTTTTGTTGAGAGAAACTTGACAGTGATTTCTACGCAAATATTTTGGTTTAGTATTAGTAATTCTTTGATGAATTTAATAGCAACTGACACTGAGCAAGCTTTGTGTTAGCAGTCAACCATATTCAGTCAGGGACTGGGCATCACCCTGCTAGACAAAAACCCAGTCCCTGGTCAGCCATATGGCAGAGCTTCCATACAAAAATCCTGCAGACCCCACAGAAGTTGCCAAGTACAGATCACCTGCAGCTTGAGTCAGGAGCTGACATAACAGGGCAAGGCCCATCACAATATTTTCAGTTAATTGTTTCTTGCTGAAATTTAGTCCAGTTTATGCCTCATCTCCATTTTCAGGCTCAGGCCCAACAGCTCTAAAGCACACAGCTACGAACATGACCATCTGCACAAACATATACAAACATGGAAAAACCAGTCCTTTCCCATCACTCAAAGACTCCATACCCTCTTTTTGCACTGATTTTTTTCTGCAACATTCTCCATACTTTCTGCACCAGAATCACCTGTGATTCTTTCAAAAGGGACAAACCAACCCCAGTACCCTGCATCTTACTCTGAGGGAGAGAGGGACTCCAGTCTCAGGCCCAGAGCAGGCACACACCAGCACTCGCTACAGTGAGCAGGACAAAAGCTTCCACTATGAACACAATAAAAATCTAAGGCTCAAAGAATCATATCAAGGTCGCTCCATCCAAACAAAACACCCAGTTGTGAAAATACGGCTCACACATGGCCTAAAACACCCCTTGGATACACTGAGACACAAGAGACTGGACTTAACTGCAGGTACTAAAATTTACATGTTGGATTTTATGAATAACTAACAAGAAATAACATAAAAATAAAACCTGATTGTACAAGACCTTGCTCACTGCAAAATATAAAAGAAAAAAGCCTCAACTTCACACAGGTGTTATTGACTGCAGCAGAAGTGCAGAATATATTTTGTATTTCTTATCATCTGTTATAAACATTCAAGTTGTTTCCAAACATTGCATAGTAAGTGCTGTTAATGTAACATTTTCCAAGGGAAAAAGGTTCATAAGTAGTTTTCAGGAGCCTCAGTTAAAGCTGCCCATGTCCATGATCCCAGCAATATCTGAAGAGCCAACAAAAGGATGCATTTCAGGAAAGGTACACATGTTCTCCAGAGTACTGAAATGCTTCCAGCATGCTGGAAATGCCCATGACAGATAAGCGATTTCAACCCATTTGTTGAAAGCCTTTGGAAAAGACAGAGAATAGAGATGTTAAAGGAAAATGAGTGCTCTTTCACACCTCTTTCAGCACAGTGCCTTGGACAATGCAGCTATTTAGGAAAACAGGCTTGTATTTTCTTGTCCAGTGCTTGTTCCATTTGATCAACAGTGGATCAGGTGCAGCAAACATCTCATTTTACACCTGTGTTGGACAGAAACACTGGCCTTGGAACACCTGTTAGAGCTGTTTCAAGATCTTTCCCCTGGACACCAACTCTCTCAGCTGCTAGTAATTAGAAAAAACAAAGCAGAACTACCACATGGACACGGGCCCTGGGAGGGGGGAGTGCCAAAGAAAGCAGCACAAGTTTTACGAGGATGCATGTCCTATTTTTTCCCTTGGCAGCACAACCTCAGGACACCAGGCTGGATGCCAACTGCTCCAAGTGTCAAGCAAACAGGATTTGCTACAGGTTCTTCTAAACTTTGATCACTTACTTCTGTAAAACAACTGAGTTTGTAAATATGGTTACAGAGAGATTCTGTGGGAAAAGCAGTGTTACAAATTTTCATCGAGTGGGAGATGCTGGTTTTAAAAGTTTTTTGAAATCGTAGACTTGCGTTAGCAATTATTTATTTACCATTGTAAGCTGTGTCATCTAGCTGGCCTTTATATGTTCCTGTAAAATACTTCAGTGAGCATTTTTAGATTATGAAATTAATGCATCTGTAGAGGATTATCTATTTCAGTAATGTCATCTGTGTGCAACCACAAGATTTACTGACTAGAGCAACACTTGGCCTTTCTTGCTAAGATTCAATCCAATTAGAATTGATTTCAATGGAAAAATATGATCATAACAGGAGAAGAGCCAATTAGTTATAAACCCACTAGAGATAAGGGTTGAAAATTCATGATGAGATAAGCAATTCTGTTCCTTAATAAATATTAAGGATGGCAAAACTATGCAGAATGCATATATTAATACAGGACTGTATTTAAGTCCTGTTCTGTCTGATGAGTGAAGGAAGTGATGGGAGTGGCATCATTGCCTTCAGCACCTGGGAAAATGTGATTTTCTGAAAGGCCCAATACTGTCAAGAAGTTGGGATTAATCTCACAGGAGAAGGTGTAATGATTTTCTGGCACCAGTTTTTAAGGTCCTGTTCACAACTGTAAAGACTTTAAGAACTCCTTGTTTTCGCTACTGTCACAGAGGGGGAACAGAACAGAGAGCAGAAAAAAATCCTAACGGCAACTTGACTTAACAAGGGGAAGTTCAACTACTGCATGGAGAAGGACTCAAAATTTGATAACCTTATCACTTGTGCAGCAAATCCTACCACATCCACAGTGCCACTGAATGCCATTCTAAAACAAGCTTGGGGAAAAGATGAAAGAGCTGACATATCCTCAAAGATTTAGCAGGTCCAGAGACAGAAACCAGCCTTCTACATGAGAATAATATAAACAAAGCAGGTTATCTGCTTACAGTGGTTCTCTGATGGAAGGCAACAATCTCACCCAGCTGGCACTACATTCAAATAAATTTAGTCATCTTAATGGAGGAGGTGGACACTTTGGGAAAGAAAAAAATCTATAATGACACTTTTAGAAGGGCACTTATTCTCTATTTCTTAAGCAAAAAGACTCTGCTTAATTTTTTTTAAGCACATGAAAAAAAGAAAAAAATTGTCCAGTATAGAATGGGAACTATGAATAATTCCAGGTTATGGAAAGAAAGGACAGAAGAGAGAAGATAGATAAAAAAATTTACTTTGGTACAGTCTGACGTTTTGGTTTAGTGTCAAAACTGTTTGAGGTTTTTTACCTAAAAGTAAAGTTGTGCTTTGTCTGAGCTCCACTTCTCAACAAGTAGGAAGGACAACTCCATCCTAAATATTTTGAGGCAGAGTTCACATTATAAATTTTAGGGTCAAATGACCTTGTCTTTACCAGTTGCTTTGCTTTCTTTATCTGAAAAAAAATTACAGATCCAGTCAGATTACTCACAACAGTTTCAAATGGGAGGACTGTGGGAAATGTCCCCATTTCTTGTGGCTTTTTGTACCAGAAGCCACACAACCATGTCATATAGTTAGAGACAGAGGAAGAAAGGATAGAAGAGAGATCTCAATGACAGACCTGATTTTCTGTGTCTTTGGGTCAAGAGGAACAGAAGGCTCAAGCTCTACCAAAAGAATTGAGAAATGGGGTGATTTCCACAGCTTGCCCCAAAAATGCAGCAATTCTGTGCATTTCACAGCCACAATAAAAGCAGAAAAGCAAAGACCTACACTGCTGGCCGGCTCAGCTGAGTGCTGCTCCTTTCCACCTCTTTTCCCCTCTCCTATCTCATCCTAGAAATTGTTTTTCCTTTCTCCTGGCTGGTGGCCAGCTTGAAGGCCCCACATCTGGGGCAATGTCTCACATTGCTTCTCTTGCTTTCCTCAGCAAAACAGAAACACAGAGACCAACAAGGCTGGGGACCACCCTGCCTGAGATCTTCTCCTGCAAGTGTTTACTTCTTGGTTTTCTTTTTGCTTCAGTGCAATCCTGAATTCAGAAGCTTCTGCCTTCATGAGAGATGCTCCAAGTCCAGAAACCTCCACTGGTTCATTGAACCAAAGCCACTCCACAGCCACTTGGAGTTTTAAAAGCAGTTTATTACATTTATAATAAATCTTTGTTATTACTGCAGATTAGCTCTTTTTACACAAAAATAATAAATAAAAACATCTGAGGAGCAGATGATTCCCTTCAGCCCTGGTATATAAGACAAAGATACAGGCAATTGCACAACTTTGTCCCTCTCTGCTTGGCTGCAGGGACTTCTGAAAATCATAAAGACGTTAAAAACCTGCCAAAGTGAGTTCAGAACCCCACGTTTTCTACACCAGATTTACTGTCCCAGCACAAGCCTGCTCTGGATTCCAGCTCTGGGGACAATAAAAAAAGCCCCTAATGACCTGGATAATGGATATGAGAAGGGATCAGAGAGGTTACAAATAATCTTCCCCTCAGCCAGCTGCACAGCCAGCCCTGCCTTGGGACTCTGCAGGTGTTTGACTGAGCCCTAGATTTGGGAGGGTTGCTTGGTTTGTTTGTTTCCTTCTAAAACTGCAATAACTTTAACACTTATCAGCAATTTTGAGAGATGGTTTTGTCAGCCATTTGAGGTCATAGCTCTTAATTTCTGTGCAATAACTGGACGCTCTAAAGTAAACTTCACAACAAAATCCAAGGAAGCATTTGTTCTCTTTCCTATTTCTTCATCTTTCTCACTGTATCCTACAGTCCTGCTTCTATTACTGACTGGTGTTCACAGTGAATTGAACAAATTACTAATGGAGTTGTTTTATGGAGTTTACAGTTGGACACGATGGTCTGAAAGGTCTTTTCCAACCTTAATGATGTTATGATTTCTATTCCACATAGCATTTTCTCTTAAACATAGTAACATCCTGAGGCAGGATCACTGGCTGATGTCTCACAAGCTGAGTATGGTATCAGAATTAAATTATGTTACTTATTATTCTCTTCTAATAAAATCAGCTAGATTCCTTGCCTGATGAAAACGGATGGAACACACAACCTTTTACATACCTCTCAACATTTATCTTTTCAGTCCGGCTGTAATGGTTGGGGCCTGAGTGGTGAGGCAGAGTTTACCTCTTGTCCTATCCTAAAAATTCCCTCTCAGCTCTCTTGTAGGCTCCTTTCAGGTATTGGAAAATCCTATAAGATTTCTCCAGGGTGAATAACCCCAAGTCTCTCAGCCTGTCTTCACAAAAGACATCTTTCAGAGACTTTCTGTGCTTCTGTTCAGAATAATGGTTTCAGTTTTGACTTAAATTGTTTAAATAATTGACCAAGGGAAAGAGAAAGTAAGAAAAAGACAAATCCTTTGGAAATGCACAACAGATGCACCGGTGCATGTTGGGACTGAGGCGGAACAGACTGGGAGCTGTCAGCACCCCTCAGAGCCACATTCCTTCCCCAGCTCATGTGGCCCACACCTGGGACACGCTTGGGAAGCTCCCAGGTTCAAAGCAAATGCTTCTACCTTTGTTCCTGCCTGCAAGTCTTTTTAATTTCAGCATTCTCCCTCCTTGTCCTCACTCTGCTCTTTATCTAGGAGTGTCTCTGACCAAATACCAAGACATGCTGAAGGTGTTTTCTTTGTTTTCTTATTTATTTGTTTGGGGTTTACTATATAGGAACTAACTGGGGGTGTTTTGTTTGTGAGTTTTTTGTTTGTGAGGTTGGATTTTTTAATTTTTCTAGACAAAGAAACATTAGGAACTAGAGCTGAAAGTTAGATAAAAGTCAAATTAGAGAAAGTTGAGTAGGTAAAAGTTTGAGGACTCTTGGCAATCTCTGGGCATTTGTTACATTGCAGGACGGCATTACATTGCAAATTTTTTTTTTCAAAGATGATGTGAAAATAGTAACAAATAATTGCACCAAAAATGTGTGTCATGAAGTGGAAATAGATTTTATACCTTTACTATTAAATTCCCAATCCAAGTGTGAGTAAAGACACAACTGAGTCAAACATGATTCAGTTATCCTTGAATTTACTATTTCATTGAATATTTATGAACATGAGTAAACTCCCATCAAGCATGACATTGATGCAATACTAAAACTCATAAAAGACTTTGCCCTTTTTTATCCTGATTAGTCTCTATATACTTTTCTCACTAATGCACCATCAGAGCTGCAGAACTTCTCATGAGCTGCTGCATCACCAGCAGCTAAAATATCTCCCACTGCTGGTGAGCAGCATGAATCTATTTTTCCTTGTTTGGATATGACAAATTACACAAAAATCTGAGATATGTCCTTGCATTAGGAGGACTTTGAAGTGACAGCATAAATATTGAAAAATAACTAAACCATCAAGAGATGGGGTTAAAAAAGACTGAGGAAAGTCTGATCCTGGCAGTGCTGGTCTCAAGTGTACCCATCCAAGAAGTGCTGCCATTTGGGGTGGACAAAGTGTACTGCAAGATTTGTTTATATTTGAGGCAAACATGTCCTGGACCGCATGGAAAGCTGCAAGGCTGACGTACAGAGATTATCCCTGCTGATAAAAGAAGCACTCAGGAACATCACTAATTATCCAAAGGAACAGAAAGGAGGATCAGCACAGCTGAAGGGGTAAATTCCAGCTGGAAAACTTGGCAGTGCTTTGCTTTTAGTTTTACTGTACTACAACCTAGTGCTGCTACAAACAAATACCAGGTTTTCCTTTTTGGTCAAGAACAGGGGAAAAAATGGTTTGGAAAATGCTCCTTTGATTGCTAAGGAGCTAGACTTCAGATGAAATGTGCAATTAGCTTTAAAATAGAGAGCTTGAAATAAAAACAATAAAAAATGTAACCCAAGATTTGAAATGGAAGTTGTTCACTATTTTTCAACAAAAAACTTAAAAAAAAAGTAGAAAATAAAAAGGAAATAAGTAGAGATATCTACAATTAAGGTGCACTTTATACCTATGATCAACATTATTGAAATTCAGTATCTTTCAAATGCCACAGGAAAAGTTATAAATTGAATGACAGGAGAGGGGAAAAAAAAAGAAAAGCCAAACAAAACTTGTAATGGGAAGAAAGAGAAAACAAAAATTATGAAGTGAATAGAAGCAGTAAAGAAAATCCTGTCTGCTCCTTTTGGCCAGGACGGGGTGTAGGGTGGGACGGGAACACAATGGGAACACTAAACTGGAGAATACCATTCCTAAACCTCAACAATCCCTCCACAGTACTTTAAAATATTGCCCTGGAGCTCAGGGACGGGGAAAATGAGAATTAATCCATAATTGACAACACTGATGCTGTCTATGTAAAACAGAGTCAGACTAAAATCCACAAGGTCACTTTAACAGACTACATCACTGCTTTGAATGTAATATAAACCAATACTGCAGCAGGCCTCACAGGCATGATGGGCTGCTCTATTTACACCCTGTTGCTGGTTAACAGTGACCACTGAAGCAAGACCAAAGGATGAAAAGCCCTTGCAGTCCTTCTGCTACAACCAAAACCAGGAGCCAAAGCAGGAATGCCACAAGAGGACTGCTCAGGGTAAACAGGATTGGGGTCAAGTGCCTACAGGACATTGAATTTTTTACCTGGTGCCTGAGAGAACATGGGACTGGGGTAGCCTAAAGCAACTGAGAGTGCTGCTAATGCCAGCAGATATCAGGCAGCTGAATTCCTAACATGAACACCAGGAAAAACGTCCTGCAGTGTCACAGACTTCTGCTCATGGGCCTCAACTGGATCCACACTGACTTTCATGCTCTATCTCAGCCCAGCAATGGCAAATGCTCAGGGACTCAGGTTATTAAAAGCTTGAACGGGGCTAAATTAGGAAGATTTTCAATCTTTGCAATGTATGAGAGGACACAAAATAATCAATGATGCACTGAGATTCTGCCTGATTCTGCCCAGCCACCCACACCACACCATTAGAATCCAAGACTTTGGCCAGCTTTGCCTCTCATCATTGTAAACAATTTTTACACCTGACCAAATGAAAAGAGGTGCTGTACTCTAAAAAGGTGGCACTCAGTTCAAGTATAAACACACACATCTGGCATCTAAATATCCATTTCTAGTACCTGACTGCCAAAATCACTCTACTTGAACACCCAGTGTTCAACTTTGCCCTCAGAGTGTTTCCCTCACAGTGTTTCTCTCTGCTTACACAATAAAGTGGCCAAGAAATCTGTTCCTGATTTTTGTCTCTGTCCAGACCACATTTGAAACACATTCCCTCTACCTAGGTAGATGTTGTTAAATAGAATACAAGAGAAGACAATGCATTCCCTGCAGCTGCCTCTCTGATGAGAATACCATCCAAATATGAAAAAGATGCTACATATTTATGCTTATATGAGCAGGAAGGAGATTTATAGATTATCTTTGAATTTAGTAGCGCTAAATTGCACTAGTAGCAAGCTTTCAGTGCAACCAGACAGTGGTGTGGATGACTCGCATCCCTAGAGCTCTTTTCTGAATTTCCACACCCCATTATTGTTCCCTAGGATAGGTAAACCCCTCACTTTATACACTGTATTTCTATATCTTACTTGCTAAATTCAGTAATAATCAACCTGTGCAACATTTATTTTGAAGTTTAGTAATCAGGTTCATAGCAGTTTGAGTTCTGCCACAGAAGTGTTCCTTGAATGTCTTTATTATGAAAAAGGAGAAGGGCAGTGCTTTGGATTAAATGAGCCAGATCTTCAGCTGTGGAAGTATAATTTTGTTTCACTCCAGTGGGACACTGCTGTTTGAAAGCCAATTCCCCTGACCTAGAGGATCTTCCCTGATTTCATCTCTCCGGTTGGACTTTTCCAGCTTGTAATTAAGTATTCGCTGGGTACCAGGGAAACAAAGAATAAAGAAAAAGGGGAAAAAATAAGCCCTTTGTAGAGGTTCCAGTCCTCTGGTCCAAGGAATATTTAATTATTTAGGCAAAGTGGAAATGCTTTTCTGGAGAAGCTGAGAGAGTTCTCCCATGGTAGTTATGGACAGAAGAGAGAGAAAAAAAAGAGAAAATGGACAAAGGAAACCAAAGGGATCTCTACGGGGAAAAGAGCCTGCTTAGCTCTTTCAAACAACACAAGTAGTTAAACTCAGCATGTGAGTTTACAAGGAAGGGTGTAGTTCAATAGCAAATTAACTGTTTTTACCTACATCTTTACTCCTCCTTTAAAAGTGTTGGTTTATGCCATCATCCAGGTAGTTATCAAGGAGGGAAAGCAATGTGAAATTCATCAGGTGCTAAATTACGCTGCACAACCTTTCCTAATCTTTAAGGAAGCTACAAAAACCCAGGGGGGAGGCACCCTAAAAAGAAGGTGGTATTTGTGGCACAGGGATATTCGAAAGCAGCAGCGGTGAGCAGTGCTGCACACACTGAGCACCTTGCCCAGGAACAGGGGCTGGCTCCAGCTGCCAGCCCAGGGGCACAGGGAGGCTCGGCTGGGAGCCGCTGCCCGTGGCTCCATGTGCAGAACACCTTCCCGCGCCTTCCCAGCGCTGGGCTCCCTCACTTCCAAGAACCCGGGGCCTCTTCAAACAAGGCTGAAAGGAGAGAGGCTTTCGAGTCAGCTGGCAGCATCTCTGCATTTTTGAGCGAGCCTGGATACCGAGGAGGAGAGCTCGGTTTGTGCTGTGTGCCTGACCCCTCTCAGCCAAGTTCAGAGCAGTGTGAGCTATCAAATGTGACAGGCTCCTGGCAAGCAGCCGCCAGCTTTTGGCTGCAATCTCTTCCAGGCCCAGCTGGGTTTAATTAAACTAAGCAACAGTTCTTGCAATAACTAGTTCCTACCTCATTCTTCAGAAATTGCTTAGTGTTCAAATGTAAATACCTTCAGTTCATACCTTGCTCACCCTTCCCCCACTTTGGATCAACTGACGCCGACAAATTCAAGATTTTTAGAACGAGCCCTTAAAAGCTGAATCGGGAAGGAGCATGGCACGTGCAGGCCTGCATTCTTGTCTCCTGGTCTGCCTTCGTGAAATCCATCCTGCTTATCCAACACCCTAAATATGAATAAAAAACCCCACCACACATTTATTTCTCTAGACTTTATGGTAAATGGAGGAGTCGTCCATAATTGACTGGCAGGCTGGTCCAGCCAAACTGTTATCAAAGCCTGCCTAGAAAATTCGGAGTAATTGTCCAAAAAAAGCCTCAGTTGTGCTGTAACTCAAATGTTTGCATGACCAGGTAATGGCCACATTACAGCAATGAGCATTTAAAATCAAGATCAGCTTCTCCAAACTATTCTACTACTGTACAGAGATTTGCTGTGAGCAACATGAATAATCTATCCTAACCTTTAAAAGATTCAAGATAGTGTAACTGGAACAAACACTTGAATATTTTTTAATGTGAATGAAAACAAGAATTATTTTCTACTCAATTATTTTAAAATAACCCAAACAACCAACAACTAATTTTTATAATCCAGTAATTTCCAGATCTTTCCTCAGAGGAATCTCAGTTGAAACTGTGAATTACAATAATGACTTTCTATGAGGCCAGAAGGTATTTGCACAGTTTTAAAGTCCCTGATCATCCTCTCATTTACAGAAGAACCCAGCTCTCTACCCGAATACAAAGAAACATAATACTTTCTTTTTCATTTTAATGAACTTCATGTAGTTTTGCTTGTTAGATTTCCAAACCCTAATGTAACACTTGTTCTGCTAAGCATTTGAAAGTAGTTGGATCATTCAGCTGCTTAAAGGCCCTCGTGAATGGAAGCCAAGATTTTTATGATCCTGCAAAATGTCCAGGACTACCCTGGAATACTGGGCTGTTTTGTCATTGCATTCCTTAGGTAATGACTCTCCCCACCAAGAATTCTCCCCTTTTCTGAGGAGCCGGAATAACCTCCCTGGCCTGGGCTCTCTCCACCACGTTGTGCTAACCTGACAATCCTCCTGAGGAGCCTGCAGGGCTTCTTCAAGCAGCCACATATTAAACACTGTTCCATTTTACAAGTAGAATTCCTGCAAATAATGTCTTGCTTTAAATAGTCAGTATGGCTAGCAGAAAAGGCTGGAATGCCACTTAACTTTAGAAATAACTCCTCAGAGAATGGCTGAAAGCACAAAGCTGGTCAGTTAAGTCCGTCTCTCTAAAAATATCAATAAACATGACATTGCAAGGTCCTAAATTTATTGGTTTTACACCACCTTGGAAAAAATGCTCACTTCTCTAACATTTTTTATAGTTGCCAGTAGGGACTGGGGAAGCAAGAAACTTTATGGGTTAAAATCTAGAAAACCACTTCTGCCTCACAGGAAGACACAGAATTTGAGCCCAATCTCCAATATCAGCACATTTTAGTGATACCATTCCACCTACCATAGCCTGTCTGCTGGTCCAAGTATTTCTTTTAAAAACAAGTTTAAAAAAATCACATTCCTTTGTAAAGTAAATTCCTATTCCAGAAAACTTGCTATTGTAGGACATGCCTTGCGAAGTCACAGTTACCCTTTTAAGGGAAACCTCTGCAGTGACTTTGTGGGGCAATCTCCTGACTAGACAACCTGACAACAGCCAGGGAATTCTGCCCTGTATTTGTCACCACAGAGGGAATAACCCCAGAAAGAGACCCCAGCTGTGAGCTGTGCACACCTCACCACCTCTGCAGCACCATGTGGGACCCCTCTGCTGGGCTGAGCTGCTCTGTGTCCCCTGAGAAGGGCAGATGCATCAGGAAAGGAGAATTCCAAAAGTGTGGAGGGCATGGAAAGGCTTTCAGTGCTGGGGAAAGAGGGAGTATGGCAGAGCTCAGGAAACAGCAAGACAACAAGTGGACACACATGTGACAGGGGTAAACAAAACCACATGGGCTCTGAGCATTGAAACACAGATCTGAGATAGCCAGAACACATTGCTTAGCTGTCTAATGCATTTAATAAGTTATTATTAGGGTACAGCCAGGAACCACGGAGAGGGAAGGGATTAGATTCTGCTATAAATCACCAGAGATCACACAGTGTAACACACTCACTCCAGATTTACAAAACCTGGGAGTGTTTGGGGATGGGGGACGAGGGACAAGGGTAGGAGGATGTGAGAGGAATCAATTCAGGAATGCAGAAATATGCAACAAGTCATCTGCAGTTCACAACCAAGACAGACGGACAAACAGAAAAGGCTGAACCAGAGTGGTAATACCCAATAAAGACGAGAAGAGAGAAATGCAAGGATGGCTCAAGCTACACCTGCTGGGAGAGGCTTTTGGGAGATGGGTGAGGAGGGACAGGGAGAAACAGCAGGGGAAAAAACAGAGAACAATGACAGGAGTAGGAATCTTCCAAACCACAGCACTAACCTTAGACTAAAGCCAAAGCAAAAAAGCTCTTAAGCCTCTCATTGCTCTCTGGGCAATGTCAAGCCAAAGCTGTGCTTTACCT
This sequence comes from Zonotrichia leucophrys gambelii, assembly GCF_028769735.1. Classification (NCBI taxonomy): domain Eukaryota; kingdom Metazoa; phylum Chordata; class Aves; order Passeriformes; family Passerellidae; genus Zonotrichia; species Zonotrichia leucophrys. Next base: position 113,007,801 of record NC_088169.1, read on the forward strand.
AAGGGAGGTATTGACAAGGAGGCTGGAAATTAGTTGGGAAGCTATGAATATTGCATATCATTGGAAAAAAAGCTTAAAAATATTATCTAAATAATACCATCTGTATGGATCTATGTTCTACATTAACTCTTCTAATAAAAGACCCATGTTTCACCCTCAATAAAAGCAGTGTCAGTAATCTCAGAAGGTGTTTTTATATATTTGCTTATAAAATATTGTTTACAAAAGAAAGTTTATTTGATTTTAATATTTATGCTCTTAAGGTGAAAAATACAAGTCCTGAACAGTGTTTTATTTTAAACAGGAACCAGCCAACACAATGCCAAAATACCTTCCTGAATAGCTAAGTGTAGTGTAACTTAAAACACCAGAAACAGTGTGGTGGAAGGAGACAGGTTCTATATGCATGAAAGGTATGTTCTGAAATTTCCTCCAAGCCTGTGAAGTGTAAGCTGTGTTGAAAAAAAAAAAAAGATTACGAAACCAAAACAAAAATACATCCATATTATAGATTAATTTCTTTTAAAAATAGATTTGCTTATGCAAATTATCTCTAGTGTTCAGAAAAGGAGAGAGTAGTCATCCATGATTAAAACAAAATAATCATTCTGCTGCACACATATCCTCCCTTTAAGAGGATAGGTGATAACTTCTAAAAAATCACTGGGGAAAGACTTAGGTACCACAGTGATGAGAGCAGTGCACAAATGAGGGAAGAAGAGAAGATACATAAATTGGGTAGGAACTAAGGATTTGTTCCTGCAGCATTCAGTATTTTAAAGATAGTAAATATAAAAACTTGTAACAGGAAAAGTGTAAGACACTCCTGCTGCATCCCAGAAGGGAACACTCAGCACAGCAAGAGGAGACTTAAACTGAAGCTCTGTGAGAGCCTAAAAACTGGCAGACAGTTTGAGCTCCTCTGCCTTCCTCACAGATTGTTTCATACATTCTCTGTAAAATTCAATTATACAGCAATTTATATTAATTATTAATGCTCTGGTGCTCCAGATAAATAATTTCATAAGAAAGTTCATAAAGAACTGTATCATTATCAGAATAAATCTGTTATTCTGGTATGAAAGATGTCTGAATGTTAAATAAGCCAGACTTTTAAAACACATTCCAGTATTTGTCAACTGGAGCGCAAGTGTGAAGATTTTTTTCCCCACAGGTCCTAAGCTGCAAATTCATCTTGACATCTATGGTGACAAAATGAAGAGAGTTCTGTTTAAATCTGTTTCTCAGTACACAATATAACTCTGTTCAGTGGTTTCTCATCCAGAGTACATGGACTCCCAGCAGCATTGCAAGACAGAAAAATAGACACTGACCAAATAAAGATGTCGATGTTCTAGAATTAAAAAATGTGATTTTTTGTAAACTTCATCATGGAAATTGTGCACTTTCACCTGTGTCCTCCAGCTAATGAAGTAAATTAAAACTAACTAAAGTAAATTAAAACTGACACTCACCACTTTATGAGTTTTTTTCCAGAGATGTTCTTTTATTATTGATGATGATCACCTATGGATGTTGTTTCACTAGTCTCTAGTATGCTTCTCTTTCTCATTACAAAAACACAATAATAATCTTATTCTGATGGCCTCCAGGAATTCCTGAACATTTCCAGAACACAAGCCTGGCTATCGAAACAGCCACAAAGTGCTCTTTAGTGAGCAATAAAGTATTCCCAGCTTCAGCACTGGATCCAAGCTTTTATACACAATTTCAGGATCAAACAGCTGCAAGGTACAAGATACATTCAAAGAGTGGCTCTTTCTGTGAACAGCTATGGGAGATATACCTGGAAATAAGGAAACACAGGTACCTCCACAAATAAATGAGTAGAAATAAGTTGAAGACTTCGTGAAAGCCAGAGCAAAGCCATCAACAGCACTGAACAAATATCTTCTTTCCTTTAGTTAATACCTAATTTTGTACTTCATTTTCACAAAGTTCAACACTGGAACTCCTGGGAAGGCACTGAATTGCATTATTGTCCTTAAAACATTGAGATTTCTTTTTTTTTTAAACTTGATAAGGTTATTTCAGTTCTACTCCTTTAGAAAGTGAAGAAGGAAAGCTGAGCAGTGGAAAGTATTTTTCAAGTAGCATCTTTAGCAAGTTTGTCAATCAAAGCATTAACTCTCAAAATAACTCAATTTCATATGTTGATGTTGCTGTTGGACACACCAAATTACCCCTAAATTCATCAGGATGCTAAAAAACCATGGGGAGATATATGCAAAAGTAAAGAATCATTTTCCTTGGCCGAAATATTTCACCTTAGAACTCCAAAAAGTTTCTTTTTCACATTAATCTCAAACACACAATTCTAAATTGTTTTCAAAGATGTGATGCTCCTGTCCCTCTCAACAGAGACGGTCTGCAGCAGAGTGAATTAAATTTACTGAATTAAAACAGGAGTGCAATTACCTAAACAATAAAATTACAACTGAATTATCAGCACTGAGATGACAATGACACGTGGACAGTTTCACACTAAGAAATATAAGATCTTGATGGGTTTATTTCAAAATTAAATGATATCATAACTTTTGAGGTGTGAAAGTTTCCTAACCTTTTTCACTTTAATAAACTGGAGATTTTAGTAGAGATCTTTTAGCAACACATGCTGTACTCTGAGGGTGTGAATATTTCCTAACTAGCCAAGTTTACATACAGCTCACACAAGAAACTCATAGGTTTCTTTAACCTGACAGTGAAGTTTAGCTAAAAGTGAGTAATAATAATTAAAAAAAGGATATCTTTAAGGCATCTCTTTTACACAGTAAAGGGTCATGTTTTAGGGGGAAAAAAGAAAAAAATAAAGGCTTCAATTCCTAATTTAAGATGAGTAATTCTTCAAAGATCCAAAGTACCTAAAAATCCCAAATACGCCATGTCACACTCTGGAATGGCAATCCATTTCTTTTAGTAGCCATAATATAAAATGCATTGGGAGAGTGATCATCTTGGTATCAAAAGGGAAGCATTAGGAAAGATAAATGTAGGAAAAAAAGAGCAGATTATATATAATTCAAATATGTAATTAAAGAAAAAGCAGCATTCGGCGCTGTTGGAGGCCTCACCTGCAGCTGAGGGTTTGGCTATGCGTGGGTACAGACATAATCAGTGTCTTTTCTGCTGTACCACAAATGAAAAAAGAACAAATCACAATCCAGGAAAATATCCTGAAAAACTCAAGACAGGAAGGGTGGATGAGGAGAGGCAAAATTATAAATGTGTAATTTCAATAATTTTCTTTTTTTTCTTATTGCCTGAGGTGTTCTAGATGCATAACCTCTTTTCTCATGGCACTATTTCCCATCAGCACTGTATTTCAATATTTTACAAAGTAATCAAGCTGGGATCTCTGAGTTATCAACCAAATGCCAGCTGAAACAAATCCATCAGCTATAAAATATGTTTTGTGTTTAGCTGGGCAAACTAAGTGGAAAATAAAAAAGAAAAATAATTTAGTTTGCAACCATATCTGTGGGGCTCCTCTGACATCTCTGATAGGGTTATACTCATCACCATGTGCTTAGAAAAAAGGCTTTTGCCTGAAGTCTCTTTGCAAAATATAATAGAAAAACCAATGCAGAGGTGAGAGGCTTCTACTGCTGCCCTACCAATCCAACATTTATTTATTTGTTTCATCCCACAGCTTTCTCTTGGGCTACCAAGCAATCACCCAGGTTTAATTTCCCAGTGTGATTTCAAAGATGGTTGAACCACCTTTGCTGTCCCTTAATATGGTGGGAGTGTGGTTTAACTTTCACATTTTTGGTACTGACATCAACTGGAGTCTCCCAAGGCGTGTCCTAAGGGTGGGAAACTGGTGTGACAATAAAGGAGAGACAGAACACTTCCCAACCCTGTCCCTCCTCACATCCTCTTCCCCTTTTTGGCCCAAACCTGGGGGGAGGAAGAGCCACCTTGGAGCCCAAGGAAGAGGGCACGAGTCAAAGGAGTGATCTTGGAGCGGAGGAAGTGGCATTTTGGTATTGTACTTCAGAACCTTAAATCCCACCAAAACTCCATTAAAGATATTCAAATAATTGATCTGAGCTAGTTATACAGCCTAGCTTTTCTTATTTAGCAATTCTCCTGCTACCTTTGCCAAAGGAAAATGAGCCTTATTTGAAAAGAGAGCGATTTCAGATATAGCAGGGAAGGACTGGCTTTTCAAACACCTTAAAGGCAGCCGTGCAGTCCAAGCAGAGGCTTTGGCAGAAGCCTGATGCAGTGGTAATACTTCCCAATCCAGACTTTTCTTCTTTAATGGAAAATGATGGAAAGTCCTGCTTTAACAGGATTCAGGCACTGGCTCTTGGAAACAGGATTTGGTAACCAAAATAAAAAATATCTCAAACTTTAATGGCCTCCTTCACTAAAGCCTGGCCAAGTACTTGCATTTAATAATTGAAGCTATCAGTTTACTTCTACATAGTGGATCTAAACCCTCTCTCCAAAACAGACATAAAATCCCCTTGGCTGCACTATCTGCAGCCAGAATTTGGGGCATTATATTTGTAAAAATAAGATATAGTGATGGTAGCTCGAGTAATTTTGTTGTTATTTGTCATAATGGTTAGAAGATGAGGTGACAGCTGATAATCCCCAGATCCTGGTGCCAGTGTGGTGTTTATAAATGTTTGTAGGTGTGAATTTAACCACCATGACCTCAGGTAGCTGCTGGAGTCCCCTGAGAGAACTGCAGTGAGAGACTGTACATCAATCCCCAGCTGCTCCCTGAGCTTCTTGAGAGATGAGCTAGAACTTCACTTCAGACCAAACACCTATCCTACCAGATAAACCCAGATTTTAGCCCCGGAGAGTTTGCATCTTGATCCCCAGCCTTTTAGAGAACATCTCTACTGCTGTGCTATAAAATTAAAAATATTTGAATTTTGTAGCTGCAGGCAAATACGTAAATTTTTGTTAGAACAGCTGTTTCCCATTAGTTTTAGAGAGAAACATTCAAACTCAGACATGTGTTGCACTGACAGCAAATTGGCTCAGTGGGTTCTATGAAAAGGTCTGTGAGAGAAGTAGGATGATGGACCTCACCTCCAGGAAGTTCTTGGGTAGGTAAAGTGGAATAGGACACAGAAAGAGAAAGAATCACCCTGGAGGAGTGTTGAAGTCCCCAGGTTGTCTTTATTCCACAAAAAGGCATCCTCTGCTTCTATGACATTCATCTTCTGCACAGCCTGGCAGGGTGATTTACTCACTGGAGCACCACAAAATTCAATGTGCAGCTTTGTGCTAAGTGTGTGGTAAATCCATGATGGATGCTCTGGAAGCCACAATTGCTACTGCACAGTAACTTGTGGTGTTGGTACAATATGAGATAATAGCAGGGGGCAAAGAGCTGCCTCACCAAGAGGCTCTGCTGAAAATGCAGCTTAATGTTTCAGCCCAGGCCCTTACCACTCTGTCAGCTCCAGATCAATCCTTTTCCAGTCCTACAAAGGCGACGTAGGGCTATGGAATATTGAAAATGGGAAAAATTAACCCTTGCTCAAAAAGCCATCACGAGCCATGCAAAATTCTTACATCCCAATTTAAATCAGGATTTTCCACGACAGATCTGAGAATTGTGAAGTGTAAAGAGTGCAGCAAGGACTTTATTTCTTCATAATCAGTACAGTTCATGTTCTGTCACCAAAGAATTGGGACTAGATTAACCAGCTAATCAGGATTACAAAAAGAGAAAGAAAATAAGCATGGAAAAAGAAGATAACTAGCAAAAACAATAGGGATCAGATATCTGTCCATTGTAAAACTACCTAAAGATTTGTATGAAGTTACATCACCTCACCCTCACCAATCCACTCTGTTTAACCACTTTATTTTTGGGAAGGTTACATTTGTAGAAAACTGATGCATTCACCTGCTAAATAATCAGTAATTATCTTAAAGGTTTCCTTGTTCCTATTAATAACTTTTAACAAAGGAAATAATGGGGTTATCTTTGCTGAACCACAGAAGTGGAAGTTATGCAATAGTATGATTCCACTTCAGGTCAGCAAGAACTTGGAAATAAGTATCCATCACTAAAGTTAACACCAGATTTTCAGAAGGAGCTGTCCTGTAAAAAAGAAGGGAATTTCCACCCTGTAAAGGATTACATCATTTTGACAATCATTACTGCGGTGGAACACCACAAGCTCATTCCCCATCCCTTTCTCCATCCCATTTTTCTCTGTGTTTAATGTAAATAGAAATTCTTTCAGATATTTTGACCATTAAAAAAACCCCAAAACAATGTTTTTTCCACAAGTTCAATGTGGAACTGTGTCTTTTTGAAGTGGTATGACTCTTCCCTGGCTGAATCCTCCTGTCAGGGAGTTCTGGAGAGGGAGAAGGTTCCCCCAAGCTTCTTTTTCTCCAGGCTGAGCTCCCCCCAGCTCCCTCAGCCTTGCAAAAATAGGGGGATACTTTGTGGAGTACAATGATTAAAGCAGCTTTTCTTTTTTTTGGCTGGATTTATTGTCAAAAGACTGTTAAAAGGAATGATTAGTAGGAACAAATTGGAATGAATAAGACATCTCCATTTGTTAAATAAGAGCCAAGGAATAGTTTGGATTGCATGTTCCAATGCTGTGGGGAAAAATGAAGAATACGGTACAAAGTAATTACTTGGCTTTGGAAGAATGGAGCTAATTGGGAGACAGAGCAGGAAAAAAAGTGATTCAGGGGATACAGTGAGCATGAAAAATATCTATGCATGGAAGGAAATGGAAGCAGAGGACAGAAGGGAGGAGAAACAGCAAGCCAGGCATTTTGTCATGGAAGATTATCAGGTCTGTCAAGCATGACATCCCCGTGGTGAATTCATGCTGACCACTCATGACTTTCCTGTCCTTCCTGTGCCTGCAAAAGGCTTCCAGGATGAATTACTCCCTTACCCTTCCAGGGACTGAGGTGATGCTGCTGTTCCCTAGGTCGTCCTTGCCCTCAGTGAAGAGAGGAGTGAAACTGGTTCTGCTCCAGTTCCTCCACCCACCAACAACTCAAATTCAATAATGCAAAGATTGCCAAATGCAGTTTCATGATGACATCAGCGAGGTCCCCCAGTACTTATGGGTACATCCTGTCAGGACCCATGGATTTACATTTGTCCAGCTTCCTTAAGTGCTCCCTGACCTGGTCACCTTCCACCAAAGGTAGATTTTCCTTCCTACAAATTATCCCCTGGTCTTTAAGGCCTGAGATTGATGAATTCCAATCTTGGTAGTAAAAAGTGGTGTGAAGAAGGAATACAGCACCTCAGCCTTTTCCATGTCCTATGTCAGCACATTCCTCACCTCACTCAGGATTAGCGATGCAGGGGCACCTTTCTAAGGAGATAGATCATAACCTGAAAACATATTTCAGTTGTGGGATAGATAATAAATATGCACATTTTATTGTTCTGAGTGCATGATCTATAAAACCTTAAAAGACAACAAATCCCAAATATTTCATATTGTTTTACAAAAGAGGGAAATGAAAAGTACTTTGGGTGAACTCCACCCAGACTTTTAGCAGCCTGCAAGCCAGTGTGCTGCTTGGTTCAACACAAATGTGTGATCTTGGCAGAGCTTCACTGTGAAAATTGTGCTAAGATGTGAAGACATCTGTGAACCAGAGCTGGGCAAGATAAGCAGAGTGAAAGCCTAGACAGAGGGCAGTTGTTGAAATCCTGATAGTTAGCACCTACCAGAGTCCAGAAGAGAAATGCTGGCATGAAAAGGTGTCAAAATTCACAAGGAAAAAATAAAAAGAGCAGAGGATGGAATAGATGCAATAGTCTCTACTATTTTGCCCACTCCTCAGGGGAAAAGAGTAGAGACTTTTCTTCTTAGCTATCATCATATGTACAGCAGGTGATACAGACTGATATCAGACTAACCCACTTCCAGTCCAAGCAACCAATCCAAAATAGTCAGCTGTTTTTCAATTTTTCCACTGTAGAAAAAGAAATTAAAATTGAAATATTCACACATAAAAAAACAGTGCCAGAGATGCTAGATGCTCAGTGAGGAAATATGTATGGAAAATACCCGATCTGCTCTAGTTTCAGGGTAGTAAGGCCCTGGCACAGGGTGCTCAGAGGAGCTGTGGCTGCCCCTGGATCCCTGAAGCATCCAAGGCCAGGCTGGACAGGCTTGGAGCCACCTGGGACAGTGACAGGGGGTGGAACTAAAGAATCTTTAAGGTCCCTTTCAATCCAGACCACTCTATGATTCTATGACTCCATCACCCAGTTAAATGAATTTATTTGCCTGCCTGACCCCAAGCTGGTCCTTCATCCCCGCAAGAATGAGACTGCAGCAGATCAGCCTCAGTCTCCATTACCAAGCCAGCTTCTCCTGGCTCCCCTCATGTAAAAGGCCAGCCTGGCAAAATCCTGGTGCAGACAGAGCCACAACCAGCCTTTCCCAGCACTGTGGCCTGCTGCCAGCAGGGATTTTTCCTGCCTGCAGCTCCCTGACATAACTAGACGAAGCAGCCTTGTGCAAAGTGCAAAAAAAGATGTTTTGTGAAGCTGAAATGAATGACCACAGAAAGCGAAAAAAACAGTTCATTGCTGAGACTGGTGTAAGGCATTTCATGAGTCATTACCTCAGCGAGATTTTATTGGGGTTCTGGGAAATGAGGAACTGGGGGCTCATCTGTCAGGATTTCAGAGCTGCAGGTGAAATGCTGCCTTTGACAAATGGATTCCTGAAAGTCCTGACTGCAAGAGGACACCGAAATATAACTTAGGGAAGTAGTAGATTACCCTTTATTTTGGTAAAGCAGTGCCCCAGGGAGATCTGAATGTTCTTTCACTTTCTGTGAATGAATTACATGGTTCATGGTAATGTTCAAAATGTTAGTTAAACATTTTACTAAACGCAGCTTCCTGATCCTGTGCTCGTGAACAAAAGTCACTTGTTATAATAAATATTGAAGACACATCAATAACTTTTTTTCTTCTCTTAGGCTGAGTAATTTTAAATGTCAAGCATTTCCTCATTAAAACTCTTTCATAATCTTAAAAGAAGGGGTGAAGAGGGCAGCAGATTAAAATCTTGTTGCACAAAGTGTGCTGCAATCTCACTTTATTGATACTTAGAGTACAGTCTGGGATGACTCAGTCCACCACAGGACACTGAGTTGTGGTCACAGCGGAAACTAGAGAAGGAAGAAAAAGCTCCTTTCTCTGAGACAGTGCTCTACTGATAAAACAATGACTCTCTGGAGAATTCCTTGTCCATGAGCTATGACAGCTCAATTTCAATTGAGTTTCTATTTTCAGAATTTTGAAGAGAAATTTCTTCCTGTACCATTCAGCAAAAGCAAGAGATAGAAGTTTCATTTCCCTGATCTCCCAAGACAAGGGGGCAAAGCATTGTCCTTTGCACTCCAGCCCATGAGGCAGCTCTGTGGAGGCTGAGTTTGTTCAGTGCTGAGGCAAAACAAAACTGAACAAAATTATCAGCTGTTGTACAAGTTCTGCTGCCTTACAGATGTGCACTGCCAAAGTCTGAACTCAAAAGAATTTCCTTGAGAATTGCAAAAGACGTTTCAGTGCATCAGGTCTTCTCCCTGTCACATTTAAAGGTCCTCCTGCAAACCCCAGAGGTATGAGAGTGATCCTTGAACATTGGTGGAACAGCCCCAGTTTTTCTGACCTACAAAATGGTTAAACTTCTGCCTTCAAAAGACTCAGCCTACGGCAGAGAACAATCATGGAAAGTTTCAGCCCATTTCAACCCATTAATGTTTGGCAAAGCCATAACCAGCTTAAAACACAGGCCTGTAATTAGAGCGGGTCAGAACATTCTCAGCTAAATGAAATTTCATTGAAATATGCTGCTTCATCCAAGCCAAAACAACATTTTGCAGAGACATATCTGCTTCCACAAGGTTTTTGTGGGGAGAGCTGAGAGGGAAAGTGTACTCACACACTATAGCCTGAAGATGAGGTCACTGGTTTGGGATGCATGAGGATCTAGCGAGGCCCTAGCTCAGAAAGCAGCAGTAAGGAGACTACAAAACATCCAAATGCCAGAGCATCTCCCTGGCTATGTTATCCATGAAAAATTCCTTGAGAAATATCATGAGATACATGCCTTGATTATGATGTTCAAGAGATATTATGCCTTGGAGCACCATACACAAAGTCGTATTTTAGAACATTATAGGTTGGGAGCTGACTTCTTCCACAAGTCTGTGGTTCTAACAGGAAAGTTACTCAGTATTTAAACTATAAAGGATTCATCAGTAAGTGCAATTCCTGGACAGATCAAAAAATATTTTTTGAAAAATTACAAACCATAAAAAGGGGGAAGAAAACATTATCAGGTGGAAAATCTTTACCTTTTCATTCTTACGGTTTTCACATTTTATACATGCACACGAAGCAGGGAACAGTAAGAGGAAATAGTATGCTTGCAATTAAAACGTACTTCATACTGTGGTAGGTCCTCCCATCCATTACAGTGAGGTTTGAGGCCTGCAAGTCTTGTCCTAATAAAGGACAAAACATAATTTTTCATTCCTGAAGGTTTAAGCAGGAATTCCTTGCACTGCTGAGTTGAGCTGAAGCAAACCTTTGCTTTCATGCACTATTACCTGTCTTCAGCTTGTACAATTATTTAACTTCCCAAACATCAGGTTTGGTGAACACCTGCTTTTTTGGAAGATTATTCAAAAGTTTTTGACATAAATGTTGGCCTTATGGCAACCACTGCTGTTATTGCACATGTCAGCAGAAAGAAGCCATGTGACACAGAAGACTGGGATCATAAAAAGCTAATTCAGTGTAAAGGATAATTCAATCACATCTTTTTCTAAAAACAGATCTTCCAACTTAGAAGAACTGGGTTTTCTATATTCCTCTTTAATTCTTAGCATATCATTCTCAAAAACATTTAATTTCTGTTAATAGTGCAGTCTATTTAAAAACAGAAAAGAAAACCAAAGATATAACTTCAAAGACACAAGTAGATGAAATACTGAATACCTGGGACTCCCTTCTCAAATCACCGAGACTTGTGGCAAAGTTTTCCTCCCTCAACATCCAGATTCTGAATTCAAGGAATAAGGGTAACTTCCAGTAAAAAGTGCAAATTCTTCTTCAGTAACATTTGTGGAAATAAAATTCAATGCTTATCAACTGTAAACTTCATCTTTCTCTTTCAGTTAAAGTTTAACTGGAAACACTCTGGAAGTTACTGAGGTCACATCTTAAAATGCAGCAGCTGTGTGTTAATAACCAGATTTTGCCAGCTAGGAGGAATAGGATAGTAAATATTTGGTCAATATTTAAGTTAACTAATATTTATTTTAATAATGTATTAATTTAAATGATGGGCCACTGCAATTCTCCTCATGGGATGCAAATTAATATGTTTGAGGTGAAAACCAGAGCAACGCTCAGATTCTAGAAAACAAATCATTCATTTAATATTAGGGTTAATAGCTTTTCATGCTTCCTGCTGACCTCAAAGCACATTTTATTTTTTTTTTAAGCCAGGCATTCTAACAAAATTAAAACACAGTAAAGCTCACAGTAAAAGCTCTGTGAAACCACAAACTTTCCAGAAATAAAAAAAGAAGCTTGCAAATTTTGACATGCTGAACCAGATTGGTGCAGTTTGCTTTCCATTACTGGTTGGCACTTCCCACAAGAAGTGAGGACAGTGGATATAACCCAAATCCTGGTGTCAAGCTAATGATTTCCTTGGATTTTGTGGTGATTCCACTATCCCCAGCTGTACCTGAATGCAGCCATCCAAACAGGCATCCCTGCTGCTGGTGTCTTCCTGGCTGTCAAGTACTTCCCTCTGCAATGGTGATGATGAATTTTAGCACAGACTATTGCCATTTAAAAAATACATTAATTGTAATACATTAATAAATTTTAAAGTATGCATCTACACAGTGACTAGAAGTATAAAACACATATAAAGTTCTACATATCAAACTTATACTATTTCAACAATCCAAAGAGTTCCTGAAAAAAATCTGAATTTACTGACTTAAATTTTCTACCAGACTTTTCTGACTTTCTGTCAGGAAGGAGGTGAAAACTCCTTTCACATACTGAGCACATACATAAAAGAACATGTGTTATTTATTAACAGGAGAAAGCATTTATTAAAATCTAACCTGGCTTTTGCAACTAAGATGACTTCATGCACAGGAAAGAACTGTATATGATAAGTTGTTATTTCAGGGCTGTTTTGAAAACATTCAAAAAGGGGGCTAAAACTATTTTAGATGCCACTTTCAATTAATCTAATTTCCAGAAGGAATTTGACTAGTCGCAAAGGAAAGCATAATCTTTGAGAAAATCCTAAGCCCCACTCATTTAAAACTCTTTATGGCAGAGTAATGGTTCTAGTTCAGTATTTTATAAACTACAGAGGTGTCAAAATCTTTTTCTGGCTTGCATTTAACATTTTGAAGGTCCATCTCAATTCTCATTGTAAAACGTCAATATTGTCTGAAGCAAAACCAGCAAAAACATCTCTTACTACCTGATATTAATCTTCCAGTCTGTTCTGCCAAATGCTAAGAGAAGAATTTAAGAGTAATTCACAGTAGTCACAAACACTCAAGTCACTTCATCTTCCACTGCAAACTTACCTAAAGTGAGATATTATATCATATTTTCCCTACATTAATATCCTGCTCAGATCACCGTCAGACTATTTCTAACTTGGCTATTTGAAATTTTTCCATTGTATTCACCACCTCCCTCACCTAAATGATGGGTAGAGTAGGGATTTTCCTGAGGGTTATAAGAAAAAGCTGAACTCAGTAGAACCTTCCATGCTTCAAAAAGCATAAACGGAAGTGCTTGAGCACAGTCAATGGACAAACCAGCAAGAATATTAAGGGTAAGTAAGAATGGGGTTAAAAACACAGCATGGACCAGAACAACTTGATGCACACATGCACCTGATTTGTATATGGGAAGAAGAGTCACCTGAAAAGCAGCTGCATTCACTCCCTGCATGGTTCATAGTCATCTCTCCATGTGCTGCTGACAATCAATGTCCCCTCTCTTCGGGGTGGAGCTCCTCAAGGTGTGGTGTCACAAACGGTTCAGTACAACCCCACTGAGTATCTTTGAAAATTCCCAGGCTCTGGAATGCCCTTTTTGCTCCCCAGGCCATGAGTTTTCAGTGAGCACACCGATTTTTTCCCTCCACCTATTTCATGGTGGGCAGCAAATCTCAGAAAGAAGAGGAAAGGGTTTTCACAGATGAGCACAGGATCAGTCTAGAGTCCAGAACTGCAATTAAAGTCAGAAATGGAAGAGAATAGAAGATGATACAAGAGCTGGTTGGTTTTAATGCAAATGGCTCGGGCTTTTGACACTGCCTATAAAAAACACATCATTAACTGCCATCAGTACTATTAAAAGGTTTCATTTATCTATGACAAACCAGCACTGAACAATCCTTATTCTACCCTAACAAAAATAAATTTACAAGGCCCTGATTCCAAGAAAAAAGACATATTTATATCAGCTCTTGCCTTTCATTGCAAAAAAGCACAGTCAGTACACTTTACTCTTCCTCTCAGTTTTCCTTTGCACACTTCATCACAGAAGCCATTCTGTACCCTCATGGCCTTTATTTTATTTGGCAATATTTTCTCAAACATCCCCCAGTACACAAAGTCAGTGGTCTGTAAAATCACCTGCACACTGCAGAGAAAGCAGGGAGCATTTCTACAGCCAACATCCTGGTGAGGGAATTTTTAGGCTAAAACTGCAAAATACTCTTTCATTTTGCACAGCACTTCATAGGCAGTGCATGGAAATATGGTTAAATCCAAATTTTTACCGGTTGAAATGCAGTAAAATCAAGTGACACAGCAACCCCTCAGGGCAGAGGGTTGGAATGAGATAATCTTTAAGATCCCTTTCAACCCAAACCATTCTATGATTCTATGCTATCTTATTGTTAGGAAAACATAGATAAGAGATATTCAACTTTACAAGTCTATTTCTGGAAATCATTAGCTTTTCCTCTGATTAAATTCAAGTGAATTGCAAATCAACATTTTAAATTAGTTCAAAGTCTTTATTACTCAGTATTATGATTAATTTCCAGTCAGAATATTGTCAAATTAGTATTAAGATCATGATGATATTATTTCACAGTTCAGAATACCTCCTCCAAAGACACACAAGTTCTTGAAAATGATAAAATGAATTTGCAAATAATTAGGTGTCAAATTATTAACCAATTAATCTTTCAGAGACATGCTAGCTGTGCAAAGAAAGGTAATTTAAGAAACTAAGTGCAGATTAAAATCAAGGGTGTACAGGATATATTCTTTAAGACATTACTCAAGTGGTCTTGAAAAAAAATTCTATTCTAGCTTTTGAGATTGAACATGGCATTAAAAATGTGTTCTTCTATGTCTAGTCTGCAGTAAAAGGGAGTTTGGAGCCCTCAGGATGAGCTCCATGCTGGTACAAGCAAAGCAGCTGGATTTTCTTCACCAATATTTGCTTCCATGTATTATTGTGTGAAATTTTTCAGATTTTCTAAAAAGAACTGACAGATACCCAGCGTTTTCATCACACAGGAAATTCCATTATTGAAACACTTTGTCCTGATATCAAATCAGGACAAAACCTCAAAGTATCCCTTTGGGCTTTTTCACACAGGAAAAACATTCCCAGCTCTGTTGTTAAAAATACCAACTGTTTGCAGTTGGTTTAGTGAAGAATGTTAACATTTTATGACAAACTCTTACGGGGTGAAAAAAAATCAATTTTCATTTCCCACATCTCCATTTTGACTTCCCTGTACAAATTTGGTTCCTAAAGTGCTGCAGAACTATTTTTCCTTGGTGACTGGATACTGAGCACACCAAGAGGGCGATTTTGCTAAGGTGTTTGCTGTACTGCAATAATTATCCTTTATTTTATTAATAACTAAATAGAACTGGCTACTAAATTTGTGAAAACAGACACAAAACATTTCATTCTAAGTACATAAATTAATTGCTGCTTATATCTCAGCCCAAAATATGTATTAGCTCTATAAGCATCAGTACTGCTTCCATGATAACGACACTTATTTTAATTTAGGCAAAGGTTGACCAATGAATCTAAATACTTGATTAATGATGATTTACAGATGTACCATGCTTCTGAAATGGACTCTTCCTTTGCACCTCTCACCTGTCATTTTATTTATGATTCTCCTGACTCTAAGTTTAACTTTGAACTCTGCACATATCTTGCATATGAAACTCAAGATATAAACCCCTTTCTGAATACAGTGTTGTGCATAGCTTACAGTCCCAGAGTTTCAATAACTTAAATTATTAAGATGTGTCAAAATTTACTTTGCAGTCACTAGAGCTGTGTTAGGCATAGATGTGCAGTAACTGATGTTTTACCATTTAGCTGGGGAAAGTTTCATCTTGAAGAAGCATAATTATTTCATATATTAATTTCATTTCTTGCCTTCCTAACTCCGGTGAGTTTAACAGTTTTATAAAACTTATTTTTAACACAATGTGAATTTTGGGAATAAAAATCATAGCATAAAAAGACCACAAAAATAATATAATTTCCAATATTAAAAACCTTCCTACTTAAATCTAATCCCTGTTAAGAACTATCAGGTCTTTTACAAAAATCCTGTTACCAAGAGGGGAATATCCTATTTGATTTTTATAGGATCAGATGCATGCACACTGCATATGCCTGCTCTTCAGAATTAATTACAGTCTTAAACACTTTCCATGAAAATATTGAAGGTGAAAGGCAAAGTGAGAAGTTATTCCTGCGCAATGTTGTGTTCGCTGTGATGGGCAGAGGCACTTGGAGAGGTGATTTACTTTGGCCTCAAAGTTTTATCCTACCTCATTTTGCAGGATATGCTGTTAGTCACAGAATCATGGGATGGTTTGGCTTGGAAGTGACCTTCAGATCAGGCAGTGCCACCCCTGGTGGGGTTTTCTTCCCTTTTTTTTTTATTTTTTCCATTACCAATAAACAGCCCTCAGATGCCATGTTTGTCTCAATTGACTTCATTTTGTTCCTGACCATCTCGTTTTGAACAAGCTCTGTACAGTTCCCCACAGTGGAACACGACACCTGCAGGGACACCTTCCACTACCACAGGTTGCTCCAAGCCCTGTCCAGCCTGGCCTTGGACACTTCCAGGGGTGGGGCAGCTCCTCTGGGCACCCTGTGCCAGAGCCTCACCTCCCCTACAGCCAAGAATTTCTTCCCAATATCTAATTTAAACCCACTCTCATTTTGAAGCCATTCTCCCTCGTCCCATCTCTGCAGTTCCTGATGCAGAGTCCCTCTCCAGCTTCCCTGTAGCCTCTTCAGACACTGGAAGGTGCTGTGAGGTCTCCACAGAACCTTCTCATCTCCAGGCTGAACTGCCCAAACTTTCTCAGCCTGTCTGCATAGGAAAGATGTTCCAGTCCCTTTTATCACCTTTGTGGCCCTACAGAATCCTCACACAGCTCCAGTGTCCCACTGCACAGGACACCTTGAGCATGGAAGGACCATTTCTGCCTTGAACAGAGCAACTGGACATGAGATTTCCTGAGATATCACCTTCAGAAGAGCAGAAAACAACACAGTGAGCAAGTCAGGATACAATTCCCTGTAAACAATCCCTAGTGGGAATAATCATTCCATTGTGTGTTTTGGAATCACAGATTTCTGTGGAACTGGTTCTCACCTGATCCCCTCAAATAGTCCAGCACAGGAGCACTCTAATCTTGCTTGGGGTCTTCCAAGTAAAGGCCTGTTTCCAACAATAACTGATTATTAATCTTTCCTAGCAGGATGACTATGAGAATATGCAATTTGGACTAACAGAGCTGTTTTATCTTTTGGTTGTTCTTTGCTCTCATATGCTTAAATAAAAACTTAAGTGCCTCCCCTTGTTTCTGCCTGCAAATGACATCTGTTCCTCATGAATTCACTGAGTGCATGCATGATATTTGTTGTGCCTGGATCCTTTTCTTTGAAACATGCAATAACTAAAGATGAGCTTTTATTCTGAGACTAAACAAAAGTTTTGTTCACTGAGCAAACAGGTCTGCATTGGGCAAGATTTGAAGTCAGAGTTTGGGCAAAATCTCTGGGGGTTTTTAACTGAGAACATTTATCTGAACAGAACAAGAGGAATAGGAAGATGCTTTATTGACTCATCAGCTCCAGTTCATCCAAGAACAAGGTAAAGCTGCTTTCATTCCATGTTTTCCACAGCATTCTTTACATGTTACTCCAGTTATCAAGGCTTCCAAGCCAAAGACTGAGAAAGAAAACAAAATACATAGTCACAAAGCACAGCTTTTTAGAAGTCATGCATGGCTTATGCAGAGCTCAGAGAGGCTGTAACCAATAAAAATGACAAAACTGCAAGGGCCAGGGCATGAACCATTTTCTAGCTCTCAGGTCACCTAGGCCAGGGTGGTCTCTTGTTGTCAGCTGAAGGTCTTGGATTCCTGGAATTCAAACCACCCCTGTGGCCAGTGACAGCAGTGCCTGTCACACAGGAAAAGGGGGCACAACTGTCTCTTTTCTCCCCCAGGATACCCAGAAGAATTTGAGTGTTTTGCCTTGCATTCATGGGAGATCTACAACTCATGGCTCAGAGCTCTCTCTTCGCCAAACTAGCAATATATGGAATTTTAGCTGGCAAGCAGAGACTTTGTAAGTCTAGGCTTCACCCCCCCCCTTTTTAATTTTTTTTTTCCAAGCGCAGAAGAGACAGAAGTCCATCTTACAAAAAACTCTCTACTTCTTCAGAAACCATTTATCCCAATGCCAATTCAATAGATCTCACCAAATTCTTCTGTTCTCATTCTCATTTCCTCCACGGTGTCCTTCATCTACAAACAATTTTATATAACTTACAGTTTTTGTTACCACACTGCTCTGAGTTGGTTCATACTGGCACCAGTGTTCATGAACCACCCATTAATATCTCATCTGGGCACACTGCTTTGTTTTTGGAGTCCCACAGGCAAGGAAAGCCTAAGAGTTATTAACTACTATTTCCAGAGCAGATGAAAAGTGTAATTTTCTCTGCAACCACCTGCCAACTTAGAATTGTCAAAATTGCAACCAGCTTTTGATTTTTAAAACCCCACATTTTAATGATAGTCTCTTGCAATCTCTGTTTTCCTTTACAATTATTTAAAAGCCAATTTTCCACTATTCATTCTTCACTTGGCACTCTCTCTTCCATTGGCTGGCACAGAGAATTGAAGTCCTGTCATATAATTTCATTCCATGGGGCACTCCCAGCTTTATGTTTCATAGATTTATCTCTTCATTTTGTTTGTTTTTAAGTTGTTATAGGGAAGAAGCATTGTTGAAAAGAGGCAATATCCTAGAACAATTTTGCAATCCACTCAAAATCTTTATGTTACTGAAATAGTAGCACAAAATTCCTCTGGGTCAAATTTCTGTGGAATTAAAAGCAAATCTGAAAATAAAAGCAGGGCTTCAAGAAACAGCTGAGCTGTAAGAGCAGAGTTACTCTGACATTTTGTTATCCAAGTCTGCAACTTTTATGACATAAAAAAACAATATAGCCTCATTCTGCCTTCTATATCAGTCTGGTGGTGTAACAGAGTGCCCAGCCTTACTCATGTCAAACTCATTAATTATATGATATCTAGTGACTAACTGCTACTTCTGGACTGGTTTAAATTTTCTAATATTCATCCAGGCTGTCCCAAATGCAACTGCTTTTATTTACTTTCTTCCCTGGTGCTTCAAAATTGTGGAGAGGGTGTAACCCCTTTGTGTCTCTGTTAAGGAAAATGTCATTTACATGACACTGACATATAGAACCCAGGTTTTTTGGATGCCATTGAGGACCTGCAATCTTGGATATATATGGCTTTTGTAATGCAGGAAAATAGCTACTGGTTGCCCCTGTAATTGCAGTCATAACTACTGTGTTTTCTTCCTTGAGTCTCTTTGCTCTGTTGGCATGATTATTCTTCCCATAATAACTTCTCCTACAGTATTTTTGCTATAGTCACAGCACCCTTCTCCTGGCAAAAGCTTAAGCTGCCCACATGCACTGACATTGGGTTTCTGTCTTTTCAGAGAGGAACTCCCTTCGTCATCAAATCCAAAGGAGCTCATGATTGTGATCCACCAGCAGTTCCCATATAAACCACTGTGCCAAATAATTATTAAATCTATTATTGCCCTGCAAGGTGCAATTTGACATGCAGTATAAGAAAACCTATTTCCAGGAATTCCTCTTACAGCTGTACATGTTCTACATAGCCTCAGGTGATTCTGGGAAAGAGATGAAAAGTAAGAAAATAGAGACATTTTGCATGAGTGTCTTCACATACCTCTGAAATTTCCAAGCATTTTATCCCGGTATCTTGAAACCAGTAAATACCTACTTGGGAGACAGGTGAGGGGAACTTTGTCTTTAGTTTATTGAGGATCTCACTGATGGTGGGTCACAAGTTTCCTACTGGGTTTGAACCTTAAATGGGAGCCTCAGCTCACAAAGCATGAGGAGCAATATTGCAGCAGCACTGCTGCTTCCTGATGGCTGGATGCAGCATCCTGCAGACACTCCCACCCACTCAGCCTGCCTGTACCTGGTGTTTGGCCCTGAGAGCAGTGGAGGCTGCTCTTTTGAACAGATATTTCCATGTCTGGCAGGGGACTGAGGTTCTTTTGTCATCTTGTTTTTCTCTGAGATGCGTGAGGAACAGGGTGTGATTCTGGAGCTGTCATTTTGCCTTAAAATGTGGCTCAAGCAGCAGAAAATGTGGAAGCTGCAGCTTCCCATTCATCATTTGCTACCCAGCCTGAATCCTTGCTGGCAGCCTCGTGATCTACAGGGATTCCTACGGAAATGGAAGCCTCTGATGACACCAAAAGCTCATCGTGGGTGTGAAAGACACCTGGAGTGCTTTGGAAAGGTTTTTAACATGACAATGCTGGCAAAGCCCCTTTGATGTGTCCGTGTTTCACTGACTCGGAGACCTTTTGAGAGTTATTTGCAAAGTGTTTTAAGTACCACAGAACAGCAAACTTTCAGACATCTGGAAGGCTGCAGTTCTGCTGCCTCACACTTTCCACTGGGATAACCTAGCCTAGGGAAACCTGCCTTGAGGAATGATTTGCAAAGAAAATAAATTTAAGGCTTCTTTCACTACTAAAAAAAAACATACCTTAAACCTTGGTTATTTCACTGTGGTCTGTTTGTGGGTTGTTTGCAGGGAAGCAGGTGTGTCTGCTTTATAAAATGTTAATAGAAGTATTCTCTGGGTAATGTGTCACCAAATAAAGTCCACACAAAAACAATTGACCCACAGAAATGTTACCAATTTATGACACATCTCAGCTCCTGTGAACCATGAAACAATACTTTCAGATCAGTATTTTCTTCAGACACCTCCCGCGAAAACTCCTGTTTGTTCAAAAGAGCAGATTTTCTCCTAGAAGACCATTTTAACTGACCTCTTTATTAAGCCAAAGTTGCAAAGTTAAAAGATCAAAGACACAGAAAGGATTGGCAAGGGACAACTTGTAACATTTGCAGACAAAATGAGGCTTATTGTCTTTCACCAACCCATCAACAGCATGGTTTGAATGTCTAACCACAGTTTCCCCAAAGTGTCTGGAAGGAATACAAGTCTCCTGGGGTCGACCATCAGAAGTGGCTCCACACAAAGCTCAGGGCAAGGGACAAAAGGCTCAACCTAAAAATGAATTGTCTGCTACCAGGAGGCTCTGTGCCTACATGGCTCCTGTTGTGTCCTCATATTTCAGCTAATTCTGCAGTAAAGTATTGTTCTGAGAATGTTTTTCCATGCAGGGAGATTATGTTGCTTAGAAATGATCAAAATCATTATAGGATGGGGGAAAAAAGGACAATATTTCCATTATTCTTCAATGCACAGTTCAGAAGATCTCAAACTACAAAAGGAGGACTATGAAGCTATTATATTTATGAAGCTATTATATTTATCTTTAAATAAAGAAAAATAATTTTCTGCAAATAGCTTTGATTTTGCCTGAAATACTTGCTGTCTTTAAATCCTTTTCAAAAACATAACTGCTTTAAAGAAAATGAGCAGATTTCGCTAATTAAATTCATCAGAGCCAAATCCCCTAGACAGACTTCTAAGATAGCTCTCATGATGCAGTTGGTAGTGTCAGAATACTAACCTTATGTTTGGAATTATTTTATCTTAGAAAAAGCTGTAGCCACAAGATAAGAAAAAAACCCACACTCCTGGAAAAGAACAAAAGAACCCTACATATATACATTTCCTTTCTTTTCTTTCTGGAAGCAGCAGTAGCTGATAGTAATTTTTTCAGGACTTTTGCTGGGATCTCCAGTTATTTTTTTGCCATGGCTTTCAGATTACACTCCTTTCATACTTTTCCTACCTGTCAAAGGGTGAGCCTCTTTAATTTGTAACCCTTTGTGTAGTTTATCTCCTGACACTAAACTCACACAAGTGCCTGTTTCTAATTTCCTCTGCAGTATCTCCCCTTTGTTTGCATCTGTTAATGGTTCTAGGAGAAAACAGAGTAAAACTGCCCTGCTTTAAGTGAAACATATAAACAAATTCTATGAAGAGGAGGATGATGGGGAGAGACTATTTACAAGGGCCTGAAGTGACAGGACAATGGGGAATGGCTTCCAATTGACAAAAGTTGAGCCAGAAATGCCACAAAAAAGCCTCAGGTGGCTGAGACACTGTTGTTGGGCATGAACACTTACACAGAGCTCTGCCTGCATCTAATCCAGCCCTGACAAAATATTTAGCAATATTCTCTGGACGCTTCTGCCTTGACAGCCTAGAAAATTCAAGCCAGAAACACAAAAGATGTAGCTGAGCAAGGGAGTGTGGCTGAAGCACAAACCCCAGCATCAGCCAACAAACCAGACCTAGAGATAGATTGCAGCCAGAGCTTCTAAGAGGAAAAGTATTCCCCTCTGTGGAAATTTTAAGAGGAATTCCAGGAAAGGGAGAAACTGGTCATAAGAGAAAAGCTGGCCCAGCTGGGCAGCTGCATGATACACCCAGGGGCCTCAGGTCAGGTTAGTGGGGGGGAAATGTAGGAGGAAGCACTAATTCAGTGCTAATTAAGGCTCTCCTGCACTTTGTTGCCTCCCATACATGATTATGTGGAGCAAATACACATTGTCATTGTCACTGACCCCTTAAAAAACAAAACTCTGCCAGTTGTACAAAAAGAACTCAGACAAAGAAATTCACAGATGATACAATTCTCTTACAGTACAAGCCCCACACTGAAAAGTGACTCTAATTAATCCCTCTTGTTTTTAATGTGAGCATCACTCATAACATTAGATAAGGGAACCTTCAGTTTTCACAGCTGAAATGTGAGTATCATAGAGGAAGGTATGGACCGGTTTACCTTGGATTCATCTGCCACTTACTAACCATCATTGGCCACGCTCTGAGCCCATCTGGAAAAGTTCTGGGCAGCTGATGGCCACACTCGCCATAATCACACTACAGCTGGCAATCAAACCAATTAATTTTAAAAAATGGCTCACGAGTGTCTTTATGATTACAGCAATACATCTTCCAACTTCGACTCTGTACTCTGCTAAAAAATAATTACTACTTCAGTTTCCATCTGGTTTGGCATGGAAACATCTGGCAAAGTGCTGTTATGTCACAGACACTACCCTTATCTGTGTCCTCTAATCTACTGCTTTTACTCCATTTACATTTCTAATAATTTTGATGTCAGTTTGACAGATATGATAGCTTTGTCATTAACTAAAAAATACAACAAGACTTGTCCTAAACACAGCAAATTCCAGTTTTATCACGTGCAGAGCTGTCAGTTTGGTTTGGTACACTTATCTCTCATGTTGGTTGAAGTCAAGCACTGAATATTTAATTAACCAAAAGGACTGTGGGAATGCACTTTTTTGTCATACAACAATTTCTCATACTTTAATAGTAGGCTTGTATTTTGCATAACTCTGCAGTTTTAGAAATAGAAAGGAAGTAATAGGTTTTGAGAGAGACACAGAATGGTACCTGAGGTTGATTGCTGAAGATGGGCAAGACATTTTTGCTGAGGCTGTAATAGGCAGAAGCACTCAAGGCAGACTTCTGACCCAAAGAGAAACCTTCCCCTGTTCCTCTTAATTGTTTTTATGAAGCTGTGTCAGCAATCTGCCAATGTGTGCTGGATGGAAGATGAGGAGATGGAGTGCAGGGGGAGGGGCTGCTTCTAAGGTTTCCTCCTCCAAAGCTCTGCATGCCTTCAGCACTGAAAAGAAATGTCTTCTATTTAAGAATATACCTGTTTAAGATTTCAGGTATAATCATAAACATGAGTCTAGGGAGCACAGAACCACGGAATCACAGAATGGCTTGGATTCACAAAGACCTTAAAGGTCTTCCAACCCCTCTCCATGTGCCACTTCCCACTGGCCAAGGTTGATCCAAGCCCCATCCAGCCTGTCCCTGAACGCTTGCAGGGCTGGGACATCCCTGACAGTAAGGCAGCTGTTCATGGGATCCACTCCCAGCATCCCATAACTGGTGGCTATCCAGAGAGGAGCATCCATGTCCCAGCCCTGCCCAGAGCCCAGGGCAAAGGGAGCCCTGCCCTCCCCACTGCCAGGTCCATTCCCCCTCTCTCAAACAGACAATTCCAACATGTCCCATGCCTGACGTGCCCAGCCACCAGCACAGCCAGGGGTGCAGCAGCCCCATTCCCAGAGGAAATCTGATCTTCCCCAGGATTTCCAGCCAGAGGAGCCAGGCAGGACTGGCTTCCTGTCCAAATGCCTGTAGCCCAGAGCTGTGAGTGAGTGCTCAAGCTGAAACTAGTTCTTGGTGTGTGTAGTGTAAATCAACAGGGGATGGTCTACAACGATCTGTAGCACACAATTTATGCTTTCACAGGCTTTTATCTTTCTAGGTCCCTAAGGTAATGGAGTAATTGCAGATAATTATTGCAGAGATTATTATCTAATTCATACTGGGAATCTACCTGACAGATATTATTCATTTAGCCAAAAACCAAGGCTAAATTTAATTCCTATCTGGTCTCAGTTCAGATTTCAAAATAAAATAGTGATTCCACAAGTCTTTGTGCTATTGGCAAGGTGCTGAGAAAATTGATGTGGATAAAATTCCTGTGCTTAGCACAATTATGAACACGCTTTATTTAACTTGTTCTCCTTATTAACATTAAAACCTAATGAATATATTCACACTGAGGCTTTAGAATTAACAAGGATGAAACTATATTTCATTTTTGACACCTGAAGCAGAAATAATATTATATTTATCTATATATTTTCTATTTCTGTCACAGGCATTCAGATAATTTTGGACACTTTCCCTACAAGCTGTCTTTTCACTTTTTTCTCAAAAAGTATTTATTTTGTGAAAGATATTTTTATCTCAAAGCAAAACCAAAAATTGTGTTACAACAGCCATTTTAACTCCATTTCTAAGATGATTGATTAGTTTGGCTTTCGAACCAATGAATTTACTAAATGTAAGCAATAACAAACTATTTTTACAGCAGTCTAATTATTTATGTGAGAACTATTTTGGATGATTCAGAAATGTTTACTTAGAACTCTTAGGATATGCTTGGCCTCTCTTTTTCTGATTACAATTGTTTCATTGCAAAATAATTCTTTCCTTTCATGGGTATAAAGGCTACCCAACACTTTCCTTTTGCAACTCAAATATGAAATTATGTTGAATTTAAAAGTGCTTGAACCTTCCTCCTTTTCCTTTCTTTTCGATTTAAATGACCAGGATTACTGAAGCAAGTGGGAGCCAATTGCAAATGGCAATTTTTGCAGCACTGAGAGGTATTTGGGAATACTACTGGAAGCTCATGATTACTTACCCATTTTATCAATTAATAAATTAAATATTTAGTAAATATTGACATAGGATATGACCTGGAAAAGCCACCTCAGTCTCTGTTGTCTTTGTCACACCAGTAGCACAGTAGTGAAGCCTACAGGACAACACTCACCAGGCTTTACTCACTGAGTAGAACACGGTGCTTTGCTGTCCCAGTTTACACAACACCAAACCAAACCTTGGTTTCAGTGGATTAAGAAGTCAACACACTCTGCTCAGATGCAACGGGTTCACTAAACCCAACATTTCCTGGCTCCCCACTGCACCAAGCTTGTCTTTCTGATGCACACAAACACATGTGAGGCCACCCTCCTTCCCAGCCTCATCTCTTCTCCACAGTCAGCAAAATCCAACCCAATCTGCAGCTCCCTGGCACCTTTCCAGCTCCTTGGGGAATGTGTCATGCTAGTGCAAGCTCCCTGTCATCCAGAAAAAGCAGCTCCAGCCCCACAGGCTGCAAGTTTCAACAAGCAATGCTCCATTTTGGGCTCTGTAAGGCCCAAAATTTACTGAACCTGTTCCTCTCAAAAGCCAAGCATTCTCCAGGAGCACAGGCCTTGCTCCTGCATTGATTGATTTTTATCTTTTTCCGTGTATTTTCTTAGGGTATGTGCCTCCTCACCTTTGTATTTGAAGGGAATGGGGTTTCTCAGGCTACAATTTTTGCCAATTTCACATCCAAAGCTCAGTGAGCAAAACCAGCAAACCACATTGGTTTCTAGGAGTTTTACCAGAGAAGTTCTTCTCTTACCCTCAAGAGAAGGATTCCCCTCTCTTCCCCTCTTGCACACTCAAGGCTGTGCTCCCCTTCTACCCACATCCATGCACTGAGGCAAGGCCTTTAAAACCTATGCAACCTATAGATAATCTATATAATGCGTACTGTAAAAAGCTTCCATAAACACCATTCTTCATTATGAAGAGAGTTATAAGGTGGCTAAAGTGTTTAAAAAATATATTGTCTCTAAGCTCTTTTGTTGTCACTAGACACTAAAACACAATTCTATACAACCTGTACTTTTGAAGAAGCTTTTCTGTCTCCACTGACTGCACCCTCCCCTTTCCCTCTTTACTGCTGAAATATTGAAACAGGGTTTTTATCTTTCCATTTTAGAACAGAAATAAACTGTGCGTCTTCTAAATGCTTCACATCTGGTTTTTGGAGAAAGATGTGTTCTAGTGACAGGTCATGAGCATAGGGGCTGATCCAAAGAAACAAGGATGTCTCTCTGCTATTCTGCCACTTGACATTTCAAACTTATGCACAATCAGCATCCCAAAAACAAAGTGCATCAGGTAAGAAAAGGGAGTGCCCAAATCCAGTGTAAAAACAACAGTGTGATGCACCTAAATTGCAAATTATTTATACCACTTTCAGTTGGAGAGTCAGATTAATGAAGATTTGGGGTCAAGGGAAAAGCAAATTTTATTTTCCAAGGTTCACTTAGACATTTTAAAATGTGAAATGCAATGACTTGTCATGTTTCACTCACTTCTATCTTTAACCTGACCTGATAATTTTTTCCAAGCTGACTTACTTCCAGAAGTACCTGAGGTAATCTGGGCAAGTGCAAAAAGCTCCAGTCCCTCAGCATCCATAAATTCAAAGAGCAGATGAAAAGCCTTACACATTTCTGCTGAAGAGCTCAAAAGATTTCAGGGACTCCCAGCTGGGTGGTGACAATACAGCTCAGATTAGTCCTGTGAACATATGACCTACTCATTTCAACAGTGAAGTGGGAAAATGCTCAACTATTACCAGCTGCAATGTTATTTGTTGTCTTATTAATATCTGAGTTCCTGAAGTGCACATGCATGTGTGGGTGTGTCCATACGTGCCTAATTTGATAGATATCTCTTGATAAAGATACAAATAACAAACAGGAAAAATATACTGTGTATATATACACACACGAATCTGTTGAATATTTTAGTAAAAAAAAGTTTTTCAAGTCCTAGGTAACACCACTGATAAAGAACAGTCTAACACAGATTGTATGACACTGTATATAGGACAATGTTGTATAACTACTAGACCTGCTCTGGTTAAAATTTAGAGCCAGAAACAACCACTGGTTTTATTTTACACTGCTTTGCTTTTGATTGTAGGGATCTCTTTGGGACAGGAATGGTGCCATCTTCTATGTTTGATTTCAGTATAAACATCCCTGAGCACAAGGCCAGATTTTAAACAAATGCAGGGCTTCAACATTCCAGGGAAAGTAGGACTTTGTAGCTGAGATTTGCACACAGCCAGGCAGGAGTATGAAAATTGAGCATTCCTTCTCCAAAACCCTGGTTTTAAAGGACCAAAGTTTGATAGATGATCAGGTGAACAGCTCTTCTTTCTTCAGGTGCAAAGGAAATCCAACATCTTATTCTACATGGAACAGGCAAAGGACAAGTGCACAGCTGTGGATTTCCATGGCCTACCCAGAAGTACTACCTCATTAATTACTGCATCTCATCAACCTGCAGCTGCCAAGTGGCACTGACTTTGGGAGTACAGATTGTAATTCCAATTTAAATAACTGCTGAGAGTGTGCAGAGTTTTGGTTATTTTTTTTCCTTTTTTCCTCTTTTCCAGACAAGGAGCATCACTCTCCACAACTTCATCTGTCAAGGGCTTGCACATCAGGAGAATAAGATGGAAACAACATAGAATATAATGCACCCACAAGGGGTTCCAGATGTCTTCCTTCACAAGTTCAAAAGATTTTAAGTGTTTTCTCAGATGCTGTGTACAGATAAATCAGTGTATTGAACTATGATGATAAATTGCTTATTGAGTGGTACTACTTTTTAGATACAACAATAACACAAACTTGTAAGAAACTCATTCATGCAGGAAGGTGCATGAGCAAGTGCCCATGCAACTGCATCATAAAGCACAGAAATCGGAAAACACTTTTTGGGCAGTGTTCATGTTTACAGCATGGTTTGTGCCAAAATGCTTCAGTTTTTCTTATATAAAAGCTCTTGAAGAAGGCTGCACTTTGCTAAGAGGACATTTAAGGGAAGTGCAAGTGATCAGAGTTTATCCCTTGTTTTGATGATTTTTTCAACGACTTCAAGACAGAAAAGCACTGAAACCAATATCAATCTTCCCCATGATCTACTTTGGAATAAATCAAATAAAATTTTTTCACTTTCCATGTATAAATATTTTTTTTTTTCCTATTTGACTTATGGACTATACCAAGCACTTAAATCACTTGGCTTTGTAGTTGAGACCTAAATTCCGGTTTTAATCACCCAGAGTTGAAAACAAAATGCTTCACACAAACATCTGGTGACAGTGACGGGAAAGAACCGAGAAGGAAATGAAAAAGCACATGAGACAGTTGATGGAAAACCTCCTGAATCACATTTCTTCTGAAATTTAATTTTGCTTTGCACTGAGAGAACCCAAGAGGTATTCTCGAGCTGTAAACAACTGTGATTCCAATGCAGCAAAGATGTCCTGAATTTGCTGGCTGTTTTCACTAGAGTCACACTGACAGAGCAGTTTCAGGCATTCTTACAGCCCTGTTGTGAAATTCCTGACACACTTCACACGTGAGCATCACATTTACCTTATTCACTCTAGTGGCAATGTGTTACCTCCTTCTCCACTAGATCACCCTCAGGAGTCCCCAGAGAAAGGAAAATATTGCATTCAATGCTTTAGGTTTTGTTGATTAAAGCAAATCACAGTCTGACCCTTTAGATGATAGAAAAATTCTACACCTATGACATTTACAGCTTTTCTGGGCAGTAGGTGAATTCCTTACAATCAATTTGTTCTTGGGGGTATCAAATTCTCCTTTTTTACTCTAAACTGCCACCAGCACACTGAAAAACAACACATGATTACATTTTGGCAGCAAACCAGAGAATAAGGACCAGTATGTGCTTTGTAGCCTCAAAGGA
This sequence comes from Zonotrichia leucophrys gambelii, assembly GCF_028769735.1. Classification (NCBI taxonomy): domain Eukaryota; kingdom Metazoa; phylum Chordata; class Aves; order Passeriformes; family Passerellidae; genus Zonotrichia; species Zonotrichia leucophrys. The sequence continues at coordinate 113,036,646 of NC_088169.1, forward strand.
GTGTTCATGGGATTGAAACCTGAAACTCTCCACATTTCAGAATAATGTTACAGCAAACAAAAACTATTGCTTTAAAGCAGTGACAAATAGTCAGAGACAAAAATGACTAATACAAAATTAACCCCAAAAAAAGTCAAGAGTCCACATCAGCAATTCCAATTATTAGCTTAGTTCTTAGAAAAACTGGAGGCCCCAAATCAGACTCTAGAGTTTTGCTGGTTATTGTACAGAGAAATGTCAGTCTGGTGTGCTGATAGAAGACAGGAAAAGTAGTAGTTTGCCCCTCTTTTATAAATGGGAATTGGTCCACAAGGAGACTAATGGTAATGTGGGAAAAACAGATTGCCCAGAGAAATTGAGGATGCCCCATCCCTGGAAGCATCCAAGGCCAGGCTGGAGAAAGCTGGGGTAGTGAAATTTATCCCTGCCCATGGCAGGGGTAGGTCTGGATGAGCTTTAGTCCCTTCCAACACAACAGCACCATCCACCACTGTAGAGAAATTACTATCAATTTACATCTTGGTGTTCACAAAGTACATACCTAGAACTATTTTGCTCTACTGGCTATTTCTTCCCTGTTACAAAAAATAAAAATCAAACTTCTATTGTCTTTTTGGTTTATCTACAGCTATTTTTATAATATTTTCCCTCTTATTTATGAAAAAAAATATACTATTGTTGGCCAGAACCTTTGTTGGTAAGATACATGCTCACATCATCACGAAATATATGACTGGTAAATTATATGTTAGTGGAAGAAGACATGGTGCTGAAGTGTAAAATTTAACTCTTCAGTGTTGCAAGAAATATTCAGATCATGATAGTATCCTAAATTAAAGGAGTTTAGGATCACTGACTAGGTTTTTACAGTTACACTGACGTTAGGGCCACATTCCTCTTTCAATCCTTTAATTCCCAGAAAAATCACAGAAAAAAATATTATCAGGAAGTGTTTGTTTATAAGACACTGACAGCATTTCTATTGCTAATCATAATTTCACTGATAAAACGCACTCCTAAACTGGATCCTACTGTCAACTGAAACACACACCAGGGGAAGCAGAATATCAACCAACAAGGAGAAAGCAAACACCCCAACACAGCTTTTTATCTCTCTCTAGGACACTGTTACCCACTCTCAGAACCACTGTACATCACCAGGAACACTCCTTTTGTTATGCTGACTTACACAGTCTGTCATTCTTTCTAGTCTAGCTTTGTTCATGCAAAGCTGCCAGAAATTTAACAAAACATGTATTCATTTGAACTCAGTGTTCCTCCAGCCTTTGTTGGACAAAACCCACAGCCAATACTACATGTTCCAGCTGCAGGGATTTTTATTCTCCAAATATATGGGAGGATGACTAACGGGTTAGGAGAGGCTGAGGAAAGGAGATTTCAGATGCTCTGCATTTAATAAAACAAGACAGCACTGATCATTTATGGCAGCTCTGAATTGTAAGAACAACACACTGAAAGGTGAGGCTATCCAAAAGTACCAGCCACTTCCCACATCCTCTCCCCCCTTATTTCCAACAGATTCAGGTCTTCCTGTGCATCCTGGTTCCCTTCACACCTTCAACTTGCTGGCCCTCAGATCACAACAGCCCTTCACCACATCCTGAATATTAGTCAGTAATATTAATCCTTACTGCACAAGCCCATCAGTACAAAACACCTACTCAAACATAAGATGAAGTCTCATTTATTAATGAAATAAAGGCAGGCTTGGGAATACACATAGGTGCGTTCTGAAGTAAAGGCCTGAGATTGTCACCTCAGGGAGAGGAAGAGTTTTTCTTCCATTCAAGTGAAATGAATTATGAGAAAAAGGAATTATGAGGAAAAAGACTTGAAGGTATGGCACAGGAGCTCTCAAATATTTGGTTTATTCGGCAAGCAATGAAATTCATGTGATGCACGAAGTGTCACTGCACTATAGGTGTGTCTGCAGAAAAATATTGAAGACCTGTGAGGTCCCAGTAGCTATGTAACTTTTTTTACATTTTTTTATGTTATGCATTTTGCTTCTATGCAATAACATCTGCTCGAGGTTTTAATTGCACCTTCAGTTTATTGCACATCATTACTTTTAACACACTTACTCCTTGGAGAGATCTGGGGCTTTGTGGGCAGTGCAGCTACTCCTCCCTGCCTAGAACACTGTCTGGCAGAGTGGCTGGCAAATCATCTCTCCTTAAGTGAGAAGGACGAAAAATGGAAGCAGAGCCACAAAAGCAAGAGGGAGATGGATGTTGTAAATGTGCAGTAAAAAGCTGGGATAGCTCTAGGTGATTCTTGTACTTCCTAAGCTAATGGATAAGCAGCTGACTGGAAAGAACTGGGCATAATGAGCGGAACAAACGGCCACAGTTTCCAAATCTCCTCCTGCAGCCGGGCTGCCAGCAGCAGCGCTGCTTTCTGCAGTTCAGAAACACCTGGGAGCTGCACTTCCCCTCCCACCTCTGTGCTCCTGTTCCTCCAGGAACAGCACCAAGGAGACATTCTGGGGCCAGGATGGAGATTCCCTGGGTTTGGTGACTCACAATGATCACTGAATTATCACTTTGGACTCTGCGCAAGCATTTAGCACAGGGACAATATCAGACAGTGTTCCAAGGACATTTAAGTGTCACTCAGGCTCTGTGCCCTTCCCATTAAAAATGGGATAAGCTGGCCACTGCCAAGTCATGAACTTAACTGCTCTCAGTCAAAAATGAGCCACCTTTTCCCTACCTGACTTTGCTCTTGTTTCATACTCTAGCAAACTTAACAGCTGAGCCATGACAGGCAGGAAGAAGAACAAATTCTCCAAGTTATGCTGCAGGGATAACTACTTGAAGTTTGTCCTTCCCAGCCTGATCCTATTCTGACACAAGAGCTTTCACCCCAAAGATGCCTGGTTGCACTGTGATGACACACTGAGCAATATAGGGTAAAACAGAAAGAAAAAGCAATATAGGGTAAAACAAAAAAAGTTCTTCAGAGCCTAAGAACAAAATCCTGCTTGCACACTGCAAGCCAGTGAAGCTCTAAAGAGAGGAAAAGATTTTAATGAACTTTGAACATCTGACTCCTTCCAGCATTATGGAAACAAAGTTGTCATTCCCTCTACAGTCCCTATCACAGCCAAGTCTATCCAGCCCTGGAAAAAACTCTGTAGAATGGTACAAAATGAAAGCAATTATATTTCCAGTTGTCACAATATTTTCTCAAAGTTTTCTCCCTGACAAGTCAAAGAGATTTCTTTCATACAGAACTGCTTCCAAAAAGGCAGAGAAGCCAATACTATTAATTCAAATCATAGTAGAGGTAAATTTAATGTTAAAAGTAGTTCTCACACTCTCAAACTGGTCAGGTTTTTATGTTGGCTTGTTTGTTTCTGTTTTGATTTTTAAGTTAATTATAACATGGTATAGATGATTATATCCCAAAGAGTGATTGGAACATCATTTCCTTGGACTAACAGCTGTGTGTTGCTTAACACTGCACTGATCACAAGGCACTGACCTGGGCCTGGTCACAGAATTTTCAGGAACTCCCAACTTCTCAGCAATTCTGGTGAAATGTTTTCTGATTCAGATAATTCTGATTCTTATCACAATGCAAGACTGAAGAAATGAAAGCCCTACAAACCAAGAGCCCAGAATAGCTATCCAAACTGGGGGAGGATCTATAGTAAGTGGATATTGCTTAAAAGAACTGAAGATAAATTGCTATGAGTGTGGCTCTCTGCAAGAAACCCTACAAGTTCCATCACTGCTGGTGAAGCAGCAGAGACCTGAGGCCATTTGTCACTGTCCCCTTCAGCCACACCTGCAGATTCCCTGCCTTCCACAGCCAGAAATCCAGATTGCTTCCCACAGCTGCCTTGTGCACCAGGAGAGTTTTGGATGGGTGTTCCAGTCACACATTCCTGTGAGGAGAGCCACACTTCAAACTGCTCACAAGCCACACAGGTTGCCACTGGTTTACATAAATTATTCCTAAAACCATTGCAACACTCACAGGGAATGTGATTCTTTCAGGGACTTAGTTGGAAGGATGGCAGTGGGTAATGAAAGCACACCTATTTCACACTTACCATGTGCCTCTAGGTGGGAGATCTCTGAGCACACAGTTAAAGTGTCACAATGGTACAAAAAATTAATTAAGGACAATGGGAATCAGTACATGTTTTTATAAAAGTACAATTTCTTTCTGGTTGTTTTTGCGTCATGTGTTTCACATATGCCCTGGCCAAGGTAGTATTTAATAAATGAGACAAAAATTATGATACACAGTAACTCCAGCCCTTTCCTGGGCAGCCTGTAAGAATTTGGATGAGAACACCAAGCAAGAAGTGAACAAAAGGCAGAATGACAACTCATTAGTCCAGACAATAGGGTTAATTTATTATGCAGCCCTGAGCTGTTAACAGCTGAAGAAAGCTAAACAAGGATGAACAGGAATAACATGCTGTGCAATACAGCATTAACTACTTCAGCCTGTTCCAGTCAACCGGAATTTTCAACTATGTTTTATGCTTCCCTAAGCTGCCAAATCATTTTCATCCCCGAGTACAAAGGCATATTAAATTGCCAGTATACACCTGCAGAAGTCTAGAAAACCACAGGTCTATGCAAGATTCCATCTCTACCATGAAAATACATCAGTCTTTATAGATAGATTGAAAAAAAAACCAACACAACAAAGGAGGGCACTCCCCTGATGCGCAGTCTCAAATACAACAGCCAGGAAAATGAGTGCAACACCTTGTTTTGCAGGTTTCTCTTCCACATACTTTTGTGTCCTAATTTACTTTCCCAATTTTTTTGCTTTCTGCAAATAAATGAATCAATTACTGCCAGTGACCATAGCGTGACACACAGAAATTGTAATCTTTTCACCTCTGGTATTTAATTCTAATGATGAACACAATGTATTTGAATCTCTGTATGCATTTCAACACATGGAGCTCCCCTGGAATAGCACATAAAACAAGAAGAAAAACGTGCACTGCATATACCAAGCATACATCAACAATAAATGCAGCTTCCAGAGAAGAAATATAGACATTTATGTAGACAGTTATTAGCAATATCGTATGGTTTTTCTGTGAGGTAAATAATTACCTCCAACCCAGCAAAACAGACAGAAAGGCAGAGAATCAGCCTGAAATAGGAGAGGGAACAAATGTAAATAATTCACCCATAATTTCAAATGAATTATATCTATGCAATTGTGTCCAGAAGTCACACCATCTTCTGTTATGATTCCTCTAAATATTTTTTCTTTTTAAAGAAAAACTGAGAAGTACGCTCTCAAGATGTCTTAAACCCTTAAAAATAAGAGTTTAAAATTGATAGACCTCAGTGGAGAACAAGGAAAAGACAAGCGATAAGTGAAACAGTTGAATATTCTCAAGGATTTTGATCAGCAAAGTGTTTTGTACTTGAGCTGGTGGAAAAGCCAGGGGGACCTGGTCGGTGGCCATTGTTATTGTGGAGCTTGCCCAGGGAGCTGCTGATATTGATGTGTAATACGTTACAGAAATAATTTTAGGGGGTTTTTTTAGTGCCTTTACAAAATGCCCAATACAATCCCAACTGCTAGGGGAGGTCACTCCAAGACACATTTCAGAGGTGCTATTAACACATGAGTTCTAAATTGCATTAGAGAGAGCTCCTTTGGCTTCCCTCATTTCTCTTCTAGATGTCTAATCCAAGGTACCTTTCAAATAGAAAATGGATGTTTTGTTCTTCCTCCAGCTCCCAATGCCTGCAAAAGTTGACCACCTGCTGTGGGACATTTGCTTTGATTTAGAAGCTTAAATTTACTCCACCTGCTGCCCTTTTTTTTTTTTTACAAAGCAAGAAAACAAATAAAATTTGTAAACTGTCTATGCACCCTGTAGGGAACATATTTCTGGAACTTCTCCTTTCCTTCTCCAGCAATTCTCTTGATTCCCATGAATGGAATTATATAATTGTTATCATTATGATCATTGTGGCAAAGCCACTAAGATGGTCACCAGAAGAACAGATCTTTTATGACACCAAAAAAGTACAAGTTTTTGATCAAAATTATACAAATCCAAAATAATATTATGGCACTGCATGTATAAATGCAATTTTACTTTCTCAAGGATTATTGCCATATCACAAACCAACCAAGCACCCCATGTTTTTTTCATTTGAATGAAAAAAGATTCTGTGATTTGTGGATTCTGCCAATTGTCCTCTATCAAGGAGCAGAGCTGTTTTCTTCTTTCTTTCATCCTCCTGGTTGCTGTACAACCTCTGCCCTCACATATTTCACCTTCTTTCTCTTCACTGACAAGTCCAAAGAATTTCTAAGGTCTGCTAGACATGAACTTCGTAAGTTCAAATAATTTTTACTTCTAACACAATACCACAATGAAAATCTGCATGACTATTTTCTGATTAAAACATGATAAAGAATTCAATTAAATCTTAACAGAGATATTTACAGAATATAAAAATCAATAGGTAAATTTAGATATATCAAAAGAAGGAAAGGAATAATGAAGTTATGGAATAACTTTGCTCAATGCTAGGAACTTCTAGGCATTATTTCAAACTTCCCTGCTGTTTGAAGGAGTCAATTGCTAATACATATATGTCCTTTTATGGCTGAATCCTTTTTATGACCTTTGCTATGATTTCAGGCTTCATTCTATTTGCCTTCCAAAAAAAAGAAAGTGTGTTTTCAAAGGAAGCATTATTACTAATAGAAATAAGTTTCCATGTTTTTCTGGGAAATAGTTGTCTTTCCTTCACAACATGATTTTATTTTTCTTTCCTTTTCTCAAAATCCTTGAGGACATAAAGCACTTATGACCCATTTTACAGCTAAAGCATTTTTCCTTGCTCTGTTAGTAAGCCATGAGCTATAGGTAAATTAGATGGCAACTGAACTGGGAGAGCTGTTTTTCCTACTGTGTAAAGGCATTCTGAATCTGTTGCATGCATTTAAACCTACGTGGGACAGGATTTTTCTTCTCTGAACTTGCAAACCAGCAGCTTATTTTGAGAGAGATCACTCAGCAATGCAGCTACAAGACTGAATGAAAAATCCCGTCCCTATCATTTCTGAAGAGTAATTCAGGTCTCTTAGAGTCTCTTTAGGTCTCTCATGTCTATTTAGACTGAAAATGCCAATTAGCAAGAAAACACCCTGATGATGCTTGACAGATTGAAAGCAGAGCAGTCCTAGTGAGACATCCATGTAAGCACACACGTGCAAAGCTGAGAGAATTCATAAAACTGGTCTAGAACTTGATTTTTAAATTCTAGCACCACTAGAAGAGCTTGGAAAAGAAGCCCTGAGCATAAGAATCCTGTGAAACCCACAAAAAACTTGAGGTAGAAGCAGAGCCTGATGCTGTTAGAGAGCTGGGGATTTTGCCTCTCTTACCTCAAGATGCAAGGTGGCTTTGTACAGTGCTAACACATGCAAACAAAACCTTAGAGGAGTGAAAAAGCTCACACCTCCAGCCCTGGAGTTGGGCTGGGTGCCACAGATCTATTAATAGAGCTCTCAGAGCCCAGCAAGGGTCTCTGCACTGTCTAAGGCACTGCTCCCAGAGCTGACAAGGTCAGCTCAAATTCCCGTGTGAATTCAGCGACTGCAAACACAAGGGCCACATTCCTCCAGGCACATCTGAGGTACCCTGGCATGAGAAAGTGATAAAAGAGCCACAAAACCCATCTTATCTCCCCCAAACCTGAAAACAACCTTTGAAAGCTTTTTTTTCCCTTCATGTTCTTGTGTTCTCTTTCATTTGACCCTCAGCCAAATCACTCCATAATCTCCGCAGCCCCTATGAGGGGTAAGTGGATTTACGTCACTGCTTTCCCCAGAGGAAACCAGATCCCAGCAGGTTGCTCACATGCTTTCTAGAGCTGATGATCAGGTCACACACAACAAAAAACACTCCAGCTTTTATTCAGATTTCCCTCTTTCCTCCTTTAACATCTCTACTAAGTTTACAGTGTTTTCTTTTAGTAATAGTGAACATCTGTGACAGTGGAGGAGCCAAAATAAGCCCAGTCAAGGAAATTCTATGTAGTTATGCTAAACAAGTTTTATTCACAGGTTTTAGTTTCATACTAAAAGGGGCACAACATCTTCCCACCCTGGCTTCATGTGTGATTATACACATTACTGAAAGTAAAGTACACAAAGTCAAAGGATTGCCATGTTCTTAAGATGATTTTTCAGTCCTATGCTCCTGGAATAAAAAGCAGTTGTGCAGCTTTCAAGTCATAACAAGGGGCTCAATGGTTATTGTGTGAAATGTTTTCCTTTATCACCATGATGAAAACCAGCCTGCGCTGGGAGGGAACCCACTCTAAGCAATTCAGGCATCAACCATTTATCTAGGACAAGCGTTGACCTGGCCTCAGACAAAATCCTTATTGTTCCCTTTGTTGTTCCCCTCGTCTCCCGCCCTGTGTGTTTAGTTAGGATTTGGAAATTGCATGGAAAGAAAAATCCCAGGTAATTCAGCCCTTTTCCAGCTTCAACAGCTGGAGCTGGCACCACATCCTCATGAAGAGATGTTGAGCTGAAACCTTTTTTATCTTGCTGGCTTTGCAATGCAATGGGGATTTAAGAAGGGATGAGTTGTTTGTACACCTCTGTAATTTCTTCAGAAGTATCAACCTGTTTTCCTTTTTTAATGCTTCTAAATGCTTCAGTGATTTTTGCCCGTGACAATCACTTTAGATTTTTAATACAACCCCAAAAATTTATTTCTCATGTTGCAATATTGAAGCAAAAGACTTCCAGGTATTTCTGTGGACATTTTAGCAAGAGTCAAAGCAGCATCTAAACAAACCATTTATTATTATTCCTATTTATTGCCAATAAACCTACTTGAGGCTATCTTGTTATAACAAAAATTGCAAAACCAACAACAATGTAAGGCAACAAAAGTCTCATATAGTATCACCTTTCTAATTGCTTTTCCAAAATGCTTCACCATAATCTCATTAATGCTTTGAAATCTCACCCCTTGATAAATTTAACCTTTCCATGCACTGTCTCATCTAGACTGAGCTCTTTCCTCTTGCTTCACCCTCAGTTTTTGCCAACATTTTGCTCACCAAGAAAGTCTGTTATCAAATGAGATTCAGACAAGAGGGGGTTTTTGTGCTTTTCCTCCTTGCTTTTAAAGAGCTCTTGTTTTTATCCTAGAATTAAACCTATCCACAGAGACTTCTTGCCTCTGAGTTTTTTGGGAGTTGGTAATGAGACAAACCAGAGCAAAGCAGAAGAGCCCATCTCTTTAAAAAAAAATTAGGAAGTTTTATCTAACTGGTGCCAACCCACAGAAAGGAAGAACTTTTTTAAGGATACCAGAGGAAAAGACAGAGAAGCCTCTCTGTTAAATGCTATAGAAAGTGCTGCTTCAAATTGCTCTCAAATACTGTGGCAGTACTGGAACAAAATAATTGTTTTGAAATATATAAACTAGTGAGTCTATGTGCTAGTCTACACTAATATTAAGAGATTGCTCAGAGAAATTCATGGGAAGATATAGGAAAAGACACTTTCTGCCCTAGAGAACCTAAAATATATAGACTGAAAAGAGAACATCGGCAACTTTAATTTATGGATAATATTCTAGAACAAGCATTCCAAATTACTCAACTTCTAACAGCTATCCTGCCATGAATAATCTTGGGGTGCTCTGGTTTATACAAATGACAAAAAGGGGTTACTCCCAAAGACAGTTTTATTTTGGTTTTGGTTTTATGTTTGTTTTTTGGCTTTTTTTAAAGACTACTTTCTCCTCTCAAGAAAAAAAAAATATCTTGGGATGAACTGAGAAGGCTGCCCTGGCTCAAAGCCAGCAGTGACTGCTCACTCAAGTTAATAAAGATGTGATTACACATGATGGAAACAAAGCTGAGTCCTCTGACTCTGTTTCAGCACTGGTTAGTTTTCAAATGAACAAATTAAAAGGTATCATTCTACCCTGTGCTCACAGGAAAACTTGTGTGGATTATGCAAACCATAAAATCCACATGTTCCAGAATATCAGCCAATTTTAGTGCCCTAAATGAAGGGAGACAACATCTCTCTTTGAAGAAAGGAGAAAATGAGGACTCCAAACCCTCTTAAGATGAATGCTGAGAAAAGGAAGAGAAAACAAGCAGGCTTCCCAACCCCAGAGCTGGCTGCTGATGGACAATTAGGCGCAAGGAGGAACTGCATCATAAGCCAAAACAACCAAACCCTGCTTTTTAGAATTGTCTTTCAGTTCACACCCACAAAAGCAAAGATCTTGGTAATATGAGATAATATGTCATATCTCCTGCCATGCAATTTGACAGAATAAATTCTAGGGATCTAGAATTTGTTGCAATGCAACAATATGCAATGCAACAAATAGAAATAAGTGTAACCCTCCCATCTTAAATTTTACCTTTGATGTATGAAGTGATGGATTTAACTAAAAGAGTTAATTTCTATGGTTAGCTCAGTTCATCATTAAAAGAAAAGCTAATTGAAACCAGGCTGACTTCTCAGTTCTTATCCAGAAAAGTATTTAATATTAGGAAGATACTACACACATGGCTTATCAAGGCTTTTGTCCTAACCCCAACCAAATAAAAGCAAAACAACCCATTTTATATTGATCTTAATTTTACCTAGCTGGAGTCTAATGGCAACTGGAATAATCTTCTAGAGTGATGTACACAAGTTGCACATATTTAACATTTGGTTTCCTTGAATGTCATGTTTTCTAGTCCTCCGGTATTGAAAGAAACAGACGCAGCCTTTTCTGCAACAGAGGGAGCAACTAACATATATATAAACCAAAACTACATGAACGAAGTTCTGCAAAGTTGTCCCACCCACATTTCTCAAAACAGATACTTCATCTAGGAACTCAGATTGTGATTTTGAGAATTAAATTGCAAAGCAAATATCAGCTTGCAAGGTACTCTCAGTTATTACTCTGTGGGGACTCCAGCAAATTTCAGGGATAGGGGGCAAGTTTCCCAACATATCCATGAGGTTCTCACAGTGTTCCAGCAGGATGCACAGGCTGTAAACGCTAATATTTCATAGTGGAACAGGAGATGATGCAATTTCAGGGTACTGGAAATGAAATAGGTTTCATGAAATATGCCAAACACGACATGGGGTGCATCCCTGGGGTTCATGGAATTTTGTGGTTTTCCTTGCAGTTTGCTTTTCAATAAGGGTAAATTAGAACCATGGCTCCTCTAAGGAAATTTGGAATTACAAGACCTATAATCAAAGTTATATTATGCTCTTTAAACTCTCTGCAGAGGGTAGGCTTTTAATTTTTGACAATATGCTCAATGTTCATTAGCAGGGCACTGGGTATTTTTCTTGGGCAGTTCTTCTGAATTAGAATGTGTGTGGAGATTTTTACTAGAAAATTAGAGAAGTGTTTGAATAATGGTGCTTCAAATATGCTGAAGTCATTGCATGGCCCCACACACTCACCCAAGCATGACCCTGTGGTTACAGCATTGGTTTGGGGATCTTGGAATTTTTTTATGAACTTCTTGTGCAGATGGGAAGAAACAATTTATGCTCTGGGTTTTCCTTCCCACCAGGAGTAATATTTCCTTCTCCCACCTGTTCCATTTGGATTATCCACATGCTTCCAAAGAATTATAGCTTCAAAATATTAGGATTCCTTGGTAGCCAGTGCTGTTTGGGCCTACAGAAATATCCTTATTCTGGACTGCAAAGGAAGATGAACTTTCAGGGGCATTTTCAAGGGAAGGAAGTAAGGCAGGAACCTATCTTCAGGTCAAATCTTCAGTTTTGCAATACAAATGTTAACAAAAATAATTAATTTGATCAAAGTCAGTGGCATTTCAGCAGCAGCCCAGGAGGAGCAATCCACTCCTGCAGGTTTAGAGCCATAGAAAGGCAGAACACATCTGAACTAGGGTTAAATGATAGGATAACTTCTAAAAGATTTGTTTTCATTCTCATACACTGTGGAGTTCCCTGCTGCTGAATGGCAGTAACAGTTAAAGTGATGAAATATTACAGGAAAACCCACTCTTTCAGTATGCCTGTCCTGAGCAAAACCAAAAAGGATCTGAAGAGTCAACATTCCTTTTTCTTCCAGATTAGTGACTCTGCAAATCCAACACATGAGATATGTGTAAGCATCAAGGTCCAAGTTCTGAGAAGTGCTAAGCACACACAAATCTCCCCTGAGCTAATGGGAGTTAGAGGTGTTCCCAGCAATGGCAATGCCGAGGTATCAGCACAAGGATCGTAGGCACAGGATTTTGTCCAAGTTAAATTGAACCTTTCAATTCCTCACAACAACCTTGTTGCTATGTTAAACTCAAACTTTTCCTGTGCTTTTGTCCCCCTTCATTAGGAAATTCTGCTCCCTAGCAACACAACTGGTGATTCAAGGAGCAAATCATCCCCTTTTCCACATTTCAGTGCTCTGGAAAGCACTGCAAGCTCAGCACTGAGCTTTGCCACAACACCTCCTAAAGCCTGTGGAAACACTGCCACTGACTTCCAGAGCGTCACATTTAGTCATTGGGCTGGCAGATTTTTAGCTCAGGTCTAGATCCTGAGCTGCTGAAAATTCACATCCACAAGTTCAGCAGAATCTGCCAGCCAAGGGCACCATTTTCATTCCCTCCACACACTACAGGTTAAGAACAACCCCTTTGCTGTTAATCATAAATGATTTTCAGAAAAAAAGCACCTTTGCCTTGAGCTTCTGTACCTCTGTGAGCAATAAAGAGCTTTGCTCTGCTTTCTCTTTTTACAATCCTCCAGATCTGTAAGACCGCAATCCCTGTAAGATTTTGTTCCCATAATTCAAAAGAAGGGTTTCCTTGGTAGTTCATGGAGACTCTTCTGCTTCAGATAGAAAAAACCAAAAGTGAAATGTGCATTATCCCAGCCAGTCTGAATTTACCAAATGATTCCATGATGGTACAAGAGAGTTGGAAGTTACTTATACTCACTGAGACAACCAGACAACAACTTGAACAACGATGATGAGTGGCAGACCTCTCCTAAACAACTTATCATCTATTCTCTGCCCACAATATTTTGACTTCTTTGTGACAACTGAACCTCAAAAAAATTCATCAATATAGATCAGATTGTGCAAGCATCCATAACCTGAGGGATGTGGTTTTGTGTGTTTCATTTGATTGTTTTTCCTGCATGGCTGAACAGTCTTGGTGAAGGATTTGACCTAGGAGGAAAATAATGTTTTTCATAATTTCCCAGTGGTTGCTCATTTCTAACGTGTTAGCACAGGAAGGACAGCAATACTGCAAGAAACAATCTTGGCAGCATTTTCAGCACATCCCAACTCATTATTAATTTCTCAAACACAACAAATACTTATATTGAATAAAAACTAATGGTGCATAATATTCAAATAATCTGATCAAGTTAAATTGACTTGAAGTTTGCATTTCCACTTTTACATTTGTAAAACACTGTGTCCAGTGATGAACAGAATACCTGGTTTTCATTATTCATAGATGCATTGCTTTCCATTGTGATAGATTCAGAACAGTATTTGTAATTAAAATGTAAACATTTAAATATTAATTAATTATACAGAATGTAAGGAAGAGCCCAGGCCTACAGTAAAGCAGTGAAAAAGAACATGCACAAATTGAACATCATAGTCTTTAGAAAATCTTCTGAAGAATGACTGTTGTTGGCTTTTGTTGGGGTTTTTTTCATGTTTATGGAGGAAACTTTTAATTCAATTTTCTTAACTCTCATGAGATAAGAATGTTTTAGAGACATTGAAATAAGGGTCTTCAAATAAGGGATAAGACATTTAAAACAATGGTCTTCCTGAGTGGTCCTAGCTCTTTAAATTAGCCAGGATCAGTGAAAATGTACATATTCAGATGTAAACTGTAGTTCTAGTGCTGTTAAATTCAAGTATCCACAAAAACAACAGGAGAGTTTGTGTATCACTTCAGTTTTTAAGGACTTCAATAGAACTTAAGAATATCACTGAAAAAAAGTGGAAATCTGGGGCAAAAATTCCACTCATCACAAAGAGGTTGGAAACCAATCAGACTATCAGAATTATATTGGTCATTCAAACGCCAAAATTGATGTCAGTAGATAAGCCAAGCTTAGAAGTAAAGATTAAAAATATTTTCATGTTAATGTGAGGACAGACTGGGTAACCAGAGCAGATTTAGAAAGCCCAGCTGGAACAACAGGCTCTTAAACACAATAGTATTAAAATAAAGCATAACAAATAGAAACTATGACAAGGTAAAGTTACTGCTTTTGCTGAGAAAGGAAGTACGCATACATGAATGTTATATAAAAATTAAATACATTTTCTTTGATGTGTTAACAAGAAAACTAAACAAGCTGGTGGATATTCTCCAAATAACTTCACATTATTAGAATTATTTTTGATGACTGAATTCCTTCCCAAAAAGAACATAGATGGGCCCTCTGGGAGAGGAGACCAGAAAGCCAGAAATAAGCACTGTCTACGCATCCTATTGTTAGATGGTGCCCAATGTTAGCAGCTCTGTAGGACTGAAGACAAAGACCATTTCCCTCAAATGACTTCACATGAACAGCAACAGAACTGGGGTTTAAGCAGGTGAAATACTGTCCTCTTTGGGTTCAGGAATTTGGATTCACTTCTCTACACTTTTGAACTACTGTCCCTTCATTCTTTATTTAAAACTCCAGGTTTCAAGAAACCCAGTTAAGCCTTTGTGTTGTAGCTATCATTAACCAAAAACGAGTGCAATTCACTGGCCTCAATATATTTTAGAGCTGAAAGCTCTAAGAAAGCACTGCAACAGAAAATGAAGTTAATGTCTACAGATCACGGAACCATGACTGTAAATGGTGGGTTCCACATATTTATTTCCCCATCCTCATCTCAGTCTCCGCCAAGAGGACAGGTAAGTTCCATAGACAGGAATTTTATGGACCAGAAAATGGCAAAGGAAGTGGCCACCTTCTCCTGGAACTTCAAATTAACTGCCCAGGTAGAGTTCACCTGAGGAAGCCTCAATTTTGGAGAGCTGATCATTCAGTGCACATGGCTCACTGACATCCTTGGCAGAGACAATTACTCCAAAACACTTCTAGTAGAGGAATGCTGTCACTTTACAGTCTGGAGTACTAAACAATACATTTAAAAAGATTTCGTATGCAACTAATTATCACTCAGGAATGTGAGGTTAAGGATAAAGGTGGTTGAGTGCAGTAATGAACTCCAGAAAGGCAGCATTTATTTAAATACCAAAAATGAACCCACCAAAGTTGCAATTCTACAAGTGTGGTTCTACGAGTCTTAAATTCACCCCAAATTAAAAAAATGCTGTAGATAATTCCATTTGGAAATTCTGTTATTATAAAGAGGAAAAAAATTATGTAAAGTGTTCTACACAAAAAGATTAAAACTGCAACCACAGATGTGTATAAAAAGGATACTCCCATAACCTGTGCCTTCCTTTAAACATTTGCTATCTGCTGCCAGCTTTAGGAATGTTTTGACCATTGTAGAAACCTTATTTGATGAAAAGGCAATGCAACTGGGAAGGAAATTGTCTTTATAAAAACGCTCAATCACTTTACTCAAAACTTAAGCTAAAATTTTAAATAAAAGCCATACATTTTACTATTTTAAAAATGCTGAAAATTTCAGTAAAGATGAGGATTTATAGTTTAGCCTCATTTTATATAATCAAGTCAAAAGCATAAATTATTCATCAAGTAAAGAAAATGTTATATTTGACTCAAAAATGACACTTGAGTTCTAAACCCATCATGATTCATTTTTTAAAAATATTTCCATAAACAATCATAACAACCTTAATAATACCACTACCATTAAAAAAAAACCTTTAAAGCTTTTCAAGTCCTATTAAAGATGATTACGTCTTTAACATTCTGTGAAGTCCTGCAAACTTCCCGCTTTTGTTCAGTACAATATTTCCCAGTTTTTTCTTTTGACTTTACAATACCACAGCAACAACATAAATAACAACAGAGCCAAATCCATGAGGCCTTTGGTTTTTGTCTCTTAGGATGATTCTTGTTTTAATTGCCTCCCTATCCCAGCAGAGTTAACAAACTCATTTGCTTCAAGAATGGAAAGTTGATTGACATTTTTTATCAGATATTTTTTTTCAGGCTAAAATGGGTTAATTTTTCTAGAACCTAGCCTAAAAGAAGGCATCACCCATTTTCTTTGGGCCAAGATATGATCATGATCAAAAGCCTGGGGCATGGTGGGAAAGAAGCCAATCTTAACATAAATGAGCTTGAAATACCATCTTAACCACAAAAATCAGCAAAATTAAGTCCTGGGGAAGTATCAAGCTGGACAACTAAAAATCACATTCAGATTAATTAAAACAATCTTGTTCAGTTTTCTCTTATGTTCATGCTTTAAAGTTTATAATTATCTGGAAATATAAATAATAAGAGGATTTTGTATTTTTTCTTCAGTGACTTCCTCATGAACCCAAAATTGCCAGAAGAACTATGCTCAACACAACAAAAACATGAGTTCTGTGGTCATCTTGAGATCATCTGCAGCATTTTCATACGGCTAAATCTGTATCGCCCTGCTGCTTGTGTCTAAATTTAGCACATTGTTTTGGTGTTAAAAATAAGTTTTTGTTGCTCACGTACTCGGCGCGACGGCGACACAGTGTCTGTTCTCCTGCTCATAAAGAGACCTATCTTCTAGAAACCAGCAGGTTTGTGGAGAAAATAAACCTGAGGTAACTATTTACAGTGACTGGCAGCAAGCACTCTGTGCTTGTTTATTTCCACGTGGGGAAGAGTATTCCCTCTCCTCTGTGAACAAAGGGATTCCTCAGAAGCGATAAAACTCCGGCACTGGATAACAAGCCACTGGAAATACAATGTACAATTGGTGAGCACTGCCAGAATCTCAGCTGCTGTCACTCTCCAGAGCCAGGGGAGTGATGCCAATATGCAATTTTTAGGGATATGGTCCCAGGGTATAAAACACTGGAGGATAAAATAAGATCTGTTTTTTTTTTTTCCTGAATGCATAATAAACAGTTACTTCTCCAGAAGTTGTCATGCACTTCTCCCTACAAGTATGGAAGAACTGTATTGCTCACAGCACTACATTGGAAGTTGGTCTCTCATTTACTCAAACATTTTCAGAGAGGCAGCAGAATCCTAGGCCAGAGTTCAAACAATTGAAATACCTAAAGCTGTGATCAGAACATCGATCTTTACACAAGGGTTGATTTCCTGCTTTTGCAAAATGTCACAGATACCCTGTGATTCTAAACCAAAAATTAAAAAGAATGTTCTTAACAAGGAAAAACAAGTGGCGCCTTTTGCTTTCACTGCACAGAAATGACAAGTGTTTACATTAGTATTAGCCTGGAGAAAGAGCCTTTGGTAATAAAATTAGATAGTACATCAGAAACTTAATGCAAGAATAGGAAAGATGTCCTTTGTTTTTCACAGACCACACTACCCACACTGCAGCACTCACAATAAAATAGATGACAGCAAGTCCAAGCCCACTAATCCAACATTTAATAACATTTGCCTGCAAATCAGGAACACTTTGCTATAACTGATGCTGAGACAAAGCAAACATTTCTTGATGTTTCCAGCACAGACCTTTCAGATTTGTTGTCATCCCAAGGTAAGTATCCCTGACAGAAGAGCCATTTTGCTCTAGATTATGTAGACAGGTTTAATTTAAACACAGTGTCACCACCAGATATTAAACCAGTGAATCTGCCTCTACTTAGAGTGTGTAAAAGCAAAATTAAGTGAAAAATATCCAGCAGCTGTAAACTTCTAAACTTTTTTCCTTTTATTACCAATCATTAATCTGGGAGATGTCACCCAACAAGTTGTTTACTCAGCTCTTAATCTTTAGTGAAGTGTCAATTTTATAGATGATTTTTCATTTCTTTTTGAGCAGTATTTATAGAGTTACTGAAGTAAATGCTTTTATGGTTTTTAGGCCCAAAAAATCTTTGCCCTGCAAGCAATTGTATTTGCATAAAAACAGCTGCAGGACTGGAGACTTGAAGATTTTGCCTGTATTCTTTCCCAAGTAAGCAAGCCCCAAAACAAGTCCCATTATCTCCAGAGAAATGTGTGCTTATTCTTGATCAGGTTTTTGTGCCTAATGCTAGCTAATACTCAAATACTTGAGTTTACCCTTAAGGACATGGAACACAAAAAAATATTATATTAACTACAAGAAATCTTGTGTTAAATATAGCTATGCATAAAGAAATACATATAGATATCATGGACACTTATGTCAAAAAATAGTTTGCTAGCGCAGTCCCTGAAAAATGTCACTAATAGTGCAGTAAGTGGGTACAATATATAAGCTAAAATGGGAATATCATTGCTCCATTAGAAGATCTTGTTTAGCAAAGCAGCACAGGTGAGAATAAATGCTGGCAACTTTTGGTTTTGCCCTTTGGTTCTGTGTTGTGGCAGGGCCAGACTCCCTCTGTGCCAGGGCCTACTTGGAAAGGAAAGATGGTGACAACCACAAAGCACTTGGATTTTCCAACCTGAGCCAGGGCCTTCTGCCAGAGCACTGCAGAGGAAGGAAGGGGGAGGAAGCTGGAGGAGGAATGAGGATATTTACACAGAATCACAGAATATCCTGAGCTGGAAGGGATCCACAAAGATTATCTGATCCAGCTCCTGGCCCTGAACAGGGCACCCCAGGAATCCCACCCTGAGCCTGAGAGCACTGTCCAAGGCCTCCTTGCACATGGAAAATGTTCTCTTGATGGAACTACTCTTGGAGCCCTGGACTAGGGAAACCTTGAGATAAGGAGAGCTGCTGCCCCATCATGGGGGAAACAACTGCCTACAGTTCACAGGAGAGGGGAACCCACACCGGGGTAACAGCACAGAGGTGCCTCAGCAGCTCCCAAATCCAGGAGTTGCAGCTGCATGAACTCAATTTCCCCATCTAAGCCAAATTTAGTACCAATTTTTAAATTCACACTAAGGTGAATCCATGCTGCAGTCTTTGCCTGCTCAGTGTGTGGGTGCACAAGCAGGAGTACCTTCTCCACACACACAGACAGCCAGCATTAAATCACTGTCCTACAGCATTTGCAGCTTCATGAAAAGGAAGAAATGCAATTTCACTTGTTTTGGAGCAGGAAGCCAACTCCTCACTGGTTGTTCCTCACAAAAAAAATCCCTGACAATGATGCAGAGCAAGTAATTCCTAATCAAGTAAACCCTTTGAAGTCAGGCAGATCTATAAGCATCACCACACATGCCTTGATTCTCTGCTCCTTTTTTCCTCCATCCCCATATAAAGGCTTGTCTGCCTCCTTGCTACCACAGGTTGCTCTGTTTCTCCATGGTAAGAACAATGGGGATGTGCACAGGGAAAGAGGGTTGGCCACTGTTGGGATAAGAAAGTAATAAGTAGTTTCTTTTCTCTGAATCTACAAACCTTACTTTAACAAGTTTCCCACAAATCCAAAGTTTACTCAAAATGCACAAACTGACCAACAGCGACTCTTGTAAGCATTTTTGGTTGTCCTTATTTGGTGGGAACTGTTGCTGCCCCTCAGTTTAGTCCCCAACAAGTCCCTCTGCCCTTGATGCAGGGAACAGCCTCTTCCACAACTCTAATGATACATTTCCTGCTTATTGCTTTAGTCTGCCTGTCCTTGCTGTGGGTTTTTCTTGGCAAAACACTTGAGAAATGTATAAATCTCCTTTATACACAAATATTGTGGGAGTTTTATGGCCTTACTAGGCCAAATTTATCTCAGGCATAGTTCTTTGTGTTCACACAATAAAACGTTACTGGTACTCGACCAATTTGCGTGATGAAACGTGAATTACTGGGTCAGAGGACACTGTGTCTACAAAGAAGATGCACAAAGTAATTCTGAAAGCTGCACTACAGAGCTTAATTTGATAATGACTGGGGAGGATAATGTTCCTAATGAATTTAGGCCAATCTGGGAGTTCTCTTTGACATAAATACTCCCACAAACCATTGAAAGGAACATGGTGTGGAACCACACTGAGGAGACGTAGCAGACAAAGCAAAAAGAACAGGCTCTCCTTAACATCCAGAGGGAATTCAGAATTCCCACAAACTGTTGCCACAGGCCTGAAGGAAGAAACAAGAGTGAAAAGCTGGGGAAAATCATCCTTCCCCTGTTCACCCCACAGCCTGGGTACAATTATTAATATTTAGTACACCTCAACACATGCCAGGAAAAAGAAAAGCAAACACAGACAAAGCTTGTACATCTACTGCCACTACAACAGAATGGAGAAATTATAAAATATTTACTGCTTAGTAAATGGAAAAGTCTTAAAACAGCAAAGCTAAATTTTGTGCCATTTTCCAAACTGAAGGCTATTACTATGAATTACTAACTAGGAATTAATCATTGCTACTAGGAATTAATAATGAGGAATTACTAACATGTGGTGTTACAGTGAGGCCTATGCAGCACTCTGTGAGCTACAAAAAGCACAGAACCATAGAAACACAGAATATTTGAGTCAGAAGGGACCTTTTAAAGGTTGCCTAGTTAAATAGGCTTGATATGAGCAAGAGCATATTCAAGCAGACCAGGTTGCTAAAAACCCCATCAAGCCTGGCCTTGGACACTTCCATGATGGGGCAGCCACAGCACATCTGGGAAACCTGTGCCACAGGGAAGAACTTAATCTACATATGTAACCTAAACTTCCTCTTTCGCAGTTTGAAGCCCTTTGTCTGTCACTACAGTTCTGCTAAAGAGCCTCCCCAGCTTCCTTGCAGCCCCTTCAGACACTGGAAGGTGCTGTGAGGTCTCCCCACACAACCTTCTCACCTCCAGACTGAAGTGCCACAGCTTTCTTGTCTTGTCTTTATAGTTGGGATGCCCATAGGAAAACAAACAAATGGGGCTTGGCTGTTAAGGTACTGCCCTTTTGTACCAAGACCCTTTTGCCACAAACTCTGCCTGTATAAAGATATCACTGGAATTGAGTGAGATTTCTTACTGACCTGGGGACATGCCTGAGTTGGGTGGTTTGTTTCTGCTAGATCAGGACTCTTATGTCAATTTATACTTAGTCCTGCATGTGTACGAGTTCACCTTCCACAATCCAGCTTGTTAAATGATATTTTAGCCTATGCCATGATCCAAAGTGCTCTTTTCAGCAGGAAATACTTCATAAGGTCCACATCCTGCCATCAGCCTAGGCACTGCTTTCCCACTTGAAAACTGTGGAGAGGTCTGTGTAAAATATCACAGTCAGGATATGGGTAATCACTGATCTTTTTCTGGCTTGCAGTAGGAGTAGAAATACACTGTTTTTCTCATATTTAGCAGTTATTTGGTCTGAATTCATTATTTACCTGTATGTTATTAAGGGTATTTGAAAAGGCTTGTCTTCTGCAAATCCCTAAAGGGGAAGAGATCCACGCCAAGTTCTACCCACACATAATTATCTATTTCTACAGCAGAACTGTTTGAAAAAAGTCCCTTGTTTCAATCCAGAGATGGAGAAAAATCTGTCTCTTTGCCAATTCCAGGAATCTGAAAAAAATTAATAATTTTTGCTAACTTGAGTTCTAAAAAAAAGTTGCTTTCAAAATACTGTATTCATTTTCAAACTTCTTCCAAGTAGTAAGAATTGCTTCCTTAGACCTGAACCTCTAGTAATAAATAAATTGTAATGGAAATGTAGACAAGGCAGTCTATGAGATTATCAAGGCATTTTTGGAAATACATTTATCTAAAGGCACTCTAAGGTTATCCCTGTCCAATGCTGGTTTGTGTGAAATCATTTGTGTAAAAGCAACTGGAGAGGTCCAAAGAGAATGATCAGGATCTAATCACAGTGTGTGATCTACGTTTAAAAAAAATTCAAGTAACAGTCAGAAAGGGTAAAATAGCAGAGAGGGAAAATCTCCCAAGCCTTGAATTCAAGTGTGTAGCACAAAATTATGTGCTTAATTATCTTAATTATCACTGCTTATTATTATGAGCTTAACAGCATGAAAGGGATGTGTGGATCTGGAGGAGTGGAGAGACTTCTCTTCCTTTCTGAGGGCATATGCTTTACCAGAGAATATCACCTTTCATTTTTAAGAAGTTACCAATCCTGAGAATGACAAAAAACCCTTGGAAGTACATCTTCAGTACAAAGAAGGAAAAACTGAAGGCATTCCCATGTTTAAAAACTGATAATTACTATAGGAAAAGAGATGGATTAGCTGACAGATGCTTGTAGGGCTGAGATTAACAGTGCAGAATCTACACTCAGCTCTCTCTGATCTGCAAAATTACCATTCTGAAAGCAGACTTCATAAAGGAGAAGGGGGAGAAGGTGAAAATTGAAGGAAACCTTACTCATATTCAAGAACAGAATCATTTAGAAGGGAAAAGACTTATAAAACCACCAGGTCAAACCATCACATATAAACAGTGGTATCTTCTATTCTGTTTGTTCCTGACGGGACACCATGCCCTAAAGCTGGCACCAAATGATTTGGTGAACCAGGGTGACAAAAGCCATGCAGCTCATGCAAAAAAAAACCCAACCCACCAAAAACAAAGCAAAAAAGTCAAAACAAACCCCAAACAAAACACCCAAAACCATAAAATAACCCCAAATGAAAAAACCAACCCATCTATAGCTTTACCTATATCTTCAGGCATAACCACCAAGAGAACCAGTTCCCTGCTGCATATGGACTTGGACTCAAGCAAACATAACCCAGACACAGCCCCCATGTGTGTTTTACCATACAGTCACCTTACTGAACAACACAGAATAACGCCTGTGGAAAACAGGGAAGGAGTGATGGAAGTGCTTACATCACATCATCAGCTCACGCCTCACAGTAGAGTCCAAATACTGAGTTAATTTCTCTTCCTATATACCTTCTCCTGGCTTTTCCAGCAATTCAGGGAACAGAAGTGGCTCACTTAAGATAGGAAGAGGAAATAAGAGATGTGAGACAGGTCCATCTTCCAGTGGCTCTGTTCATTTAAACTGATTGAAATGTCACTTCTCCCACCATGCAGGAACCACTCTCCTACACCCCTTGGGCTATGTAAGTTAGCATCTGTGCCTTTCCTGTGTAACCTTGCATAGCCCCAATTTCAGCTATTAAATGGACATTTAAGGTAATGAAATCTCACCAGTTTGAACTCCTCTAACCTTGAAACACTGCTAGAAAAGACATTTTTTAAATCAGACTGAGGACAAAGACTTAAAAAGTGATGGCATTTTAAATGCTTACAGGTTTATTGTATTGAGGCTGAAACTGGTGTTTGCCCAGGAAACAAATAATATTGTTCTTTCCCATTTACTGGAGGAGATATTACAAGTCTCACCGATTTGAGATAAGGGCCATGTTCTCTTCATTAATTCTCAAAGCTCCCTTCCCAAAACTCTCATGGTTTGTAGAAAGAACTTCGACCCCATTCGCCTCTGGCTCAATTCTAAGCCTCATAGTCCTACCCCTCCCCCTGAAATAATCTGCAAAACCATGACTACTTTACTTTATCCACTGTATTGAGAGAGAACAATCCCAGCCTGCTATGTGAACTCCCAGGCTTTGCTTTGGTGTTTTGGATTAGCTGATTTTCAAATCCAAGTCATTAAAAACCAACTTTTCAGCTGATTAAATCTTACAATGCTGAAAACCAACCAACCAAAAAACAACCAAACACCACAAACAAGTTACTGTTGGCACAAAAGCATCACCATGACATATCTGTGGTACAAGTAATACACAAAAAGGAACCAACACAGTTATTTGGAGTAAACAAACCAGTTAAATAACGCAAGAACTTCCGTGGGCCTCCAAATGAACCTAAAATGTCATTTATGTCTGCAAGTTGTTCTGAAGCACCGGGCCTAACAAAGTTAGGTTTATGTTTTATGACGGATTGGCTTTAACACCGGGAAATTTCTGACCCATCTCTGCTTCCCGAGCTCTTTCTCCACAAGTCAACATTTAATATTTTGGGGGTGTGTGTGTGGACTTGTCAGTGCTTGAGAGAAGAATTTGATGAATTTAAACCAACATCAGGAGTGGAAAATGTAGGCAGGCCCAGCCTTCTCTTTTGCTGGTACAAACATCCATAGCAAAACACAATGAAAACGGTTTCAAATTAACCTTTTTTTCCCCTCATCATTTGGTGGGTTATTGTGTTTTCCAAGAGAAGAAAAAGCAAGCCCAACTGTGACTTGGACATATAAAAGAAGTAAACCTAGAGTTAATCAGATTTAATCAAAACCTGATTTAAATAGATGGCAATCACTACACAATACATCAATTTTCTTGTTTCCTTGCAGAAGTATCTGGAGCATGTGAAAAGAGCAGGCATGTGAGATTACAGATAAACCTGCAGTCACACACATTAGGCTGAAGGCCATTTTCCAGCCCTAAGAAAAAGATATTTAATCATTAAAATAAACTTGCCAGGGCATTACATGCACATAATTACAATTAGCACAAGATCTAAAATGCCATGGTTGGATTTTTGTAAGATGTAAAGGCCGGGGCAATAGTGGGGAGATTTGTCCTCTACAGCAGGTCACCAGCAAAACTTTATTTTTGGTAAGTATTTGAGTGGCTTGTTGCCTGTACAGAACACTGTAGAAACTTTTCAACAATTCTCCTGCACCATTGTCACCTTCCAAAATCTATAACTTCATGATAAAAATCTATAAATTCCATAATAAAAAGGGAGAATAAACTCTTATTATTGTTGTCATAATCGACAATTTCTTTTTGTGACCTGAATCATCATCCTGCCTTATATAGCAAATTTCAGAATAAAAAACATGAAATCATCCTGTGTGTACATTCATTAATAATCAGAAAGAAGCACTTTCCAGTAGATGGAAATTATGGAACTTTTCTTCTCCTGGCAGGCAATACCCAGGAAAAACTTCACTGACCCAAAGCCAAAATGTCAAACTGTTATCAGAATAATAATGTCATGGAAAGATGGTTTTTATTGATTTATGATGAAGAATGGGATTTTTTGATCACTTTTTTTGTTGCTTTGGAAATTACAGTGTCAGGACAAGATCTCCACATGAGTCCATCAATCTTCCTTCTTCTCTTTCTACAACTTTAAGCTTTTTCATTTCATGTAAATTTTTTCCAATACAACTTGGAAAAATCATTGCCTGAAACTCTCTGAATCCATGGCTGTCAGTGAATTCTCCGGGCAGACTTGAGCTTGGCTTTAGTCTACACGCCAATCAGGTCCCTTGGTCTTAGCACAGAATTTAATTGGATTCATTCTCAGGACAGAACAACCTTTACACTCACAGCCCTGAAAACTCCTCCATCCTTTATACACAGTTCTGCATTCATACATTTCTGTGCCTTTGTTGAAACGAGTTACTCATGTATGCGGCAAAACCAGAATTAGGAGTACTCATTGCCAATCCTGTGGATCAACTTTGACCAAGAGTATTTTGTCTCTGTAATCCAATTTCCCTAAGACACCTTTTCAGGATTCTTTAAAATGTCTAACTTCAAACACACATTATGTCATTCTTCCAGCAAATTTAGTTCTCTGCGGCACACAAAGCTCCCTACAGCCGTTCAAGTTTCCACATTGATGTGAAAAATCATACAATTCTCTTTCCAAATTCAAGGTGCATTCTGGAGAGCTCTACTCTGTCAATCCCAGAACAAATTTGGAAGGGGAAAAAAGGACAAGTTATGACCAGGGCTGCATTCCATACCTTTCAAGCACCAGCTCTACAAAGGTTTTATGATATTGAATACTGAGCAATATTGCATATTTTACAACATATTTTTCAGAAAAACAAAAGCTAAGAAGCTCCCCCTTCCTCTAGGCCTTATTCCAGTACGTTAAATATCTAATTATTTCAAGATCTCCAGCTTAAAGTACAATTTTGGATTTCCAAGTTGTCTGGAATCCTCATTTTTAGAAGGATGGAATTGCAGGCAAAGCCAGTGCAGTGTGAAAAGATTATGTTGTGTACCTTAGACTACACTCATTCTGGATTTTTAGGATGACCAAAGAAGTTGCAAATTGTCTAATTATGCAGTTCTATGAGTAAAATATCAACACTTCTGCCTGTTAGGCAGCATAAAGTGTAATACCCAACTTCATAGCAAAGTAACATTAGGTGTGCAACATCTTGACAGAAGTGATGGATTTGGGAGGATTCATTGAAAAAAAGTACTAGGTTTATATTGAAATGTGATAAGTTAATCGACTTGGTTTGATCCTTAGTTAGTCAGAAAAGAATTGTATTTACATATGACTGGATTCATCCAGTAAGCTGGGAAGGTTCAATGTACTTGGCAAGAAGGGAAGCTTTTGGCAAAGCAAGATTGCATCTGCATTTGTAGATCTTATGGGGAAAAGTTGTGTCATCAGAGCAATGTAATATGACACATTTCAATGTTTCATTAGCACCAATACAAACACATGCCAGCAAAGTTGATATTTTTCAGTTTAGGCTTTTACAACTTTTTAATTTGTTTTTCTTTTCAAAGAAGTGTTGATTCAAATCTATTTGTCAGGTGTCTCAAATCACTTTGTGACTTGCTTTACAACAGAGAAATGTTCATAATCACACACAGGGGTGGTACTCAGGACCTGGCTGCTCACACACCCCCTAAAACAGATGGTATTGAATATAATTGTTTCCTATATATCCTGCAGAAATTAAACACTACATCCCTGCAAACGTACAAGGCCAGGCTGGACAGAGCTTGGAGCATCCAGGGACAGGGGAAGGTCCCTGCAGAGGTGTTGGAACAAGGTGACCTTTAAGGTGCCTTACAACCCAAACCATTCTATTATTCCATTTTTTCCTTTCCAGAACAGTACATTATTCAAATAGACAGCATCAAAATTTAAGGAGTGGGTTAAAATTAATATTAGGGAACATAGGATATAAAAAACCTTTTTCATGTGGAAGTCTCCCGTGTTTGTAACAAGGTCCCTTGCCAAGATGTCCCATGTGTGAACCACATGAGCAAGGAGAAACACATGGGACAAGAGGCTGTGTCACATTAATTTTAAGTGGTTTTTTCTGGTCCCTAGTGATATTTTAAAATATAGCTTTAAATACAGTTCATTTCGAGTAATTGTGAGGATATCAACTGCAAACACTCAAAATAAGAAAGGTAAAAGTACTTAGGAAATAGGTAACATGATACAGTCATTTCAGTGGGAAAGACAACAGGAAATAATCCCAGAGTTACAAGACCACTATATAATAACATCTATGGATATTCTCAAATATTCTTATGAAAAAGATTTTAAATTAATTTCTCCCTTCCTCCTTCCCATAAAACTTTACAATGGCTTTTCTGGGGATCGTCAGCAGTGACAACTCTACAGTCTCTCAGGGCAATCCATTGCAGCACTTAACCACTTTAATTAAGCAAAGAAAATCAAAACAAATTACCTGCTACAGATATTATGTGACAACCAACAGGGGAGCTTATATTTTCTTACACAACCTTCTCTTATCCAGACTAACAGCAGCACAGGACCCCCCCAAAAAATGCCATTTGAGTGAGATTTACTGATTTATTCTAGTTTTAGGCTCAAGGTCACAATATTTCACTGCCTGCCTCTCCATGTTTTGCAGTGGGTGTGCATGTACTGGGCACCACACATAACATAGCCAAGGGAAAAAAAGGCTGAATAAAGAGGTTAGAGCTAAATGATCCTTTAGGTCCATTCCAATCCAGGCCATTCATTAATAGCAACTAGGCAATAACACAGGGCATCCCTCACAATTATATTGACAATCCACTGCTGGAGCTGAGCCTGTGAGGTGCTGGAGGATTTTTCACCTTTGAGTAGCATGAACAGAGTGCTGGCCACTTCCCCACTCACCCAGAACGCACAAAACTTTAATGACTACAAATTCTTGCTTCCCACCCACACAGAGATCCCTCTCTGATTTCAGATGGATCTGCAGGGAGAGTCCTCATTTGTGCTCAGTGTCAACAAACAAACCTTTTCATCTCTCCTTCAGTTGTCATTTCCCCTCCCCAAAGCAAAGTCCTCCCCCAAACAGTCCCTGATTATCTCCATGCCCTTCCCAGGAGGTGAGTGGGTAGATGGCTCCCCCTCTGCTTCCATTTCTCCTTGCTGTGCTTTGCCTTGCAGGACCCTCAGCTGCTTTTCCCATTTTCCAAAAGGCCACCAAGAAATCTCCTTTGTGCCTTGTCCTCACTCTGCCAGAAAACTGGGATTCTGTCCTGCCCTCCTTCCCTCAGGGCTCAGGGGATGCAAAAGAGGAAGGCTGATGGAGACATCTGGCAAAGATCTGCCCACCTTACTGCTGTTCAAAACAGCATTGGCTCAAGGTTTCCTAAAGTGTATTTAAAAGCAGCCATTTATTTCATTCAAATGGACCAATTTAAGTTTCCCATGGGGAAAAAAAAAAAAAGGAAAAAAGAGCAATAGCTCAGCTTTACCCAGACTAAAGTAAATTAAATAGTATTTCTGCTGTGATTTCAAGGTGTTACACTTTAAGCATCTCAAGAATTCAATGTCACATCAAACCCTAAGGAAAGACAAAAAAAACCCTAAAAAATGCCCCCAAAAATAAATCCCCCAAAAAATGCCAAACTACATCACACAAAACATAGCACACATCCACTGCAAAATGAGGCTAGAATCCAAACCCGTTATCTGCTATTTTTCAGATGTAAATTTTGATTTCTTCTTCTCTCCAATGTTTTTAGTGGATTTAGTCTTTATTCTAGAAGTCTTGAGCTAATCACTACATGCTCAGTAGGTCATCCTTATGAAAACTTACTGAAAAAAGAGCTGGGAGCCCCTTTTGGCATCAATACATCAGCATTTCAAGGGACCCTGTAAGACTGGATTCAATGTCACTCCTTATAAATTAGAATTCCTAAGATTTCCTTCAGCCCTTCACTCTGCATGCTCAGTATCCCAGCTTGATGTTGCATTATTCAATACTCAAATTAGCATAATGCAGGTGCTGGAACTCGTGGATGTATTATGGGACACTGTGGAGTGCAGACAAGAAGCACTGCAGGTCATCCTGCCCTGATTAAGAGACCATAAACATCCCCAGCTGGGATGCACTAAGGACACAAACTTTCCCTTAAATGAGAGGATTTTTTGATGTAAATGAACACAGTGAATCTGTTCTAGAACAACTGAGTTAATTTCTGCACAGGAGGTGCTTAAGGGATACACTCTCCTTCCAGCAGAGCTCCTGTAAAGAAAAACTCATCCTCATTTCCCTTTTCAAGTTTACTATTACCTCTAAAATGGATTTCAAAGTTCATGCAAGATCATTGAAGAGCAGACACAGTTCCTGACATTTCCAGTGAAGGATACTTCAGAACAGAGCACAGATCATTACGTCTTTTTTTTTGTACATGATAAAAAAATGGGAAAAAACCAACTTAAAACAGTCTCTTGGTTATGCAAGACTCTGATAGTTGGCCAGCTTTGGATCATAATCCCTATTTTTTCAAAGTATTTTGCTGGAAATTCAGCTGGAAAATACTAAAAAAATAGCTGCACTGTTGGACCATAACTTCCCTGCTTCCCCATCATATCAGAGACTAGGATTCATCAGAGTATTCACCAGTATTTTTATGAAAACCCTGAAAGGAAAAAAGGTACTATTGTAAACAAAAAAATAAACCAAACAAAACGGGTTTAAACTTAAAGATTCTGTATTGTGTAAGCAGTTCAATGAAATTTCCCTCAAAGTCTTTTCAAATCCTGTTTTTTCTTTCTGAATTCTGTTGAGAAGCTCAATATAAAACAACTTGGCAGTGAAACAAAAGCAGACTAAAGGTCCAGTTCTGCAAAAGTCTGCTGTGAGATCATCAGACATGACTGTAGCAGAGAGCAGCATGTTAATCTGGGATGACAGGAAATTTCAAGTGTTTGCCATATAAAACCCAGTAAAGCACCTATAATGACAATTCATGGTGTTGGGACCACTTCAAAGTACAGTCTTGGTGAATAAAAATCCTTATCTAATTTTGAACACAGACGCACACAGGACACAGCATTGCTCTAACACTGCTGTCCACAGGCTTCAGTGAGAAAAAGGTTTGCACTCCGTTCAAGACAAGATTTATACAGGGTCCTTTGGCCTATCATAAATCTGTCTAAAGGGGTTGAAAAAAATTTAATTATA
This sequence comes from Zonotrichia leucophrys gambelii, assembly GCF_028769735.1. NCBI lineage: Eukaryota > Metazoa > Chordata > Aves > Passeriformes > Passerellidae > Zonotrichia > Zonotrichia leucophrys. Next base: position 113,066,862 of record NC_088169.1, read on the forward strand.
TTATGTACTATTACTTTTTAAAACAGCCACTCTAAGACTGAAAAGAAAACTTTTTTCTGTATATTCAAAATCAGAAAACTGCAATTTACCATCAGCCAAACAAATGCTATTTGGCCATCAGAAGGGTCAGAATCATCAAAAGAAGTGGTTTCTTGTGAAGAACCTTTGCCTTCCCTTTGTCTTCCTTTTCAAATTGCACATTTTTACCTGATTGCTTCCTCATGAAAAACCACAGTCAAGTTGGTTGCAAACAGCACAAATATCCCAGAAGTGAATCACAACTCAGAGAAAAAAGCAAACAAACATGCAACTGAAAACAAACTTGCTTCTTGCCTTGTTTTTTTTTTCCACTCTCAGAAGATGGAAGCCTTGTAACACAAACACATACTGCTGGTTTCTTCAGGTGCACAGAGCCTAATACTAATTTAATCTAAGCCATATTTACTGTACAAAGGGCCTAAACTGAGTGCAACACTGGGGATAAGAATTATCATGACCACTTCAGGTCAAAATTTAGCTCCTCAAAACACTATTATCTGAGGACACTTTCCCACATCCTCAATGCAAAAATTTGCTTTAAGGGCTCAAACACCAGTGGCACAGGATGCCCAGAGAGGCTACAGCTGCCCCTGGATTCCTGCAAGTGCACAAGGCCAGGTTGGACAGGGCTTGGAGCAACCTGGGATAGTGGAAGTTGTCCCTACCATTGCAGGGGTGGCACTGCAGGATGAGCTTGAAGTCCTTTCCAACCCAAGCCATTCCATGAGCCAATGAATGCAGATATTGGATCAGATAAAAAACATTCATGTGTAAGTGTCCCCCACAGCCACGTTCACTATGGATAAAAACTTGGAGTGTCAGGAAATATCCATATGCACAAGCAGCACACATTCAGATTTCCAGCACAGCTGCTCCAGACAGTGCTGCTGTAACACAGATGATCTTGGCTGTGCAGGAGGATTTTTCTTCTGTGCATAAGGACTGTATGTGCCTGAGTCTAAAAATGCACGTAATACTCCTGATAAAGTCAGCATGCTGGGCTCCCTTCCAAATGAGTTGTTTAAAACACACGGTATTGATGGATTGAGGATGCATGAACTGAGAACTATTTGGACTCAAACACATCTAATCATTTTTTGCTTGTAACAACATGTCTAAAGCAAAACTCTTTTGACATCACTGAGTGTGCATTCTAGAATGTGGCTGTGCAATGAAATCTGATAACAAAAGATGAAGACAGATCTGAAAAAAAAAAAGTTACTGCTGTTTCTGCTCTGAAATTGAAAAAAATATGTTCCAAAGAAAAGCATTCTGGCTGATGAGCTGGTGCACGCTTCCAATCCAGGAACAGTAAGGAAACTGGAGCTAAACCACAATAAAGATTTTATAAGAAAGCAAACCCACATGATTGTTGACGTGGACTTTGCAAAACATGAGAAAATGCAAATCTGCCATGGAAAGTCACACTGTCTCTTACATCTCTTGCAAGCAAGAGTTGCAGGAGATTTGATGATTGAGGTCTATTCAGACTCTGTTTCAGCCCTTTTCTTAAGTGCTTAAAAAAAATACCTGGTCTACAAGTTCCAACATAGAATCTGAATATCCAACTATATTTGCATTTCTTTGTGACCCAAAAGTGCAAATATTTGAAATAGAGAACCCTCCCAATGATGCCTACCTAAAGCCCAAAATTCTCTTGGCTCATTATCTGATCCTGGTATCAATCAATTAATTTTTATCAATTAATTTTGCTTGTGGAATATTTTTATAGTGATAATGTGAAGAACCTCAGGTGAACTTTTCAGTCTCAGGAGAAAAGCACAAGGCTGTTCTTTTAAATTAAGATGTACTTGTAAAATAGCCAAATTGGACATAAGACTTGGTTACAGGGACTGAGGGAACATTAGAAAGGAAAGGAAATTCCATAGTGTCTCCTCTTATTTTTTAGTAAAAATCTTACATGAAAAGAAACATTTCATCTAAAAGTCGCTTGTCAAATTACTTAGCTTTTCTGACATTATCTTTTGTCTGTTCTCAAGTTCTTTTTCACAGAGGTCCTCTCAATCCCTTCATTCCTTAGTCTGTACAGACGCTTTGCTCTATTATCATGGAATCACAAGCTGCTGAGCTGGAAGGGATCCATCAGGGTCATCAAGTTCAACTCCTGGCCCTGGACAGACACCCCCAGAGTCACACCCTGTGCCCAAGAGCCTTGTCCAAACATTTTTTGAGCTCTGTCAGGCTGATGGTTCCCTGAGGAGTCTCTGGGGGAGGAGCCTTTTCCTGATAGCCAACCTAGAGCTCCCTGGCACAGCTCCAGCCATACCCTGGGTGCTGTCGCTGTCCCAGAGAGCAGAGATCAGTGCCTGCCCCTCATGAGGATGTTGAAGACCTCAACGAGGTCTCCCCTCAGCCTCCTCCAGGCTGAATAGGCCGCATGCTCTCAGCTGCTCCTCACAATCCTTGCCCTCCAGACCAGTCACACATTTTGCTTGCCCTGTTCTAAAACATCACTCTACCATGGCAGTCGTGTTTTGTTTTGAAGGAGTCCCTGTTCCCTTGCTTACCTTCCTGCAGCCATAAGTAGGTTGCAGCAACCTCAATATACGTCATAGAATGGTTTGGAGGGACCTTAAAGCTCATCCAGGTTCCACCCCTGCCATGGACAGGGACACCTTCCACTACTCCAAATTTCTCCAAGACCCCTCCAGCTCAGCCTTGGACACTGCCAGGGATCCAGGGGCAGCCACAGCTGCTCTGGACACCCTGTGCCAGGGCCTGCCCACCCTCACAGGTAACAATTTCTTCCTAATAACCAATCTAAAACCTGCTGGCCACGCTTCTGGGAAGCTTCAAAACTTCCCTGAGTCATTATACTGAAAAGTCAAACTTGGCTAAACTGTTGCTCTGATTAAATTGACTTTGCTTTCAACACATTTGGCTGCAGCAAGGCCTCATCCCGTTACTGGTCATGACCTGGTACAGAGCTGACAGGGTACATGGAGCTGAACATCTGCCTGGAGATGGAAGGAGGTACTAATCCAGCTCTCTATCCCCGGTGTTGTGTGCTCTCTCCCAGTTTGTACAGTATGTACACAAAGCACAGTTGGCCTCAGGTAGGGCTTGTGCTCCACAGCTGCATTCTCCCTGGCTTCATGTTTTTCCAGAACGTGTTCCATATGCTTTAGCAATGAGCTTATTCCAACTGCCCCCTTCTGGTGTATCGGGGGCAGGCATTACAGACACATAAGGAGAGAAACATCCCCAGCAGGCCAAGATGAAGAGCAGGGAAAAACAGGCAAAAAAATAAATCAAAACATCCACAATTACCCTAATATCAGCTAGCACTGAAATTTTAATTCAGAGCATCCTTCTAGCTGGGGAAAAAATGTTGAACAAATAAGTTCAAAATACAATGCAAAGATCAGGATTTAAGTGCACCTCATCCTTCTCAAACAAGAAAGCAAAACCCAAAAGTTTGGAAGCTGGGTGGATTAAGTTTTATTTTGTTAAACATTAGCAGTGCCAAAAATCAGGTTACTGGCACAAGATCCAGGAGAAATATGATTGTGTGGTTGTCTTTACTGAAATTGCAATCTCATTCAATAAAATTAAAATAGATAAGACCCTCTAGCTGTGCAAATAAAATAGTCAAGGCTCTGCATCTTACAGCATAATGCCATAATTTTATATAAAAGTCACACTGAAGTCACACATGAAGTCTTATTTGCCAAGAAAGTGTGCTGAGGGGAGAAAAAGAGGAAGAATACTCCAATCTTATTTCATATTGTTTTTAAATATCTGATTAGAAGATACTGTGACAGGTGTTTTATAGGGAAAAAATGCTTTTCTTAATTAAAGAAAAACAGGATTCTAGGAGGAGAACAGTGGAACCACACTCCAGATTTTCTCAACACCAAAAATATTTTCTTCTCAAAAACTGAAAAGGTCTCTTGTATTGCCCACAGAAACTTAGCTCATGGTAAGGAGTTCCTCAGACTTCAAAGACCACTAAGATTTTCATTGACCAACAGTCAAGACTGTTTTAAATATCTCCCAAAGGCATAACCCTAAAAGTAAACAGAACTACAAGATAAGGTGCTGACAGTTGACAAATTAGCAATGGTTCATCTTAGCTTAATTCAGCTTGTGTTACAGCTGTATCCCATGATTTCATTCTTTTAGAGAGGGGAGGCATTGGGAGCCACCTGTGATGATCAACAACACTCAAAATGGACTTTTCTGACCCAAGTCAGCATAGGAATAGAGGAATTGTCCACAGAAAAACAAGCTTGGAACTATTGCAGGAAAAAGGGACTGAACATGTCAGGATCCAGCGGCTTTCACAAATTCCCATGTTCAGGCTCTGATCTCATCCCAGCCCCTACAGCAGTGAGCAAGACTCGCTCACCACATCCACTGCCTGAGGAGGAAACCTGAGCAAGCAGGCTGGGAGGAAGCTGCAGGACACAGTGGCCAGGCTCCTGGAGCTTTAGCCCAAAAGAACAAGTCACAGGGTGGGAAATGAGTCATGCCATTGATTTCTTGAAAGGAAAAGAAGAATCGTGAGGGAAGGCAGAGAAAACATTTGGACAGCCAGAAATAAAATCCTAGATGGAAAGTGGTGTTTATAGGGAAACAAGAGAGTCACAGGATTTGGATAAGTCTTAGAAGTCTTGGAGAAACTGTCTTAGCATTGGAAAGTCCACTGATAGGAGTTCTCCTACAGAGGCCCCAGGACAAGATCATCTTTAATTTGTCCAACTGGGAAAATTGGCTTTATTCCAGTTAGCAAATCCCCAATAGTCCTGCACTTCACATCACTAAGGATTATTGCATTACCTTGCTAGCTAGGTTTTACTCTAAGAGTACTATCAGGATACTAGAAAAGGCTAACGAATTTATGAAATATTGCTCATTATCCCTTTGTCTGGTTGTTATTCCTTTATCTTATTTTGTCTGGGGTAGTGCCAATTTCCTTGCCAGGCACTGGTGTGGGGCAGTGTTTTGTATCGGTGCTGAAGTGCTGAATTTGTTGCTTTGTTTTCCTTGAGTACACAGCTTTTGCTTGGCCTATTCAGCTCTTCCCTCCCTGAACTACCCTTACACAGGGATAACAGAGTCAGGGGTTGGCTGAGGTTCAAAGGGACCTCTGGAGTAATTTTTTCTGTCCTGCTCAAGCCGAGTCACCTAGAGCAGGCTGCCCATGGCCACATCCAAACCACATCCAGCTTTTTAATATCTCCAAGGAGGAAGAGTCAATGTCCTTCAGCAACCTATGCCAGTGCTGGGTTAACTTCACAATAAAAACGTGTTTTCTGATGTTCTTCCTGCATAGAACCCAAGAGAAAATAGCTGTGTGTGTCTGGACTCTATTAGAAATACACAAGGCCCACTAGAGACATATCTATTTCTATTAACCATGTGATAGATTCAAGTCTGATTTAAAAGAATAAACCTGTGTGTTTTTAATTGAGTTTTCAGGGATCATAGCTGTCCCTCAGTGCCTTGAAGAAACCACACAGTATTCATTTAGAAATTCTTTACTGTGAGTGGGGTAATGGCCTGACACAGGTTGGCCAGAGAAGTTGTGGATCCCTGGAAGCATCCAAAGTTCGGTTGGACAGGGCTTGGAGCAACCTTGGATAGTGGAAGATGTCCCTGCCTGTGGCAGGGGAGTGGAATAAAGTTCTAAGGTCCCTTCCAACACAAATCATTATGGAATTCTATTCTATCATTCCTACAACACAAAGGACTTGAATCCCAAAAACAACAGACTTCAGCATGGTTTTGCTCAAATGAAGAGAGAGGGTTATCAGAGAAGGATGAGTCCTAGAAGTCATCAGAGCAGCTCTGAAACATCAGTCTGACATACAGAAAATCAGTTTCTACTGAAAATAAACTATGTTGCTTCAATTAACTTCCAAATGCAAAGTCCAAACTTGGGGAGTTTAAAAAAATGTCAAAATATTCCATAGTAAGGGAAAAAGAAAAACTAAAATAAAGCCAGAGCAAACAGTGTATGACCAATTTGATCAGTTGACGCCATCAGAGATTAAATCATTCCAAAAGTGAGACCTACACAAGACTTACATGCACTTTTGCCTTATAAACTACTGCAATGACTGTAAAAAACTGATCAAGTCTTATTTGATGCAAAACCTGGTGACAAACAGAATATCAGTTTACTAATCAGGCTACAGGTTTAATTTTCTAATAATTTATACCAGAGCCAGGTACAGAAACATCAGTTCAGTCACAGGATTAGAGTCTGAGTTTAATAACATGAAGTCACTGTCTCACTGTAGTAGTCACAGCAGATGACAGAGCTCAAGAACACATTTGACCTTTAGGCCTGATTTTACAGTCTTGTATTTACAAAAATAACCTGTAGTCAGATAGGTTTTCCTATTATATCCATGTTTGACCATTACTTGCAGCTGATGTCTATGTTTACCTGTGTTTGCTACCACACGACAAAAAAGCCTTGAAAAAACTCAACAGCAGAAATTGTCAGTGCACAAAATAAAGGCTCCCAAGACTGTATAGAATCAGTTCATCTTCTATTTTAACCTAAAGGAGTTACAATACCCTTCACATTTTTCCACTGAATATTCAGAGCAACCACACTTCCATGAAAATCAGACTCAGAAGCCTGTTTGCTGTCCCTGTTCCCACATCCTTCTGACATCACCATCCCAGGCACATCTCCTTGTGCTCCAGCAAGAGAACTTCTCTTCTCTGCAGCACAGGGATACTTCTCCTCCCAACCCCTTGTGAGACTACATTCCTTCCAGAATGCTGCAATAAAAGCTGATCAATACATACAGCAACTCCCCCAGTGTCCTCTTTCAAAGCAACCAGTTCAGCCTCCATCCATTCTGAGACTGCGATCTTGCATTGATTTCCTACCCTCCTGGCATCTCTCAGCTCCTTTTGAGCTCCCCCTTCAGTCAGTTTAGGAAGATGCGCAGCTCCCCAGTGCCTGGGGCTGGGATCAGGGTCCAAAACCATCATTTAACACCAGTCTCCAGCTGGAGAACCCCCTCACACTTGGGGGAGTTGCCCACCCCTAAGCTATCAACCAACTCTTTTTTCTATTCCCAACTGTGCCAAAATCTCTCTTTTGCCTGAGTTTTCCTTTTCCACCACTGCTTTCCTTCAAAGTCTGGAAACAAATGGTAGAGGGTGACATAACTGCCTGAGCCCAATCACTTGGGGATCAGGCAAGCCAGGCCGACTGTACAACTCAGGTTCTTTTTCAGGGTCATCTTGCTCAGTGGAGTCACTTGTTTTTTTTGATCAAGAACTCTGTGAGGTGGATGCTCATCCACTAACCTGAACTGAGACAACCAAGTCTGCCTTATTCAGTTGTGATAAAATCACGCAAGATTTAAATTCTTGTTTCAGTGGGGTAAGGTTCATCCACCCCCTTAGCAAAATCACTGCTCCTCCTGAATGCTATAAATCACAAGAAAGGGACATATCAGGGGCCTAATCCTGAAGATTAATAATGTAGATATAAAATAGGAGCAATGCTATTCTCAGCTGTTATTTAAGCAGGAAAGAAAATACAATGCTCCTTCTGTCCCAGAAAACCCCTTCATAAACATAATATTTTTATTATATGACTATTTAGGCTAACTAAATTTTCATTACTGATAGCATTCTGCTCTTTAGATCCTCAGAGTGCTATCATTGTCCCTATTTTCCACTAAGATGTTTAGGAAGTGCAATGCTGCCATCTAGCAACCAGGGAAAATTATGGAAACCTTCTTTCACCCAAAGTCCCAGGCTAGTTTTACAGGGTTTTTGGTGACCAGAGGTTATATGAGGATTCCACTGGCCTGGAAACTGCCTGCTTTTCCAGGCAACACCAGGAGAAATACACATACACACACATATATATGTTATATATACTATAATGTATAAGTATATATGCTGTACAGACAGGACATCTGGATTCATGGTTCCATTCCACTTTGCCTCAGTTCAGATGTATATAATGTACCATTTATGGCTGAACAAGCTGTCTAGACTCCTCAGTGGAGAAAAATAAGCATCCTTTCAGATGCATACATCAGGGTGAGATGAATCATGACCTAGAGGTGTTTATTCATGCCCAAGTTATAAAGGAATCCTGGACAACCATCTTCAGCATGGATTCTGCAGTGTTGATGTCAAGATGAGAGTAAATTAATCCTGGGGTTTAGATTATTAAATCCAAGGAGGCTGTGAGCTCAGCATGTCCCATGCTTGTTTAACACAACTCAAACATTCCTCAAGCACTACCTGATTTAAGCTTGATATCTTTTCTGCATAGCAATTTTTTTCCAGAATGGCACCTGGCCTGGATTCAAAGATCTCAGTCAACAGACAACTCAATTTTTCTGAACAATTTGTTCCAGTGGTTTATGACCATCCCCAAAATGATGTAACATGATAAATAAACACGTTATCAATTCTGGTTTTACTTTACGATTTTGTCTTTGATTCTGGAAAATATGTGGGATTGGGAAAAATAACGTAAAGATGTACAGACTGCAGAGCAATTAAGTACTTAATTAGCATTTCATTAAGTACTTTCCTACAGAGTTATTTTATGGAACTTCTAAGGTCCCTGTCATTCACCAACAACTGGCTCAGGCAGCAGCAGCCCAATTACTTTTTGTTTTTGGTAGTAAAAACATGGAAATAAAATGTCTAAACACAATATTCATTAATGATTCACTTGCTGGGAAATTTTTTTCATTGTGTTCATGATGAGATTTTCTTTGGGGATTTTTTTTCCCCTTTGGTTAGAGTTCATTAAAAGCAAAGCTGTATTAGTAAACCTAAAAATCCCAAGCCTGTTCTAAAAGCATATAAATAGTTGTACAAAACAAAATTGCTTTTACCTTTTGTGCCTTAAAGTTAGTGGATTTACATAGAACCTGAAACTTCTAAAAATCCTTTTTTTTAATATTGAAAACCATGGATCTCCATTTGTAATTTGGACTTATACCCTAAATCCTCACTATAACCATTTGCAAGCATCCTCCAGAGACTTATGACTGATGTCATCTAAACTTATTAAACACTTCACATTTCAGGAAAAAACTACTTTGCTTTCCTTAGTTATTACTGATTTTATGTGATCTCAAATCTTGCTCATCCACTTATCTCTTTGTGGCTGACTTGAAAATATTTATTGAGATGCACTAACATAAGAATTAAATGCCAAATTCTGTCAAAATGTTTAAAAGCCAATGTTCAGAAACCTCATGTTCCTCCTGCCTTAAGAACTGTCTAAGGGACCTGGTGACATTTACAATTGCTGTTAAATTAGTCTTTCAAGTGATGAATTCAAGTCATAAATTCACGTCTGCAGTCCATGGCAGACTTGAAAACTGCCATTGAATTAGAATCCCCTGCAGGGGTGCAGGAAGAAATACTCCTGTTAGTATTTTTATCAAAGCAAACCCGATATAAAGAAATCATCCTTTTCTCCCTCTTGCCCCCAAACTGTAATATTTATATAACTTTGATGGAATAGTGGAAATGTAATTCATTCTAGGTATAAATCCATAAAGGAAACTGGATATTGTTTGGGATGAATTATTGAACTGAGTACCAACCATTTTGGCATCTGTTCCAATTTATCATGATTGACACACATACAGAGGTCTATCAGAAGTTGAAATGAGGCTGAACTGCCACAGAAGTCATCTCATCCCCCAGAATGTAACACACAGATATTACTTCTCTTCTGAGAGAAGCCAACAAATAGGGAGAAAAAAATGTGTGAAGGACAAGAAAGTTAAAGCATTTAATTCAAACCAAAAAATGCCATACTGAGAGAAACACATCCCAGCTACCAGGCTGCTAACTTCATCACTCAGTCAGCCTTTCAGCTTTTCTACAATTCTAGAGGAGATCCCTTGCTTTTCTTTTTGGCAGAGACCTCTTAACATTGAGGGGTGGGCTGGCTCCCTGATTTAAGTGAGGACGACTGACATGAACAAGACTTGATCCCTAAGGAGCTCCAGAAGTCTCCCATTCTTTCTGGGAATGGGCAGCCACACATAGCTCTTCTAGCTGATAAATCTGTTAATAACAACGATTAATATATTTTTTATAAAGTTAAAAATAAACTTCAACTTCAGTAACAAGGAAGAAAGAGGAGAGAGCTTTCTGTTTGCTTGCTGTTAATGCAAGCTCATATTAACAGGCCATGGAAGGTGCAGTAACAAGCAGCCTCAGGCTGTATGAGCCATTTGGCAAAGTCACAAACATCTTCTTAGTTTCACCTTCACAGAAACCATGATGCATGCAGGGGTGGCTTTAAACTATTCTTAAAACACTCTAGTTCATCTTCCCCAGCATAATGCAGAGTAGATTTAGGCCCACTGCTTCATCCTTCCTTTCAGCAAAACCATGTTCAGAGAGCCACAAAGTAACTTTAGAAATCTTCAGAAAAAAAGAAATGGCTGACTGCAACATAAGTTTTCATTTAAATGTTGCCCTTTAAACACTGGGAGCAAAAAAGAGGAGAAATTAGGAGCATTGTTTCCAGATAAAGCTGTTCTAGAGTCAAAAAAAGTCAGTATTTTAACATGGATAAGAGGTCAAGAAAACATTGAAGAAACTTGGTAAAGAGCTAAGTATATATTTTAAGAGAATCACAAAGAAAAAAATTTGTCAGTGTAGGCAGCCTGTAACTTGCAAGTATTTTGTAACTAGCTACAAGTTCATTTGGGACACATTTATTTGCTTAAAATTAAGCACAGGCTTAGTGTTTCATCCATGGAAGTCTTAATATTTATTTCTCTCCATCCCAAGCCTACCTAAAGTGATTAAATGGACAATTCTTCTCAGCAAGTTGCTCCCTGATGAGGCACTCAGTTCACCAACGTATCTTAAATCCTTTTGTGTAGTGTATTTTAGTTTAATATAGTCCCATGTATATAAATTCTATACACACAGCCCCCCATCTATGCTATATTACTGATGTGTGAGGTTTATGCAGGAAAATTTTAATATACTTTGTTTTAGATATCCACCACAAGATGTATACCCATAACAATATATTTGGGGTGTTTTATTATTAATCAACAAATGAGGTCAAAAAGTAGGACTTAGATAAGGAGCTTTTGAAGACCTTTATGCACATTTTTGTATACATTAAAGCTACAGCTTTAACTCTGCCTGCAGGCCATTTGCTGCTAATGAAATAAGAATGTTCTGCCTCAGTTGTTTCAATCAATGCAGATTCTGAACAACCACAAGAGAGCAACAGCAAGTGAGAAGAAGGCATTGCACGTAGCTCTCCAACATGCCAAAGGGTCTGGAGTCCTGCCTGCAGATCCCTTACTGTTATTGATAGGGATATGGCTAATTTAAGGTAAAGTGTTCCAAAGTAAAATTCCATTACTGAAAACTCACTGGCTCTTAAAGGCTTTGAACGGCTGCCAACAATCTGCAGAAATTGTTGTGAGGTGCAGTAGCCTCCAATGAAAACCTAATTTTTCTTTCATTTCAAGGTTATTCTCATATTTCTGACTCCCTCTACGCTTTCTGTCTTGATTAATTAATGCAGCTCAGCTGTGAGGTTATTTGGTTTCCAAACTGAGACATGCATTCAAATACCTTGGTGAACTGAAGCCCAGGTTTCAACACGTGTGCTCATAAAGGAATGCTAAATTACTAGGAATTGTTAACAGAACAGGAAGTGTTCATGTATCAAATGTTCTATAAATAACACAGTAAATAGGAAACTAATAAAAACCAAAACAAAAACCAGCTGTGGTGGCAAATGAGCTTCCACATAGCTTGAGGTCCCCCAGAGCAGGGAAATATGGAGTGGTAAACCATACAGTGAAAATAACACAGTCATTGCAGCCATTCCACAGATATCTTTGACTTGCCTTACTCCTCACAAACACCATTGATTCCTGACTTCTGACACAGGAATTAATAAAGAGCTTAATTACAGATACACCAGTGAAACACAGTAATAGGCAGTGAAATCAGTGAAGCAACAGGGAAAATTTGAGATTTCTTTTTGGCTCAAAAGGCCAAACTACAAAAAAAACCAACCCTCATTCTGACGCTAAGTGGAACGAAAGGTACTTTGAGAATTCTCCTTCCTTACATTTCAGCTACACAATGCTTTTGGAATTAAATCTACAAGTACTAACTGATCTGAATCTGCTCCTGAGCCAGACCTCTTGAAGGACAAGTGTGTTCTACAAACTAGATGCTTTATTCTACATTTTAAGACTTAACTAAATGGTTTTATTTAAAATACATCATGATAGGAAGACCCACATAAACCAAAATATCAGTTAGGTCAGCACATCAAAAATTGCTGCATACCTTAAAAGCTATTTGAGGCCCCAAGTCTGAAAATGTGGGCTACTACAGTAATAAAAGAATTTTCTACTTTGGCAGGAAATGCTTTGGTCTGTTTAAGTAAACATATTTATAGTGGAGCAATTACAACAAAAAAAATAAACCCTCCAAAATCCATAAATTAGAAATTGTTCTCTTGCACAAAGGCCAGCCCCATATACTTTAAGTAGTGCTTTAGCTACCAATGTCAAAGAATTTCCATTGGCATAGACTAGAAAACACAAAACTCTATTTCTTGCTTGCACCCAAGTCCAGTACACGCCATGAGTTTCACAATTTATTCATAAAAATGGAGATACTCCTCTTAATAAGAGAAAAAGCATGAAGAAGTGACCCAAAAATCCAGAGATAAAGCAATGAGCAATTGTGAGATTTATTACTCAAAGTCAGTAATTCTGTCTCTATTGGTCTGTTTCTATCACCAGGTATGTAGCCTGATTAAAAGAAGAAAATAGAACAAAATATTTATCTCCTTATCTTTTTAATTACACATATACACTTTTATTCATGATCTTCAATTCCTGCTCTCTTAGATACGAATAATTCTGAGACAAATGTGAAACAATGTTTCCCTAAAAACAACCCAGAAAGATTAAATAGCTAATAGAAACTTAGACTTTTTCCCTAAAAATACACAGGATTGAACCATTGCCACACATCCCATCACAGGCTGGCTTCCTTCCTACCCACTCATGCCACTCCTAAATAGCTGGGCCTAAATAGCTATTTCCAAAGGTAGCATTGATTAAATACTCATGGAAAGCAGTTACTGGAGCAGAATGTCCCAGCTCTGATCACCACATCATCCATCTTTGGTATGTTTTCCATCTTTGTAGTGCTTGATATGACATAATAGTAATACACACCGTCACTCCCCCACTAAAACACAGACAACCTCCAGGGTAAACCACACAGATGTGTTTAAGTCTGAATTTGAACAAAATTCAAACACAAACCAACTCTTCTGTGGGATGTCTAAAGGATGCTGCCCTGTTAGAGCATGCAGGCAGGAGAGCTGAGACAAGACAACAACAACCCCTGGCCTGTGGAATCTGGGATTAGGCAAGATCTGAAAACATTTAAAAAAAAACCTTGTCAGCTTCCCTTTTTCATGTGGCCCCTTTCAGCCACGTACATATGGTTAAAATTTTCCTGGATAGCAATTTTTAAAGCCTTTCCTGACGTGGGCACCCTGTGAATAATGCACTGTTCAACCAATTCTCTTTCTTTGCCTGTTACCATATGACCTCTCAAGCATTTTTGAAAATGTTCGTTCTCCATGTTCTTGATCTAAGAGACAAATATGAGTTGAAGAGAAAGGAGGTTATTTTCTCACATGCCTTTAGTATATCAGGATTCATTTTACAGATACCTGTGTTATACCTTTCTGGATGTTAAGGATTTTGAGTCTGTCTCCGTATAGTTCTGCTACCCTTGTATTTTATAAAAATAATGAAGAAATTGTTTCTGTGTATAATACACCTTTGTTCACAAAGACTCACAACAATCTCCTCCAAAAAAAGGCTGTATAAAGTACCCACATTAGTGTTTTTAGCCATGATACCCAATCTGAAATCAATTAAGAGTGAATTATTTCATACTCTATTCTACAAGAAGAAACATGCTTTAAGTGGAATACCTTAGGAGTTTAAGCTATTCTCCTTTGTTGTACAAAGCATATCTGGAAAACCGACAAATTTTTTTCCCCCCCACAAAATATTTCAAAATTGATGGAAATCAGGACTTTGCATCAAAGTACTTCCTCAGCCTCAACCTAAAGCCTAATCAGCTGGTATAAAGTATGTTTGTGTTGGCTGAATTCACGGTCTATTGAGGAGACAAAAATGTGCATACAAAAGTAGGAAGAGGTGGAAATACCACAGAGTACCAATGCCTTTGTGGGAAAGTGAGAAGCTGTGAAGTGATATACAAGTTCAAAGACTAATTATGTAATCATTCACTGAAAGGTCAAAGTCAGCAAAGTACAGAGATAAGCCTTAAAATACTCAATAATAAAAAAAGGGGTCACAAATTTCAGGAAGAAAAAAGCATTCAGATACTTTCTGCCCTTTAAATGTGAGCTTTCCGAGAATACAGGGCATGGTTCTGTGGGCTGAGATCCAAGAAAAAAAGTGGAAAGATCTCTTACCTGCCTGCAGGACTTCCTTCTCCGCACGGTGAAGTCACAGAGCCACAGAACTTCAGGATGTGTCGGGCTGGAAGGGCGCACAGAGGGTCACTGGCGCCCCCTTGCTGCTCAGGCAGGGTCATCCCAAGGCACAGGAGTGTGTCCAGAGGCTCTGAATATCCCAGGGAGGAGACCCCAGAGCCTCTCTGGGCTCTGCTCAGGGCTGGGTACTGTCCAGGGCAGAAACTCTGTCTCCTGTGTAGGGGAATTGCTGGGATCAGTGCCTGCCTGTTCCTCTGGTGCCATTGCTGGGCCTGGAGGAGAGCCCAGGCTCTGCCCCTCTGGCACACAGGGGCAACCAGGCCTTAGGGGCACTCACCAAGCTCCCTCAGCCTTTCCTGGGCACAGAGATGGTCCAGGCCCTTCCTCAGCTCTGAAGCCTCCCCAGGCTCTGCTCCAGGACCCCCTGTCCCTACTGTGCTGAGGACCCAGAGCTGGACACACCAAAGGATCCCACCTCAACCTGCTAGGAATGCTCTTAACACACCTCAGGATCCCGTTTGCCTCGTTGCACCCAGGGCACTGCTGCCTCAGGGACAGCTCATTGTCCCCCAGGCCCTTGAGCTGCTCTTACAGGCTACCCCCAGCCTCTGCTGGTGTCTGGGGCTGTTCTTATCCACATGCAGAACTCTGCATTGTCTAGCACAGTCAAGATGGCCACAACACACAAAATATCACCACACAGTCCCACAAAGCTTCAACACACACAGAGTAACACCTTACCTCATCAGAAGGCTTCAAGCAACAGCCCTCCCTACTCTTCAGCCCGGCCTTTTATACCCCTCATGTTGATGCATTGCACCTGTGTGCCCTCTGTTCTGTTTGGTGGTTGGTCAGTGCACCTGGCACTCCGTGGCTTTCAATGCTGCTCACCTGCTTCTCACAGCTGCAGCCCATTAGGGATGAGGCTGGGCCCAGCCCCACTCCCAATTACACAAACTGTGTGCCTACATTTGTCTTTGTTCAAGTTCAGACAGTTTTTCTGTGCCCGTCTCTCTCTGAAGGGCTGCCCAGCTCTCAGGTGTATCAGCCACTGCTCCCAGATTTGTGTCCTCAGTGATCCTCTGAGGAGGCATTTGTGCCTTCAGCCATCAGGGCCCAGTGCTGAACCTGGGGTCACTGCCAGTGACAGGCCTGCAGCTAGGCCTGCTCCTTTGTGTTTAGAGCTGGGTTTAGTACAGTTGTGGCTGGGTTAAAATGTACTGTTTAATCTGGGACTGTGTGGATGCTGCCTCTAAACCTTGGTACAGATGTCAGGCCCTGTAGACTCACTCACCACCTCAGTTCCTGCAGGGCAGACATCCCTGTTTATAAACCACAGAAAGGGTCTCCATAGCTGCAAATAGTGTGAAGGTGTCACTTCTCCTGTCATCCTCCTTTAGTTCCCGATTCCCCCTGCAAGAGGCGGGAACAGTCACGTTGCTGTTGTGTTTAAGATACAAATTTCATTGGTTTTCACCTTGCTTGATTTGGTTCAGTCAGGATATAATCCCAGGCAGATATCCAGATATCCACAGACAGTGCAGATGCTGGAATGAGTGTGGGAACTTTGTGAGGGTGAGAAAATCCTGCCTGTTTTGACATATGACGTTTTTTGAAACAGTAATATTTGATCTTCCTAAAGACCTTTCTCTTCTTCCCTTGTCTTCCTGACTGCTGCATGGAAAAGTAGCAATGGAGAAGGCAAAAATGTTCTGTCTTTAATACTGGCATACTCTTATACAGATGGAAAGGTTTGCCTTACTTGATCTTCATTCAGCGCAAGGACTGGTGAAATTTCAGTGCTTGGGCAGTGTGAAATAGGAAGATGGGATAGACACAGGCCAGAAATTCTCATTTATGGAAACCCATTGCTGACTACTCTTGACAGCATTGCCTGAGTTTCCTCCTAGGGCTGGTACCAGAGTTCAGAATTTACATTTTGCTTATATTACTATATTATTACTTGTTTTCCAGACCACTGCACATGCTGGCCAGCTTAAAACTGAAATACAGCCCCTGCCTTGGCAAGGGCAATGTTATCTGTGAAAATCACTCTGATACTTACTTCACTTATGTGACTTCCTGGGGCTTGTGGGTGTTAGATTTGGATTTCAGCTGCTTAATTCCCCCTTGGGTTTGCATGGCTGAATCTGCAGAAAAGGTTACAGCTTACACAGTGCCCTGTGTGTATTTGCCAGTTCCACAAAGCACAAGGTAACTTGATTAAGGCAGGCACTTTTGACTTCCTGATGGTTTTCCAGTCCAGCACTCCAGAATTTTTATAAATTTTTTACAGAGGAAATATGGGATCTTTTTGTCTGTTGTGGACATCGTTATGTCAAATGGAAGTACAAGAGAAAAGGGGTTTGTTTTATGTTAAATGCCTAATATCATCAAAAGTAAAACAAAGACATTTGAAAAATAGCATCACTAAGGATTGAACTTTTTCTTTCTATAAGGCTGCCATTTTATTAGACATTTGTTTTATAATTTTAATGACAAATACCAGTGTCTTTCACTGAATCATACAACGATTTCACCTCACAAAAGGCAATGCAAAAGGACCCTCACACACTCCACAAGCTTGGGCTTGTTTTCAGAACTGTGCTCTGCATCTAAATTCTTTTCCTATGTATTAATTGATTACTTCTCAATAATGTTAAATGATGATATCTATTGAAATTCTATTAACAGGGAGCCTATTACTCAGTGGGATGAACAAACTCCCATATGTGGGAAGGAGAACATTAAAATGAGTCCAAATTATTTGAGGCAATCATACTACTCAGCCACCTACACTCTGCAGGAACACAGACACAGCTTTGTAGTGTTGTAAATTTCTAGTGTGAAAAATCTGCTCATTGAAAAAAACCTGCTGGTCTAAGGATTTGAACATAGTAGGCAAATTCACAATTTCTCCTCTGAAAACCAACACCCCTCTAGTTTTAGTCTTCCCACCTCTGAGGGCAGGAAGAGCCCTTTGCTGAAAAATTAAGCAAACATAGGCAAATATGGAAATATTTACTACAAAATGAAGATGAAAATCTTTGATGACTGTGGCACATGACATGTGAAAATGTTCTCACTGTCAGGAGAGGAAGCTTCTTGTTTGCCAGAAAGAAGTGATCCTACATGTGCATTTAAAGGAAACTTCCCCATGTTTCCTTTAAAAACTGATTTCTGTGATTAAAAGGGTATCACAGACCATGGTTTAGCTTTAAGAGAGCTGAACAACCTAAAGTTTTTATAAACACAGCAAGCTCAAACCTTGAGCTATTTATGTCAGTTTGACCTTGCCAGTCATTACTCCCAATTCCATCTGAATTCCTCAAGGAACGATTTTGTGGCTGCTGTCAACATAAACATCTATAGATTACTTTGCTTTCACCAGATTCCAACAATCCTCAGCTTTTCCCATGACCCCATTTCCACTTGCACTTCCAAGATCATGACCTCCGCTTTGGAAACAGCTTTTGCTCCAAGATATACTTTGCCAACCAATGCACAACCCAACAAGAAAAAAGAGCTCTGTGTTGAGCATGACCAGGAAGAAAGGTTCTGAAATAACAGTTACAGCTCAAAAACCTTCCCTTATGGGGAAATGACCTGTGAAAACTCCAAGCTCTGTTCTGTCAGCTTTCTCAACAGCCCATACATTATGCCATGAAGTTATGGGCTGATATCCCTTATGGGACACCCCCAAGTCTGAGCCTGCTACTTTGTGATGATGAACTCAAGATCAGCTGTCTACATCAGGAGGTATGACAAAAATTGGTGCTGAAAGTTAGCCAGTGTTCTTCTCATTTCCTCAAGTAACATATTCAACAGTGTTGCTGGTTTTAATTAAATTTAGGCCATGAGGTAATGTTATTTCCCTAAAAAGTGTGATTTATCATGTCCATCATTACTCTGAGCACTTCAAGTGAAGCTGTTATACCATAAAGCTTTTTATTTTTCACTGCAGTAAATCTCCCCTCTATTTGCAAAGTCTAGAAACAAACTCTTTTTTTGTGATTTCAAATATTACAGGTTTTCAAAACACTGTCTGAGCCATTCAAACCAAGAAGGTAACCAGGAGCTGAGTGACAGACCTTTGTTTTCCAGTATGACTCTCAGAAATTTGTTCTGAGGAGGCTCTAGTACTCCCCAGCTCTAGTTATTCTCATTAAAACTGGAGTAGTTCCATTCATGCCAGCTCAACAGAAATCAAAACCTGGCTTGAAGCCTTGGATCTTCATATTTCAGCTGCTCACAGCAGAAGAGGCCCTTGGAAATTAGTTCTCTCAGCATGTGGTCTGGATGGGGTAATTCTACCTCCAAAGCAATAAAAGACAAGAAAATGGCTGCTTTGAGCTGAGGTCAATGAGTTGAGCTGGCTTTGTTACCAAAGCCATTGACAGGGACAATTTTCACTATCCCAGGTTGCTCCAAGCCCAGTCCAACCTTGCCTTGGACATTTCCAGGGAGCCAGGGGCAGCCACAGCTGCTCTGGGAGCCCTGTGCCAAGAACTCAACCTCACAGTAAAATATTTCCTCCTAATACCTTATCTAAACCTTATTTGCACATCAATAAGTGATGACCCCAGTGCTAAAGAAATCCTTCACGTACAGCAGGGGCAGAAGGGAGAATGAGCATTTTGATCCAAGCCAGCAAAACCAGCTGCTATGACAGGCAGCCTTCATTTTCCCAAAGGATCTTTTTCTAGTTTTGAGATGGACAAAGTGCCATTGAAATACCAGTTACTGGCCTACTCTTCCCTGCAGACCTGGGAGATACATCTACAGAAAATTCAGGCAAAAAGTGATAAAGCACACAGCTGTTTGCAGCTGTCCCAGGCCAGAGTGGAAGGGCTACATAAATCAGGAGCACTGGATACCTCCTGCCTTGTTACAGAAAGGATCCACAGTCTTTCTGAGCAGGCATCTGGCAACAACACAATAAGTTTTTACAAGCAGCTTTGTAAGTCATTGTCTTCAGCAATTACTTGGTCCTGTGAGCAGCAGTGAAGTTATTTGCAACCAAAACAGCACAATCTTCTGAAATGGGAAGGGAGAGAACTATCCATGAACTTAGAGAAAAATGTCTGTGGAAGTCATGAGTTATCAACACCAGCACGGGATTAAGATGTTCTGTGGGCCAGACATGGAGACTTTTCCTTCTCCCACAGGTTGTTGCTATTAGTGAGGGCAGGGAAGCCAATTCTGTCCATATTTCCTTTTAAATTTTAACCCAAAAGTAGTTTTCAGGTAGGACAAACTTTTTATGTGTCCTGTCACTGGGCCTGGAGATCTCAGACTAGATGTGAGCTCAAATATACACTCCCTGTAGTTAAAATGGTGGCCAAAAAAAAAAAAAAAAAAAAAAGAGAGTGCCAAGAATTAGCATCTTTTGCTTAAATCAGAAAAAAATTGTTTCTATACACCCAACAACGATCTCTTGGGAAAGATTTCCAGCTCTCCAAATCAATTTTTGGACTCCTTAACAGGAGCTATTGAGTTCAGATTGTCAAGGGTCATAGATGGTGACAGGGAGAATGCAGGTGGGTGCTTGAGTTGGTTGTCAAATGCTCAGCTGAGCACTCTGGAGCTTTTCCTTCTTCCGTCCTGCTCTTCTGAGGAGTCCTGGAGAAAAGGGAAATCCAAAAAGTGGCACAGAGTCACATCACTCTGTGCTGTAAACCTGTATTAGCTTTTTGATTGTTTTTATTAACCTTAGATTCAACTTTAAATTTCCTGCCTTTCCAGTATTTTGTACCAGACAAAACTTCAGCTGAAATACCTTGTGTGTTATATACATAAACATATATGTATATAATGTACAGAATAAAAATATGAAGGTTTCCACAAACTCCTTGCAAGTTTTCATGTTAAAAGGAAAATTAGAAAAATTAGTTCAGATACTTTTTAATTAGCAACAACTGATGGTTCTTCTTAGCCAGATGAATTAACATGGAAAAAATCTAGATAATGTTGATATATTACATCTCCTTTCAAATGTTGTTCACCCAAACTTCCTAAGAAATCACTGAAATATCCTCTAAAGTCAACTGGAATCTTTTTTTGGTATGTTTCTTAACAGAGTGCCTATTTCTATAAACAACAACAAAATTATTCACTGGAAAAGCTTAAAATACACAGAAATATCAGATATTAGAAAATTTAATATATATGTAATTATTGAGATCAGAAGTCTATAAATAAAGCATTGGAGTAGAGACATGATCTTCATGAGATGTAATTTTACACATACTTTTATGTGACCATCAGTGATTTTCAACAGAAATGCTGCTCTGGGTGCTCAGGCAGATCTAGATTTAAAATCTGGCTGGGTTTAGGCTGTTGAAGGTGGGCAAATAAAAATGGAGGCTTCTACAGGCACCAGCACTTCTCACATTCTCACATTCTCGACTCTGTGACAAAACCTCTGTCACAGCTGTGACCTCTGGGCACAGGGCTCTGCACCCACCAACATCACCCAGGGATGTTGCGTAAAGGCAGAGAGCTAAGGATGACATAAGTTAGAAACATAGCTTAACAAAGTGGTTCTGCAGGAGAGTAACTCAGGTTTTCCTACTTCCTTGGCAATATCTGGAGGCTGTAATGTTAACTGCTCGGACATCTGCATCCCAGAACAATTTATTCCTTTAGTAACCAGCGTAAACAGTTGCGTGCTGCTAGGAACCAGAATGTATCACTACTCAACAAAGGCAACTGAATGCAAGGAAAGAACACAATCTACTCTTAAATTTAATAATCTTGATTTTAATGCCTGGGAGAGAATTTTTTTTCTTACTTTCTTTACATGAAACTGAGAAGGACATTTTTAAGGTCAGGCATTTCCTGAGCTTTGCCCACAGTGGGTGTTTAGAGGTCTATTATGTGCATGCTTCCCCAGTGCTCCTATTTTTTATTGTTCTTAACCCCAAGCACAGCACCTGATAAAGGTGAAACCCTGTAGGTGTTAGCACAGTGCCAGCAGTGACACAGAGCCCCCACCCCAGATGTCCTATCCCCCTCAGAGGACACGGAGGAAGGAAGGAAGGAAAGGAAGGTGCCAAACTGCCTACATGATTCTGTTTCAATTAGCAAGACTCCTTGCCAACTGTGCGGAACTGGAACAAGCAAAGCATGAGCAATATGCTTTGCCTGTAACTCTGAGCCACTCTCTGATTGCTGTGACAAGTGAATAAAGCTGAATGAACTGAAGAATTTTTTTTTCCAGCGAAGAAAGAGAGAACAGGAATTAAAATATTGAAACATTTAGAAGTCTTCCTGCTTCACACTGCAAAAGCAACTACATATATCACACATTAATTTGTGGTGCTCTATGTGAGTTGTATACTGCTCTGGTACTAAGCAGTATTTCCATAGGAAAGATGGGGATGGAATAGAGAAATTATTCTGGAAGTTACCCTCTCTTAATTCCTGGCCACTCATCTTTTGCAAGGCACCTCTGATTCATAAGGGAAATGTTGGGATGCTGGAAAAAAACCCCATCAGTTCTGATACCACAATTTCTTGTTTGTACCAGCAGCAATGTTCCCCAGATGCCAAGGGAGTGAGGGATTCTGGGTTGGAAAAATGCAACAGGCCTGTTTTGCCAGGGAAATGTGTGGCCAGTTTTTCAAGAATTAATACACTAGGTACTCTTGTAAACCTTTTGTCATTTTTTCACTCATATGAAGGCAGGCTCATCTTGGCTGGGCAGCTGTGCCTTGCTAGGGAAGTGCAACTCAAATATTCCATAGCACTACCAAAAAATGGAAAAACAGTTAATGGTTTTCTCATTTATTGTGTTCATGTGCTTCTTTCTATTTTATTCACCTGTGTCCTCTGAAGTACATTTTGTGCTACCCAGCCTGGAGAGTGTAATAACAGGAGGGCTGTGCCATCAGCTGAGGCATGCTTGGGACACAGCACTTCTCTGACCTTAACAACACAGTGCCATGTTGGTAAATTGCCACTAAAAAAAAACCAATGATGAAATCTGAGGACATGATTCACCTTAATCTGTTTAAAGGCAAACCATTGTTGCTGGAGAAAGGGTTGAATAAAACTCAGTGATCAGTCCTTTACTGTTCATATGCTACTCACACAAAATAATGGGAAAAACAAGCCCAGGGGAAATGCGTGATGGGAGCCACCAAAAATAATTTGTTGTGAGTGCTGCATGACTGCAGACCCCATCCTGGCTGTGTTTGTTCCAGTCTGAAGCCACAATAACTCCTTTGTGATTTACGGGGTAACAGCAGCAGCCGAGTGTTCCCATCACTGGTCCAAGTGCCAAGATCATACATAAAGACTCTTTAATGGCTCAGGTCTCACTTGCTAAGCTTCACTACCCTGAACTATGGAATAATAGAAACCTAAAACCAAACAGTAACAGGGGAAGCTTTGGCCATGAACTTCTCAAAGCAATTTTAAGGAAAACACATTAAAAGCACCGCTAGTTCACAGATCAGCTGTGCAATGGTTTTTATTCCCAATCTGTGAAAGTGGATATTTTCCTTGTAAGCAGGATTCATTTTCCATAACCATGGTTTTTTTAGTGCCACCTGTTCT
The DNA here is from genome assembly GCF_028769735.1 of Zonotrichia leucophrys gambelii. Taxonomy (NCBI): domain Eukaryota; kingdom Metazoa; phylum Chordata; class Aves; order Passeriformes; family Passerellidae; genus Zonotrichia; species Zonotrichia leucophrys. The sequence goes on from NC_088169.1 coordinate 113,089,987, forward strand.
GGAGAAGCATCTGACATTTTTAGATGAAACCAAGGCTGCCAAGACACATTTGAGTTTACTATAAATTTTTTCCTGACAGGTTTTTCAGAGGTCTCAGGCCAAAGTAGCCCCAAGTTCTCTGGAATGTTTTTTAAAATTAGTAAACGCTATCTGCAATGTGCAACCTTTATTTCATAGCATTTATTCACATACATACTTGAGTTGTTATGCACACTTCAGGTCAAGTAGTAGACATAATCATAATTAATTTCCAGTTTAAGCATCTTTTATTCCACTAAACAGCTTAATAAGGTCTCATTTTGACAAGAATTAGACCTGAGATTTTTAAACTTTTGTAATATATTCAGAGTAATTAAAGTGTGAAAAAATACACATTCCCTAATTGATTTGATTTATTGTCTGTTGTCAAAACTATTTACAGTTCTATCCTTTTTTTGCTACTTTAGTCAACATATTTATCCACTCCATTTTTTGAGTCACTTCTGTGAGCTGCACACAGAAGTCTGATTTCACTTTTATCTTTAAGGGAAGACAAATATTTTCAGAGCTAGATCTCTATTTTACTCCTTTAGCTCTTTATCCTTTCATTTTTAGTTTTTATTTTTTTGCTACAATGCTTAATGGGTGCTAAGCAGCAAACTGCACTGCCTTGGAAAAACTTTCCATAAGATTGTGGAGCAATGCCAGCATAGGGAGAGAGTAAAACCCGTGGTGAGATATTCCAGAAGGAAACAGGCAGAATTCCTTTGTTCTCTGAAGATGAATCCACTAACAAAAAAAAGTTTATTTGGTATTCACATATTTTGGAGAAATTAGAAATTATACATAGTACTGGCTGATTGACCTGTTGATTTCTTCCAGAATAATACATATGAGATCTTCTACATCACAGCACAGCAATACTCTCCTGAGAGGTTTTAAAAGCACTTGCAAACCATGGGAAACCAAGGATGGCAGCAACACAAACCATGAGCTGCCAATGCAAGTTTCTGTGGGGTCTCCTGTGGTGCCAAGGAACTGTCAGCAGTGCACCAGGCCTGACTGGGGACGTGTTACAGCTGATACCTCTGTGGTTCATGTTGTGTGTGGGCCAAAAATTATTTTTCCAGAGCTATCAGTGAAAAATAAAGATGAGCTGAAGAGGGAAAAAGCTTCTGCCCATCCACCTTCCTCCTCCACATTGTTCCTGTTTTTCTTCTACAGTCATGAGGGTGGCTGGGACAAGGACAAGCTGGTGGCTACAGCAGATGAAAACTTTTGGAGAGACCTCCCTTCCTGGATCTTCCTCAGCTCTCCTGGCAGCTTCAGGCACATCCTTGTGTCCATCTCCATCTCATCCTTCCTTCTCTGTCTCTTTTCTGCTCAGAAAAACACAGAATGATTGCAGCAGTTAATGGGCCTGTGGGAGAGGGACAGGCAGGGACACCCAAATCCATCACCCAAATCCTCTCATCTTTGAAATATTTATTCTCACACTGCTGCGTCTTTTCCACAGTCTAATGGACCACATTGAAAGCCAAAAAGTAAATGCCAGGTGGCCCATAGCTAAAGATATGATTTCCTCTCAAATGGCTATTTAAAAACTTTCATAGTACTATTAAAATCTATGCAAAGGGGCTTACAAAGGGGGAGGGGGAATTAAGAATTATTTTATACACAGCATTATTGTAATAGAATTGTCAAAAGATATGTTGGTCATATGTTCAGCTTCCATGAGGAGACTGTATTTGAAAAAAGAGCTGGCTACAGGCAAATGAGCAACAGGAAAGAAAACCATAATCTGATTATTTGAAGATGGAGGATTTGCAGGATCATGTACACATCCCACATACTTTTTTCTTTTGTTTGTTTAATTTTGCCAAAGGTTTTTTTCCTGTAAATTGACTGGCAATGACATCATTTAAAAATCCTGTACATTCTCACATGCAATGTCATGTAACACTGTCATGTGGCTTCCTTAACCAGGCAGGTTAAACCTCATATAAATTCATATAAAAATTATATAAATTCAGAGAAGTGTATTAGTTAGAAACATTGTTTTCCAATTTTGAATAATGTAGAACAACAGACTAATTATTAATGTTCTTCCTGTTTACATTTCCAGAAAAGCAGAACAAAAAAGCATCTGGCAAGTGTGCTTTAGTGAAATAAATATTATTTTGTGCACTGAATAACCTGGAAGCCACGGATTTAGGGACACTACTATTGAAGCAGGCCTTTTGAAGAGCTGGATTGGAATGCTTGGAAAACAGTAATGGAAAGTAATGCAAATTATGCAGACTATGTTAAAATGGGAGACCAAAGCCTCATGCTTAAATTTTACATAGAAGGGAGGCCAGTAAGCAATTTTGCTCCTAATCACATTGCATAATTTAATAAGTAGACAGCGGATCTGATCTAAAGCCTGCTGCTGCTAATGAAACACTTTGCATTTATTTTCATGATCTCTGGCTCAGACCTGTCACAGAGAGCTGCTCATCTTCCCTTTGGATCCATGGAAAATTTTCATTGCTGGAAGCAACAAGGCAGACACCAGCACAGTTTGATCAGCAATTAGGCTAGAAAAATAAAATGCAAACTATTCTTGCTAACTCAACCCCTGTGAAGTTCCCAGCCACTGCAGATGTTCAAAGTATGAGCACACATTTGAGATCCCTGAGCTTCTTGGCAGCTGCATGCGGAGTAGACTGTGCTCAGTTACTTAGGGATCCTTCCCTCTCCTTAAAGCTCGGCTTCCTGAGCCATGCTCCATGTGAAAAAGAGAGCTCAGACATTTTTAAAGCTCTTGTTATTAACCTTCTTTAATTGAGAGGATGGGCTGGAGGGAAATGGTGAGTTCTCTTAGCAGAGGTACCAAAACTATTGTTCATCCTTTCTCAAGCCAGTTGTCCTCTCCATGTGCAGTTGTGGAAAGTCATGGATTTATCTGGGTGCTGCAGAGGAGATCAGAGAAGAAACCAAAGCTTCCATAACAGTGCTGGCAGATGTGATGTATTCACCTGCAGATGCTCCCACTTCCCATTCCAATGGCTGCCACTGTCCTGAAATATGGACATCAGCTGGAGAGATAAATACATTTTATTCTGAAAATATAAATGAGGTTTGTGAGTTGTGTTTTTTTTTCCTTTTTGTCTGCACAAAATGCCCAATAGCTAATAAATATTTCCAATCAGCTGGGAACCTCTGAGTGGGAGCAATTATCATGAAAAAAGCATTGCAAAATCTTCCATCAACCTTCTGTACTGTTCCAGTGAAAATAAAGGAAGAGCAGAAAAGGGATATTACTTATTTCAATGTGATCAAAATTGTTGAATGCCTTTCCAAGACTATACCAAATTACTTCTATTTTATATTTTGAAACTGTCACAAGTCAAACCTAGACAATGAATGAATTAATAATGCCTGTAAGAATGACTCCTCCTTCAGCTTTTTTATTATACTTTGCCCATGTGCCTTCCCAGGATCTTCCCAGGGGAAGCAAATAGCGCAGTTGTGCTTTTACTTTATTCCTAGGAAATGCAGAGTGAATTGAAACTGCGTGACCTCCAAAGCACAAGTCCTCAAGTTAATTAAACTGAAATATTTCAGCATAGCAACTGTGGTTTCACATTGGTCATTGCTGCTCTTTGGGACAAGAAAGTGTCTCTCTCTCACCAGCCCTTTGATTATTTTGGGATATAAGTTGGGTGCCAAATGCTTCTTTCAAGTTTTCTGTTCATGCATAGTCTGCGTCAGACATAATGATTTTTTACGTCAAGTGTATTTGGTTCATGGGAATAATTTCAGAAGTTTTCCATTTTGGGGAAAACAGTAGGACAGATTTATGTGGGTAAAACCAAATGTTAATGATGTCCTTTATTTTGTGTCAATATTTACAGAAATGTTTTATTAATGTAAAAGAAAGAAACAACACAGATTGAAAAAGCAGTTTCTACCCATTAATATTCACTACAAGGTTTTCCAGCTGATTGTAGAGGAGTCTGCACGTGATCTAGCATGTTTTGAATAATTTATAAATAGATGTAAGCATTTATATATGTATTGCTTATTGCTTATAAGCATAAGCATGCTTATTTAGGAATAAGAAATCTCTTATAGACAATGCAATTGGTTTTATGTAACTTTGCATTTTGCAGGGCTCTATCATTTTCCCTAAAATCTTTGTTCCTGTCTCAGGAGCAGAAGAGAAGCACCAGGGTTTAGAAACAGCCCAGGATGGATCTGCAGCATGATCAGCCCCAGCACTGGTGAGGGTTGTGAGGCCATGATTCCACTGCTGCTTCATGTGATGCCTGCAAGCTCCAGAGAAAAAAATCAACCAATTAAAAAATGCTTCAGTTTGCAGCCACAGAACAAGCCAAAGCCTGCAAGAAGGATGCGGAGAAACAAATGGTCAGCAGAGTTTCCTGCTAGACAGGGACAGACACAGCCACCTCCAGCTACTTGAAAGGACACAGTCCTGTTGTTTTCTGCCAGACTCACATGTTATTTTCTCCATTATTTTTTCATTTTAACAGCATCAGCAAGGACTGAATTAGGTCTTGGGTTGTTTTCCCTTATTAAACTAAAAATCTCTCATGAAAGAGACTTGTTTACTTCAGGGTAGGAGCCTTCTTGGGAGATAGCAGAGAAAATCTTGTTTCAGTTGCGCCAGTGTGATTTTGGAGTGTGCTCACACCCAGGGGCAAGCAGAAAACACTTGGGTCTGTGGGGATCTGTGGGATCTGCAGGGACTGGGGAACAGAATTTTACAGGGCTTGCAGCAGAGCTGTCCCTCCATGGAAGGTGTCACCCTGGGGAGGTGCTCACAGCCCAGAGGGATGGGTGAGTGTGGGTGAGACCTGCCCACAATTTTCATTTTATCCTGAGCTGACAGGCTGACATTAGACAGCTCAAAAAGAAGTTGAGAGATCTGAAAGATAAAGGGAACAGAAAGAAAGGACTGATGTGAGAAACAAAAAGAAGAGCCAGTAAGCAAGAATTTTCCAACGTATATCTTACCTTCTCTGTTCATACAATAAAGAAACACCATTAAAGAGAAAAGAGTTAAAAGTGACAATAATCCTCCTTTCAAGTCAGACTGTAAACATCCACTTCCTTTGGAAACAAACCAGGAAAACAACACAGAAATACTCTAAGCCACTGTCTATACAATGACCTGTTCGTGAGCTAAGAGGGCCTGCCCTCTGATGAAACTTCGTCAGAGTAAAGATTACATCCTAATGCTTAATTTAAAGTATGTTATTCATTTATTTGGGTTGGTTTAGTTTGGTTTGTTTTGCTTTGTTTTTTGTACAAATGTGTACAGATATTTTGTGTCTCTTTCCTTGTGTACACATGCTTGTCAGAGAAACACATCAGCTCTAAGAAGGAAAGAACAACTTAAGAACTATTTCATTTGTAAATTTAAGGTAATTACAGTTTACAGCTTAGCTTAGCATATACGTAGCAGTTCAAATGGAAAGATCCCTGTCAGTTTACTGGAACATCAAAGGTCAGCAACACTTAAAAATAAACCTGTGGCTTTCCCTCAGCTCCTTCTCTGACATCAGCAGTACTACAGATAATAGTGGGTACTGAAATACTATGCTCAGTAACTGCTTCATAACTATCCCAGGTTAGTGTGTCCTCCCTTGGAAAGGGTTAAAGGACTGAGAAAACTCTGTGGGACTTCAATCCCTTCAGTCCCTGACATGAGAGCGACTCAGCTCTCACAAAAACTACAAGCCATGGCTTTGAAACCAGGGAAGTCAAGCAGAGACCAAAAAACCAGAGGTTCACTCTTTCAACATAAAAGAATAAACCTTGCCCTGAGTAACACTAAAATGATGCCTCCAATGAAATTAAATACTTTACAATTTAGCCTGAGGGTTTTATTTGCTCTTTACAGGAAGTCCAGAGACCACAGTGTTAGTCAGAGAAGAATTAATGACCATTTCTTATTAAACACAGAGAGCTTTAAAGTATAAGTGGAAAAAACCAAGTTTACTGCTGTTCCTCTAAAAAGGACACATACTTAAAAGGAAAACATAGGAGTCCAATGGTATGCAATAAAAGCAACTTACAGGGAACAACAAATACCACGGTGCTGCTTGGTCAGTGGTATTTTCATTGCCCTGCCCATGTTCTGCCATGCTCACTAATAAACTGAGGTGAAACAAAATCAATGTATGAGTGCATTACAGGGCTGTCCATAATACTCTGTTGAAAACAGAGTTTGTGTACATATTTAAAAACAAAATCCATGCAAAGATGTGGCAGCACAAATTGGGGTACAAAGATTTTCTTCCCTGAGACCAAACTTGTTTTACCTTATGCGTTGCTGCCCTTTAGCCAGAATTATTTGGCATGGCACTTGTGCAAAATTACAGCATTTTTACTCTTCTCCTGGTCCTGCATGGCTCAGGAACCCTCTGTAGGCACCCTGAACTCTGCTTCAGTCACAGCCTCACTCATTACAGGAGACTTGAGTCTCTCAATCATTCATGTAAATTTCAAAAGGAACTCTTATTTTGTTGGTGACATAAGTGAAGATCAAAGTCTTGACAAGTTCTTATTGAAGCAATAATATTTGGCTATCACCAGAAGCATTTGCATATTTCTTCCTTCCAGATGAGATTAGTAAATTCAGCTAATAATGTTATTTTATGTTTAGTTCACTCTCATTGCCCTGTTCAGCAGGTTTAAAGGGAAGGTAGTTTGATTCACTCTGACTTCACCCAGTCAATGGGATATAGGCCACTACACATCTCATCCTGTAGTAAACATCCAGAACAGGTCAAGGAAATCCTAAAATATCCTCATGTTCTCCTCTGACAGTTAAATGAGCCTGGGATTCCTGGTTAGGATATTGACTATACTTGATAAGCAGCCAAGGTCAAATGAGATGAATCTTGACCCTTCTGGGACCAGGAAAAAAATAATTTCCTGAGTTCTGTGCATAGATTTCAATTTTTCTGACTTCTGAAGTCACATTGAGACTTTACTAATTCTACCACTCACAACTTATATTCACGGGGAAAATCTTCCTTTCTGTTCTTTTTCTTTCTCAAGGTGTGGACTATGAGAGCCAAAAACCAATTGCAACAAACTTCTTAAATGCAAAACATTCTTTTTTTCTCTTATGAGAGATGAACAATTCACAGAATTTCTTACCACATTACACAACCTGTCAGGGACCACTCTCTCCCCCATCCCCAAAATTGACATGAGGTCATATAAAATAACCTGCAGGTGATGGCCATGCCCCCTCCAGACTGCTGGAAATTTTCATAAATTAAACATAAGGAAGAGAAGAAAGGAAAACACCTGGATCAACAACCCAATGGGCAAGAAATTGAAAGGAGATAATTTACCCACATTTTCCAGGAAGCCTTGCTGAGCCAGGAAGAATATTGACACATTAATTTCTATTATAACAGAGGACTGGATGTGAAAATAGTGACTCAGAGGCATTTGAACGTGGGTATTATCACTCAGTTTTCCCATGGGAACAAGCTATCCTGCTGCCTAACTTCCACTCTGGTCAAACAGGAGTCAAAGTTCCTTATCTTTCTTTTAAAATCCTAGCCTACAGTCACAGAATGATCAGTAAATAGTGACTTATGAATATATTATCCCAGTTATTTGTAAGCAGAACTTGTCAGAATATTAAATAAAGGAGCTTTATTCAAAATTAGATGCTATGGCTTTCCTGAGTTGGTTTATGCCTCCCTGTGAAACTAGACTTGGAAGCAGTTTTCCCAAAATTTACTAGATTTTGATATTTTTAGTGTAATAAGTCTTCATTTTAGGAAAACAGGTTAAATAACTGATGTTCTCATAGTTTAGATATAGAGAAAATGACAGCAATACTTTGATCTCAAACTGTGATGAAATCCCAGCTATCACAAGTGCTCACAGCAGCTACTGGAGCACAGAAGTTATCAGTCATCCACTGTTCATCACTAAAAATTTGAACTTTGCATCTTATGCCTGCCAAGAAAATGAAATATTTCATAAACAGGTACCAGACACTTGGATAACAACAGGACTGCACAAGCAGGTTGCATCAACATTCTTAAAAATGAGATTTGTTTATTCCTTACACTTAATACATGAATTCTACTATTCTTCTTTCAGTGGCAACATGGAAACAATACATAAGATTTGAGGGTTTTCCCCTTGGGAAAGGAAGAGTTAGATATATTGGTGTAAACTGCATTTGTTTAATTAATGAATGATTTATTTCTCTACCTATTAAAGAGTAGCAGTCTGAATTCTCCCTGCAAAGGAACAGCTCTTTTCCCAGTTCCCTGTCAAACCAGCGCACAGGTCCAGGCTTTTTCCAGCTGAACACCCTCAGAACCAGGAGTATTTTCTCTCTGAGCTCTCGAGTCCAATGGAATCACATTTCAGAGGCAGAAGAGTGGGATTTCCTCTGCTCAGAAGTGAAGCCTGCAAACCAATACAGCTTTGTCACTGTCAATGCTTGGGCTGAGTCAGAGGCACATGCCTGGGCAAATCCAAGCAATTTACTGCTAGCACTCTTACACTGTGGATTTTACTCCTGCTAGCACAGAAAAACACATGTTTTCACCATATAGAAGGAAATGCCCACATACAGATCACATTACAGAAAGGACAAAAGGCTGGCATCACAGCAGCACAGTCTCAGTGAGCACTGGCAGAGAGAAATTTGGTCACAGCCGCACCAAGGACCAGGCTCATGATGCTTCAGAGATGGTGTGCCTCCTACTTCAGGCCAAGAGAATGGATTTAAAGGCAAATAGCAACACAAGGACAAAGTCATTAGAGATTTCTTTCTCTTCTATCTTCATTAATTCTTCATCAGGAAGAACTTTTTCTGAGGCTCTTGCAAGACCTTCTTCGCTTATCCCCATGTGCTGAGGCCACACCTGGAAGGCTGTGTCCAGTTTTGGGTCCTGCACTGAATAAAGGACGTAGAGGGGTTGGAGGGTGTCCAAGTCAGGGAATGGAGCTGGGAATGGGCTGGAAAACTCCTGAGGGAGCTGGGAAGGGGCTCAGCCTGGAGCAAAGGAGGCTCAGGGGGGACCTTGTGGCTCTGCAAAACTCCTGACAGGAGGGGACAGCCGGGGGGTCGGGCTCCATTCCCAGGGAACAGGGACAGGAGGAGAGGGAACGGCCTCAGGCTGTGACTGAATGTTACTAGTTTTCCATTTTTATTTCTATGTGATCTTATTAACTCATAAGTTTGTTTCTGTTTCAGGCATGTATCCACTGGATGAAAATCCAAAGCTCTGACACGTGTACTCTATTCACTGGCAGTTCTCAGCAAACAGAAAGAAAATACTTTTCAGTTGGACCAGCACCAAAGTTTTCAAATTTTCTAAGGAAAAGACTCTTTTAGTACTTCTGGATTGAAAAAAAACCAGGTAATTTTCATCCTGGCAATTTCAAAATTGGCATTTTGTTTAAATCAAGCTTATAGGTATTTTGTAATGACACAATTGCTCCAAAAGAAAAATAAAGAGACTTCAAGAAGTCTCTGATGTGTTACATCTTTTGCCTGGCAGCCAGCACCTGGATACTTGGCCTTGCACAGTTTTTACATTTATTTGCCAGAGTCCATGCAAATTATTTCACCTCCCCTCCATCCCCCAAATATACACAAGAGCACACAGGAGCTCTGCTTGAGTGCCTATGGCCAGAGGACCTACAAAAAAATGCATGAAAATGGGATTCAGATTTTTCCCAGCAGATTTGGCCTCTGAGGAGGATGAGAACAAATCTGCAGGGGGACCTGATTTTGTCATCCTGAAGCTGGAAAGAAAATTGCACACTCTTCACCCACTTCCTCAGGGGACTGAACTAGTGAGACCTTCACTTTAACCTTCAGTTAACTAATAAAATTCAAAGCAAAACCCACAGATTTGCCTCACAGACCCCAAAGGTCAGCTTGAAAGGCCAAAGTGTAGAGCAGAAATCCCTTAACACCTTCACTGATGCTCTTTTGGGCCCCATGCAGAAATCCTAAAAAGTGGTGCTTGTTGGGGAGCTGGCCCTAAAATCCTGTGTTCAGAAACCCCTTGCAGACACTGACTCACACATGGAGGCACTGGCCTAGCAGGAGGCTGAAACAACTTCTATAATATTAGAGGGATGTTTTGCAGTCCAAAAAACACCTCTGAGTGTATCCATCCATCCATCCATCCATCCATCCATCCATCCATCCATCCATCCATCCATCCATCCATCCAGATATATTTTTATATATATACCTGCCCATAAATATAGGGAGATATGATAGGTGGCTGGATTTAATAAAATTCAAGATAATAGGTTCCTGGATTAGTCAAGCCATAGAAATACCGTTTGGTTTACGTCTGAAGTTCTGTTTTCAAAGGTGCCCAGCAAACTTGTGGAGCTGCTAAAGTCAAATCCAAAGCTTTTGGTGATATGTCCAAGAAAATCCATGTACTGCATTTGTCCTGCATTCATCTTGTTTTTTCTGCAGTTTCTGAGAACCCTGAGTTCATCCCATTCTCTTGTTGATTTTCACTGCCTTTTAAACGTAGTTTTATTGCTTCCTCAACAGTGCCACCCTACCATTTTCTTCTGTTTCCATGTGTAAAATACCATGTGTGGTTTCCCTGCACATATTTTGCAACGAGGAATTCTCTTTGTTCAAAGCCTTTTAGACTTCTGAGCCAGCACCTTTTAAAGGAAATGCTGAGTCTGCTGAGGGCTCATGACTTTACTCAGCATTTCCAGGCACAGTCAGCAGAATTCTCAAACATTTATGTAAAACTTGAGCCTAATGACCAGTTCCCTACAAGATTCTGCAGTTTCTTTATATCAAGAACTCACTCAAAACTCTGAAAATTGACTCTGTGGACTTGCTTTTTCATGAGCACAATAAATTTGGATTGAATGTTGCCATTCCTGAAATTATGAGTCATTACTTTTTACTACACTTTACTGAATTTTGACTTAGCACAACTGTACATGGATTTATGGCACCACCTACTGAAGTATTAGATATTAAAAATGTTAAAATTATGCAAACCAGCTTAAGAATTAGCTTGAAATAACCTTCCTGTTTCACATGTACAAAGTGTAGATTGTGACAAATTTTATAAGCAAACATTATATTGCATTTTGAGCTCCAACATTTTGTTCTGTCCAGTAATTATAAAAACTTCATTTAGTTTTCATTCTTCAGATGAATGAAAAAATATCCAGCTTTGAATTTTTATATGCTGGTCTTCATATGTAACACCTTCCTGCAGAGGGCAGAGATAAAAAATCACCTCCAATTCACTGGCAAATGCATCCCAAATTTACTGCAATTATTTGTAAGAAATATCTGTTTTATTAAAGAAAGACATAGTGAAGATTAAGCATGATTTTAAAAATTCAATTGTGTTGATAAGGTCTGTTATTTCCTAGCCAATTAACAGTTCTAAGGGAAGGCTTCCAATAACTGTGATGTGAATCTACATTCAGTACATTTAAGGAGAACATTAGTATGAATAAAAAGCCTAAAGAATTACCTTAAAGAAAAATTTCTAAGGTGTTTTATTCCTTTTCTCTCCATTTTATTTACAGGCAGCAAGGCAATGATGAATTTTGCTGATGGTCCAGTGATCACTGAATTTAATCCCAAAGCACCATTGCTCATTCTGACGCTGCTCTTTGCCATAATTTATTTTCAATGAATGTTTAAATCAAGGCTTATTTTTGCCTTCTCCCCCTCTTTTTGTTTAACTCAGGTAGCACAGCTTCCTACAGAAATGCCTATATGTTAAAATGTACAGGTATAAATATAAAATACCCTTTTGGTGGTGGTTTTCTTTTTGTTTTGTTTATGTTTTTCTTTATGAGGGTTTTGTTTTTGTTTTTAGTTTTGTTTTTTAAGTAAGGTCTGCAGGCTCCCATCAATATTATGGCATTGATGACCTATAACTATATTTTGATATTTACATTTTTACTCCATAAAGTAAACTGATTTTATTAGTTGAGCTGGTCCTTTGGATATCCTTTTAACCTGATTGCTGTTATGCAGAAAATTTTGTTTTCCATTATAGGTAAATAATTTTGGATTTTAGAAAATTATAAACCTGGTAAGAGTGAGGAAATGCTTCCCAACCAGAGTTGTGCAGGTGTTTAAATAAATTTCAGTAGGGAACCTGGGGACAGATGCAGAGCTCAGGCAGACATAGGTGAAGACACTGTATTTGTTTCCCCACTTGTGTATTCACACAGAGAAGCTTTTTGCATGCTGAGGAAATACAGGTACAAACCACATCACACATCCATTATATTTAGGAAATGTCACCCCAGTATTTGCATAAAACATGGGTTAAAAATGCTGCTTTCTTTGATGTGTGAATTTACATGTCTGGGTGCTGTTGACAAAGGAAATGGCCCAATTCTGTCTTCTAAACCTCACATGAAATTCCAAAGGAAGTGTTTGGTCACCTCACTGGTGCACAGCTGAGTGAAAAATAATCTTGTAACACAAACTAATGTAATGACACTTCTTAAAGGAAAGTCTGTGTGTACAGCAGAGGGAAAATCTAATGAGAAGCAGATGCACATGGAGAGGAGTTTGAGTGAAATGGTGCGTGTGGTTTCACTTTGGGCACGTGTTTCTCTAGCACGTGGGGAGAGGGAGTATATATAGCTATGCAAAGGAAAATATTAGCTGCTGAAAAATGTGCATGCTATGTGGGGAAAAGGAGCTTTAAAGGGGAAAGTATCCAGATGAAAAAGCAAATTCTGGAAGTCTCAGGAGGGCTCAGAATGCTTAAACTACCAGTAATTAATATTTTTTTTTTCATTTTGGGAGGCCAAAACAAATGCCAACAATTTATTTCTGTATCCACAAGACAGAGCTGCAGTTGTGCCAGCTGTGAGCATCTCTGCTGCTCAGTGCAGCATCCAACTGGCAGCAGCAACATCCAAAATCCAACATCCTTGGATGCCACCACTGTTCCAGTTCACCCTCACTCACCCCGGGCATCCAGCACAAAGCTCCACATGCCCAGTCTACAATTCTTACAAACCCAACCACAGCACCAACATCTACTGAGTGCTCAGGAATCCTGGCTGGAAAACCAGGAAAAAACTCCTTCCTCCCTGTAGGGAAGAAAGGGTTTTGCTTTTATGAAAAAAATACAACACTGTTTAAATAGTGTGTTAAGGCAGGAACAATTTTTATGGGATACCATTGGAGTGAATAGAGCAGTGAAATAACATTATCATGGCCATGTCAAGGGAAAAAAAAATTTTGGAGAATAAAAAAGTTTGTCAAAGGGGTCTTTAGGTTATAAATATTTTACTCCCACTGCTGCAGAACTGTACAATATAAAAGGCCTACAGGAAGACGCAACAACTGCAAAGCAAAGGTAGTTTTGAGTTGGGTTTTTTTTCAATTCCCCTCAGAAATGCTCTAATTCTACTACAAATAAATTCTGAGAAATCTTCTGTTCCTTCAGTACACTGTCTCAGCCTGTGGACTGTTGGTGTCCATCATCCAACACGTTAAGAGTCTTCATCCACTGTAAAGATTCACATTATCATGAGATTAAAACTAAGATTTACAATAGGCTGCTTCATCCACATGTTCTATAAACCAGTTTTCTTCCTCTAAAAAGAACTTGAACAACTTGTAGGCCAAGACCAAACAGAAAAAAGTGAGGAAAAGGTGAAAATAAGGGAATATATATATTTATTTTTTGTAGTGGTCTTTCCTGCAGAGGAACTGCTTGCATGGACTCTGAATGAAGCCATCAGAGCACAATAAAGAGTTCAGCTTTTCCTGAACTGGTGTCATTAAAGCCAACAAATGGGCTGGGCTGCTCTGGGAAATTCATTCTGAATATCAGTATGAGAAATCATTGTTTCAGAGCTGCAAATGTCAGTGGGGTCACAGCAAGAAGTCAATGAATCATTTAACATGTGTGCATCAGCATCACTGCCTGTGTTCTGCAGTTGCTTAATTGATTTAATTTCATCCAGTTCTTCTGCCTAAAAAGGTCTTTATTTTTTTTAATGCCTTGCTATCCCTGAATGCAGAAATTTGGCAGGCAGGGCTGCCAGATCCTCTCCTGGAGCTGCAGGGCCAGGATCATTTCCATGCAGGGAAAGGGGAGCACTGCCCACCTGTCTGATGGAAAGGGCACAGCCCATATGCAAAGGGACAGAAGATTTGAAACCCTCCTGAAAACCACCAGCCCCAAGCAAACACAATTGCAATCTCCATTTTCCCTCTGTGTTCCATATCAAGGTCCTCAAAACCAGACTGGGATTGCACCCCTGTCTCCTTCACTTAGCACCTGAGTTGTGTTTTGGAGCAGTTAAAGGGGAAAAAAATTTGCCTTGCACAAACTTCAAAAGCATCAGGAATAGATAGCTGTTTTTATAAGACCTAATAAAAAAATTAGATGCTGCACAATAGAGAATAGGGGTGAGATTAAAAAAAAAATTTTGCAAAAGATAAAAGGAAGCCAAAAATAAAAAAAAAGGAAAAGCTTTTCTTTTGAAAAGTATTTTCAATAGTCTCAGCCTGTGTCTCATTCTATAGAAACACTGAGACATTTTGGGCATTTTCCCACTATTATATGAAAAATAAAATCCCTGAAAGTTCTCCAATTCTTTTAAAAGCTTTAGAATTGGGCCACTGGAAAACAGAAAAACACAAAGGAGCCCCATTGTCTGAAGTAATTAAACAAATCAATCCAGAGTAACTGATTCCTCTCTTATTCTTTGCCTAACTGTTCTTGTAAAAAACATATTTTATCTTAACTTGCATATTGAAGGCAGGATTTTGCCAGTCTAAACCTTTTCTTCTCTATCTTTCATCCAGTGGCAATTCAGCACATAAACACTATTGCTGCTGCTGCAAGGGCCAGCACAAAACCCTCAGGCAGATTTCAGCTGGGGAAGCTGAACATTGTTCCTACACATCCTGTGACTGGGAATGTGGTGCTTTTGGAAAGGGCTGACCAGGAGTGGGCAAAGAAATGCAATGATTTCCAATTGCCTCCTCCCAAAATCTGAGCTTAATGCTTGTGTTCAAATTCAGAACAGGGGCTAATACCCTGAGCTGTTGAATACTCCCAGTGACTTTGTCAAAAACCTTTTGCTATCTTTTACTGTTTGCTGCAGATATATAGAGAAAGAGGAATAAGTATTTGTAAGGATCAATATTAATATATTAAAATCATGCTTGTTATTCCATTCACTGCTGTGGGTATTGCTATCTCCTCCCCAAAAAATCTCTTTATGCCTTCAGGGAAATCTGAAGCCCTCAGCTGGTAGAAGTGCAGTCTCACAGATTTTTCACAGGCAGGCTGTGGGTGAGTGTCTTTGCTTCCCAGTGACTTAGTTTTCTGCTGGAGTTAGAGAGAATGTGTCAGAATGTCCCATTAACCAAAATGCACCATTACCAGGTTACAGAACCCAGGCTGAATGGCCTGCTTGGGTTTAAATTAAAATATCTGGCATGCCCTGAGCCCCTGGGCCAGCCAGGCCAGAGATGGACGTGCTGTGTGCTCCTGGTTGGGCTGGATTTCCTTCCCAACCTTCTCCTTAGGATGTTCTCTTCCCATAAAACACAAATGTTTCTATTCTCACATCTACGTCAATGGCCAGGGATCCGCTCTCCAAACCTGCCCCGTTTCCTCAATGACTCAGCTGCTCAGAATTCCACTGTTTGTGTCGGGAGAGGAGTCCCTGGAGTAAAGGCACCCCCTACACGTAGTGCCTATCAAATTTATGTCATGAAAGGTCAGGAAAAATCACTTACTTCCTTATACACTCCTTTGGGCTGTCCCCTGTGTGCCCTACATCCTTTTTTGAAGTTTAGTTTGTGACACATGACAGTAGGACATGACAGCAGTGGAAAGAGATGGATTTGAACATGGTTTTGAAAAGAGAATTCTACTGATATTCAGATGCACTTGACACTGCTCGGTTTAGAGAGGGAGAAAGAGAAATAACTGATTTATATAATATTATTATTTTGATGTACATTCTCACTTTTTTTTTGTAAAAATGCACTCTCTGTACTTCATGTTCTTTTTTAAATTTGATCTCTTTTTAAATTGATTTCCTCATCTTTAACACACCTCTGCATATCTCAGCAATCTACCTTTTTCAATATAATCTATAAAATTGTATATCAACCAATTTTCCTGATTAATTGGTCAAGGAATATCCCCATTTTATCCAAACCCCTCCTTCACTGGCATTTCCCAATCAATCCCAGCCTAAGGATGCCATTAATTTAAACCCCAACAACTTTGTTACTGAGTCACAACATGACTTTTCCAATTTCTCCCAGTTTTCCCTTCTGAAATTGCAGGGGTTATGAATGCTGATTGTGGGAAAACAAAAGAGAAACATAAATAGAGATATAGTATTATTTTTCCCTGAAATATTATGTTGGAAAGGAAAAAAAGTCCTGGCCTTCAGCTATCTCCTGGAGATAATTGTTGACAGCTTAATAAGAAGCACAGAGGGAAAGAAAAGAACAAAGGTATGTGCTAAGCAAGTCCTCAAGTAAATGAGACCCAGGAGTCCTAATAAATCTCAGTGCTGCCAAAAGATAATTCAGTCCCAAAAAATCTGAAACACCAACACCAGTCCTTCTTTGGTCACATCAGTTGAATTTAAAGGATAAACAAGAGTCCTGAGTTTACAGAGAGCAATTCCAATGTGTGCTGTCATTTCTGTAAGGTATAATGGGCTTTAGAATTGACACACACTGAGGGTTGCCAGCGATTCCTGGTTTATTTAAAGCTTTCTTGTATTTTCCTCACTTTGGTTATCAAAATACCTCCTGCCTTTTAGGACTTAGGAGGTGCTTTTGCACAGGCTGCAAAACGTTTTTATCCAATACCAACTTTGCTGCTCAGAAGGAGGAGTTAAAGCTCTCTGGGGCCTGGCACAGTTCAGAGACTGAGAGGCTGTGCAGTGGGTTTGGAAGTAAATCAAACAATCCCAGAGGGATGAGGCCAGGCCACTGGCAATCAACTCCAACTACACTGTGCAGAAACATGAAAAATATAACCCCCATTTCTCCCTGCTAATCTTTGGGATCTTAGCTAAACACTGACATCTTCTAACATCTTAAAATCCAGCATTCAGTGAAAACATGGCAATAAACGGTGGCCTTTCTTCATTCCCATGTTCATAGACAAAGACAAACATAAATGTAGTCCCAGCCTTAGTTAATGCAGCCAATTTTTCTGGCTCTGCACGATTTTCAACAGAGCAAACCAAAAATCAAATAATTTAGGTTCTTTTTTCAGAGATAATTTGCTCATTTTATACTGTAGGCTATGACTGGTGATGTTCTTGGTCTTTTACCTTGAACACAAACACTTACACTGAGAGAAAATGTGGGTTTTATGGTGAAGGTAAAAGGAGAGCTGGATGCATTTTTAAGAGCAGCTGCAAAATACATAATTTTTCTTTGTGGCAATAAATATTTTCACAAATATCACAACAGTCACTGGCACTTACAATTGATAGTTTGAAAAATAAATTTTTAAAATTAATTATTAATAAATTAATTAATTCTGATAATTGCTGATAAGGGACCTTGCATGTACTTCGGAAACACTTTAAGAAAAGCCTTTTTTTTTTCTGAAAATCAAGGTCCTGCAGCGTTTGTCAGAAAGTGCATACAAAATCAAAATATTGCAACCAGATTTTCCAAGTGTTTGCATGTTCCAATCAAGTGGAATATGTTCTGGTCTATGTGTTCAAGTCACTAACCAATTAAAAGGCTGAGCATCCTGTAGGAAGTGATAAATTACCGACATCCCTGCCCACGTTTGGATGTTGGCATCTAAAAAATACTTCCCTCAAAAATGTTGACTCTTGAGGCAGCCTCTAACCCAGACAAAGCTTATAGGTTTTTATAACACCCACATTGTAGAAGAGCATAGGCAAACATTGAAGTGTGGGAGGTGGTTCATAAAATGAGAAAGAAAAGAAAAATTGGTTTATCCAGGGCTGGAGTACAATAGTGAGGGGATGTTTCCCAGAAATCAGGGGTAAAGCTCTTCCAGCACAAATAATTTCTTCTTTTCCAATATCCCTTTGAATCTAAAAACCCATTAAAGTTTAATTTCACAAATTGTAAACTAAGCCAAAGTTGTTAAAAAATCTCTGGTAGATGAGCAAATATGGCCTCTACCATTCATCATTCTTTTCAAAATGATGGATTTAAATTAAGAGAGCATAAAGCCAAACTCCATGAGAAGGACATTTCATGTCCAATTCTAATATAATCCATCACTTTTTCTGTCTGTAAAATAGAAATACCAAAAATGCTTCAAGGAAAAATCTTAAAAATGTTATTTTATTTGAATTTAGGACAATACTTACCACATGCTGCTGATGTTACTTGTGATGACTGTGCTGAAACTTCAGCAGTGCTGAGGTCCAAAAAAAAAATGGGACTATGGGAGCAACAGGCTGTGTCAGAAAGATCTTAATATGTTATTCAAGGAACAGACTAGGAATGCAGAGAAGAATTTAAGGAAGGGGGAAAATAATCTGTTTACAATGCATTTTTTGTGTCATGTTCTTTGGACAAGAAGAATCCTGGGATGCAAGACCAGAAGGTGTCTGTGCATGAACAGATCATCTTCAGATCAACACAGAAACATTTAATTATGCATTAAATTAAGGTGGTAAACTCAAGTGCCTCCCCCTTGGACAAAAATATCTCCCAGAAGATATCACAAGAATATCTCAAATCATAAAAGTTCTCTTCTTGTTTTCTTCTGCAAACTTGTAACAAAGGATGTGACTTAAATACATTTATTAGACAAAATTTGTTCTGTGCCTAATCTTACTCCAGAAAAGTTCTTTTTAATGAATTTATATAAGGATATATGAAAAAAATGACAGCAGTCATAAACCCCTTTACTGGATGTAAAAATTTGTTATTTGACAAAGTCCCTTATCGCTATCATCCAATAATAATTATCCCAAAGGATCAATATCATGGACTCTGAGTTTTAAAAATATGTCTAGAATTGGGTTCCTGTACCCAACACACAAAAGTTAATTTTGATAAGCTCTCCATAGCACCACCGGTGTCCATAAGAGCTGAAGGATTTCATATCTCTGGAAAATCTCTTTCCTTAAGCTCCACCAATATCCCCATAAAAATAAACAAAGATCTATAAGGAAATGAGGGTTGTAGAATTTGCCCTTACTAGGTGAAGCTTATAGAATAAGCATAATTAATAAACTTGTCCAACTTCAATTGTCCTCATAACAAACACAGCTAATTAACTTCACATTTCAAAAGCACATAAAGGACAGAATTAACTTTTTGTTGAAGTGCATTTTTGTTCTGCAGCACTGCAAAATGGGGGAATAAGAGTAAAAATGTGATAGCTGCAATAAATGTGAATAATCAGTGACAACCATCAAACAATGTGTGGAGGACACAGGCAGGCTGCACTTCAAACTAAAATTCCACAAAGCACCACAGTCTGCACTATGTCTGCATCCCAAACCCCTCCAAAGCTAACACACGCCATTAATCATCCTTGGCCATCCACTATAACCTGCAGAGTTTGTATTCCAGTGAACTGGAGACTTAAATATAATAAAAATAAAAAGTAGGCTGGAGCAGCAAAAATACCAGAGGCCAAAAGAATAAATAAAGCACAGTGACTCCACAGCCCAGAACAAAAACCCCTGACTGCTTAATGAGCCAAGTAGTGGCCTCGACTATATGTACATGTATTTTTCATTATAAACTCATTAAAATTGAGTTCACATAAGTTTTCTATGCAAGACAGTGGGGTTGAAGTAGAACAGATGAACATCCCATAAAAATATTTTAAAGCACTTCAGGAACATGGCTTGTCACAAGCAGCTTACTTGAGAGGGACATAATTGATAATTAACATATAGATGTTGAAAATGGGATGGCTCATTAAGCTTTAAGCTTGGAAATTTGGTGTACTCTTGATGAAATCTGACTGTGAGCAGTCTCATTAGTGTAATGCTTAATTATAGTATCTGTAAAAATCAGAAAGGTATCATTTATACCAGAAGAATTTACCTTAAATTACACAAGAAACAAGGTGATATTTAAATAAAAAAACTTCTTTATACGTGAGACCATCTTAACTGTTCAAAAAGGCCATCATGAGTTTATCACACAAATTCTCCAAATTGCACATTTTAAATAATCTACATTAACTGGAAACAGCGAAAATATTTTCCTTTTTTTCCCCCTCTCAATTCTCAGTGCTTTACAGGAAAACTAGGCCAAAATACTGCAAATACTATAAAAATATGATTTGCATTTTTATGTACTTGGCTGTAGCAGACTGCAATTGGAACACAAGATTTCAGCCCATTAAACACTTAGATCAATCCTCAGTCTCAGGCACAAAATATCAACTCAAGGCAAAATTCACTGGGCAAACAAAAGATCTGTTGAAAAATTCCCTCTCCACAATGAGGATTTTGGCAGAATTTAGGCAGCATGACAAGCCTTAGGTGAGCCTCCTGCACAGACCTGGAATTTGCCTACAATAGGAAGAAAAATTTTCCTTTAAGGAATGTGGAAATGTGAGACAGAGGTGGAAATGGACCTGGAGCTGAAGAGAAGCTTCCACTGTCTTATCTTTGCACATTTGGCAGAGGGATTAAATACATGCATAGAAATTTGGCTTTGTTTGCCTAAAATAGACCCACTTTTCTTCATGCTGGTTTCTGTTTCAAGGTGGAAAAGGTAATTTACTCCTTTTTTCAAAGCAAGGGAACTTCAGTTGTATTTAAAAAAAAGTCACAAAGAATCTGGTTTATAGATTAGAAAGGAGATTGGATTTTCTTAAAACAGTTGAAATTATTACACATAGGGCTTTGCTTCAGATCCTTCTTTCTGGGAATTATATTGGCTGCTGCCAAAATCAAATCTGTTTAACTGGTTAAGCTAAGAACCTAAATCAGTGCAAATGAGATCAGTTTATCAGGGTTTAATAGCTATAACACAGGCAGAGAAATAAAGAAATAAAAACAAACTCCTTCTCTTGAAACACAATCTTCCTCCCACCTTCATTTAGATGCATAGCCAAAATACTTTTCATTTTTCAACTCAGGAAACATTGTGGGCCTCATGTTAAGTGGGCAGTGCTTCTTCCAGATCCCTTTTTTTGAAGTCCACGAGGAGCTCTGATCCAAACAGGGTAACTTCCCCACATTGTTATGGCTGCTCCTCAGAATGTTGAGGAAAAGTCCAATCCTGGAAGATCTGCTTTGGAATTCAAACCCCATTTGAAAAAAATGGCATTTTAAAGCAATATTGGGTGAAATTTTATTTCTCAAAATGCTGTAGGTGACCCTGCCTTGGGAAGGGGTTTGGACTAAAAGACCTCCGGAGATCTTTTCCAGCCTACACTATTCAGTGCTTTTCTGATTCTGCCAAAGAGTGGGACACAAAACCACCCCCCCTGAGAACTTGAAAAGGGCTGGGGACAGCCAAGAATTGGATGCTACTGGAAAAAGGAATAGAAAAATCCATTCCTGGGGTTTTCTGTGCCTTCACAAGAGGAGAAAGGAACATTTGAAGCCAGATCTAGAAGAGGGCATGGGCAGAAGATGAGGGTGAGACACACTCCATGAGTGGGTAAAAAGAAATGGTGGGGAGATCTGGATTTTATCCCACTCCCAAAAAAAAATTAGTACTAATATGAAAAAAATATTATATTGGTGAAAGATTTGAAGGTGCCCTGAAGGTAGAAATTGAGGGAAAATATTTTCAGATCAGATATTTTATTTTGTAGGAAATATTTCCTTCTTGCTTTATCTCAAGTTTAGGCAAATAAAAATGTAGGCATTTTGACTTCACCAAGAATACATTGAGTATGTGCTTCCCAAATAAAGGAATTCAACAGGTCTGAGGCATATTATTTCAGGCAAATTTTTTTGCTTCATGCAAAATTTGCATTGCTGTAGTAGGAAAAATAAGTTCTGCAAAGGATTATTAATTTTTCTCATTACACTGATTCAACTGCTCTAGCTTTGAAAACAGGAATCTGGAATTAAGTGAAAGTGTGAGTTGATTTTAGTCAATATTAATGTCTCAACATACTGAGTGATTTCAAACTCACACAATATCTCCCCTGGCTGATTTTAAACATGAAGATATTTTATAATGTTATTCATATTAATGTTTTTATGTTAAGAAATATAAGCTGAATACTTATCCAAATTCTCTTTTCAGTTACACACAGATTTAGAAATTCAGCCATCCAGTCTACCAAATAATTCCCAAGAAAAACTTGCATCCACACAGCAGCTGCTTAACTCTTAATAGCAATTATTTTGTGCTTTAAGGAAGAAGTTCAAAGCTGTCCTCCCCACAGCAGAACAATTAACAACATGTCAAACATTCACTTCAGTCATTAATCCAGGAAAGGTAGTAAATTTAAGCCTCATAATTGTCTTCCTCCTGTCAGTGCTTCCACTGGATGATTCTGTAAGTAAAAGCATTTTGGTGTCATCCTTTTGGCTTCTGTCACTTTGAACCTTTTATAAAAAATGTATTTTATGCAGAAAAAATACTATATTTGTTTTGAAAATAACAGCTGTTTTCATGCAATTATGCACAGATATTCCAAGTGAATATTTGACAAGGACATAAATAAATGTACTGGATTGAGCCAATCAAAATTTTGGCTGTTTATGTATTGCAGAACTGTAAACAAATCATATAAATAACACCTGATTTGTTAAGGTAATAAATAGGTAAATAGGTGAAAAACGATAAATCTACAAATGAAGAGATTTTGAATTACACGTTCTAAAAAATCAGCTAATGAAAGCATTAAGGAAAAAAACCCAGTGTATTTCTTTTTGAGGATGAATTTATTGCACAAGCTCAAATCCAAACTCTAATTACTCCATGTGTTTTTAGGGAAGATGTTAATTGAGGTTTGTGTCTATTAACAGACACAACTCAGCTCAGCTCAGCTCCCCTGACAGAGGCACTGGTGTCATTTGAGACACCCAGAGGATCTCAGATGTTACCCAGAGGGTGGCAGATGAGAGACAAGACCTCCTTTTGACCTGGCAGCTGGAGCCAGGGGTGTCCCCAGAGCCTCTCAAGTGGCAGCAGAGATTTGGGAACTGGATTGTGCCAATGAATTCTGAAATTTTACTTTGATAAAGATTACTCGAAAGAAAAAGTTCCCTCTTTGGGTATTGCTACAATAGAAAAAAAAAAAAGCCCACAAACCCCATGTGAATGTCAATTGAAATAGTTCAAAATTTTGTTTGAAGTCTGCCCCTTTGAAGTCTTTGGGGTTGGGATTGCCATAGATCCACTTTTAACTTTACAGGGTAATGCCTCTCCCTTAAGGCAGTGGCAGAGCTGTCCCGAGGAAAATAGAATTCAATGGATGTTCAGGAATCCATGGGATTTTTACCAGATATCTCCCTGGAGGGAGTTTTACCTGATGGAAGGCCTCAGGAAAAGATCTGGGGAGGTTTTGGTATCTTTGATCATTATTTTGCTTCTTTCCTGAGTTTTCTACAACTCAGGAAAGAAGCAGTGCCCAGTCCCTTGGTGGTGTTAACAATGTTTGAGCCATTAATTATTTCAGCATCTCACAGTTATTGAGGGAAATTGCCACATAACTGAGCCAGAGTTAGCTGTTCCCAACACTCCTGTAGGGGCCATATCTCTTCAACATGTCCCATACCCTTGGCATGAGCAAACAGAACCCATATGTGAAAATGATGACTTCACATCTGAGCAGGCTGTCATTTCTACAGGCATCAGGCCTGTGACTTCATCCTTCCCCTCTGACATTGGCAGGGCACCAGAAGCCCAAAATATGAAACACTCCTCTGAAATAAAATCCCACTGAAATGGTCTCTTTATGGCTTAAAAGAAAAAACAGAGTATGCAAAGCAGAAACAAATGGGACATTCATACTTCTGTCCAATGGCAGAGCTCCTTTATTCACCAAGATTATTAGGAATCTTGTCCAATTCTGCAAATATTATGAATATTGAATTCCAGATCAGCCAGGTAAGAGTATTTTTATATTAAAATAAATGTGCACTTGTATGACATTTGGACATCTCTGACAGATACAAATGAGGCATTAATAAAGTGCTTCTCATTCTCAGCTTTAAGCAATGACATTTACAGGTGTAATAATTCAAAGTTTTGACATGAAAAAGCACATTGTTAACATGAAGGAAAAGTGCATCCACACATGAATTTCAGCAAGATTTTCTGCACTAATGACCTAAACACACTAACATTAGCACAAGTGATGTAGTGTTAGGTTTCCACCAGGATAAACGTGACAGAATGGGCAAAACCTCACTTAATGCCACGAGAGCATTGCTCAATTCGTGCTTCTAATCTGTGAGGACATTACATCATGAGTCACTCAAAGGAAAGGGCAGAGTTTCCTATCAAGTCCATAACAAGAAGAAAGTGACATTTAGAAGGCAGAATATGGGAATTGTATCTCACAGGTAGAGTTCTTTTTGTTCTCATGAGAATTATTTCTTTTAAATAAAACAGAAAATTCCGGAATTCTGTCCCACTAGCTGAAAATTGTTAAGCTTGTTTCTTAAAGGTTTAGGGGATCTAAATAGAAGTAGCACTGACAAAATGTTATCTCCTTATAGGTAATTCATGGAAGGGAGGTTCTCTGGGGTTATTTTTAGCTGTTGTTTAAATACAACATGTACCCTTCAGTGCATCTGAACAGCAAACCCTATTACAGTGTGAAAAATGTTTTAAAGATGATGCCAGGCCAGTATTGGATTCCCTAGCACTGATTCCACACAGATCACCTTTTATTTACATGGACTGAACACTTCTGGTGTCACTGAGAGACAAATGGAAGTTGGACCTTGTAAAGATCATAAAAAATCTGTGTCCTGTTCTAAGCATTTAAGCACTTACAAGATTTTATAAACACAGTGAGCTGGGGTTTTTAAAACACTATTCCACATCAGCACATGACTTCCCATCTCCTCTCCAAATGTGGGTCATTGTTGCACTTTCAGCCTGCCCCTGGCTAAGTTTGCCACTGTGGAGTTTTAATAACACCAAAGTAATTGCAGAGGATGGAGATAAATGTGATTATGTCAATTTTGTAGTGGATTTAAATGCTGAAACGAAGCACTGTAGAGAAGATAATCAAAAGTTTATTGAAACCCAGAGCATCCTTTTCTGTGCATTCATTGCCCACATCCCGCTCCATGGTGTTAGGAGACGAACAGATTGCCAAAAGCTGGATGAGAGCTTCAGTGCTGAGCATGGGAATCAAAAATGCACCTGACTCTTGTCTGTCAAACAAGGATTTAAGAGATCAAGACAGCAGCAATCTGATACCTACAGAGCACCAGGCATTCCCTTCCCTATAGAGAATATCCATCTATTTGAACAGTGACTCCACAGAACAAGTTAAGGGCCCTTAGATCTAGAGGGTCAGCCAGACATCCATAGTTTGGCTTTGGCTCACAGCAACTGGGAGATAGAGCTGAGATTTAACACTGTGGTGCTTACCATAACAACTTTTCTACTCCAGATTGCATTTAAACATCTTGGAACAATGAAAAATAACAGCCCATGCACTCCTACCCTGCTGCTCAGCGATGTTTTTGTGCCAAACCTTAGTTTAGTTTTGCCTCAATGCCTTCCCAAGCTGTCAGGACTCATTGGGGTAGGAATAAAGAACCTACAAATTGGGCAGGGTGGTTTCCCTGCATGCCAGCAACATCACAGAGCTGTATCAAGCTGTATAAGAAACAGGGATGATGGCACAGGGACTTTGTTCCCACTTAGAATTTCATAATTTCCTGACTTTTGGCTTGGGATGCAGACAATTTAAGCAGCCCTGGCTTCCTGGCACCCCAGGAGCAGGCGCCAGCCCTGTGGCATCACTGGGACAGGGGACAGCGGGTGGGACATGAGGGACAATCTGAGGGTCTTGTGAAGGCTGACCTAGAACAGAGGCTGGATGGAGTTACAGAATAAAGCAGGGGTTTATTTAAGGCCTCAATGGATCACCTTGGGCAGCACCAGAGCCCAGCCAGGGCTGCACCCAGGATGAACCAAAATGGCCCCAAAATGCACGAGCGCTCACAGGGTCTCTCCCTTGGATCAGTTCTGCTCCATTTGCACCTTGCAGTTCATTGTCCCATTCCAGCTTTAGCCCAGGCAGTCCCACCCTGCTTGTTTTTCTCTCTCCAGCCCACGGGGTTTGTGCTCTGGGCTGAGATTTGGATCATTTGTCGTTGGTGCCCAGCTGGAGCAGGAATTGTTCTGTCTCCCTGCTCTGTGCACAGAGCTCACCATCCCCTGATATGAAGCCCAGACCCACACACTCAAGCAGCACAGAATGTGATAAATATAAAAGCTAAAACCAGAGGCATCAAGGTCCAACAGCCTGTGGGCTTGCTTTGAGCAGAGTGCCCTCTGAAGATGGCAGGAGGCATTTCTTCAATTCATAAGTAGGATTTATGATAATAAAAGGCAAAATGGACAATTTGTGCTGAGTAGAGAATTCTTTGGGGCTAAGATCTGGAGGAGAATACAAGCTGTGGAAAACAGATTCAGAAGGAGAACTGCCACACTAGAGCAAGCATCTTCCTTTTATAAATGATTTTTTAAACCCTTTTGAACTCCTGTTCAAATCATCATGCTTCTAGGACAATTCCTTGCTCACACGGAGCCTCCTGAGACTGTGTGCAATTACTTTTCAGTGCCTAAGTGCTTTGCAAAATTAAAATCCTAGAAAGGATCTGGCTGTTGAATTTGTCAAATGCACCAATACAAAACCACCCAGCCTCATTTTCTGGCCCACACATGTCCGTATATGGTTAGAAACGGGATTAGATTTTGCCAGATGACTCAGTTTAACAACTTCCAGGACTAAAGCAAACCAGCATCAGATTATAATGCTGATTTCCTGAATTTAATCATGAAAAGGAACTGGTTCATACAAATCATCTCCCTACTGGAAATTACAGAATAACTCTCCTGAGGAGCTGGGGGAGGTTAAAGCAAGGGTGGAACACTGAAAATGTACAATTTGTATGATGCAGGGAGGAAGGAAATGCAGCATTTCTGGAGTTCTGTTTAGGATTGGGAGGGATTAATTCTTCCTGTCAACTCCCTCGCCCCTTTTTAAAGCTCATTAATACCTTTGCCAGTAAAGCAGGGCTCTTAAATACTTTCAGAACTGACACAGTCATCCTGTGTCTATCTCACATGGGGCCTGAAAAGCACAAGATTCCAGGTCTGCTTTTAAACACAGAGCACATTCCCTCTCCCCCCTTCCCCAAAGATAAAGAAGTACTTTAACATGGAAAAAGGCAGAACAAAGGGAGAAATCCACAATAATTATGTAATTACATTTCTTTTTAAGCTTCAAAATTCAGAATATCCAGGAAGACATCTGTGTGAAAATATACAAGTTAAGCAGCAATGACTCAATAATTAATTAGAATTGCAAACTCTTGTAAGAAAAAGAGTTAAGCTTAAAAGCTTAAAAGCTTAAGCCATGTGAAAATGAAAAGTGGATTCTTCTTAAAAAACCCCAAACCTCTAGATTCCATACTGTGCATTTTTACACGGACAAATAAAGACAAATTCAATAGAAGGTCCCACTGAGTAGAAAAGACCATGTTTAAGTCAGCATAAGTGTCCTTCCCTGGCCTTGTCTCTCTCCCAAAATCTGAATGAGTATTGAGGAGTTACAACCACACAAATACAGACTTGGCCTGCCAGCAGGAAGCACTTTTGCTTTAATGGCATTCACATTCCCATCAGTGAAATTATAGAGCTGTGTAATCTGGTCTCCCCATGGTTATTTTTTATTATTATTATTTTGGAATGGGTTCAAGGGGAAAGTAGGTCAGGACTCTTGAAGAGTGATTGGCCTGCATTTTGTACATTTAGCAAATTTGGTTGCCTAAAAGAATCACTGTCAGCAAAATGTTCTAGTTGCAAGGTCATCCTTACAAAGCTGCAACAACTCTGTTTTAATGCAAGTGCAGTGGATTTGCCATATAAAATAAGAAAATATGGTTCCACTTGCAGCAATCCCTTTCCTATAGCACTGTCATACATGTAGTAAAACAAAATAATATGAGGAAACGAATGAAGTAGAGAAGCCTTTGGAATTGGACAGGATGCTATTTGTTATGTGGACCTGGCCCAGCCATGAGCTCTGGGAGCCCAGAACCCGCCATGGCTGATCCCAAGCCCCATGGGCAGCAGGAAAGGGGGGATTCTGCCCCTCTGCCATGGGGCCCAGCACAGGGAGCAGCTGGAGCTGCTGGAGAGAGTCCAGAGGAGGCACCAGAATGATCAGAGAGATGGAGCAAAGGCTGGGAGAGCTGGGAGTGTTCACCCTGGAGAGAGAAGGCTTCCAGAACCTAAGGAGAGATGGAGAGACACTATTTAAAATTGCCTGGAGGGACAGGGCAAGGGGAAGTGTCTTCAAACTGGAAGAGGGGACCATTAAATGAGATATTGGAAGGAAATTCTTCCCTGTGAGGGGGGGAAGCCCTGGCACCGGCTGCACAGAGAAGCTGTGGCTGCCCCATCCCTGGAAATGTTCCAGGCCAGCTTGGATGGGGCTTGAAACACCTTGGGATAGTGCAAGGTGTCCCTGCCATGACAGGATGTTGGAAATGGATGAATTTAAGGTCCCTTCCAATGTAAGCCATTCTGTGATAGATTTTAGGCTTGTGACTCTCTAATGATTTCTCCTGCTGACCAGAAGCTGCAGGATATTGCCCAGCAATCTGAAAAGGGAAGTGCATTGATCTCAATAATTCAAGTTCAGCTCACACAAAAGCAAAAGACAAATATTCCAAACACACATCCACAAAACCATCCACAGCAAACCAACCTCACATGTGCCAAACAATGTAAAGACCAAGCGGGGAGGGAATTAGAAGAATTTTTGTTCTTTTGGACAGGTACAATACAATGAGAGTGCTTGGAAGGCACACAACAGAACCACCAACAGAAAAATCCTGTGAAAATGATGATGCTTGAATCTGTGCTTTCTGATTTCTTATGACCTCAAGCTATGCTGTATCACAGAGTGTTGATGTTTTAATGTCTCTAAATCCACATTAGCAGCAAAGAATTTTAATGGACATTTGTCACAGCATTCCAGCATTTCAGGCAAAACAGCCACTGAATAGTTTCATTCAGCTACACATGGGCCACATGTGTGCCTTTATGAGCACATCACCCAAAATGGGCATGGAATGATGATGAATTTGTGCTGGATTGCCCTGCTATGCTGTGTGAAATCTTGTCAAAACCTTGAATTATGTCCATTACTGCTTCCTGTAAAAGTATAGCTCTTGGCAAATACTGACATCACCAGTGCCACATCTCCAGCTAGACCAAACAAGGTTAAATTGCAGAAAAAACAACAAATCACCACCAGCCCCAAACTTAGGTGAAAGCCTACAAACAAACTTACTTGTGGCTTTGCTTTTCGTGTAATTTCAGCAGCACAGCTCGCTGGTGACAGGTTGTTTCATTAACTGCTGATTTAAAAAAGCTTTCAGAAAATGGATACGCAGCCTGTGTTTAAATTTGGTTCTTGCTTTTACATGCAGGAAAAGTAATTACATGTATCAGGTAAACATTGTCTGATACTGAAATGAAACACCCCCAGGACAATTGGATAATATAAACTCTCTGTCAGTAGGAGAAATGTGAAGGCTGATTTGTGAGCACTCAAAAAATTTGCTGTCTTTACCTTGGGGCTGGAACAAATATTTTCAAGCGTCACCAGGCTAGAGGAGAGATGGAGAAAAGAGAAACACGGAGAAGTGCCAGCAGGAAAGGATTTTTTGGGAAAGTCATGTTGAAGCTGAGATGTGCAGATGGAAGAGCATGACAAAACCTGCTGGTTCTTTGCTGGGAATGAGGACATTTGGCCAGTGATTTGCTCTGGCATGAGGTGAAACTGGAAGTAAAGATAATGCCCTCAGCAGCATGATTCCCAGTGTACCAGATTCTGTGGGTAGGAAGTTTTGAATGAGTTTAAACAGTGCACAAAGAGCTGCAGAGCCAAGCAGCCATCCTACAGCAGGCTCTGTGTCCATTAGAAAGGCAGAACTCTCCAAGTTCCTGAGGTGGGGAAGTGAAGAGGGAGGTTCTGGGCTCTTCTCCCTTCTCCCAGTGGCAGGAACATGGGAATGGTTCAAAGCTGTGCCAGCGCAGGTTCCCACTGGACATTGGAAAGCGCTCCTTTACTTCCAATTCAATTTCAATTAATACTTTAATATGCTACCAAAGCACACACCTCCCAAGGAATAGATCAGACCATGTGCATGAGCAGGGGATTTTCCTGGAGCACCAGAACAGCCTCTGCTTCTCAAGCAGCTGCAGAGTCACGTTCACTTTGCTGCTGAGTCCTCACTGCGGCAAGACCACGATTTCATGGGAGAGGTGCACAAAAAGAAGCCATTTGGATAAATACTTATACGACTCGATAAGTTTCTTTTGATTTTTATGCTTTCCCTTACTACTATGCTTTATCTTACAGAGAGGTGGTAATTTTTGTCATTGGTTGATGCTTAGCTATGATTTTCCTTTCCATGAGCTCTTTGTGTCTTTTGCATGATAAATCATGGAAACTTCTGTAAACATGACATGTGTTCAGCATGAGCTCCTGCTGCTCTGTGGAAAAACACCATTCTAGACACAGCTACACAATATTTATATTTATCATGTTAGCAACATCCAACAGCATTGCCTGTTGTGACTACAAAATCTGATTAACACAGAACTGGGGGTAGCATTGAGGCACCAGTCTACCTTCTCTCATGGCTCTTTATAGCCAACCCCTCATGATGTTCTTTGCCAGAAACCCAAGACCTTGCAGCAGAAAGTCCCATTCCTGAGCAAATTTTAGAGGAAAATACCCCTCAGCAGGTATAAGCACAGCCCCAAGCAACTCCCAGAGAGCTGCCAGCTTGTTCCTCACACCTTCCCACTGACTCCCTGCTGCTGTCACTCTCCAAATACTCTCCCTTCAAATCTAGAGGCAAAGAAAGTAGAAATCTTGGTGTTAGAAGTGTTTCACTACTTTTCTGGACACTCTTGTCAGACCTTTCTGTAAAGGGCCTTGTGCCCCACTGGGATATTCTGGAACAGTGACAATGCAGGAATTAAGCTCCCACATGCAGAAAAGTGGATCTATTCCTGATTTACCCACCAATAAATGCTCTTAATTACCTCAAAGATCCCAGATACTGCAGGGTTTTGTTTTTGGTTTTTTTTACATACTCTTACAGTAGTTTGACACATTTATCAAAGAGGTTATTTCACCCAAGTTAAGCTTGATGGATTTAAGAGAAGACAAAGAGCAAAGCAAAGAGTTCAGGGGGATTTATTTCCTCAGAAACCAAATCACATTGATTTCATCCACAGAAAATGCTCGTGCACCCCCCAGATTCTTTAAACACAAAGAACACACGTTGCACATGATGTGCTCCCCTTATAGAATCCACAGCCCTGACAAATTACAAATTACAGTGGCACTGACTGGGCTTCTGGAAGGGTTCCAAGCAGCAATTCCTGACATTTCACCCACACTCAGAGCCTGGATGGAGGCTTCATTCCTGAGGCTGTGCTGCTACAAGCTCCTTGGAACAGGGCACCTCCAGCCTCCCTCCAGGAGCCGCAGCGTCCAAGCTCTGCTCAGCCTGGGTGACACTGCACAGGCGCTCACTGCACACTCTGCTTTGCAAAAACAACGCAGCTGCCCCGAAAATCTCCAAGGCAGGAGCCCACATTATTTTAAGAAACATGAGACTGAGTGAAGAATGTGGCTTGCACAGCTGAAAATGAAGTCGGTCTATTTTGAAATGTAGCTTATGTAAATAAAATGTTTGGCTTCCTTACATTTTTCTACTTAAATTCCTGCAAGAGTCAGTGAATTCGGATGATTGCTGGTAGAAAGTCCAAATTTTTCTAATTGTCTTTTAAAACTGAGACTTAGGTGGACAAACACTGCCCCCCCCAAAAAAAAACCCAAAATGCCCCAAACAACCCAACAAAACCAAAACCAAACCAAACAACCAACTAACCAACCAAAAAACCCAAAAACCAACCCCCCCCCAAAAAAAAGCAAAAAATCACCCCAAAATTCCCCAAAACAAACAAACAAAGAAAAAAAAAGGAAAAAAAAAATCAAATGTCTTGGTTATTTGCCAAAAGACTTGTTACATGTGACTAATTTTAAATAACCTTAACTGTTTTCCTAGATAATGCTAATAATATTTGAGCTTTAAACTTCAGTAACCGTGGAAAACAGAATAAAAATTTAAATATATTCTTGAAATAGCTGTTCTGGATGTCTAAATGTGAAGCTGGCAAAACAGTGTCAATTCCACTGAGATTTTATTTACACAGGATATTCCTATTGTAGCTAAGTATCTCCCTTGATTCCTTAATTTGTGTTTTTTCTAATCTTTAGCTCTCAAAACAATGTAAAAAGGACTCTAAACAGCACTAAAGGCATTTCCAGAGATACTGGTAGCATAATATTTAAGTAATGGGTGGATTATGGTATTGGAAAAGAAAAATCATAGATAGCTTGGAGATACTTAACATGTGTAAGATTTTTTTTTCTCTGTACAGTCATATTCTAACATTATATTTATTCTAACATTATATTACCATTTTTTTTTACCACAACTGTACATAATTAAATCAAGTCTCTCACTTGTTCACATCACAACCTGTCTGGATGATTTTCAGAAGAAAATCCTTTTCTCTGCTGTGATTTCAGAATCAATATCCATTGTTATGCACAGAAGTAACAAACAGAATGATACCTCTTTTAAATATATTTTTGCTTCTTTCCATGTTTATCAGGCACTGAAATGCACAGCAGATATTTTGAGACACAGCTCAGGAGGGAAGGAAGAAAAGTTATTGTCTTTTAGATCCTTTCAGATTTAAACAATCAGATCAAATATTCCCATTCCACCTCAAAAGAGACAAATGGGAATGAATCCAAAGATTATTAACCAAATCCAAAAAATGACAAATCTAGTAGGGTATTTAAATAGATTTTAAAATCTGTTTTACACAGCACACAGTAAACCTCTGGGAATTACTGCCTCAGGAAACTGAATTATTATCAGCAGGTTCAAAGAGGGCTTGGACAAATTCATGAGCATTAGTTCCAGACACAGAAACTAAGGGGACTGAAAAGCAAGAAACCCTGTCCAGTTCCTTGGCAGGGACTTGAACAGCAGCACTGGAGAGGACAGGAATCCCAGTTCAAAGGGAATTTCAGTTAAAAGGTCATGCGAGTCCATTAAATGGAAAAAAATATGTGTAATTGTGCCTCCAAATGAAACAAGCTGCTGATAGAAGTTCCCAAAGCTAAAGACATAAAGCAGGTGTTGTCAGCTCATGTTTTATCTCCAGAGGTGTGTAAAATGGGGACACAGACATCCAGGCAGCAGAGCAGTAAAAAACCAAAACCTGTCAGTTATTAAAATAAATCTATCTTCAGTTTAAAATTTATCAACAAAGGCTTTCTTTTTTAATCTGAGAAACTCATAGAAGAAAAATTTAATTCAGGGACTGAACTGGGATAATTAAATTCAGTTTTATCCTGGCAGTAGATTTTGTAAATACTTGAAAAGGTCTTCCAGTGCTTCAGTTCCTCACCTGCAAAATGACACTGAAAATCCTCATCTCACAGCCAAGACAGAAATTCCCTTTAATTTCTGCAAAGCAAAGGTAACACAAGGTTGGGAAATTGTCGAGTCAATGGGACTGGGTTCAGTCAGATTGAACAAACAAGATCTGGAGTGTTCCCACTTCCAAACTGTGTGTCATGCACTGAGTTTATCTTCACCGCCAGGAAACTCCTTAGGTTTTCAGCTGCAGAGGTTCTGCAGCCAATGCCATAGAAATCAAGGTTAAGATATTGTGTTTAAAGGGCACTAAATGTCACAGCAAGGCCATTGGCTCGGCTTGAAGCACTGCAACACAAGCAGACATTTTTCAGGTGGTTCCTTCAGATACAAAAAGCAAATTTTTAATCCAAAGAGCATTGGTGAGAGCCAGGATCTCAAAGGACGTGCACCTTCAAAGGTCTCCCTTTGGATGACTCCTGTAGGGGAAGGGGACGTGAGGTAATGGCCCAGGGACTCAGCCATAACCTTGTGATGGATGTGCTTAGACCTTGCTTTTATAACAAACTCCTCAAAGAAACCCAGACACTAAAACTCAAAATAGCCAAGAAGACTGGAATGGTTAACTTTTCAAACAGAGGAAATTCAAATTGTCAGTGGGAAACGGAATGGAAATCAGAAGGACTTATAGACAGCTTTTCCTATCCCATTGCAGGTATTTTTCTCCCAGGTAGTAGATCCGCAGATTTCTGATTTGCATCACTCTGTACCCTCAGTTCCAGGAAGGTTTTCATGTTCCTTTTTAAGGCCACTTGGCAGCCTGCAAGGTGCCTCAGAAACCTGCCCACCATTGCACCAGCTCCATGAGCCCTTAAAGGAACTTGGCAGGTTTATGAATAAAAAAGGCAGGTAAAAAAAACCAACCAACCAACCAACCAACCCCAAACCTCCCCCAAAACCCCCATATATATATATATATATAATTTATCTAGCAAGAAAGAGCACAGTGCTATTTTATTTACCTGTGAGATCCTATAATTAATTTTAATGCTATCATACATTGGCTTATATGTATGACAACTACAATAGGCAGGTCAATGAGTCAGAAATTCAATGAGGTGACCAGGCAACACATTTCTTATGAATCTTCTCTTTTTCATCTGGAATTATTAATTTTCTGCATTGCTAATTCCTGATACCTTATGGCAAAAAACTCTGAATAACCCTATATATAAAAATTTGTATTAATATCCTCATTATTTAAGCAAATAACTTAATCAGATATCAGCAATCCCATTTGTTGTTGTCACAGTACTTCTCTGTGTCATGTACATGTTTTTCCTAGGGTTGTATTTCAGAATAATGGATATACATTGAATAATGTAAAATGTTGTTCTTCCAGTAGAGTTTGATCAAATATTGTGGGCTTTTATCAATAACTTACTTAGACTTGTTTAATTATTTTCCATTATTTGCATTAGTAAAAGAGATAAAATGTATCAAAATATAAAGGTTTTTTTCCCATGCTTTATCTCATTAAGTTTTAGGGAAACATTGCTTTATTATTGTGCATAAACTGAATTAATTTAGTTATCATCAGCTATAGAACACACAGCTAGTGTCAGATCCTGTGATATGAATGAGAACAGCCAGAAGCCAACACAGAGCTGGTGACCTCAAGGAAAACTACAACCAAAATGAGTTGAAAATGTGGGAATCAAGTAATAATTCCAAAAAGGATGAAGCGGATCCTGACCTGAGGTGAATCCTCAGCCTTAGCCTGAGGGATGAGGGTGGGTTAATGCATCCATGCTGCAGCTCAGGCAGCTGAGGGACACCCAGGGCAGTGTCTTGGCCAAGGAACTTGGGGGAGAACTGGGAGCTGAGCCACAGCAACATGAGAGCTGAGCCGCCTCCTTTTCATCCTGCAGAAATCCTGGAGGGTGGAGTGAGTTATTGAGGTGAGTGGACAGAGCCTGGCAAAAAATGCAGAGGAGGTGGCTCCTTCTCATGTTGTGTCCCACAGCTTTCCCAAAATGAGCTGTCCCAGCAGCTCCTGTGTAGAAAATTGCAGCGGTCATGGGAGCATCATGGTGCTCTGAATTCATCCCTGTGGATGGTGCCCAGGAATCAGAGCAGCAATAGAGGAACAAGAGCCCTTCAGGTCTGCACATCTTTTATTGAGGGGCACAAAGGACCCCTCATGCAGCAAGGTCCCTTGGGAGGGTCAGATGTACCCTGTGCCTTCTGATGGGCTCACAAACTGGTGGCCTGGTGTAAATGAAGAGAGGAAACCCTTTCATAGGGAGACAACAGCCTCAGGCAAAGGAGAGTGAAGGAGCTGCCCAGCAATCCTCTGCTGGGATCAGTCTGCCACTGCTTCCCACAGCTGGCAATTCTGGTTTTGGGAATAAGCCAAAGGCCAGCCAAGCCTAAGACCAAATGATTTACAGAGCAGGACAAAATTCAGGTGGTCTCTGACTCCCACAGCCTGATGCCAAGCTCAGTCAAACCATCACACTCTGGCTGCAAATCACTCTCCTTGTCAACAGCACTCTTGTTAATGTCAATTATTGCAAGGATTAGAAATAGGCATTCAGTAATTAGATGTACATCACATTAATCAGCAGCCTGTTAGCAAACTTCTCAAGAGCTGAAGGAAAGCTGAAGTGACATTGACAGATACAGTTTGCATTTGCAAAAGTACTGCTACTTCCTCCCATGCTTACACAGAGCCTGGCAAGTTTGCATAGTTATAAATTCATCAAATTTGTCCCCCACCAAAATTCCCAGTTGAATGGACCAGTAAAGATCTTGTTGAAGGAAGTTCATGCTAGCATGAAGGGTTCCAGTAGCTACATATATGTATATGTTATTTCAATTTATGTTGCCAGGTTAGAATAGGAATATTGTTATATTTATGGATAACCATTCTAAGGTCACTCAATCCTTATCACCTATTTCTAGAGTTTAACCTGGTAGTGAACCAGAGAATCTCTGAACTATTTCTGTGTTTTTGCAAACTCACAATCATACCTTTCTAGGTGTCAATTCCAGCACTAAAGGCTTGTTCTGCATTTTGTATTGGAAACACATAATTAATAATGCAGTTTTTAAAAATTAATAATTACCTGCAGTGTCAATAAATACTGATTTGCACAAATAAAATGCCACATTCTCTGACCCTATTTTGGAAAATACAGCCGTGATTCTGAGGGATGGGTAGATATTTGCCCTTTATTCCATAATCAACTAAAAATTCACACGGAATAAAGGCAAAATCCTGAAGGAAGAAGTTGAAATTACAGGAGAAGCAAATATTAAGTAGGACATGAGAAAAACACCCTCATGATGCTATCAGTCATCATTCCCCACTGCCCATGGCAGGGAGGCAGCAGAGGGGTCCAAATTATGTTGTAGGGTGTCATGAGCATTTGCAGCTCTAAGAGACTGCTGGATGCAGAGGAAAGCCACCAGAGCTGCCAATAGCAGCAAAATATTGTAACTAAACCATGAACCAAGGACCTGACTGCTGTCTCTTGATTTCTTTTGTACTTTCCCAGCTGGAGCATGACCTACGATTCAGTTTTGTTCCTTCTCCCTGAGCGTCTGCCCCAAGGTGTCCAGCTGAAGACACCAGATAATCCTCCCTGTTCAATTATCTCCATGGTGAACACCAAACATTGCCCTGGGCTAGAAAATGTCATGGCCTTCACAAGGCCTGTGTTTCTATCTTGGTTGTTTTCAGGGACCTAATCTTCAAACTGTATTTTTTTTATTTTCTCCCCTTAATTTATATTTGAGATACACAAGAGTCCCAGAACACTCTTGTGCCTTCCCTTTCCCTTTCCCTTTCCCTTTCCCTTTCCCTTTCCCTTTCCCTTTCCCTTTCCCTTTCCCTTTCCCTTTCCTTTTTTTTTCCATCCCATTTATGGCCAGGATATTGTCACTGGCTGTGAAATGATGGGGAAAAGAAAACCCCAAAACTCAGCCACACTTTTTAATATATCTGCTTGTTTCTCATATGCAAAAATGCCTTTTTTTCAGCCCATTACCACATATCAAACTGAATTTGAAAGTAAACATCAAAACATTATTGAGAATATAACTTCTCACAGTGCTATAATATGTCTTGATTAAATACCTGAAGATTTATAGATATCTGGGGAAAAAGCAGAAAGCTTAAAAAGAAAAGAGTTTAAAGCCTGAAGTACATCTGATGGATTTAGGTAGTTATTTCTGAAAATTAAGCTTCAGTCTTCTCCAAGTCCCATAACTAAAGCTGCTTTGTATTTCAGTCCTACAAAGAACTAAATAACTCACTGGCTACTGTCCTGCAAAGTCATTTCCTCTCTTTGTTTTCCCGACTTGAATTTTCATATCTTTTCCAACCTTTTGTGCTTAGAATGAGTCAAGTCTGGCAATTTTTCCCAGAATGGCCCTTTTTTTCCATAGATACAGTCTTTATTATCCTCCTTGACTCCATCTAACACAGATTTGTGTCAGTACTCTCATAAATTATTCCTTTTTGCAATTTTAGAACTGGTGACTAAAATGGATTCAGTGAGACAATTTGTGCTAAATTAACAGGTACTGCTGAGGAGTAGCAGCATCTATTTCAAATTTTGAATGTGGTTCTGTATGGTAAACAGGAAAAACAACCACTTGTTAATCAGTTTTAATTATCCTGCAGAGAAGAGAAATACAGCATCTCTCTTACAGTTGGTCCTCTCATCAGAGAATACTACAGCTAATTTTTAAGCTAATTTTGCTGCAGGACCCTTCTGTTCCTACCCTTGCTATTATTTGCTTATGGAGGTGATAAAAGGGAGAGGAAATAATCCAGCAGCAGGTCCCAGACATTCTGTTTGGAAAGAACCATTCCCAGATTAGCTCTGCAAGAAAAATGACTGGAAACACTGTGATTTGTTGATTGCATCTCCAATAGGCCAAGTCAGGGGTAAAGGATGAGCAATTCAAAATACAGAGAGCAGAGCCAATGTGAAAGCAAAGGCTTCTATTTTCAGGAAGACACATTTTTAATGCAGACCAAAAGAGACAGAAACAGAGAAAGAAACAATCTGTTCATGTCAAAACAGAGGGACTTTGTGACTGCCCAGATGAAAAAATGAGGCAAGAGGAGAAAGGATAAAAATTATTATCTATCACTTTATTGTTTATATTATGCAAAAAGCAGAGAAAGAGGGGTTTGACATTCTGTGGGGCTGGGACAGGAAACCAACACTTGCCCATTTCTAGGATACTTCAGACAAGTTCCATGCCAGCTGCCCTCTGCAGAGAAGGGAAATTCCCTGCTTAATAAGGTTGCTGTTTTTCATCCCAAAGTTTCTCCTGTCCCAAGGTTCTCCACTCAGAACATTACAGCCTTGTCTATCCCAGCAGCATCTCTTCAGGGACAGCTTCCAGAGCCATCACAAACAGCCTGACACCACCTGAGAGCATTCCAGATGCACCAAACCCCATGGGAATTCTGTCACTTCTTCTAGCAGGGCCTAGAAATGATCCTGAAATTTCTTAGTCCCAGATGTTTTTGTAAATGTCCAGTTCCATTTTGGGTCTGTCCTAAGGGGCAGATATTTGTCATGAGTGATAAACACATCCTTGTACCTACTGCTGTTCCTCCCTCACAGGTAAATAATATGGATTAACAGGAGTTTTGGGGCTGTTAATGTTATTGCCCTGGAAGATGCTGTTCCAGTTTTGGGAGCTCTGACATTCTGCTGCTGTAATTAGATTCCCAGAAGTGTTGTCTCCTGATGGTGCCAAGTGCCTGGTGCCAATTAGGCTAAATTCAGACCCATTATAAGCATGTGCAATGCCCTCAGAGAGGTACTAACTGAATTTGTCCCAGACAAAATGATACCAAATTAAAATACAGTGAAATGGTCTTCTGACCCCTCCTCATCTTCTTTTCTGACCACCGTTCTTACCCAAAGTAAGTTTTTTAACACAAAAATGTGCCAGTGATACTGGTACCAAAACTCTGTGCCACAATGGCTGAATGCACTTTGGTCCACTGGGGCTTGGACCATCTGGAAAGGAATCAAAAACTCTTCAGAAAGGGAATGAAATACATGTCAGAGAGCAGGTGAAATGCCTGTGAGGTGGGACACGGCACAAAATCTGGTTTCAATAAAATGGCAGTGATTTAGTTACTCAAAAATTCAGGTCTTCATAGTTAGACATTGTTCATGCTTTAGGCTTCTCTCTCTTTTTTTCTTCCTTCCTCCATATCCAGAGAAAATTCTGTCAATTCTTTGTCTTCTTGTGTGAAATTACTCCTCCCTCCCTACTGTGGAAAACCCAGTAAAAACAGATGTACAAGCCAGGTGCTTCCCTGTCTCCTTCTCCTCTTGCATCACCACACTGCACTTGGTTCTCCTCATTTCCCATTTAAAAATAATTTACTCTGCCCCAGCCAAACCCAGCACAAGGTTGAAACTTGAATGGTAACTGCAGACACAGACATATATACACAGAGGGGGTTTTATATATAAATACATATATTACTCTATTAGCTCCGAGCGTGAGTTAGGTTTAAGCAAATTAAGAAAAATATTAGAAACTGTAATAAAAACAACAGGATTCAGTTCTGCTCCTGGGTCCAGCAGCCAGACCCTGGTCCTGTTTAGGGCGTCTCAAAGGGCACTGGAGCCAGCCCATAAATATTTTAGGAGATCATCATGACAGTGATGGTGACACTGGGTCACAGAGCTCAGCAAGGAGTCAGGCTGCCCTGAAGGAAAGCCACAGAAACAGAGCAATTGTGATTGACCTCTATAAGGAGAAAACATCAGAGCAGTGGGCTCAGAGCAGCATTGTTACATCACCCAGGCAAGGAGTTTTCAATTGTGGTCACTGGCGCTTGTGCAAGAGCGTGCAGTGAGAAAATGAGTCTTTGTTTTAAACACACCAACCACTATTCCCTTTCAACCTCAGAACACAGATTTTTTTTCCTTTTTATTTTTTTTTCCTGATGGCTCCCTGTTACACTGCTCATGGATTAGTTTCTGTTTGGCTAAAATATAATCATTTTTTAAAATTATACACCACAAATGCATACATGCATAGAAAGAGGAACGTGGCTTATGCCTGAGCCTTAGTGGCCTCCAGCCTTTCCAGGATAGTTTTTCTGACCAAAATGAATTAACAATGCCCAGCATATGGACAAATCCCGATTCTGCCCTGAACTAGATACAGATATTTTCCCTCCAAATACGAGGATAAAACTATATTGCTGTGTTTTGGCTCTCTCTTTTAATGGGACTACGAAAACTATGTGGGTGTAATGGGAATGGAATTTAAAGGGGTACAATTTGAATGGGCTCTAAACAACCCCAAAACAAAGTGAATTTCATTCCACTCCTGCCATGGCAGGGACACCTTCCCCTATCCCAGGCTGCTCCAAGCCCCATCCAACCTGGCCTTGTACACTTCCAGGGATCCAGGGCAGCCACAGCTGCTCTGGGCACCCTGTGCCAGGGCCTGCCCACCCTCACAGAGAACAATTCCTTCCCAATATCCCATCTAAACCTACCCTATTTCAGTTTAAATAACATGTAATAACAACACAGAGACTTTGGAATTCATTCCTACTCAATAGGTGTCATTTTGGTCTCCCTCTAGTTTCTTCTGCCAAAACATTCAAGTATAAAATCTATAGCAATGACATGCAATATGCTAACTGTTACATATATTTTTCCTCAACCATTAATTTCTGTGTACTAAATTGCATACTTTGGCAGAATTTTTAAGTGTGCACAATTTAGAAATTGCAGTATAATATGATCTGGCCACGTGAAATGGCAACATTTGGGACACTGATCAGACAAAATCAGTAAATGGTTTAAAATAGGTAGTTCCAGATTTAAATATAATACAGAACATCAACCATATAAAATTAGCTCTAGCAGGTTAACAAAAGAATTCTTTATCCTCTTTAAATGCACACAAACACATCCACTACTGTTCCATAAAATAAACCACTCCTTGAGTGGCAGTGGGATCTTAAAAATATTTTACTGATTTTGCTGAGTCAGAAAATTCTCCTTTAAAGGAAAAATGACATATGGATAAGAGTGTTGAAAACAAAAATTCTCAGTTAAGATTTTATTTTAATATTTTATTTTAATATTTAAGATCCAGCTGCAGAGCTGAAGAAATCCTTTTTCTGGAATAATAATTAGTATTTATTATAAATACATAAGGTAGATATGGCTACATTTTAATGTATTTATATAATGTGAGATGCTGCATGTACACATCATAATGACATGGATATACTCAGTTAAATAGGTGTACACACCAAAGGAAAAAAGCACATTACTGCAGCTACACATGTTTTTCAGAATAGGGAAAGGTTTTTGTTCAGACTCCAATAATTCTGGTGGAAATACTGTGCAAGGCAGGCATGTTTTCCATTAACCTAAATTCTGTTAGCCCCCCCAGAACACACACTGCTGAGAAATGACTTCATCCTGCACCCTTCAAACCCATCACCCCACATATCTGCTCAGGGACCTGGGTATTGTAACCAGCTAATGTTGAAATACCAGCCTAATTACCTTGTAGAGTTATTTGTTTGTTCTGGAAAACTAATCCATGGATTCATGTTAATTCACAGACAGCAAGTCTGAGATCCACATGACAGGCTTGAGCCAGAGCACATTAAAGTCAAAGAAAGTTCATTGACGTCAAAGGATTTCGGATCAGAAGCTAAAATAAGGTATTACAGCTCAGCAGTGAATAACACTTTTGTTAGGCCTTAGTTCTTCTTGGTGCATGAGGGGAGAGATTGTCTTTTTATCTATCTCTTTCTTCTTCTTACTCTCCTGTTTTCTTGTTTTTCCTTCCTTCTTCTTTCCTTCCTTCTTCTTTCTCTCTCTTTTTCTCAGCATGAGCACATTGTTTTGGTTGAAATTGAATGGAGTTGTGTTGTGTTATGGACATCACACAAGAAGAAACAGCTCAAATATGGCCAGCTACTGAGCATCCCTATGGAATAATCCAAATTCCAAGCTGTGCTACCCTTAAACAAATGCCCTCAGCTGATTGGAATTTCTCACAGGCTGCAAAGCAGAAGAGCTCAGACACTAAGGGCTGAATTTCCCTGCAGCCTCGTGTCTGAAGAGATATTTGTATATTTAAAGCAAATCCATAGGCCTTGTGAAATCCTCACCAATTCCAAGGAAAACACTGGAGTTTATGCAATCCTGACATTATAGTCCATTATACAGCCCAAACAGGGGCCAAAAATATCTGAAATAGTGCAAATAGAGCTGTGAGATCCAGAGGGCACCTTGCAGAGTTTGTTCAGATGTTTGTAGTGTACATCTAATGACTTCTAGATCCAGAAAGGTTTCTCAGCAAGATTTAGCACAGCTCAGCCCTTTCCTGACACCATCCTACAAAAAATTGCTGAATGTAAAAGAATAATATTATTTTGTCCTTTTGTATTCATCATACAATTGGTAAAATTACCCTTGGCCTTCAAAGGAGTCTCTTTTCTTTAAACATGAGAGTAAATACATTGTTTTTCCATCTTCTTCTAGAGGCTCAGCTGTCTGACAATCCTGACACTGAAAAACTAAACCACTGTGTTCCAAAGCTCACCCATTTAGGGATTTCTTTAGTAACTGCCTCTATGAAAACAAATATTGTCCTAATCATCTGTTGGGATGCATTAAGGTCCAGCTGTGATTTTCATGTGATCTCTAACATAAGAGAGCTTTTTTTGAACTGGGTTTGTCCACATGTGAATATAAACATTCATTTCTGCTCCTATAATTCCATTTCACTTCAGAAACAGTATTTTCAGAGATGCCTCCAAAGGATGAATAAGAAATATTAAATATCTTAAACTGGACCCCCTGCATGTATCAAATACAGTGCTCTGCTTTTGCTTTTTCATTTATTCTCTATAATAGTGTCTAATTGCGTCTATTAATTATTCAAACCTCCCAAAACCTTGCGCATAAGCAACTCCCATTTGCATGAAAAGAAATTACTCATATCCTGCAGTAGAAAAAGCCTCCTACTTATATTTTGCTACACGTTTTTCCTCAAAAACTCAAGATTGTTTCCTCTTCTTTAACATAAAACCAAGAAAATCACCATTTAGCTTTTGGGGCAAACTTTTTTTCTGATCTGGCCTTTGAGTTGGAGTACAACAGTGTAAAGGTGGTGTGATAGAACAGAAATAAGTACAAATTAATGTTTGACAACACAAAGCCAGCTTCTTATGTGGTTTCTCTGCTCGTTTGGGGAAGAATCTCACTGCACAATTACATCTACTAATGGCAATAAGTGATGATTTTCAATCTGTTCTCAATAAAAAATAGACTTCAGCTGAGTGACTAAAATAAATATTACGTATACAAATATATTTGTACATAATTAAAGGCATATGTAATACTTGCCTGTTTAGTT
The DNA here is from genome assembly GCF_028769735.1 of Zonotrichia leucophrys gambelii. Classification (NCBI taxonomy): domain Eukaryota; kingdom Metazoa; phylum Chordata; class Aves; order Passeriformes; family Passerellidae; genus Zonotrichia; species Zonotrichia leucophrys. The sequence continues at coordinate 113,134,111 of NC_088169.1, forward strand.
TGCTGAAATCTCCCACTACTTTTCTCTATCTTTATTCTGGAATTCTATGACTTCCTGAAGAGTTGGCAATCAGAAGTTTTGAATTTTATGGAGTGGGCAATTTCTTCTTAGTTTTAATTCTCTCTTGATTAAATCTTTCTGGTGGTTAGGTTTGCATGCAGGGGGATGGAAACCAATTTCCAAGACAGATGTCCCTTTTCTTTCATCCCCCATGAAACTCTTCCATATGGAGAATGTCAGTCAGAAGCCTGGCCACCATTTAAAAGTCACTGGATGTTGTGAAGCAGGGGCAGAGCCACATTTAAGTAGTGCCCAGAGTCACCTCTGGCTCCTTCCAAGGGAATAATTTCACTGATAAATCTTTATTCATCTTGTTTCACTGATAAATTAGTACTGAGTATGAATTCTTTTAAGATAAAAAACAGGTAATACTGCTAAGTGTGCAGTTTGCAGCATCTTTGGACTGGAATTACCAAGGTTTTCCCCAAGTGGATGTAAAATACATAGCAAGTTTAAGAAGCTTCTTACATTATCTCTCAAATTCTCCCTGGCTCAATATAAAAATCTATTTGAAAGATTTCAGATAGCTTAAAAGAGAGATCCAGCCTCCTACTTCTTATCTGTGCTAACATCATCATCCACCATGTTTAGGAAATGATTATTTCACATAGGGATATTTTCTTCTAATGGATTAAAACGAATATGTTTTCTGGTTGGGATAATAAAGTTTAATAAGGAGGAAGAAGATAAGAGTCCGGACTTCTTTTGATTCTTATTTTAAATTCAAACTGCAAGATACCCTTTAATTCAATAATTTTTAATTTACCTTTAATTCAATGATGCTGGATCAAACCTGTGAGAAGTCTTTACATCAACAGTGCTGACTCCCTAAACAAAACACTATCTGAGTCATGTGCTCACACATATCTGGGAGATCAACTATGGAGATAGACTTTTCTGCCCAAATTTTCTCACTGCCTGCCTTGGAGTTCTTCAAGTGATGGTAAAGTGTGAAAGTAATTTAAGGTTGCTCAAAGGCTGCCAGGCTGCCTTTACTTTATAACTTGGTGTTGGCTCTTTGCTGAGAGCCAGTTATGGATAAGCTTTGCTTGTTTATTTCCTGCTGACATCAGAGGATAACCCAAAGCTTATTGAATTACTAAATGCATGGCATGACATCTTTCTATACCTCATCTTGGTAGCTGAACTCTGAGTGAAGAGAAATTACCAACTTGAAAAATACACTGCTACTTTTGTCCTACAAAATGCAGGCCACTGTTGTGCCCATGAGCGATGCTACCAAGCTCCAATATCGGGAAGTGACTGAAATGCTGAGCAAAAGAAATCCATCAAACCACAGCTTTCATGACTTAGGTGTCCCGTCCTTGGATCTGCTGCAAATATTCCCCACTAAAAGAAGCACTTGACTACCTCAGCCCCCAGCTAAAATTGTCCAGATCAGACAAAGTGTGTTCTTGACCAAAAAAACCAAAACCCCACGCCCACATAAATTATTGCTAAAAATCAGCAGTTTGTGGTGAGGACCTGAGAGCAAGGTTTCACCCTTGGAAGCTGTAAGCAAGTAATAATTAGATTTCCAGGCCTTGCTGTGACTCTTTACGGGTTTTTCAGTCTCAAGGAGTGTAACTAACCCGTAAATGATCTGCTGCGGCCTCGGGAAGCAAACTGAACCGACGTGTAGGGGATTTAGAGCATTTCCATAAATACATTTAAAAACAAAAATGATGGGTGTTTTCAAACAGGCCTCCAGTTAAAAAAAAAAAAAAAAGAAATCTTGGGGGCCTGTGCAATCTCTGCAGATGATATCTTCTCCATATGTGCCTGAAGTGCACTCCAGCCAAGGAGCTCTCGGAGAGCCCAAGCTGCTCTGACGGAATCTCGCAATGTGCCTCTGGACTGGGATGGAGAGAGCACAGCTAAAATTCCTGGCTAGGAAATACATCACTTATAAACAAACCTGCTCCAGGAAAAAAGTCATGGAAAGCACTGAAAGCAGTCACATGGCAATGCAAGAAGTCAGCAGATGTCTTTTTTTTCACCCCAAAGAAAGCTGAAAGTCAGCATGATTGAATGTCTCATGCCTGCTTCCTTATCAAGAGTATTTTTACTGGCCATTTATCTGAAAAAATAGCATATAAATTTAGAAAAAAACAAAAAGAAAAAACAAGCCTACTCTCACTGTGCTAAATCACTAAATCAGCTACAAACAGCATTGACTGCAGTCTCAAGGCAAGATCTGGTAGGATTGGATTATTACAAGATGCCTGTGCCCAAATTAAGGTGCAAATGAAACCATAGGTCAAAGTAAATAACATGGATTTTATTGAACAGCAAATGTGATGAAGAGAGAGGCAGGGGGAGATAAAGAGACAGAATGAGTAGGAAGGGAGACACCACCATGAGGGTTCCTATAGCATCCTTGCAGTGACCCTGAGATTTCTTTATAATTTTTACTTGATTTCTCTTCATAAATGTTCCCAGACATATCTAGAGCTCCAAATGGAATATATTCTTGATGATTCCATTTTTTTTTTACTGTGTACTGAAAAATATATTTCAAACCTTGTACAAAATTTAATAAGAAAGTGGTAAAGGTCTGGAGCAAGAGCGAGCTTGGTTAGCATTGGGTAATTGTAATCCACTGCTCCTGTGTCATGATGAAATTAGATTTCTTGTTCTTCTAGCTGAAAAATACCCTCTGAACAAAAACAATGAGGTATTTCACAGGGTGATTCAGATGCAGAATATCTCAGAACAGCTTGGAAATTCAAAGCTGAAGCATATAGCACTATATACTCCACTTTTCACCTTTAGCATTTATCATTCCAAAAAGCAGCCTGGGCCTCTCTGTGGATGCTCACACTATTAGACACAAAAAACATCCAAAGCAGCAGCTGGAAAAGGGCAAAAGGAACTCAGAATTAAGTCTGTAAGACCTGAGCCAAAGAGGACAGCAGCTGTTATTTGGTTATTTGTGTTAGCTAAGTTGTATAAGTGGCAGATCATTTTCCACCCTAGCACAATTATGTACTTGCAGAAGTTGTTGTTGTTGCTTTTAATTGTCTGATGATGGTTTAATGCTATTAGCAGGATATCTCCAGTCTTTAAAAAGGAAATTAAGGTTGTGAAATGCTGCATGACTGTGGGAATGAATATATTGTTGTTCCACTACTGGATTTCACAGAGAATAGTTCAACAATGAATTTTGCTTTATCATAATTAAATTCTCAGTGGAAAAATACAAGTATGTCAGTGGAGGTGTTTTGATTTACATCAGACAGTTATGTGTCTCTAAAAGCTTCTTAGAGACATAAAATACTCTGATATTTAAGATCTTCTCAAATCTTCATGACAGAACTCAGATTGAGCATTATAATGTTGTGAATTTCTACAGATCATATTTTAATCACGATAAATATTTCAGAGTACTCCAAAAGAAAGTCATTATCACTTGTTCTTATTTAACAGTGATTTAGGATGAAAATTCAATAAAGTTATCACCCCTGGAAAGCCATTCCATTATTTTTATTTCAGTATACAGGGTAAAAACAGCATTGATAGTGGAGACATCAAGATCTGAGCTGTCTGTTCTTAATGCAACAGATCCCTTGTTTGAATTACAGTTTTGGAGGTCATGACTGAGCAGAACAACTTTAATACAAGTTCCCAGCAAGTTCTGCCTGTTTCCTCCTCTCAGCTGCCAGACTCCATATGTAGCTCACATCTACCAGCCTCAGGTCAAGCAGGTCAGCTATTTTATAGTTATTTTCTAAAATTTGTTAAATCAGCCCAGCTTCTTCCACAAATCAGCTGAAAGAGGTCCTGTCTTTGAAGCTGCTGTAGTATCATAAGGAGATGGAAGAAGGTCAGTTGTTCACAGCCATCAAAGACTCAAAAAAAATTTTACAGTGACAATTCAGACTAAAAATTAAACAAGTTTCTGACACAAGAAAGGAAAATGTTTTTAGAATAGTAAATAGGGCATTTTCAAACATACAATGTGCTCTTACAGAGATTACATAAGGTGTTTAATGAAGTGTAGTTTTGAATACTCCAAATTCTCCAAGACATGGGTGGAACTGGAAAACTGTTCAGTTCAAACCTTTACAGGCAGAGGGGAGAGAAGAACACTTTTTACCAATTAACAGCTTCTTTCCAGTTGCGGTTGATAATTATGGTGAGTTTGTAGAGTTCAAGAAAATCAAAGGCCTCTGCAATCAGTCCATAAAAATATTTTTCTTGGTGTGCTCTATCACTTGGACAATCTGCTTGTAGTCCACCGATTACTTGCATGTACTACATAGTTTACATATAACATTATTTTCCAAATTCCATCTGTATATTTTGACTGTAAACTCCTTCCTACATAAAGACCACCAATATTTTGCCAACCACAATTTCACGACCTGTTTCTTAAACAAAAAAAAATACTAAAACCAAAACCAAACCAAATCAAACAAACAGAAAAAATTTCCCCATTTCATTGAATCACAGAATGATTTGGGTTGGAAGACCTTAAAGAACATCCAGTTCCAATCCCCTGCCATGGGCAGGGCCCCTTCCACTATCCCAGGTTGCTCCAAGTCCCACCTAAGCTGGCCTTGGACACTTCCAGTCCAGTAGCTGTTTAGACATCTTGTGCCATGAGTTAAAGGCCACATGCCAGGCCCTGGACAGGTATTGCTCACCAGTGGTGCCCAGAGGACAAAGTGATGGCACGTAGCTGAGGAGACATAAGGAATTGTTCAATGGCAGGACCTGCTCTGTGGATAAACAGAGCACTTTGCCCTCACAGCCTTGAAGTTTGGATCTTCTCACATCCAGGGATTTGTTCAGAGGTGGTAGCCTGTGTCAATATTTGAATTTTTACCATGTCTGCCCTGCCATTTCAGCTCTCCCCACTCTCTCATATAGGATCAGGGTGAGTTTGAAAGCACACCCCTGACCCCTCACAGTACAGTCTCCAGTGCTATCCCAGTGCTGAGTGTAGCTGGAACTTGGCTTCTGATTTAAATTAAAATAACCAAACAGGCACACAGTTTAACCTATTCCCATCCAAAGGATACAAGGAACTTGACTCCCTAGGGAATTCAACTGTGTCCTCCAAGGAACACCTCTGAGGTCACGGTAACACCTGCACTGAAACTGGCCTGATGACAACTTTTATCTTCTTCCTTTGCTCTCTTCCCAGGCTCTGGTTCTTGGATCTTCACCTGGGCTCCAGTTCCACGCCCTGGGGTCACAGAGGAGAAAGTAGAAGATCAAGGGACATAATCCTGACTCTCTTAAACCCCAGGCTGTTGTCCCTCCTACTCATAGTTGTCAGAGGCAGTTGAGAAACCTACTGATCTGCTGCTAATCTCCCAAAAGCCTCTTCCAAACCACACGATCCTGGCTCTGGCTTCACAAAAATCTCCCAGTCCAACAAAAGTGAGGCTTCTCCAAGCACCAGTCCCAGTCACAAATTGTGGTTTCTCGTAGGTGGAGGCGCCGTCAAAGGCTTGGCTGGGCCTGGTGCCTTCCTGGCCTTCCCAACACCCACGGGAAGCACTTTGGGAAAGGGAGGGCACCACAGATGTCACTGCACTGGCTGAGGGGACACACACAGAGCACAAAACCTTTCACAGGGTGTGTGTGTGTGGGGGGGGGTTCTTCCCTGCAGCTTTTTATACTTTTGCTTCAAACGAGGCAGCTATGAGGCCTCACCCTGCTTGCAGCGGCAAAACATCAGAGGTCACACACACAGATCCTTGGGAATTTATCTCCCACTGCCAGTCCTGTTAGAAACAAATAATCAGTATTCCAAATAATCAATATTCCAAATAATCAGTATTCCAAGCTGTAGGGACTGTTTCCAAGAGCCTTGCTTTCTGTGACACCTCACTGCCCAGCTCAAAGGTCACAGAAAGAACTCTGTGAAAGAGTTGGAATTCAAATCCAGGTCTCTTAAACACCAACTTTACTACAACTCTATAATTAATGTATCCTATGCAAGAAAAATGTTATGCATCTTATTTTATTATTTGGAGGCAGGGCCTTCTGGTTTTTATATTCCATCAAGGGCACCAGTTCCATAAATACTTTCTGCACGTGACTGAGCCTACACAGTCTGAAGTCAGACTGCTAAAACACATGGCTGCAAGATTGAGGCCTAGATTTGTTTTCAGTCATTCTTATGAGAAGTTATTTATCTTCTGAACCCCCAAGCCACATCTCAGAAGGATTTTAGGAGGAAACCTAAAGGTGTGCCAAAGCCTGGGCAGAGAGCTGCCCTGTTTTCTTTTCAGTCTCCCAACATGCTCTTTTACAGCAACAGAAAATGAGTGAAAATAGTCAGAAGTATGAATGTATGGATCAGTGGTACCCCAATGAAAAATATCTAAATTCCTTTTTACATCCTTTACTAAAGTATATTGTGCTTTTCAGCTGTTACCAATTATTACACTTGCCTGGAAGGAAAACTGTACCACGAGGGAAAATCACCTGCAATCCCCTCAAGAGTGAGCAACACCAGCAGCAAGCCTGGATTACAGTAGGGTTTCATCATAGTAGCAAAGAGTGAGTAAGTTTAGCTACAAAACTGGACCAGACCCAACCCCTGAGAGCTGCCATCTCTCCGTGCACAGTCCTGCACTGCCATCTGCAGCTGCCTGACAATATTTGGACTTCTCCATGAGCAGGCTCACATCGACATTGGCAGCAGCATCCTCCCTGTAATCACTAGGAGTGTTCAGTGGCAGGCAGACTTTTTTTCCACTAATATTATCATGCTACAATAACCAAAATATTCCTCTTTTTCAAGATTGTGTTTGTTCTTTCTCCAGCTTTTTTTTTTTAACTTTCTGCTTTATCTCACTACTCCTCTGTCTTTGCCAATTGAAATTGAATGTCAGATACAAAGTGAAACATATTTATTAACCCAGAAGATTTGTAATACACAGAAATAAGACTCTTCTAGAAGTGGTGGAGGATACACTTAACTACACATGGAAATTGTTTTAAATTCATTTAACTACATTTAAACTGGGGTTTAATTGAATATATCCTCAACATCTATTACCAGAGAAATATAAATAGGTTTGGTAGGATTTGATCTGAAATAAAGAACAAACCTGAAAAGATCCACCATCCCAAGAAATTTATTAGGGTGATTGTCACGTTCTGAAAGGTTTCTGTCTCATTACCAGCGCATGGGCCAGGTCCTGCCTTCAGCCATCCTCCTACAGCCCTGTGATGCAGAGGGGGAATGGCATCACCTCAAGGGACAAAGGCTTCTCCCAGTGCCTGGTCAAGTCACAGTGCTTAGGAACAGACCCAGGAGCCTCTTAGCAGGCAGTGGTTGGGCCAGAGGCAAATCTTACACAGGCACATGGCCAGGAAAAATGTCACATGGAGGAAATCAGCAAGAAGGATTTCAAAACTGAGATCTAGCCCTTTTGCTGATGAAGTTGGGCACCCTGAACTGAGCACTTGCAGTTCCCCAGATACCAATGACGCAAAAATAAAAAAAGATAGCAGAAAAGCAAAAAAAAAAACCCAAGAGTTTGTGTTGGATGGGACCTTAGAGATCATTTACAACCCTCCGTAATCCATGGGACACCTTCCACTACCTAGGGTTTCTCCAAGCCCTGTCCAGCCTGGGCTTGGACACTTCCAGGGATCCAGGAGCAGCCACAGCTTCTCTGGGCACCTGTGCCAGGGCCTCACCACCCTCACAGGGAACAATTCCTTCCTAATATTCAGCTTAAACCTCCTCTAAGTTTAGAGCCATTCCCTGTGTCCTGTCCCTCCATCCCTTGTCCCCGATCCCTCTCCAGCTCTCCTGGAGCCCCTTTAGGCCCTGGAAGGGGCTCTGAGCTCTCCCTGGAACCTTTTCTTCTCCAGGGCAAACAGCCCCAACTCTGTCTCAGCTGATTTTCATTGGAGAGATGCTCCAGCCCTTGGATCATCTTTATGGCCTCCCCTGGACTTGCTCCATTTAATTTCCAGAGCAAAGGTCTGAGGGAATGCATGTGGAAATTGAAACTGTAGCACAGGGATCAGTCAAATAGGGAAACATGGAGAAAAAGTGACCCATGACTTGTTTAATACCTAAAGTGCTTTCCGCACAAAGTGCTTCAAGGAAATGGTTTGTAAGGGTACAACTAATCCCACCTGCCAATGTGTGTCCTTGCAAGTGTTAGCACAGCAAAACCAGAGCCAGGACATAAAGATCAAGGACACTTCAGTATTAAAAACTATTTTTAAACAAGAGGTAAATTACATTCCCTGACATCATTTTTAATCTTAAATATTTTGCCCTATGTGAAAGAGTCACTGCAAAGAAAAAGAAGATTTATGGCTGTGTGGCAGGACAAATTGTAGTGGTATACAAAGAGATTGTGTTACCAGAGACATTAGAGTTTAAAATACTGCATGAGCCTGGGCAGGACTGTGCTTGAATTTCCATGTAGCCAGACTGACATCTTGTGGTTTGTGCAGGACATCTGAGTGTGCATCTGAGGGGAATTAACTTTGTTAGGGCACTGTAAAGTTACACACATTTCTTTCAGCAGAACAGAGTGTGGCTCTTCACTGTATCCATTGGTTGCAGCCAGGAAATTTGGAATTGTAGAAGCACAGAATACCCTGAGTTGGAAGCGGACATCAAGGATCACTGAGTCCAGCTCCTGGCCCTGCACAGACACACCAAGGGTGACACCCTGTGCCTGAGGGCACTGAATGTCTCCTGCATCTGCAGTGTGAATTCTTACAGAAATGGAGACAAAATGGGGCTCCTCTTATGAACAGGTCACAGCTGCTAATGCCATAAATGCTGTGCATGCTTCCAAAGAACAATTCACAGCAAGAGCACACCTAAAGCTGGGAAATATCCAAAGTCATCATCTCTCCCTCTCTCCATGGAGGATGAAGAAGGAGTGAGACTTGTCTGCTAGCCCAGGACACTTGGGCTGACCCAAACTAAGAGGGAAATGTCCCAGCAATCCTTGCAAGACCTTTCACTCCTGATGCCTGGGCAAATGTTCATGCTCAGGCTTCCCACACCCAAGCACTGGGAGCTCAGTGTGGGTGTAGTGCCCCCAGGACAAGTGGCACAAGCAGAGCACTCTGCCAATAAAAGCTGGATTTCTTTCCTCCTTATTTTTAACACAGAGAATAGAAGGGGAGGAATTAAGGTCACCATGCTAAGAGAGGTGTTTCTGAGGGCAGACTGGAGCCACATGCCCAAGCACATCAAATGACTCCAGCTGAAGTTACAGGGAATCAGCAGCTCGAGCTGGTCTGGAGCAATAAATTCAGCCAAGAGTCTCCCACACAGCTCCACTCCTGCACCTCCAACCAAGCCTGCATGAAATGTCCTTGCTGCCCCATCTGGGATCTGCTCTTCATCAACACCTGACATTCACACCACATTGTAGTTTAATGCTTAGCCCTAAACACATAAAGCTTGCTGATAAAAGTGGGAGCTATTTGGTTACAGTTATTAAGGCACCCATAGGCCGGGCTTGGTGTTCACACCTCCAGGCTGTTCCCATCCTTCCCAACTCTACTCCCAAGCCATTTCTCAGCTTCTTTGCATCTTGAACAAACTCTGCCTATAAAACATCCAGTTCTTGCACAGGAAGGGCAAAGGGGGGGAAAACATGTCCCTCAAGAGATTCCTTTCTTTTTCCCACAAAATAATCCAAAATTCTGGCCCCAAAAGAGGACAAATATTTAAAAGCAGAGTATTTAAAGCAGAGCTGGATGGCTGTGTGGGTGAGGGGGTACCATGCCTGCAGGAGCTCTCCCAGCTCTGCCCTCTGCTCCCAAAGCACTTCTTTTCCCACAGCCATGAATTAGAGAGAACAGTAGCTCATTCCATTTCTTATTTCTCATTTGTCTTTACAACAAGCCCTTAAATCACAAGCATTTTCTAAAGACTGAGAGATTCACCTATCACTATTGTAAGGTAGTGAGCAGTGTTTGGAGACCTCTGAGTTTTCCTAAATCCCAGACCAGCCCCTCCAGCCACAGATGGCAGCGCTGGTACTGCTAAAGCCAAGACAAGGTCATGCTCCCAGCACTTCATACCAGGGCTTGAAGCTGCATAGACCGGTTTTAAACAGGATAAACACTCCTGGAAGCATTACTGAAGCTTCTGAGAACTACAGAAGCAAGCACAGCAAGGTTTTCAGGGTGAGACAACACCTTACATTAGACCCACTGACAAAACCGGAATAAACAGGCACAGAACTGAAACCCTTCTCACCCAAAGGGGCTTGGGTGTCCTAAATCTTGCCTGATTTCTCCCATGTGTATGAACTAGCCCAAGATTCTCCCTAGAAACCTTCCCTCAGTCAGGAGAGACCATCACAACCAAAGGAAAACTGCTGATGGCACCAACACAGCTCAAGGCCTGCCCCAGGCCTGAAGAACCAGACAAGCCAGCACAATACATGTATTCTCTTTATTATGTATCTGTAGCTCTTTTTTAGAAAGATGACTACAAATAAGGCCTCTGTCCTTCTTCCTCTTGCAATGTTTTCAGTTACTGTGTTAGGGAACAGAACCTCTCACCACAGGCACCATCTTACCTCATTTGGGGAGTCTGTGGTAAAGCTTTGTCTTCCTCAGCTCCCTTGTTAATTGTTACAGTACCATGTGGTAGAGATCATAATTCTTAACTGTCCAAACCCATTCTATAATTATCTGCTGAAAGACAATGCTATTGAGAACTGGCCTCACCAGCAAAGTCAGGGCCTGCACCTTCTCCAGGAGGGAAAAGAGTCCAAGGTGTGGGTTTGCTGGCTCTGACATGTAAGCTCAGAGCTGTTACGTCCTATACTGGTGTGCAGCACATCCCAAGTGAATTTTATGTTTCTTTTGAGCTACCATGAGCTGTATCAGACAGCCAAGTGGCAGCACACTTGATTTTTGACCAATGGCTCATCCAAAGAGGTGAGGTTCTCCTCCTTCTTGTCCTATAAACATGCATGGATTTTTCCTCAGGTGGACTTGCAGAACTTAATATCACATTTGGCCTGGACAAGTGAAGAGGCAAAATGAAGATATTCAGCTTCCTCCAGCACCAAAATATTTTGTACTCTTGGAGAGACTCACCAGCAGTCAGCAGCTCTGTTCAGCCTAGGGAAATCCTTTCAGGGCTGAATTCTGCACAAGCAAAGCCTCTTCTACACTCCCCAGGTAAGTGCTGGTATTTATTTTAGTTGGTTTCCAGCAGCACTCCCCTGGAGTTAATTATGCAGCCCACACTGCTGTTAATTACAGTCAAACCTTATCTTCCACATGCAGCACACCCAAAACATTATCCCATGAAACTGCAGCTTTGCAGTTATTGCACTGCATTTTCTGCAGTTTCCCTGATGCTGCCCTGAATGCATTTTCATTCTCTGCCCAGGAGCAGTCCAATCCCTCCAGTAGCAAACAATAAATGAATCTTAGGAGGCTCTAGTGTACTTAGGAGGCTCTGGTGAACCTATGAAGAGGCAATTTATTTCTAACTTGGCACTAGGCACAGTGTGCCTTGTAAATGTCAATTTGTGTATGTGTGAGCATCTGACACTGCTCAGCAGCACATGGCTGAGGCCAAGAATTTGACTGACTCTGGCTGATTTCAAAGCCTAAAAATACTCTCTTTTATCAATATCCACCTTTTTGTGCTGATTTGTATGCTAGCAAAACCCTAAGGAGGCAGTGGTTTCATGGGAGTGTGGGATGGCCTGCCGTAAACAGTGTGATGACTCAGTTTGCACCACTGCATGCTTTGATTTGTCACTGTTTGTTCTAAATCTGCTGGAATCACAGACATTTTATTCTCTTTTATTGTTTTGTCTTCATTTACATGCAGTGCCCAAAGGGCCACTGGCAAGCAGAGATACAGCTAAATGAGTCAAATGCATTGTTTTTACTACTGTAGCTCCTACCGTGGGCCCAGCTCTCCTCCCATTGACGTCAACAGTAAATCTTCCAATGGATTCAGTGAGAGCCAAAAATCTCTGGTCACACCCTGTTATGTTTTATACCAGCAGTACTGTGGGCTCCAGCTTTAAATTCTAACTCTTATTCCAATAAGGGAAATGCAGGAGACTTTAAAAAAAGGTTAGAAGATAAATGTCTGCATTTACATGGCAAGATGCTTTGTTTGTTATTGGAGTGTGACAAAGATTGAGTGCCAAAAGAAAACTGTCAGGATTACCAAGCAAAAAATTCAAGTTTCTAACTTTGCTTAGAACAATATGATAGTAGTGCACTATGATAAAGTAGTAAAATAAATAAATGTCACCCTAAGTGTGCAGCTTGGATACGCTAATTGCTCTATCTCACCAGTCCTTTCCAGCTGGTGATTCTCAGCGCTGCCTTATCACTTTCAGTTTCACCCACTGAAATGAAATTAATTAACTCTTAATTTCACTCTTTAGTGCTCATGTTGCTCCCTTTTCCTAGTTATCTCACGCTTTTTCCTTCACTCTTCATACTCTTTTCTGCTCACTGCTTTCCTTCCATGTTTGCTGCCTCTCAAAGACCTCTCTGTTATGAACTCAGCCAGAGCCACCCAGCTCTTTACACCTGCAAAGCTTTTTCTCTCTGTTGTCAACTTTCATACTTTTGCAAGGCCAAAGTCACATAATGCTTTCAGAACTGCTCCTTCTCCCTGCACTTTCTTGATTCAGATTTGTTTCCCCTTCCTTAGCACTTTGACATACCCCCCATAAATTAACTGGCATTCACAGACACCTTCTCCAATAGGAGACTTCAGTCTGCCTTGTCTGACACTCTGCACTGGCCAGACTCTTCCCTGCCTCCATTCTTAAATCGGGCTACAAACCAGGGAAAAAGGAAATTTTATGAATTTTGCACAGATACCTCAGTACACATCACACTTCAAACTCCTCACCTTCAAGGATGACTCCAACAAGAAAACCAAGCCTACAAAATATTGATCATATCAAGAGATATCAGATGCTGAGCAATGAGGAGTAAGGTGATGTCACATTTTTTGTGGGGCTGCAAACTGTAGGGGACAGTCAGTAAGGTGACAGCACATCCCATACCCCATTTTCCTGACAGACTACTCCATGACACTGAAGAAAAATTATGTCCCTCAATGGAAAGTTGCAGAATCCACCTTCACATGTGTCAAATATTCCTGCAAATGCTGGCACAAGGTGTAAGGACATCATTGGTGGGGGTCAGCACTCAGTGAAGGCAGATTCCTTTAGCAGGGAGGCTGGACTAGATGCTTTCAAAAGTCTTTTCCTGCATGACCCATTTTGTGATCCTGGGAATTGCAAAATCCCGAGGATGAAAGAAATATACACTTAAAATGCTGTGCAATGCTCCTTGCATCCCATGAGCCATCAAGAGATACCTCCTGTGCACAGACCAGAATAACCCCTGGATTTTGAGGAGCAACACCCTGCAGAAAAATTTCAATATCACACAGACCAGCTTGCTGCCTGGAAGGAAACATTTCTAGGAAAACCACCTTTGAAACATGAATTTTGCAATTTCTGCATGATCATCATTATGCTTTTAACAGATCCTCTGGAAAACTCAACAGAATAAAGGTTATTTGGCATTATAGAAGTGCATAATGAGATGAGCAAACTTAGTTATTGTGATCCCATTATTTGGACTACCCCACCTTAGCCTCTAAATTACAGTAACATGTAACAAGAGCTGCACTTGTGCTCTGGCAAGCAGATCTGTAAAAACCATATATTCCTGCTGATATAAAGAGTCATAATACTTTTTTCTTCCTGAAGTGGATATTTCTTCTTATTTCTTCCCCTTCTGAGTATTGCAAAGCCCCATCCATTAAGGAACAATGAGTACTGCTCTGCATCATGTTTCCATATGTTCTGCTGTTCTGCCTTGTGAGTTAATGGATTTCTGTTCTGCATCACGTATCAATATGTTCCAAATCCAAGGCCATAATCCTGTCTCTCCAGACAGCCTCTGCAAGACAAGGAATGAGAAAGATTAACCAGAAACAGAATCTGAAGAATGTGTGCTTGCATAAATGCAATACAAGACACGGTTTGGCTGGTGGGAAGTTGTCGTGACAGGAAGAAGGCGAGGGGAATGCAGCTTGAATTTCAAGAAGATCAGAAGCCTGCAGAACTGGAAGATGGACAAACCTGTCTTGTGGACTCAACAAAATGCCATAAAAGCTGCTGTTACATAGGCATGAAACTATATCATGCCATATTTTCTGTGCTATTGTTCAGAGTGTGAGTCAGTAATGTAGAAGGCCTTTCAGCACATTTTCCCGTCTGGTAAAAAAAACCCTCCAGAGAATGGAAAAAATAAAAAATCCGATTGTGCATCTAAATTTTTTTAATTGCTCTTCCAATGTATGGAATGATTTGACACTTTCACAGTTGCAGGTTTTGGGGCAGAGATTTTTGTTCTGCCTGGCTGAGCTTTTTGGACAGCAGCACACGTGAAAACCCACTGCAGACGGATGCCAGCAGTGGGCAGAGCTGGAAAACTGCATTTGAATGGGTTATGTACAGCCTTACTACTGGCACAATATCAGTCCCATGAGAAAGTCAGAAAAATAAACCAAAATGTCAATAAAAGATGCAAAAATAATAGAAGAGAGATCAAGCATTATCCCAAATACTGTATTGACCTTGAGTCCAGCTCCTCTATGAGGGACACTTAGTTTTATTTCAGTGAGGGCAGGGGAGGAGTGCAAGAAATAAATATTTATTTGTATTATTTACATCCCTTTCTTTCTTTATGAAAACAGTAGGAAACCAGAATAGGCACCCTTCATCTTAGGGCAACTGCAAGCAGACTATGAATGGCAATAAACATTGAGTTAGGGGCTTAGTCAGGAGATTTTATGGCAGATGCTCTGAGCAAGAGACCATTCCAATCCTTCACAGTCCTGGAGATGTGGGGTTCTCAGATCCCACCCTGAGAGTAAAGATTTGCTGTTTCTTACAAGCTAATCAAACCATGGTAATCTTTTATAAAGATAGCACAGCAATAGGGTAAATTATGTGGAGGTTTTCTTCTGCAAGTAACCACAAATTGCTACACACTACGAGCAACCACAAATTTTAAGTGCCATTTGCAAGTACTTACAGTACCAGGAGTTCCTTAGACTGAAATATTGAGTCACACATGCTCAAAACTCATCTTTTGCAAAAAAGGAAAAGTAGTTTTTGGACTCAGCCAACAGACACTTAATGTTTTATTATCCTTTAATCAAAGCCCAATTAGTCATAAGATAAATTTAAACAGACTTCAGCAATAAAATGTCTGTCTCAGGCTTGTCTTACGCAACTTGAGAGCAAAAGAATAAGAGTTTTTTAATGGAAAACAGTTTTGTTTGAGTTAAAGAACATTTATAAAATCAGCTGCCAAATCACAGTCTTTGCAAAGGAAAAATATTTTAATTGGCTTTCAAATTTTTCCTGATGAGGCATATTTGTTATCTTTTCCATCTGTGCACCTGAAAGCATCCTCTGGCTAGAAGAACTTCTTCAGGTACTCTGTTAGTGCTGTCATTATTATTCTTAGCATAATATCTGGACTATTGTGGTAGGTCTGTAAAATGTTTTCCTGATGGCACACAAATCTTGTCAGCAAATGCACTCCAGTCTGCTCTCAGCTGGTGCGTAGTAAAGATAAATAACTAAAGAATTCTCCATGTGACTTCACGCAATATCCTTGGTAAACTATTTATTATGTCTGGGGCTATACAATGCCCTGTCTCCCACTCTCCACTTTGCACAATTTAGTGATTAATGGTTAAAAAAGGCAAAACCCCTGCCAGTTTGAACAAAAAGTCCTGGGGACTTGATAGAGCTGGGCACGGTTCCAGATTGGAGGAGGCGCCAGCAAAGCAGTGCAGAACGTTACTGATCTGCTGCAGCCATAAGAGACCAGGATCCCAGCTTGGACAAACTCCTCAGAGTCAAACATGGTCAGCAGCCAGCTCAGGAGTCCTCAGGATGTCCCGGGATGTCCATGATCCAGGTCTGGTCCAGTGTTACAGCTTGCTCTGAGGAAGCCCTGTGATGGTAGAGGGGATATTGTACTCACAGGGGACCTCAGCCCTGGGTGTCCCTTCTGTCCCTGGGTGTCCCTGGTGCTCCCTTCTGTCCCTGGGTATCTCTGGGTGTCCCCGTGTGCAGGGAGGGCTCTGAGCAGGGCCAGGCTCTGCTCTGGGGGCCAACGGTGGCACCAGAGCCATGGGCAAAGACTGAGCCCAGCAATTCCCCTGCTCAGGAGGCAGAACTGCCCAGCCCGGAGCACAGACCAGAGAGGCTGTGGGGTCTCCTCCCTGGGGATATTCCAGAACATCTGGACCCACTCCTGTGCCCTGTGCTCTGGGATGTTGGAGCAGGGAGGTGGCACCAGATGCCCTTTCCAACCTGAGCCATGCTGGGATTCTATTGGCAACATTTGCCAGGGCCCCAGTTCAGTCAAAAGTCTTTTAAATGTGGTTAATACGAGTTTGCTGAAGATTCTTCTGTGCAAACCAAGGCAAAGCTGCTCAGCAGGGACAGGGAACCAACTCTCTCTTCAGCAGGAGACATTTAATAAACTGCAAGCATGGTCTAGGACCCTACATCTGCAGTTTCCTTCAACTAATGTGAGATGAACACTTAACTTGCAAAATACAAACACTCTTCTTTCACACATATAAGTGAAATATGGAATTTCTCTGCAGTGTTTCACATGCAAATGAGACATGAGCCAGAATTCTTGCAGAATTCATATTTCAGAGGTATTGAGATTGGCCAGGAAATCTTACGACTGGCGCTTCCTAAACCAGGTGTTTAATTTTGCAACTTGATGTCTTAGGATTTGTATAAATATGAGGAATTGCTTTAGGGAGCTTGTTTAGTTGATTTGGACTTTGTGCCATTTTCATAAGAAACGTGAAATATAAACTGCTTTTTTGTATTTCTGCAGAAATTCCTGCCTGTTCAGCAGCTGCTGAATTCTAGACCCACCTAGATACATCCTGGTTGCAAATTGCTTTCTCTCACCAATTCTCAAATCAATCCTGGCCAAGAAAACCCAACACAACTTTGTCTTTTGTTATGAAGTGTCCCACTCCGCCTCATCACAGTGCAGAGATATCCCAGCACTCTGAGAAAGCAGAGCAATGTACAGGGAGAAACAGGGAGAAAAGCAGTGTTGGAATGATGAGAAGAGCAGGCAGCTCTCCAAAGACAGGAAAAGGGATAACTGAAAAAACACAAATGCAAGTGCAGTCTTTCCCACAAGACAGAGCTCAAAACCAAAACAAGTAAAGGCACTTTATGTTGGAAAGTCCAATTCTGCAAATTCTGTCGTGATCTTATGATCTGCTGTTCACAGGCTGCCCATCTCTTGTCTTGGTAGGGTGACAAAAACAAAGGGATGAAGTACAAAGGGAAGAGCAGGGGTAAAAAATTAGAAGAAAGGTGACTTGAAGGAACTGGGTGAGCAGGTGGGACTGCAGAAAACAGCAGTGCCTGGATGAAAGGGAGGTGCCAACTGAGTGCCAACTGCCAACAAGTCCATCTCCACAAGTTCTACAAGCTCCTTTATCTCCTTGGTTCCTACTAGAGGTGACCCAGGTAGGAACGCTGTGCCACAATTCTGCTGAAATTTCCACAGGACACCTTCTAGGGCTTGTTCAGGCTGGAACACAAATCACAGAACTTCATGTTCAATGCAACTCAAGCCACGTTGGCTTCTGAGTTTTCACTTTTTTACTGAACTGGACACTCCAGTACAATCCTTTTAACCTCTTAGAAAAAAAGCCAGCTCTCCTCTTTGTACAGAAGGGTAAGTTCACCCTGCACCTGAACCAAGCAGCATCCGCGCTCCCTCCTTGCCTCAGGAGACTGAATTTGCCTCCTGTACATCCATCTGCACACAAACATGTGTGGTTTGGCTCTGATCAGGGTCTGGAGAGAACCTTGTCCCTCAGCAAAAACCCAGATCAGCTCCACTTAGAAATATGTGCATGAAGCACTCTAAAGGCTGAATAAACAAAAACATTCTTGCAGATTTGAGGCAGGACGACTTGGCAACATATTTTTGGAGGAATTTAAATCTTCTGTTACTCCTGGAATTCCTACTGCACTACCAATTAAATCTACAAGTCAATAAATAGCAAACTGTGTCTATTAATTAAAGACTACAGGTCACTCTGTTGGTATCCTCACTCTAAAGGGCTGCACAGAATCTTTTTGTTTTGGATATTTTTTTGAAGCTTGTTTTCCAAGACAAGCAATCAACAGTTAACAAACAGCATTTTAAAATAAAATTGAAGAAAATCAAAGATATTCTTTTGTTAAAAAGTAAAAAATGCCCAATCATGGAGAAGAAAGTCCCTACATTAAATGCAGTAATTAAAATGCAATAATAAAATGGGGTTCTGGGCTCCCAGAGCACACAGCCAGGGCATATCCAGCCTCCCATCCACCTGCAGATATTTTTAAGTTACCCATTTTAAAACAGACTGAACCCTCCATTTATTCTAAATTAACATTGTTACTTTAGTTTCTCCTAAATTCTTGGGGGTTTTCTCCCATGTTTAATGAGCTTAGCAGTGCTTTTACAGAGTAAGTGTTTAACATGTGCTGACCATACAACCAGCAGGATAATTTCCACTGGAGAAAATTATTTCAAGCTCCATAAATCAGAAGCAAATTTACAATGTTCTCCTCTAATTGCTGGGAATAGTTTGAAAGCAAGAGGAGAACAAAAATATATTAAAATAAAAAGCATGTTAAAACAAAAGAATTGCAAACAAAAGAATCTACTGTGTCATTGTAGTGACATCAATTCACTCTCTAGTGAGTACCAGGGGAGTCCTAAATTCAGATGTCACATGTGGCAATTACTGCAAGCTCATGGAGCCAACTGGGTAGAAAGGAATAGGAAAATAAAGGAGAGCCTCTTACAGCACACTTGCACAACCCAAATGTCCAGATCAGAAATAAAATTCTGACTTCTTACAGCCTGTCAGGAATTCTTTCCTATAAGAATGCATGTAAAAGCCCTATAAAGGTGAAGGCTGCTGGGATTTCATGAGATTCATGAAGAATGTTCCCTGTAAGGCCAAGACAAACTACAAAATAAATGTATGCATGAGAATTAAAAATCTGCTGAAGCAACACAGTATCGCTGGAATAGGTACAACCGCCCATCTTAAAACAGTAATTGCATCTGGAAACCTAACCAGAAGTTAAACCTTACACCCTAGATAAGCCTGACTGTATATAAGCAAAATAAATCTCCAGGCCAGGAGTGTGGTGGAGAAATAAATCTCATTTTTTTACAGGTGTTAAAAATCAAAATAACATTCAGCATCCAAGGCTTTTGTTTGGAAATTCATCACGGGCCAAAGTTCCACATTTTTATGGATTCATTTATAACTCATTTTGCAATCACTTGCTGCACGCCACATGCAGTGTTCTGTGAAATCAGCTAACTAATTACAAAGTGCTGAACTGGACATGCCCAGACCCAGCACAAAAGAAAATTCCTACTGCTCTGCTCATTTGAAAGTCAAATTTGGAAAGCAGAAAGGGGAGGCAGCAAACCTGCATTTCTGGGAGACATCAGGGGACTTTCAAGCACAAGCCTAGAGCTTCCAGATGTGAAGATGCAAAGCCTGCCTGTTTTTTGGGATATCTCAATGATGTCATCAATGCCCCAGAGGTCCCACTGCAAAAACATTGGCTGGTGGAGCATGGCTGGTGGGTTGTGTTTATAAGGAAGGGGAATATGAGGTCAAAGAGGGTTCTGAACATCAAGATCCATGACATCAATGTGTGTGGGTCTTGCACAGTGCTTGCTTTCTCTTGGCTCCTGTCTGCCTCTGATCAGTGCAGTTATGTCCGCTCAGAGAAAACATCATGTGTGGCTCAAAAAGGCCAATGAATCTTCCTGAAACTCCTCTGTCTGCTGCTAGGACTGGATGCACTAAAACCACACTGGCTTCCCAGGCACCTGGATGATGAAAATAAATTTTCCAGGAATAGGAGGAGGATGCTGGAAGCCCGAGACCCAAGGTCAGCTGGCAAAGGTGACAGCAAGCAATGTGCCTCTAGAGAATGCAGCATCACAAAGAAGCTGCACCTAAATCTCTGCATCAGACAGAGCTGAGAGGAGCAAGAAGATCAGGAAAATGCCTTGTGACTTGGCAACTGCAGTTCATAACATTGGAGCTCAAAACTGTCTGCCCATTTGCCAAAAATCCATCTAAGAAAAAGCCCAGCCTGGCTCTTTTGCCTTGGTGACAATCCTCTGATGGGATGTAGGGAGGGAGGTTGCTGGGGGAATGTCAGAGCCATTTAAGGAGTGAATTGTGTGAGGAATACACATGGGAAAAAGCAAATGGAGGCTGCTGAGAGCATGGAAACACCCTGGTCCCTACTGGTCCTGTCTCTGAGGCAGCAGGGGCACTGCCATGTCAGGGCACTGCATCATTTCCATAAATTTGTGATACTTTAAGCATCAACATAATCTAGTGGAAGGCATCCCTGCCCATGGCAGGGGGGTTGGAACCAGATTATATTTAAGGTTTTTTCCAGCCCAAACCATCCTGTGATTTTATTACTTCATGATAATTTCACCTTCTAGAATGTATAATTGCAGTGACTAGGCTTGTAACAAGTGTGGTTGTATTTTAGGAGAAAGGGATAATTCTCTGGGTGAATTAATCATTTTCACCTGTCATGTATTCTCTGTTCAAATGTTCTGCCAAGCAAAAGCATCAAGCTGTCTGGTGGTACAGTCTGAGTGTGTGTGGGTTACTGTGCCAGCTTAAAGGCCAACACTATTACAGGGATAATCTCTATCTGGAATTCTGTGCCTTGCAATGCCCATTTCAGAAACAACCAACAAGGTATGTGATCCTGTAATTCTACATTGCTTCTTCCCTTCTTTGTATTTAGATTTAATTTTAATGGAAACTTGTTGGCACAGATTTTCAGTCATCACTAATGAGCACAACTGCAGTGGGCTGTAAATAAATAATCACATTTAAGACATAAAAGGAAACAAACTTGTGACTTCAAAACATTAATTTCCTTTTTTCTTCTAAAGATTCACAAGTTCTTATGTATTAATCAATATGTGTGATGCTTGAGGCCTCTTACAGCTTGTGCCCTGTTGGTTTGTCTGGCTATTAATATTGTCATTAATCAGGAAACACTACTGTAAAAGATACTCAAGATAATTCTTCCTTTAAATTTCAGGGAAAATCTCACTAGCACTTCCTCTTCTTCAGACTGGGAATCACCATGAACTATAAAAATCCATAGATAGGACTTATTTAAAGAATAATTCTAGTAGTGTGGTTTACTGATACTAAGATGTGAGTGAAAACACACAGTCATTTCCAGGGCATAGTAAGGATTACAATACGCCTCCCTCTAGCGAATAACAACTGTAAGTTCTTTTAAGTCTTGAAGGGACAAATTGAAATTCATCCATTAATGTCTAAAGAGAAATGTTAACATTTTTTTCAAATGTTCCAGTTAAGTGAACCTGTGTTACTTATCTGTTTCCCTTCCACAGACCTCATTCTGTGAGTGCTGAGATCCATGTCCCAGCAAATGGAAACCGGAACCATCAACAACTGTCCACTCACAAGATCCCTTTTCCCAATTCAGGCTCTGTTTTACCTGGGCATTTGAAAGGGCATGGAAAGTGCTAGCTCTCTTGTAGTTGCAATGCTCAGATAAAAACAGACAGGATGTCAAAACAACTGAAAAACTGTTGAGTTTTCTCTCATTCACCAAGAACAGATGCTCAGGAAAAAGCTCAGCTCCCTTTCCTGAAGACTGCAGCAATAGGATTCCCAATTTCTGACACTGTGAAGCAGTAAAAGTTGTTTCATCCTAATTGTTACGTAGGTAAACCATATGTAGTAGAAATTAACTTTTCTAATCTATTTAAATAGAGAAATAATCTGCACCATTAGAGCTGTCAGAACTTACAGGGCTGAAGGATAATCCAGTTGCTGTAGAGAGAGGGAACAAAAGCAATGGCATAAGTCTCTATACCATGAAGGAATTCCCTCTCTAGCCACATCAGTGTGGCTAAAGCTGGCCTTGCTTGATTAAAAACAATCAGGTTGTGCAATCCTTTGGCTCCGTGGCTTTTGGAACACGGGATGCGTGAGGGGCAGGAGCATTCTGAGCTGGTCAAATCAAGCTTTGGTGTTACAAGAGCACCTTCTACTGCCTGTGCTGTGGCACTGTGTAAGGAATGCTGAAGCTTGACACAGCTCCCTCTGAACTCATCAGTGCCCTCTAAAAAATGTTAAAGGATGATCTCATGTATAGCTTGGCAAAGGAAATTATGCAGATTTCAGACTACTTGTGTTTTTAGAACTGTTCTTTGAGCTTCAATTCAAAATCTCATATATTTCCATGCTTAAACTCTGTGACCCACGCAGATGCTTTCCCTGCTTTTTCACTGCACTTAGGCTGAATTTCTAGGTTTTATTTCAGTTCAGGCATAATTGTTGAAACTATTTGCAATTTTGCTGGAGTGGAGGATAACATAGCTCACAAACCAGCCATTAATAAAGCAGCAGCTTTAATTACAGTACGTTTCCAACATTGAGGCATTTGAATTCCACATTCTCAAGGAACACCAGTGTCCTGCCAAATTATACACTACAAGAACTATAAACATTGTTTAGCAAAATGCTACTACAACCATCAGACACAATTAGTCATTACAGATCTGTCTGCCAGGGAATACTGAAACTTTTCCTTCCTTTTTTTCCTTTCCCTTTTTTTTTCTCTCTTGGTCCTGAATTCTTGATAAATCTGCCCAAATTAAATTGAGTGTCCTCACCTAAATACCTCTTTCGGGGGGGAAAAATAACTATTCATGAGTTTCTTGTTAACTGTTACATGAATCAATGCAGTTGCAACACGACACCAGAAAGAAGCTCTGACCTTCACAAACCTTATGAACACCAAAAGGGATGACTCAGCAATTGAATGGAGAGAAACAGAAATCATCCATTAAATCATTTAGTGGTGACAATCTTTTTTGTCTCAGTAACCTAATTCTCCACTAACAGAACTAATGGAACCATGGCCACCAAAAACCCCAGTGTATTGTGGGTTCAGATCTCCTTCTCTGCCAGTTTAATTGTGAATAGCCTACTCTTTCTTTCTTTTTTTTTTTTTAGAATAAATCTAAACAATCTTGAAAAATCTAACTCAGTACTTTGCTCCAAACAGTTCCTGTTTCAGACATGCTATGCAGAAAACCAGTCTTCACAAAAACTCAGACAGCTTAAAAACTAATATGAGTGGCCACATGCAAACAAAAAGAGATTTTTGTTATCTTAGAAGACCCCCTTGGGGCTGGCACTGCAATACATCTGAATGATTGTGGGTTTGTTCTGTCATCTCACAAGATAAGGCTCCCATGAATTTGCATTCTAATCACGTGCACCAAGAGCTTGGAATTTATCCTATTGTTCAACTAGGACGCAAGATGTGTATACACTGCTGTCATCCCCTTCCTTGGCAGTGTCCCACTCTACATGAGAAGGCTAAAAAAATAGTTTTCAGAGATGAATACTCAGCAGAAATCTCAGCACCTCGTTTTTGCATATTTTCCCTAGCAAAAATGCAGCCCAGTTCAGCTTTTCTCCTTTTTCTAAGAGTGTCTGGATAACATCAAGTGCTGTCAGTTAGGCTAATTCTGTTCTCGTGTAGTGGATCCATTTTGACATCAAGCTAGACTTGGCCTCAGTTTTGGGTACATACCAGTGGGGACAGGTGGAATTGCAATAATAACTCTTGTCTCCTTGGCTGTGTTATAAAGCTAACCTGTGGAATCCGAGCAGACAAAGCAAAAGTGTGCTGAGGTAATTTGTAATTTTTTTGTACCATTTATATGTATATTGAACATTTTAATTATTGAGTATATATCTTAAATCTTATAGACTACACTAGTTTAACCACTTTTCATGAATAGATGACAAAATAGTGATCTGCTTTTAGAACACTTACTTTTTGTACCATTTTCTAAAATTAAGTTGTGGGAGCTCAGTCTGTTTTTGCCCCCTTGTGTTTGGGTATTGTGAGTTGATAACTGTAGCATGTTTGTACTACAAACTGTGCTCTGAACAAGGGCTTAAATCTGTTCAAGTTTCTTCATGTGAAAGGAATGTTGGCAGGGCTAGAGAGAAAAATGAAACACTTTGAAAAAAAATGGTCCTGCACGAAAGAAAGGAACTTTTTCTGTGCAGTAAATGTGATGTGAATAGAGAGAAGGACTGATTGTTGTCCTTTTGTTGTGGCACATACAGAGTGAATCAGGTGTGATTGTGTTTAATCTTGATCTGCCCAAACAGGTTGCTGCTGCTGCTGTGCATTTCCTCACCTCATTGCTGTTTGCTTTCAGTAAATTATCTCAGCCCTCGGTCTCTGCCTTTGTCCCCCTCTAGCTGAAGGGAACAGGGAGGAAGGGCAGGAGCTTATCTGGAGTCGAATTTCCAGCTGGTGATAAACACCACAGTGCCCAAAGTGGCAGTCGTGACAACAATCTTTCACTGCAGGACACACTGCAAGGAGTTATCTTATTTCTTTGGTGGAAACAAGGAGACCCAGGCTTGAACTGAAAACAGAGCTGTTTGGGACAGGCATTTTGAGAAGTCCTTTCTAATTTTAAGAAAGTGTCAAAGTGCAATAGAGGACCTAGAAAACTCTGGAACCTGTGTAATGGATATTTTTAAGGACATATCAGGAATGACCACAGTGGCTTTCTGGTCCTTCCTTGCCTGGGAGAAGGGATAGTCTAAATCCCTCAGGAGAATGGAAGTGGGTGTAATGGCAGATTTGAGCATTTTCTCTATTTCCTCACATAAAAGAGGTCAGAAACCCCTCTGGAGGCTCTCTTGTCCTCATTGTCAATAGCTCTCCAGTTCTCAAAAATCTTTTCAAGCTGGCTGTTGTTAATCAATAACTAAATATTAGAGGATTCTTGCCTCAGGTATGGGATATTGAGACAGAGCTGGAATAGTGGTGAGTGATGAGCCATCCATAATTTTTTACTCTTAGTTAAATCATTAATGTTTATTACCTGCACTGCTATTTATAAAAAGATCACTCATATTCCAATGTCAGTGTGATACTAGAACAAATATTTGAAAATTAGATAAATTTCATGTTAGTGAAATGCCATAAAGTCAAAAGAGATTTGGAGAACAAAACATTTCAGTTCGTGTCAGGGATTGACCAAAACAATAAAGTTCTGTTATTTTCATATTAAGTTCTTTCAATCCCCCTGAAAATCTTCCTTCTTTCTCCTCTGCACTGCAAGACACTAAATTTACATTAAAACTAGAGTTCTGAGCAACTGCTGAACTTCTCATTTTATCTTAGCAAAATCCTCTTAGAACTAGAGAAAGGCTAAATTGTTTGCACTTTTGTGTTATCAATATATATAGTAGGGGGAAAATATCCATAAAATGTTCACTTTGTAAAGACCTCCCTGGATTTTTGGAAGTAGCTTATGTTACATGCACAGAGTTGTGATGGAAGGTTTACAAAGTTATTATTGTGTGGCAAGAAAGATGACTCTACTTATTGTCATTTAAAAAATGCCCAACAGTCTTCATGAAGTCCTTAAATAGCATTTTGATTCTTTTTATTCTCTTGGGAAAACCACTCTTTCATTTGTTCCATCCACATCTGCACAGTCAGAAATTGTCCTGGAAATAAAACATTTTGGTGGAGTTTTACTCCTGCTCCTCAGGTATTTTGCCTCTCAGACTGGCAGATGTGGGAATGCTGGGAAGACATTGTGATGAATTGTTTGTGGGGGAAATAAACCTGTGACATGGGTTATCTGCACAGTTGGTCAAAATACAGCACTTAAAAGGTTTTCACACAATTTCCCTTAGCCAGAACACTGCTAAGGGAGGCAATGCAGAGCCTAGGCTGGTAAAGAACTGGGACAAGAAAGTCATAGAAAATGGAAGAAAATGGATCTGCCAAGGACTTTAAAGCCATTAATTTTCAAGGAAAAATGTCTTTGCTTAAATAAATTCTACAGGCATTAACTGACGTGGCTAAAGTATTCTAGGATGTCTTCCTACTCAAACTTCTTGTTTGTTCATTTTCAGAAGGAAGAAGTTTAATTAGATCCAAATTTAACAGTAAAACCTCTGATACAGTGAAGTATTTATGTCTGATTTCAGCCATGGGGTTTGTGTAATTTTTTTCCCCAGAACTGCCAGTTCAAACAACTGTAGCAGGAGATAATATCACATTTTTATTCCCATTTGTTTCTGTATCTGGAGCTCTGATGAAATCCTTGGTGCTAGAAAAGGTAACTTTAGTTTGTACACCATCCTTAGGTATATAAACATCACATCCTTAGCACAGAGAAGAAAAAGTCTTCAGGAATGAACACCAACATCATTATTAATAAGAAACATCTCATTTTCAAATTATAACTCTACATATGGCTTTTTGTAAGGTCTTGTGCAAACCCTCTGCCTCATCATTTCCCTCTGCAAGCTGTAGCTAAGTGCAAGAACTAATTATGTGACCCGTGGGTAGTGAAAAATGGAAGCCAAAACCTTCCATTCATTTCATACCTTCATAAAAGCATTGTTCTGATTTGCACCATTTCCAGTGAAAAGAGGATGGATGGTATTTGGAAGAATTGCATCAAGGCAAAATATTGTATTTGGCATTTAAATTCAGAGTTGATAGCAGTTTCAGAAATGCCTGATCCTGATAGTCAATGCCAAGGGCTACATTTTTTGTATTCTGTAATACTCCTCAATAATTGCTCCAAGACACATACAGAGAGAACAGTGCAGAGCAAAGGCTGTTACTAATTCTTTGATCAAAATCAGATGATTTGCCTTTCTGATTTTTCAGAGGTTCCAAGCTGTTCTTGCTTTGGTTTTTGCTGTAAGAATTCTTGATGCTATGTACAACATACATGTTTGCCCCAGCTCCTGAGGCTTGTACATCTGTGAGCAACAAAAATCAAAGTGCAGTAAATTTCCTGAGGATTAATGCCTGGCTGGGAGAGGATGAAGGTCAGCAGCACAGCCAAGGATCATTAACCCAAACTGGTCATTAATCTCAAAAAATATTTCATTCCAAGGTCAGTATTGTTATTTTAAGGTGGAAATGAAAAAACCCATGGCTGTAGGAATTTTTATTTGATAGGTTTCATGGTAATATCTAGCATATTAAAAAAAAATAATTTGACTTGGGAGAATTACATTAATTAATCAGACCACCAGCCTATCTCCCAGTGACTGATTAGTTTTGCTTTCTTTAACATATGTAACGTCAGAAAAGATTTATAACAATTTTTTTTCCATGTGTAATTGCTGTGAGCCTAATAAAGAGTGACCTGATTTGTGTATCTATTTACAGGTTTCTATTCCCTTCCCAAATTCTAACTCCTACATGTTTCAAAAGGCTGTTGTTTGCACAGTGAGGATACTACAGATTTACTCCCTTTAGAAGCAGTACTTCACCTTAGCACTCCCTTTCCTGAAATAAGTCCCAAAAACACCCTAGACACTGGCAGCCCTGTGTTTAGGCACCAAAGATGCCAAGGAGCTCAAATATCCCCCAAATATTCTGGCATATTCCAAAGTACCACTGATACAGGTGACAGCTGATGAAAACATTTACAGACTCAGCAAAGGGGGGAAAAAATGCAATTCATCTTACACAATCTGAGAAATCTTTCTAAAACAAAGAGCATTTTTTCCTTGTTTTCTTTGCTTGTTTTGTGTTCTTGCTAGGAAACTTCTCCCTGTGAGGTGCTCCTCAACTTCTCAGCTTTTGTAATTTAAATACCCCTTGGTGGGGATTTGCTGCTGAAAGGGACAAAAATCTTTGAGTTCAGCTCTCCAAGTTTACACACAGGAGATGCAGATCCCCAGAGCTTTGACTCAACTCACCACCACATCACAAAATATTTTCCAACTTTTCTTACAAACTTGAGTCCCACACTAAGAGACCAAAGTGAGGGAGAAGGAGGGACAAGGAACCATCACAGCAATTTTCCTGAGGTCAGCCTTTGGAGCATGGCTCACCAACCAGGCACCTTGAAAGTTTTAATTCTAAATCACCTCATTCATTCCTCCTGACATATGTTATGTCTCTACTTGTAACATATTTTTAGTATTTCCTTTAAAATATATTACCAGGTGTGAGTGTGAAGAACAGACAACTTAAGGAGGTTGTTGTTACTGGACAAAGGCTCTGTTTGGGTGTAGTCCAATGAAAATGTTACAAGCCAAAAATAAAAAAAGTTTCACAAATCTCACATTCTGATTGTAGATCAGGCTAACTCAGCCAGGAATATGTTAATCTTCAGGTTCTTTCTCATTATATATTCAGTTCTTCTTTCAGTCATGCTTTTTTGTCTATTTTCTTTTACTCTTCCTTTTAAAAAGCTAAGAAAAGTAATTAGAGTCTTGATATACAGTTATGGAAAGCCAGAGAAAAAATGGCCTCTCATTCATAGTCCCTTGCACTCAGATTGTGTTGGTGGCAGTTTGCTCCTGTCTTGTACTGCCATAAAATCCCCCATCCCTCCCAAATTTTGCTATTCTAGTTTTGACTGAACAACGTATGATTTCCAAATGTAATAATGAAGAACATTTCAAGGGTTATTTTGAAGCAAAACCTCTTCTTAATATCTCTTTATACTAAAATACAGACAGGGAAATACAGACAGGAAAACCTTTATTGTCTTTAATTTTTTGAGTTCCCAAGAATTCACCCACAGTTTCAATTTCTTCCTTTCATATGATGTAGTTTTTAACTTTCACTATTTCAAAAGCTCCAGTCACATTTTATTCTTATTCTTCTCTTGTCTCCCATCCTAATCTATTTTCCAAAAATCCAGAGTTTTTTCCTGACTTCAATCACTTTCCATCCCCCATTAATGAACTTCTTTACAAAACTAGGACCCAAAAATATTATATCAAAAGTATGTATACACATAATCAGGTAACATATATTACATAAAGTATCATTTAAAAATTGCCATTATAGATATATGTATGCTTATATATCTCATCATCAATACATATGATAATACAATAATATCTCCAATTTTATTTCCTCTGCTTCTAACCCAAGGTATGTTTACAGTATCTCAAACACATTTTTGCTCATTTTCCATGATGCTGATTTATTTTCTGATTGATGACAATGCATTTATCCTGAAATGTATAAGGACAACTATAACTGTGTTTTCTAGGTTTTCTATCTTCTGTTTATGGACACTAGAGTGGTTATACCTCTGATGAAGCCAATAAAAATATAAATTAAAATAGGTAAAGACCTGGTGGGGTGCATTTAAATCCACTCAGATGCCTATGATGAGACAAAATTGGTGTTAATTATTGCTTTCTCTAGCACTGAATAATTGAAATAACCAACTGAGTGTGGTGTTGCTTCTCTGTACAGGCCTGAATAGGACTTAATTTCTTGTGAGTTCCTGGGGAAATCAGACATCATTCCTGCTCACTGAAGGAGGAAATGTTGGTAACCAGTTATAAAAGAAAACTCCACCACCACTCTGCTGCTTTAGGTGCTGTGGCTTAATATGCAAATGAAAACCAAAGGACATTGGTGACTTAAAAACCCCAATTCCATTTTTGCCATTAGCAGCAGGTTTTTCCCAGGTTTCTGGCCTAAATCCAGTTAAAACAACTATATATGACTACTTACTAAACATTCCCTTTCTGCTCAGTTGATTGTGGCATTATTCACTTTCTCTCCTCAAGTGCTGAAATACTTCTATGCACTGTTAAAAATTCCCTGCCTTGCCCCTGAGGCAGCTGCATTTCAGTGTTGGAGTGATGTAATAATTCCTTCAATAGCTTGCAATTGGTTTTTAAAGCCTAATATGCACTCCAGGATCTTCTCAGGAGGGGTTGTAAACGAGCATCCAGCATTCCTGGTCTCTAATATGTCATCCCTGGGCCATTCCTTAGCAGGTCTAAAAATCCCACAGCTGCACCATGATGTGCTGCAGAATGAGGTCAGGGCAAGGATTTTCATCAGTCAGGAGGGAGGCAGGGAAGTGATAAGAGATTTGAGCTGTTCACCTTAGAAATATAACAGAACTGTGTGTAAACCCAGATTTGACTCATCTGACAGTATCTGTGGAGATTGTGGAGTTTTATTAGAGGATAAACCCCAAGGTTTGTTGTTTGGTAGGTTAGGGAACTCAGGTATGGTTAGAAAGGGTCACTGGGAGATGTGACACTTGGAAAAAGAAGTGAATTATCCAGAGACTAGAAATGAGCAACATCCAAGTGGTTTTCACATCAACAGCAGCAGCAGTTCTTCACTTAATAGCCAGGAAGGCAGTAAAAAGATGATATTATTTTGGCCTTGGTTAAGTGATGACCATGTTATTCAAGGATGCCAAGGTCAGAAAGGGATGAAAGCATTTGACTGAGCTAAGAGATGGAATGAACAAGAGCAGGAATAGTCTTCAATGATATTGGCTAAACAACCACCTCAAGCATGTGATAGTGTCAAAAAGAAATAGGATAAAAGACTGATTACTGAAAAAGCTGTGTCTTAGAAGCCAAAATATATAATGTAAAATAAGAATGATTAAAATTTGAAATGTTTGAGGCCAGGTTGGACTGAGCTTGGAGTTACCTGGTCTAATGGAAGATGTCCCTGTCCTTGGCAGGGCTTTGGAATGAGATGATCTTTAAATTCCCTTCTAACCCAAAGAGTTTTATGATTCTATATTTCTATTGAAGATATTAAATACTAGAGCAAAAAAGCTTTAGATGTGTTCCAGAGGACAAGAAGGAAAACAGCAGGACCTCTGTACCACTGAAATGGGATAACAATTAAAAATAACAGCTGAGTGATGATTTTGGCCATGTGGCAGAGGCAGGACACTTTGCTACATTACTGCAGTGTCTGTCTCCATATTTAAACACCAAAAATTCATCTGCCTAGGCTCCCATACATCTTGAGATGTGATGTTATGTGGAAAATCATGAACTACGCTGGAATTGGCAGCAGGAGCATGAAGTGAACAAGAAACTGAATATAAGTTAGTAACATATTGTAGTGAAAAGAAATAGTGACAAATTCAGTCACTACTGGTGACTCCTGAAATTTCAGTCCTGGGGTTGATTGTGCTTAGTGTTTTCATCAGAACCCTTGGCAACACTGTTATGGCAACAAGAAATCAGGAGACAACAATTTAAAATGAAATTATCAGAATGTGAGCAACAGGCATGCAAAAAGGGAACTATTAAAATCAATAAAATGCTACAGAATTCTCACTTTATGGTCAGTTATTTGGAAATTATTGAGAAAAACTTAGGAAAACCAGATGGTCATAAAAGGGCAAAAAACATTTCTGCAAAGCAAGTGCAACCATGAGCCTGGCATGTACCACGAAAGTTCCACAAGAGATAATGAAGCATGTAAATTATGCAAAGCATCCGTAAGGTATTAACTGTAATATTTGTGCCAGTCACATTCAGGGTGAAGTCAGACTTGAATCCACATGCAGAAAGTATAGAAGTGTGGTAAGAGAAATGAAAATAATGTCTTGTGACAGGAAAATTTTAAGAGCATGTTCTATTTAGTCAAGCAGAACAAGGGCTGATGAAAGGTTCTCTTTGCCTACAAATCCACCAAGAAAAACTGTGAAAAGAATTGCTTAAGTTTACATACTTGCCAGAAGACTGAGTGCAACACCTATCCCCTTGGTATTCATGCCAGGATCTACAAGGTTTCTAATTATTAGAGCACTGAAGTGTTATCTTTTGATTAGAAGTACTGATGGCAAGAAAATTATCTACTTTTAGGGAGACACTTGCTCAGTTGAAGAAATAAATTATGAGGTTTCTTCCAGCCTTCACTTAGCAGTTCTGCTCTTTGTAGTTATCCTGATGGCTCTACTTCCTCAAATGCAGCAAAACAGGAGAATTCCCAGGTCCAGCACAGGCCTCGGTCTCTTCCAGGAGATGCATCTGTGAAATGTTTGAGAATTTTACAGAGGAATTCTTTGAGGGCTGACAGGAAATCATGGGTTAAGGATTCTGTAAGAGAGGCATGGCACTGAATTCCAGATGGGATGAAGCCATACAGCTTAGTGTAAACAAATAGTTATGATTCCTGTCAAGATCAATTTTTCATCTCCATAAAGCCCAGTTTAATGACATGGCACAGGCACCACTGAAAAACGGGAATATCAGCTTTCCAACAATTTCCCAAAATTGAAAGAGAATCTGTTTTGGCAAAAACAGTACAGTTGTCTACCAAGAAAAACATTTTAGGTAGGTAGTTATGTAAGCAGTAAAAATAAATGTTTTATAAAATGCACCCACAAGGACTTAGAAGTATTAAAAAAAGCCCCCAATAATAATTAACTAGATTTCATGAAGTATGAAACAGCCAAAAATAATAAGCAGTACAGCTGAAGAAGGTGAAGTCATTTCTCCTACTGCATTCTAAAGCTTGACCACCTGGAGAGATTAAAAAAAATATATCCAAAGAATTAATTTTCCTAATATGGGGCACAGTGCAAAATTCTGTCTCTTAACATGACTTCATTTGGCCAAAGGAATGGAATTTTATGGACGCTTAATATGTTTTACAAGTGCTTGATTCTCTGGAACAGCAGCAAACCTTTGGGAAGGCAGATGAAATGAAGGAGCATCTACTACATTTCCTTTGGAGCAAAAAAAAAGCTGGTATTGTCTCCTGAAGAGAAAGTAACATTTTAAATTAAAAGGTAATATTTGTACAAGATCAGGTCCATGAATAAATTCACTCTGGAAACTGAAATTTTCTGAACTTCTGAGTTTCTACAATTGCTTTTTTTAGATAGTGGATCAAGAAGCCTATTTTAAGGTAAAGCTTGGTGGTTTCATTCCCATGACAGGACAAAAACAAACCTTGAGTCAAAACTTCATCTTTGGATGTGCGAATATTAATCTCTGGATATCTGATTGCACTGACATTGTTAACATCACTTTTTTCCTTCACTGACTTAGAGAGTCACCTCACTCAGGATTTAAGTGTTCAGGGCATTGATAATCCAACAGAGACATTTAATGGGAATTAGAATCTGTTCAGCTCTTTCTTCTGCTTTTGATCAGAATGAATTTGGGTCTCATGGAGAAAAATCATTAATCTGATCTGGGGCCTGAAATTTTTCCTCAATCTTTAATTATTGCCTCCAGCTCTGGGGTCTCAGCATGGGAAAGACCTGGAGCTGTTTGAAAGAGTCCAGAGGAGGAACCAGGATGATCAGAGGGAAGGAGCAGCTCTGCTGGGAGGAAAGCCTGAAAGAACTGGAATTGTTCAGCCTGGAAAAGAAAAGGCTTCAGGATGATCTAATTGCAGCCTTCTAGTAACTGAAGGGAGCCTGCAGGGAAGATGGAGAGAGAATATTAACAAGGAGCTGCAGTGACAGCGCAGTGAGGAACGTCTTCAGGTGGATAGAGAGTAGCTTTAGAGTGAATATTAGGAAGGAATTATTTTTCTGGGTGAGGATGCTGAGGCTGTGGCACAGGGTGCCCAGAGCAGCTGTGGCTGCCCCTGGATCCCTGGAAGTGTCCAAGACCAGGCTGGATGGGGCTTGGAGCCACCTGGGACAGTGGAAGGTGTCTGACCATGGCAGGGATGGAATGAGATGAGCTTAAAGGTCCCTCCCAACCCAAACCAATCTGTGTTTCTGTGACACTGAAGTTCAGATGCTTGGTACATAAGAATGCTGTCTAGTGTTGCTGGCTAAGAATCACATAAGTATTAGAAAACAGAGCTTTTATTATTAGAAAACAGAGGTATTTTGGATATCAGTATCAGAGGTTCTCTCGTGCGTCTCAGAAACTTCCTCAGCAGCTCTTTCCTTCGGGTTTGTGCTGACTCCCTGTGGTCGTTCTGGTGATGGAAACACCGTTTGTGAAGCCGACAGCGAAATCAGGAGCAGGAGCAGCACCGCCCTTCTTTCTCCGCCCTCGGGGCACCGGCGGCGGGGATCGCACATAAAGCACACCGCGGGTGTTCAGTGTTGGAGAGATGCCATCAGATGCCACCGCACCGCTGCAACTTCGCGTGGAGCACATCCGAGCGTCACCCAGCGACGCTGCGGAGCTGCGGCCGCGTCCCGCCCCGTTCCTGCGCCCGTCCCGCCCCTTCCCCCGGATGCGGGCCGGGATGGCGCTGCCCACCCCGCGCTACGAGCACCTGGGCCCGCGGGGGCCCTTTCGGGACGTGTACGAGCCGGCCGAGGACACCTTCCTGCTGCTCGATGCGCTGGAGCGGGACGCGGACAGCCTGCGGGAGGCTCGGTGCGGCAGGGCGGGCACGGGAGCCGGGAGGGGAGAGCTGAGCGGGGATTGCTGGCACAGGGGATGTTAAAGCCATTGGAGAGCTCCAGAGGGGCTGCGGACATGGAGAACAGGCTGAGGGTGCTTGGCTTCCTCAGCCCGGAGAAGAGGAAAGCTCGTCGCTGTCTGCAGCTTTCTCATGAGAGGCAGCAGAGGAGCCAGCGCTGGTCCTGCTCTGTGTGAGCTGAGGGAATGGCCTGAAGCTGTAGGGAAGAATTAGGGTTGATATCAGGAAAAGGTTCTTCTCCCAGAGGCTGGTGGGGCTCTGGGGAAAGCTCCCCAGGGAATGGTGACAGCAGCATCCTGACAGAGCTCAGAGAGTCTTTGGACAGGGATGCACAGGGCAGGGTTGTTGGGGTGTCTGTGCAGGGCCAGGGGTTGAATTGGATGATCCTTGGGGGTCCCTTCCAGCTCAGGATGTTCTGTGATTCTGTACTTCAATGTGTTTGGGAGGACAGCATATTCTATAATGCTGTCTTGACCAATCCTGTGTCTGTTACAAACTAAAGTCATCCAGAGTGTTCTTTCTTCAGAGTCGAGATCTGCCTTGAAATAGGATCCGGATCTGGTGTGGTTTCAACATTTGTGGCTTCTTCTATCCTTGGACCCGGTGCACTGTACATGTAAGTATAACAGCACCTAAACTATTGCATGCAATAATAAAGGATGCCTAGCCCAGGATGCTTAGCCCTCTCATTTTTACATTTTAGAAACTATTCTTTTCTCAATTCTATAGATACATAAATCAAGGCAAAGAGAGCCTGTTGAGCATTTCTGAGCTTACAGTGCAGCCTGAATGATTTACTTCAGGTTCTGTAGTAAATGAGTGGTGCTGTGACTAGAAATCCATTTTCTCATTTCTCAGACAAATTAATAAACCTACACTTGTGTTTGCTGGGTTTAATCCTTGTGGGTCCCTTTTAACTTGGAATATTCTGTGATTCTATAAACTAGCTTGTGGTCCATAAGGTTAAACTTCCAGGTACAGTAGCCTATAACTTACGCTTTGTAATATTTCCCTTTTAGATGCACAGATATCAACCCCATGGCAGCTTACTGTACCCAGGAGACAGCTCTGCTGAACAATGTTCACCTGCAGCCTGTCATCACTGACTTGGTAAGAGAGAGGTTTCAAGGGTATCTCTTTCATGGTTTTTATAATTTTTTAATACTTATTGGAGATCATGGAGTCACACAATAGTTTGGGTTGGAAGGGACCTCTGGACATCACCCACTGCCAAAAAATCCCAACCAACTACTCAAGCTATAAAATTCAAAATTAAGCTCTAAGAATTCATTGTATTAATTAAATAAATCTGTAGATTTAGTTTGGAAAGCGCTGGATGAGGAATTCTATAGTGGCCTGACATTATTATAGACCTTTGTCTAAAGTTATGCAGTTCTTGGTTCTCAACCTTTTCTGATTTGATTAGAACTTTTGTCTGTTGTTACCTTTAGTTTCTTACAAAATTTGATATAAAGAAAAGCTAATTTTTTTCTTTAACCCTTTTATATGTTTATAAAAGCGAATGTAGGTAGGCCACAATAAATGGGATTTAAAATAGCTGAACAACTGAACTATGTAACCGTACTTTTACAAAACATTTGCACTCTTCATGTTCCCAAAAAGAAACCCCACACAATCATCAACTTCACCTACAGGTCAAAGGATTATCCCCAAGATTAAATGGGAAGGTTGATCTGCTGCTGTTTAACCCACCATATGTGGTAACACCTTCTGAAGAGGTAGGAAAATTTTGAAATACACATTAAAAAGAGTGTTGCTACAGTCTGTTGTTGTGACAATTCTGTCATTCTGTTTTCTGACAATCTTTGCTTTCCTTCTTCCTAGGTGAAAAGCCAAGGAATAGAGGCATCCTGGGCTGGGGGCAGACAGGGCAGAGAAGTCATGGATAGACTTTTCCCACTAGTACCAGACCTTCTTTCACCAGGAGGATTATTCTACTTGGTCACAATTAAAGAAAATAATCCAGGTGAGCACTGTCCTTGGACGTTCAAACGGGCCAAAGCAGGTTTAATATGGTATAAATCAAAATGTTAATCACAGCTAGACCAAAAATGCAAGCAAATTTATAAAAACTAAGAACTCCCCAAGCTAGTTTGGAAAGTGAAAGTGTGTGGGACCCCAGCAGCTCTGCAGGAATTCAGTTCCAAGCCTGAGAGATGGATTAATTAAATCTGAATTAATTAATGATGCCAGGCCAGTTCTTTCTTATGGAAGAGAATGGTGGTGTTAACTGAAAAGGCTTAGTGGGAAATGTGATATCTTTCATTTTACAGGTATAGAGAAAATATTTGGAATTGTTTCTTCTGATCTAATGCTTGATGGCCACAAGTTATCATGTAATGTCAAGATTATTCTTCACACTTGATTTATTAGGCAGCTTTTGTGAGAAGGCATTACAAATTTCACTTTGTCCTGCAGTTCATACAGAATTCTAGCAAAACACTAAACTTCAGTTTCTAAGTTGTGAGTTTGGTTGGAGATTATTTTGCATAAAACTTTTTGCCTGAAAGAGTAGGAGGACAGAGTTTATAAACTTTGCTTGACAGCTTGGCAGATATTTTAGAATTATTTTCTATAACCAATTTCAACTCATTTGTAAACACTGCACTTTGCATTGCAGATGAAATTCTGGAAACAATGAAGAAAAGTGGCTTAAAAGGCACACGAGTGCTTTCCAGGCAAGCAGGACAAGAGATGCTGACAATCCTCAGATTTAGGAAATCTTGATGACTTTTCTTCACCTGCCAGGTAGTAGGCATGAAGAAAATTGAACACAGAGTTGTCAGTTGGTAAACACTGAAGTGAATGCAATCTGCCCTTTGTTAATGGCAGGAACTTACTCATACAAGCAAAAGATCAAGAAAGAAACTAACCCAAAAACTGAGCTAGGGAACAAAATATCAATGGGTGATAATGATCTGATATCCTCTGACATAACCAATGGCACACACCAGAGAGTCTCACTTCTACAAGCCACGCACACGTATCAATTTTAATTTGTAGTCTTCAGTTGTCATTGGTCAGAACCAGGATCATTTGACACCATCAGCATTCACCACAAACTGCAAATTTACAAGCAGCAGCATTAAGGTATCCTTCTGTTGGCTTAAAAAGTTCTTTCCTCTCCCAGGATCAGCGTTCTCAGCACGGATCATTTGGCCTTGACTAAGGACCAGAGTCCTCCACGTCCCTCTGACCTTCAGAGAAGAAGAAAGAGCCTGGTTAAAATACACAGATGCTCAGAGTTCAGCACAAAAGCATTTGGAGGAAGTTTGGATCAGGGCACAGATGGAAATACAGTGGCACTTTATACAATGCAAAATGTGAAGGCAGAGTTAGGAGTTGTTTCACTTGTTCTCACATAGCTGTGAGAGTTTTACTACTCAGGGTACTGAACTTCTCATCTCTTCCGACACATGTTCCAGCAGCAGATAAGGAGGATTCTCCAATTCTTCAGTCCCTTGTTATGAGCACAACAGCTCTGCAACCCATTAGATACCTTCCCTCAGCTTCAGAGGTGGCTTCTCAAGGAATGATGGAAAATTTTATTTTAGTCATTTTACATATTTATATTGCCATTGGGAATTTTTTTGAGGAATGCAATTTTGCAAATAGAAATTTAATTTTAGTCCTTTTCACTTATTCCCTCCCATTTTAAAGAAACACTAATGTAGATTTTCTGGTGTACACTGGAGGGTTTTCTGGGGCTCTCATTGTTTTGTCTGTGGACACAAAGCTTAAATAAGTTGGCTTCAACTCCCAGCTTACTTTTGAGCAAAATAAAAACCAAACGAGTTTAGAAGGGGTAAGATGGAAGTGCATAAAAGAAAAAATCCCATCATGGTTCTGTAGAGACTGACTTGCAAGAGTTTTGTGTAATGCTCCTATAAAGATTATTTTGATATTTGTAATAATCTGTGTCATTTTAGCAGTGCTTTATCACAGGAGGGTACTGGGCACAGTGTAGTCCTCACATCAGTCCAAATTAGCACAGCCTCTTACTCAAAAACTTTTAGAGTTGAAAGTGGGATGATAATTAAATGTGGTTAAGCAAAATAATTGCAGATACACTGTCAAATTAAGGATATTTTGGCTGCAGACTGGACCTAGAGCTTGTAGGATTTCCAGATTTCAAGCTCAGGTTTCAATGCTACCAAAACCTTTGGCCATGGTTCAAAAGTACTTTGTCCTCAGGTGCTGGAGTTGTTATCTGGCCAGTTACTGAATATTTCTCACTTATTATCATTATCATCCTCTTCAGTTAAATTAGGAGGCTCTGCTATGGTAGTGAAATAAGACCCATTGTCTGCAGGGTGCACTGAGCACTGCTTTGGCTTCTGTTCTCCACCTGTACTGTTTAATAGCTACAGACAGGTTTAATTATGAGGCCACATCTTAATGTAAATTTAATAATTGCTCTGAGCCAGCATTACCTGAGGAATCTACAGGATTATCCTTTTTATCAACATGACTGGAGAAACCTTTATTGTCTGGGCATTGGAAAGAGAAGGTGATCCTGAGAGTCTAAAAAACATCTGTCCTTCTCTGGCTCCTGTCTCCCCTCACAGAGTAATGAACAAAGCTGCAGGGTTTTTTTTGCTTTTTGAAAGGTGTTCCTGCCCATGAGGTTTTGATTTTACAAGAAGCAAGATAGCAGAGAAGAAGGATACAAAGCTGGATTTTAAACTTCTTCAGTGCTTCTGCATGACTTAAATTCAACATCAATCCATTAAGAAGTTGAAAAAATTCACTATTCACACAATAATCTGCACTGTAAGGGATGATTGTTTCTGCTGTTTGTTCTCAGGATCTTCATAAGGACAAGTAATTTGGATTTTGTGTGTTTCTTTCTTAGCATGTCTTTAAGATTTTTTTCCCTAAGAATTTTTAAGACATTGAAGCACTTAGCTGAACCTTCCCAAAAACTTTTACCTATGCAAAGTTTCTTCATAAAGTTAGAACCAAATTGAAAGCAAACAGGAATTTTGTATATAGCAATTGTCACCTCTGCTTATGATGGAAATGCTTACCAAAGTCTAAATTATCAAGTGTTTTTTCCAGAATAATATTTTGGAAAAAATAATGGAACAACTTTCTGAAATGCTATGTTTGGATTTCTTTTTTCTGTCAAAAATTTTGTGTGCAGATGGAGTGATCAGGAGAATCCTACTGATGTAGGATGAGGAGGTGAAAAAGCCTGACAAAAGCTCCAATCCAGCCTAAATGGGAAATATTTATGGAAGAGAACACCTTGAGTGTAACTGCACACGCAGCAGGGCTCCTCTTAAGCCAAACCACTTCTACCACAAATTGCATTTTTGTGCACTGAAGACACCTGGTGGCTGCATCCACAGCCAGCTCTGACAGAAAAATTGGTTATTCAGGGAAGTTTTTCTCTTGTGGAGACTTAATTACCCCCTTGAGCCATTCTATTTTTATGATATTTTTAAGATACAAAGAGATATTTTCAATCTCCAAATGGTAATTTAGATTTTTAAATTTTGTTTTTTAACTCAGTCCATGGATTTGAGATACTGCAAGAGTATAGTTTTGCTTTAAAAGCATGTTTCAAGGTATAGTAAAAGCTAAATAAAGATAAAATAAGTATTTTCAAGGTAAGGAATGAGAGTCCTAAACTATAATTAGGAAAGGGAAATGGCAGGAAAAGATGTCACCATTGTGTGTAATAACTCTGTAACTTCTTTGTTGAATCCTAAGAGATATCAGGTATTTAAAAACCCTCAGTGCAATTGAATTCAAAGAACCTCTTCCATTTAAACACAACTAGAACAGTTCTCTGTATTAGATATTATTTTGGAGGAAAAGGCTCCAAAGACATGGGGTGAATTTCAGACCTGAGGATTGCTATAAATAGAAACTTTACCTGATTCAGTCCCCTTTGTCAGGGCTGTTGCTACTTGGCTGAAGGCAAGTGAAAAGAAAAACCCAGCCATAATCTATGCAATGTTCTTTCTGTCCCACCTCAGTTTTTCTTCTGACAAGAAGAAAAAGACCAAAGTTCTATTTTTGGGGCTGCATTTTTCCTGTTTGCAGGAAACCACAGGGTGAGACACAGCGTTCTGAGAGTGGGCTGCAGGAAGTCTGCTGCAAATTACCTTTTAACACTGCGTGAAGGAGGTTTTAGTGCCTTAAAGGAGCAGCCATGTTCCAGTGTCCCATCAGCTCCTTGCCTGTCACTGGTGGTCTCAGAGCTCAGGATTTGCTGCTGCACCAGCCAAGGTAGCCCCTGCAGTTTTACTCCTGTAATTCCCTGTTAGAGGAGGCGTCAGCTCCTTCGTTTTGATGCAAGCCCTTCACAACATGAGATTCTTTGCATCTCCCCGCTTTGCCTCAGCAGTTTCAGTTTCAGGAGGTGAGCTGAGCCTTGTTAAACCAAAGCACACATCTTGAGCCAGGTTCTGGATTGTAGGCCCAGCTTGGGTGCTCTCAGGAGCGGGCTCAGTTCATTCTGCCCAGAGCTGGTTAAAGCTCCACTTGGGGGACTTTTGTCTGTAAAACACTTCCCTAAGTGCAGCCATGGGTATTGTAGCTGTTGGATTTGTCTTGGAGTAATGACAGGCTTCAGAAATAAGGGGAGGGAGGAAGCAATTTCAAGCTAATTATAGAAGAATTGAGGTGAGAAAATGTCAGTTACTGCAGTGAAATTCAATGCTGAATTGGAGCTATTTTGTACACTGGAGGACAGATTAAAAAAACACTTGAGGTGAACCAATATACAAACCCCTCCTAAAAACCTCTCAAGTCCCTAAATACTTTTCTGTCCGCTCTGAACAGAAGTACTGAACAGTACTTTCACCTGAGCTGCAGCAGCTCTGTAGTCCAACTCTCGTCCTGCACTTTGTGCTTCCACCTGAGATGTGCTTGGAGATATGAAAGCGGTGGCTGCACAAGGCACAAATTCCAAACCCCTTGTAAAAAAAGTGGTGGGGTGAGGAAAAAAAAAAGCAGAACTGTCAGAGATTCTCCTTCAGCCTATGCAAATAAAAAATGTCAGACCTAATTATCAATATCACTGTGGCCTGAAAGCTGTGTGTACTTGATCCTGCTGCATCCTGGATATGGACTGAATGCCTTGATTCAGTTAAAAAGGTAAAATGTCACCATCAGAATTTAGCATGGCCTAATTACTGAACTTTAAATATTTGCTTCACCAGGTTCTGCATCAGCTTCTACAGAAACCCTGACTGATACATTGATTTTGCAAGTGTGCATGTGCTGTTTCATACACAAATTGTCCACACAAGAAAATTTTACAAAGGGTATGTTTATTTCTATTCTGCTTTTCCATTTCACAACAAAAAGCACTTGATCTTAATGTGCTGTGACCTGGAAATGACTGAAAATGAGAAAATGATGGTTCATAAATTCATCAGTCAAGAGGTTGCCTGAATTTATCATTGATCCATCCTCAGATGTCAAGACAGGTCAGAATTCAGGAAAAGAAATGTGTAAACAATCAAACCCACACTTGATGATAATTTTTGATGGGTTGATGTTATTTGCTCAATTTTCATGAAGTCCCCAAGGGAGAGAAATAAAACTGTGACCTTTTTGGATTCTTCCACATTGCAGAAGCCCTTCCTGCAAAGATCTGAGGCCTTGGGTAGCTGCAAGATCCTGTACTACAAATGGTTTACTGCAGTGTCAAAATGTACAAAAATCATTCCACCTGGTATATTCACTTGGAGCAGAAGGCATCATTAGGGAATTTCTGTCACCATGAAGAAAATCAGGAGTGACAGGAAGCAGAGGTTTTGTATAACCAGTCCTGAAACACTCAGTGTCATTGCACAGGTAAATCAACCAAATGCTTTAATATCTGATGTTACCTTAGGCTACAGCAGCAGCTCCTTAAATTTTCCTGTCCCCATCCATTTTTGTGTCTTATATTACACCACTCTATGGGAACTACCACAAGTTCTTAATCCACTTGATTGGTAAAATAAGAGATTATGCATAAGTTCCATAAAAAAAGGAATGCCTTTATTTTTTTTTAAAGAGACCGTTTTTTCATTACCAAGTGAAAACTTTACAATGTAAAGTACTTCTCTTCAGTATTGTTTTAATATAAAAACTTAAATCACTTACTCTGGTCTTACTGTTCCTACAGGAAGTCTTGTGGCACTGCAGGACCCGGGTTTCTTCAGCCTCACTCTTGTATCTAATCATAAGTTCATGACTTATTTTTTTAAATAAAACCATTTCTGTGGCCACTCACCATCAACAAAACATCCCTACCACCAAAACAAAAATAAAGCATCTTCATCAGACCAAAAGAGACTAAACTCTAACAGCACTATTACAGTGAGAAACTTTGTTAAAATAAAAATATTTTGAAAGTTAGACACGACTTTAAAATTGTACAAAGACAACAAGCACTCAAATTACACAGAGTAAGTAGCAGTGAGTACAATGTGAATGCAACAACAGTAAGCCTTGCCTCTTTTTGTATGTAAATATAAATAGAGATTATCCTTGCCAAACTTCCAGCTTTTTTTTTTCTTTTTTCCTGAAAATCAGCTCATTATGCTGCAAAAGCTAACAGGGAGCACCTCACTCTTCAGTTCAACAGAATTGCTAAAAGGGG
Organism: Zonotrichia leucophrys gambelii; assembly: GCF_028769735.1. Classification (NCBI taxonomy): domain Eukaryota; kingdom Metazoa; phylum Chordata; class Aves; order Passeriformes; family Passerellidae; genus Zonotrichia; species Zonotrichia leucophrys. The sequence continues at coordinate 113,177,146 of NC_088169.1, forward strand.
CTCTGGCTAAACCAGCCTGTCTATCATGAGAATATCCCATACTGTGCAGAACAAGTTTCTCTCTCCACTGAAAAATGATTCCCTTTTATTATGCTGAATGCTTCACCTTCCCATGGGACCAGCCAAATTACAGGCTTCAAAATTATTAAAAATTCTGAAGCTTGCTCCTGTTTTTTCAAGAACATGCAAGGTGAAACTATCATGGTGTGTCCATGTAAGGAGCCACACAACAGAGAATGCCACTGTTTCTGTTTTACTCTTTGCAGCTTTTGTTTCAAGAAAAGTACTTGGGAGTAATTTCAGCTAACTTGGCTAAATTAGTTTTTAAGTATTGGTCAGAGAAGAAAATATTTATTTTAATTTTTTTTCGGTTACATTTAGAGTTCAAATATATTCCTAAAACCACAGGGCAGAAAGTATCCCTTAGAGCTTGTCTGCACATTTGGATATAAAGTGAAAAGCTGACACTGTTACCATGCTCCCTTTACTTCTGAAAGTTTTCTTTTTTACAGGAAATACATTCTTGCACAAGAAATTAATCCCCCATGGAGACTGTTCAAACAACTCCATTACAGCCTCAAAACTAGGATTTCGTTATTCCTTAGGTTTAGATAGATGAGAAAACTTCTGCTGTAAATCTTCCCTAAGATGAACAGCAGTTAAAATAAACTTATGTTTTATCCATCTGCAGCCATACTGGCAAAATCATGTTCTGAATTAGAGTGTTTGCAGGACTGTTTCATGACAGAATGCAATCACCTACTCATATTTTCTCTAAAAAATGCCTTGATAATGTGGGTTATGCTCATGATTTTAAACTTATTCATTCTTTCTAGATTACCTGGAAGTGCTTTATTTTTCATAGCTTTACTCCATTATTATTGTTTGTTTCAATGGATCAACATCTTGATTTTCAAAAAAGCTTGAAAGCTTATTGTGGCTTTATTTTTAAATGAAAATATCCTATTATTAGGACAGCAGTGTCCTGCAAGTCCATTACATTTGCCAATTGCTTCATTTTTATGTAAAACTGTTAATTTGAAAGCAACTTGATTTTTTTTCTTCTTTTTTTTCCAGTTATGCAGGAACCTATTTAATGTTCCCATGAAGCATTCAAAATGTCTGTCAGTCTGTCAGTCAAGGGAAGAACACACAGCATCTAATCCTATATGAAATTGTTTTGGGGTGTAGCCTGGAAAATCCCATGTTAGCAAAACTGAGTGAACTGGCCCAAATTCCTTTTGCCCATCCCATTTCTCTAGCTGCTTTTCTTTTCTCAATATCCCATTATTCTCCATTTGCTTCAATTCTAAGATAGCATTGCTGAGGTTTCAATAAAGATTAAAAGTTAAAGCAAGGATGTTGTTTCACTGTAAGGAAACAGTGAGAAAATACTTTCAGTTCTTGTCAGGACAGAAAAGGCTATTGGCAGTTTACCTTTCACTTGGCTTCAAAAGATTTATTAAACAGTTCTAGCCCAAGGCAGTTAAGGATTTTAAGGTAAACCCAAGCTTGTGCAATAAAAAATGATATTTAGGAAGGCATATCTTGATCTCTAAGATTAGATTAAAAAGTTGCTACTGTTATTTCTGCCTGAAGTCCTAGACCAGCAGTGGGCTGAGCACCCCTGGACTGATGCACATGGGTAGAAAACCTTCTGCTTTTTAGCTTTGTCCATTTATTCCAGCAGGTTTCACAGCAGGACATGAAACACAAGTGCATTTCTGCAGACTAATTGCACAAAAAAATAGTTGTTACCAAGTATCTATGTCTCAGCCCAGCAAAGGAGACTGCTCTGGATACAGGTGCGAAATAGCTCTAAACCCAAAATAATCTGGTTATTTTGTCTCTTTTCATCAATTCTTGGTATCACTGTAAATAAGCTGCTGTGAAACTCTGCTGGGGAAGGCAGCTGGACAACAGGCTCCACCCTCAGGAGCTAAAGCATCCTTATGCCATTGTACCCATGGAGAGGGAGCATTCCTGTGCCCCCAGGAGATGCAGGCACCTGTCTGAACCCAGAGCATCTCCAGGAGATCTAGAGCAGGCAGAGGTCAGTTGTATTCCAGCACTTTGCACAGTACTCCCTCATTTCATTCCAAACCTTTATGGAACATTTGTGTTAGTGAACTATTTGGCATCATCATTTGGACTAGCTTAGCAACTATTAACTAGATTTTGGAGAGAGTAACATGATTTAAATTCTTCAATTTCCCATTTTGCTTTCTGCCAGTGCAATAGATGTGGCTGTGGCACAGAGTAAGAAATACAGGTCTGTAATTCCCTTATAAGTTCAAAGTGTATCTGCCTTCCTACTTGTGTTTACAAGTACTGAAGGACCTTGGCAGTAACTGTTTTGTTTTAATCACTTCACCTCCCTTGACTGAAAGGCTGATGATGAGGCCAGATGTGTAAAGGACCTTCAGGGAAAGATGGAGCAGCCTCTTCTCCTGTGCACAATGAAAAAACTTCCCAACTCCTCAGTTTAGTGCCTCTACCATCCCCAATTTAGATTTAGCTTAGTCCTGCTAGTAGGAAAAAGGCAGTAATCTCTGCTAAGAACTTGGTCCAGCATAAGTTTCACTTGACAGCAGCTGCACTGCAAACCACACTCAGTTACTGGTTTGTCTACTCAGCTTTCAAATATTGGCACTGAAGTGGAAGGGGGCATGTGAAACCAAGACAAAGGAACGGTGATGTTAGAAAAGCAGACATGGCAAACCTGCAGAACTCCCAGCCTTATGAGAATAGTGGAGTTCAGAGGTCAGTACAAGAGACTGGCTGGTTAAGCTGGATAATGAATACATCCACAGTTGCACCAAACAGCATAAGAGAGAGTTCTAGAAGAAAAATGTTTCCTGTTTCAAAACGTAAACCAAGCTTGAATAGAAAGTTGCAATAGTCCTCCCCCAACAGAGCAGTGATACTTTAACTAACCATCCTAGAGCTTCTTGCATTCCAAAGGTGCAACCCCTCTTCTTGGTCACTCAGGGACAGGATACTGGACACAGCAATCCACTGCCACGAGCAGCAATCCCTACCACACCGTCTTCTTGGATGCACTGTGAGCTGGGGTCCTCCATTCAAGTGCCTTTTTCTCAGCCTCAGTTACAGCTGGACTGAACAGAGATCAGGTGTATGCCAGGGATGCTCCCTACATTCCTCATGAGCTCTACATCGGCGCAGCTCCGAAGTCCACAGCAGGGTTAGCAACAATCTGTGGTACACCGCTAAGGTCAGGAGTAGATTGTCATTTCTACAAGAATACAAAATAGCTTGTAAAATCAATATGTAACACTGTATATATGCATGAATATAAAAATAAACCACACCATCAATATGTAAAACTTCACAACAAGGATGAAAACTGTTCTCTTCTCAACGGTCTTCAGTGTTGATGAGCTGGTTCTCATTGTCATAGCCATCAGGCAGATAGGCTTTCCTTAGCTGCTCCGACTTGGGTATGGAGCTGCCGTTCTTAACGTAGCGGGACAGGAAGGCCCGCACGGAGGGGTGGTCGGCCTTCTCCAGGGGGATGTTGGCCTCCAGGCACATTTTCACAAAGTCCTGGATCACGCTGCTTTTCTCTGTCTGGGCAGCGCTGTTGCACTGCAGGGAGGCAGTCAGAGTCCTTTGCTTCTTCCTGACGTTCTGCTCCTCGAACTCCGCCTTCCTCTTGGTGTGCGTTTTGGACTTGAGGTGGTCGTTGATGGCGGACTTGCGGACGTGGTTGAGCACCACGTTGCAGGAGGTGCAGAAGAGCTTCCCCCCGTCCTCGTGCAGCTCGCTGCCGAACTCGGTCACGCGGTCCTGGGGCGTCACGTACAGCGCGGTCTTGGAGCGGTTCCGCGATGGCGCCGACTTCACCCCGAACCGCTCCATGGCAGAGCTGGGGAGCAAACAAGAGTTCATTCAGTGTGCAGCCTGCTGACACCTGAAATGTCATTAGCTGCATGTTAGACACGTTTGTGACACTGCTAGTGAAAGGATTTTAATCTGCAAGTCCAGTTAAATGGGAGAATGAAGTTCCTTCGCTTCCACTCTTTTTTGGTTTGGTTTTTAGATTTATAATGAGGAGTGGTTTTTGTTATTTGGGTTACTGTAGGGGGATAGAATATAAGAAAATAAAGATAGTGCAGAAAGTAATCTTACCCCTAAGGAGTTGCAGCTGGGCCAATTAGCAAAGATTAGGACCAGGCCTGACTTTAACAGGCCACAGCTGTAACCAATGAGAAGAAGAGTGCTATAAAAGAGTGGGGTGGGCCATTGAGAAAGGGGCTGCAGTCTGATGGGTGCTGTGTGGAGAAGAAAGGCTCAGTGCTCTGAGAGCTGCCCAGGAGAAACACCAAGCAGGTATGATACTTTTGTGATAAGGAGACAGCAGTATGGAACTCCTGTGATAAGAAAATAACAGGTTACTGTAGGAGTCTTTGGACTTTTAGTATAAGATTTTTATTAATGTGGTGAGAGTTTTTTTTCTATTTGATTTTTTATAGTATGTATTGTGAATCTGTTAAGATTGTGGTGGATATACAGGTGTAGTTATAAGGTATTAGATTGTAATTATAGAAAGTGGTTTTTAATAATTGTTTGAAGTTATCCTCATACCACTAATATTGTGGTGACTCAACAGAACCTTCAAAACCCCATTTGTTAATCACTTAAAGTCAAACAAAAACACTTTTTGCTTTTCTTGAAGAGCCTTTTTTATCCTTTAAACTTTAGGCACAACGATATTTTCTTCTTAGCATTTTCAACATATTTGACAGTCTCTTCATTATGTTGAATCAGTGTTTTCTTGTGTGTTTTGTCCATATCAAGCAAGAAAAACATTAGTGTCACTTTTTAAAAGCCAGTAACCCCCAACAAAAAACAACCCCAAAACCAAACCAGAGCTTGTTTGGAAGCAGCCCTGGTTTTTAAACCACAGCTATAAGATTAAAGCTGGACCTTAGAGCAAGTAATTTTGTCACTGCTGGAACAGCCTAATGGGAACACAGAATTACATCTATTGCAATGCAAAATAAGAAATTGTTTAAAGAGTTTAGAGTGATGCTAAACCAAGAGGTTTAGCATCACTCTAAACTAGACCCTGTCACCAAAGCCGGCAATAACCCAGTGAAGTGCTCTGAAATTAAAATGACCTGTGTCCTTTTGTTGTTGAGGTATGGAGTTTTCAAAGTAAAGTTGAAGTCAAGTAACAGCTTTGTTCAGCTTTGAGGTTTTCTGAGCAAAATTAATGGTCACCACATTAGCTACCGATTTCCTTAAAATAACCCCTAAAAGGCAACAATGTTTGTTTCAACTCTCCTGGTACCTCCAAATGTACTTCTCTGTACTTGTTTTCTTTTGTTACCCAGTTTGCTGTAGCAATATTAAAAAAAAAAAGGTTGTGTAGAGTTTCTGCTGTCCAGAATGGGTTTTGCCCACCCTGGAACTAAAGGAATAGAGAATTGTCTTCAACACTGCCTTTTTTTTCTTAAGCCATTGCTACAAGAAGAGATTACAAGCTTCTGCAAAAAAAGGAAACAAAGATCTTGGTATTAGCTACTTTCCTCGTGAAGTTTGTTTGCTCTCACTGTGGCTTTGCAGACCCGTAAATCTTAGTCTGATACAATGATAAACAAACTTTATCCAGCATCAATGTAACCTTCTTTTTTTTGTTGCTTTGTATATGAGCTTCATAAGCAACCATTTGCTGAAATCAAGCAGAAAGCAAATCCTAACCCAACACAAACTTGTTGCTTTGGCTTCTGAAACGCCAAAAAAACTTCCCCCACCAAACCAGGTGTTTGTAGTGCTACTGCAGCAAAATCTCTCGGGGTTCTGAGAGCAGCAGAACACAGGATTTTTGGAAGGCCTATTTTTTGTGGGGATATCAAGTTTTGGCGTGTTTGCTTGCAGGGTGCTGCTGCCTCCCCCTCGGGGTGCCCACGGATCCGCGCTCCGGGCGAGGCGGCGGCTCCGGGGTCCGGGCTGTGGCCGCTGTCACCGCACCGGAGCCGCGGGGAGAGGAGCACAGCGAGTCTGGCTCTCCAGGCGCCGGGCGGGTTCCGCCCGGGGACCGGGACCATCACTCGGTGCGTTCCTCGTCCCGGAACGTCCCCCGGGCTGCCGGCGCCGTGTAAAACGCGCGGAGCCCGGCCCGGCATAGCCCAGGCCCCGCGGCGGCGGCCCTTCCCCGCAACGCGGGTGTTTCCCGGGCGGCCCCGCAGCCTCCTCCCCACGCGCGGACCCGCCGGCCCCGTGCCGGGCACCATTACCCGCAGAGGCCGCGCCGCCCGCCCGGGGCCGTCCCGGGGCTGCTCCGCCGCCGCCGCTCCGCGCTGGGCCCCTGCCGGGCCGGGCCGGACGCGCCGCTCCACCGCAGCCGCACGGCCCCGCCCACCCCGCCGGGCCGCCCCCGCCGCCGGAAGTCAGTCGCTGATTGGTTCGCCGCGGAGATGGGCAAGGTTTGGGCCCAATTACGAATGGGAAATGGGCATGAGAGCGCTGATAGAGGCGTGCGCCGGCCAATCAGAGCGCGGGCGGCTAAGCTAGGCGGGCGGGCGGCTGCGGAGGGGGGGCGTAGCAGACGGGGGGTGCAGCCAGTGGAAAGGCGGAACTGAAGTAACGACGAGACTTTTCCACCAATCGCAGTGCGCTTCTGAAAAAGGGGCGGACCCAGAGGTAAGCTGCGCGTTGATTGGCAGGTAAGGCAGACCAATGGGAGTGCGGCACGGCGGGGGCGTGGCCGGACGCCTGGCGGCGCGGCGGGGGCGGCTCTTCCGGCGCGGCGGGGCGGGGCGGGGGCGCTCGGTACGCGCGGGGCGGCGGGGCCGCCATGGCGGAAGACGAGAGCGACCAGGAGTCGGAGCGGCTCAGCGAGGAGCTGGAGGCGCTGGCGGCGCCGGGGCTCCTGGCCGGGCTGCCCGCTCTGCTCCGCAGCCAGTACTACTGCCGCCGCTTCTGCCAGGTGAGCGCCGCGGCGCGGGGGCAGCGCCGGGTCAGCGGGGAGGGAGCCGGGCCGGGCCCTCGCGCTGCCGGGCCGAGGAGCGGGTGCGGGGCGCGGCCCGGGGGAGCGGGGCCGGGCGGGCAGGGAGGCTCCCGGGGAGCACGGAGGGAAGGCGAGGCGGGTCCCGGGGCGGGAGCGGGCGGGGAGAGCCGGGGGCGGCTGCGGGGACACGCGTGGTGCTGCCGGTGCTGCGGGCAGGACGCTCCCGGTGGCCTCGCCTGCGTGGCCGAGAGGCGACATGGGCCTCGGGAACAGTTCTCGTCTCGCTGACCGGATTAGACCAGGGTGTTCTGTGATTTTTAGGGTTTTGTCCTTTGAAAAGCAGCGTTTTGTCAATGCGTGTCCGGGGTTCTTGTGCTCCTCGCAAGCCCCTTAGGGGTGCCTTGCGAAGTGACAAGCACCAACAGGTTGCTGCTCCCGGTTGCTTTCATCAGCAGGTGTGGATGGAGCGTTAGTTGCCTTTGGTGTACTCCAGCCACGCCACTTGCTGCTGCCCAAGACACAGCCCAGAGGTTATTTTACGCAGAACTGCTTCATTTTATCAACTTTTTGACTTATCTCACCTCTACAGTTGTCTTCTGCCTTCTACAAAAGTGTGATGCCATGGTGTCACTTTGTTCTTGTTTCGTTGTTCAGTGAAACACCCTGTTTGAAATATAATTTACTGTTATATGTGCTTACAATAATATCAGGGGGCATTCTGCTCACTTAAGTCCATGGGTTGCTTTTTGGGGCTGTTCATCCTTTCATATTTTCTTCTGTTTTATAATCTCTCAAGAATTGCAGAGCCAGTAAAAGGAGAAGCAAATGTTTTGGACGTCTGGCATTTTCTACAGCTGTGAGGAATGACAACCATATTTGATTATGTTGGCTGTTTGGAAAGACTTTTACTTTTGCTTGACCCTGGGGGTTTTATCTTAATTTCTTCGCTCTGTGCTTACTGTATGTTGGATTCATTGTGTTGAGGAAGTCCAGACAAGGTGATAGCTTCATGTACTAATGCCAGTTCCAGGGCAAAGTATGAATTAGGAAACAGAAGAGGACAAGAGCAGAAGAAGAATTTTCCTTTGAAAGATTTGTATCACAAGTGTTTTATGTGTTATATATCTCGTGTTGATTTATGCAGATTTTCGTGTGTAGGGAGATTGCCAAACTCTCTCCCCTACTTTGAGTTGATGAGCTCTCCAGAAAAGCAGTCAATGTTCTGAGTATGTAAAGGGCTCTGCTCCTTTTCTCTTAAACTTCCTTTTCAACATTGCTTAGTTTGAATAATCCTGATGAGAGTAAGTTAATATATTAACAGTTTGTCCCCAGGGTTTCTTTTCTTTTTGCTTGTTTTGTGTAAATTTGGCCTGGTGTGAACAGCAGTCATGTGCTCAAGGTAATCAGTGTTTTGTTTAAACATGCTTTTTAGTAATGGGGTTTTCTGCTGATTTAACTACATAAACACAAGATCCTAAGGGGTGTGATGGTGTGAAAAGCCTGTAGCTGTGTGACATTCATGGATTGACAACAAATGAAGTTGTATGTGCTCCACATGAGCTCATTTTTCCTCCTGGGATTGACACTGTGTAACTATACATGTAACATATGTTTGTACTTTTCTATCCAGATCTCCTGGAGGATGTGTTTGGCTGCTGTGCTGACTGAGCCTTCCCACCTCACTCTACTTTGCACTGCTAACACAGTTTTACTTGTCTTTATACCCATTTGGCCCTTCTCAAGGTCCTGGTTTGCCTCCTGTGCCCCTGGTTTTGTGCCCTAAGTGGAACAGCAGTTGTAGAAATAGTTGCTTAGTGATGGTGCGGTGAGTTTGGACTCCCCAAAAGAAACATTGTTATTTTCAGAATAACAACCTATCAAAACACTTGGCTGTGCTTCAGACATGGTGCTGGAGCTTGCTGTCACCTGGAAATCATTCTGTTTAGATTGCTTGTAGTTAAGCTGATAAAGTCTGAGCATCTCTCAGTAAGAACTGCAGGATAAATGAGGCAAAGGGTATATAAAGCTTTTTTTAGTCTGTAGGTATGTTTTCTGTACACAAAGCATCCTATTTCTTTAAGAGAGTGGCTTAGAGCTTGAAATGCATTGCTGTGCACATCTTTTATCCTTAAGTGATGTTAGAAAGGTAAAAAACCTGTTGTTAACAGCCAGATTCAGTTCTCTGGAGGCCTGGAGTATTGTAACTCAACTTGTTTTGGTTTGATAAAGTGCCAGTTTAAAAAAGATGAGGTGTCAGGATTATGAGAGCATTTTCCATAAATTTATGGATCATGACAATTTAGTGATCCAAGATGCAGCTGGAACGTGGCATCTTGAAGCCCATTTGTAGTTTTGGGATCTGGGTCTTGTAGGTGTTTGTGGTCATAGAGAGTCATTGCAGTCTGGATCCTTCAAGGCAAAATGGAATAAAATGTTTTCTTGGAATGCTATTCGAGATTGATGACATGGGCAAAGCAGAAATCAAGCTTTTTGTGGCTGGAAGGGAAAAAAGGCAGTTGGAAGATGAGTCAAGTGCCCAGCTTATGCATCTCACCAGCTGTTTCTGTGTTACTTTCTCCAATTTGCTGATGTGGCTTTTCTTATTTGTGGAGTTCCAGGCCCACTTGGATGTTGGGAAAAGCAAATCTGCTGTTCCCAGCTTTGGCAGGCAACAGAACAACGCATCTGTAACTACTTTGTAAGTTAAAGACATTTGAAAGGTGGTACCTAGAAGAAACTCCCTCAGCCTAAGTGTTTGGAAGAGTTTCAGCTTGTGTTTGTATGCAGAATATGAATTTTTTTCAGGAGGTTTCTCAGGAACTGTAGCCATTGAGATGTTCCTGTGACACAGAAATGTAAGTGATGAAGGGCAGTAAAAACAGAATAGATGGGGACTTTTTTGGGATGAGGGTTAAGGGGAATACTTTTGGAATTAGATGGATGACTTTCCAATTTTGTATGGCTTAAAAACAAACTTGAATGGTGAGCTGGGAAATGGATGTAGCTTCCTTCATTGCGATGGAAGTGGGTACAGTTTTATTAACTATAAAAAGAAAATAACTTTTTTGGGATATTTTCTCATAACTTGAATATCATAATTTTACAAGTTGCTTGCAGCATTTCTCAGGGCTGCATAACTGGACTAGATGTTTGATGTTGTTGGTACTGCCTGGAATAAACACGAGGTGAGTTCATCTCAAGTAACAAGGTGATGCTGTGGGGGGTAAACACTCCTTGATCTCTTCTTCCTGTGGCATCAGCTTACAGCCTTCCAGCTTGATCCCATTCCTGAAAGAAAGATTACCTCCTTTGCTTACATTAATTGGTGGAAAAACAATTCTTGGGCTTATAAAAAAAAGTTCAGTAAAATATAGTAACACACCAGAGAAGATAGTGTTTCCTGGGTTTATTTTAGCAGGTAAAAAAAGGCAGGGAGGGGTCTGTGACTCAGCTGTTGTTCATCTTGCTTTGTGGTGATGGAAGTAAAAAAATATACAACTTTAGATGTTTGTTCTTCTGACTTTGGGGTTCATGTTGTTTCACAGTTTTTGTGCCTAAATTTCGAAGTATTTGTTTTTGTCTCTTACCCTGGAGTTTGGATCAATAGTGGTTGTTGTTTTTATATTAAAAAAGAAAACCAAAACAAGGGCAAAGAAAACCTTCCCAAACCTTTAGGTTCTGCCAGACTTTTATTTTGGGCCTTTGGGATCCATAATTGATCGACATACACCATTTTCATGCTCACCTACTGAAGTGTTGCTCACATGCATACTAGCAGTGAAAAGTGATTTCCTCAGCATCCTTGAAGCTTATGTCTCTGAAAAACACAATCTGTAATTTTGCACCACTTATTTGCTCATGTAGTAATTTGTGATGATGTTGTTTTGGGGTTTTTGTACCTTCCTGAACAAATACGCTTTTTCCTTGTTAATGGCTCAAATTTTAAGACTGCTGTTGTAAGTAATATTTTACTTTTTCATGTTTTTGGATGTTGATATTGCTTGTTACATGAAAGCTTGCAAAGGGCCTATCATACATTTCAGTAGCTAAATTTCAAAGAGTACCGTAAGTACTGGAAACTATTTAAATTTAAAATTTACCATGTCGTGGCGTTTTTTACATGTGAGACTGGTGGAAACCAGTGTGTTCAGTTTATTTGTTGGTAGTTTAGTATTGTGCTGCTTGAGTTCCTAATGAATTAATGTTCAAAAGGAAATCCACGTGGTTTTTAGTGCTGAGCTGAGTGTCCAGCAGTGTGAGGATTTACCGGTGTGTGCACAAGCGTTAGCCTGGGTTCGGTGCTGTCACTCCTTCCTCTGACACCTGATGGGAAGGCTGATAAGGGTCTGTCATGCAAAGCTGGGCTTTGGTGGGTGAAGTGCACTTGGCTCCTCAGTCAGTCCGTGAGATTTCACAATAGCGGTTGATTTGCAAGCTCTTTATGTGAAGATTGACTCCTCCAGGCTTCTAGTTCTTCAGTGCTCTTGTCGTTAACATCGTAAAATCTTTTCTTATTCACATACTCAGGGTGATTCTCTTCAGCTTTTGTGCCTGCTGTCCTTTCAGCGTTACCCTGGGAAATGATCTCCCTGTTTTACAAGTAGGATTAAGGAGTTACTCTTTTCCAAAAGAAACATTTGTACATTTGTGCAATACATTGTAGGCTTTTCCTGATCTTTGTAACATCTTTTGACTTCTCTGAAACTTTCTTCTTTGATACTTTCGAACTTTTAGGTATTGCTGCTTCTTCAGGTTTTAATGCCTTTTCAATAAGTATAGCTTTTGCATGGAAAGAAGCTTGTTATTTTTTCTTGGAAAAAACGTATCAGGATTATAACTTAGAAAGGAGTTGCAGGTTTTTATACCTAAAGGAAGGATCTCCAGTGAGTGATGCTTGAGTTTGATGCCCTTGCTACGTGGGCTTGTTCAAGTTAGAAAAGGCACGCGTGGTGCAGGAGCTAATACAAAACTGCAGAAATTTCGTCCTTTTGTTTAGATGGGGAAAAGTAATTGTACTTCTTCATTGATACACTTAATAACCTGAATTTTACTGGTTGCCTGTGGATGGGGGTGTGAGCATTTTTGTGTTTACAAGATTGGCAGATCTCCCTTTCATATGTGAGCAAAACAATGCCTCTCATTAGTTGACTTTTTCATCTGGGGGGGTGAGGTGCTAATCAAAAGATAAGGAGGAATATTTCTACTTTTGAGTACGTGCTTTTATCTCTCAGCCATAAATCACTGCTCCAATCAGTCCAAACTGCTTTTCTAGAATTAATGTGTAGTTTTCACTGTTGTGCAAGTGACAGAATATAAACATACGTAACTTTTTTTGTCTGGGCTAAATGTAATGGACATATGGGTAGCCGATCTTGGGAATTGTTCTTGCCTGAAGCAGGCTGAGGAGATGGATGAGATTTCGGTGATTAAGAGTAGGGAGAAAGCATTTAGCTGGAAGGGTAGTAACTTGTCTCATGGATGCATCATGCTGTTGCTGGGTGATGTGTTTTCTTTTGCCAGAGTGTGATTATGTTTGGTTACTTCTTATATAATATCCACATGTGAATTTCAGTAAAGGCATTGCTTACATATTTTAGTATAAAGCGATTTTCAACTTGTACGTGTCAAGTAATTCATATTATCCTAAAATCATAAGGCTTTTCCTACTCTCTATTTGTATAGTAAAATCCTTATTTGTAAGGACATGGACAAAATGCTCTTCATCCACTGAGCAGGTTCAAAAGACAGTTACAAAGCTGTGATGTTTCCAGGAAGAGTAAATGTAGTAGTACTCAAGTTCTAGAGCTGAACTTTGGTATCTGAGCTGCTCTGGTATTTCTGCTGATCAGGCAACTGTGGTGAGTGCTTTTAATTAAGGATTTTAATTTTCAGGAAACTTTGGTTTTTCTAAGCATGCCTTTTTTGGGTTTGTCCTCTCACGTGACAACCCTTACATATGTTTATTGTACTGAATGACAACCATTGCATTTGCCAAGAAGCTTTCTATGTCTGAAAACTATGAAGAGAAAAACTCACAGAATTGTTGTGGGTTTAATCCTGTGGTGACTTTACTGTTGAATCTCACAAGAAACTATGGGAGTAACTTTGCTTGAAATTCTAGTCATGATCAACTTTTAAAATTGGTGGGATTTTTAGTTTCTTTTTTGTTCTTGTATGGAGGAATAGGAAAAGCTGTAAAAAGAACTTCCAGCCTAGCACTGCATAAAACATTTGGGGTTTGTGTCCTGTGTATTTGCAAATCTAATTATTTGCAATGCTGTTTCTCAAGTCTTTGAAATACAGCCAAATAACTTTATATGTGCATATTTAATCACTTAAAATATATCTATAGAATTAAACAGTCATAACATAATTTTATATGTGCATATTTAATCACTTATAATATATGTGTATGATTAATCAGTTAAAACATAAAATTCCAAGAAAAGCTGTTGTTTCACTGCTACAGTCCAGGTTTTTACTTAGTACCTTGTTATTTTTGGGGTTAGCTGTCTTAGCTGTGTGCTCGGAAGTTTTTGAGTCTGGTTTTGATTTTTTTAAGGGGACACATCTGAGTCTTGGATTTTCCTCCAAGTTGCTAAAACGTGTTAAAGGAGGGGAAGCAGTGTGTTGGTGTGGGGGAAGGATGGAGCTGAGTGGGGGATTTGGTGTCAGGAAGGTGCTTCAGCCTCCTTTTAGTGCCTTTATCTGCTCTGAATGAGAGAGGGAAAGCAAAAAGGCCCAGTCCCTTTATGGTTCTTGGCAATGCCAGGTACAGACAGACTGAGGGGTGATGCTTTAAGGAGATTAAAAATTGTGCTCAAACAGAGACTTTGAAAGCACCTGTTGCAGAAAGTCACATTAAAAAGGGTTGCTTCCCTTCTGGTTTTCTGTGTATTGAACAAGGCCGCTCTGCTTTGACAATGTTATGTTGTTTTTTTCTTGGTTGATTTCACTGTATTGAAATTGATGTGCCTGTTCAAAATGTGCTGATAAACTTTTGCTTATGTTCTACTTTGCAGTCCTCGTTCAAAGTATGGTATCTTGAGTATTTAGTACAAAAGAAGAGCTTGGTTTCTATTACAAGAAAAGTTATTTCATGAGATAGCTTAGAAACAGACCTTGAAGTACACAGTATTCCCTGCCTCTCTTTCTGTATAGAATGTGTGTGAAGTGTGGTTTGGAATTTATTATTTTATACCTAGGTTAGCTTGTTGTCCACACACACTCCCCACACCCCATCTCTTCCCGATTGTTGCAAGTCTGCTGAGAATTGACCAGTTGGAGTTCTTTTTTCCTGTGGCTGATGAATTCAGGGTTTCAGGTTATCTACATTCAGGAATAGTTGGCTATTCCTGTTTTTCCTGAGCAGTTTGGGATGGGGGGCTGTTTCTGTTTTGGTACATTTGAGCTGCAGACCAGGCCAAGGTGGTGTTGCCGCTGTGTTCCTTTGTCTGCTGGCTCTGGTGTTTGTGGGGCAGAGGAGCTGGTGCAGACTGGGACTGATGGCTTTTTTTGGGGAGAGGCTGTTCCCTGCCCAGCAATTCCTCACTGAGCTTACAGTGGGGTCAGATGAGTGCTGGAGGTGAAGGATGTACAGTAGGACACAAAATGTTGCTTTATTGCTTGAACTAATTTATGAATGTGTCTATACTGTGCCCATCAGGTGCAAGCATTGTGAACTATCCTGGTGGGAAGTGATGCTTTATTTCCACCTTTGTTTGACCTTTTGGAGGCTCACACTTTTAAAGGATGTTTTTTGTTTCTGTCTGCTTTGTTTTTCTAAGGCTTTTGTGGTTTTCTGTAAAAGGACTTGTCAAAAACTATTTCAGGGAACTCTTCATAGATCTGTGAGGCAGGACTATATTAAAAAATATTTAGTCTTCTTAAGAGGAAGAGTATTTATGTACAAGTCTGCTAGTTCTTCAGTTGACTTAGATATTTGCTGCATTAAGCTAACAGTTTTTCAAACAAATTACTAAAATAAGTTTGGAAAACTTCAAATCTACATACAAGTATGGGTCCATCTCAGCTGCTGTTGCCTTAGATCCATCCTAGGTCTAAATAAAGCTAAATTTACTCATTTGATCAGATAAGGAAGAGGGGCTGGAATGTTTGTTACTCTGCTGACATAAAGGCTGGAAGAGTGCAGGCTACTCCTTCCCCTCTTGGAAAGTTTTTAGATGAGAACGTCTGGATGTTGTTACAGACTCTCTAATTTGCATCCCCTTGCAAAATAAAAGCTTGTGTTTAAATACAGAGTGCAATATCTACTGTGGCACAGCATAAGAAGAAGGTATTTCCTGTGTTATCCTCTGAAAAGGGTAGCTGAAGGTCCCTTGTGATATTCCTTTCATGATCTAGGTCATAAACCAGAAACCAGCCACATTTTGTAGGTTCCAAACTGCTCCTGAGGGAGAAGGTGGGAAGCTAAAGCAGGTGGAGTGTACATTGCTGCTTCTTTCTGCCCAAGGAGAATGTCTGGGATGATAATGTGCATTTCCATGGTTCTGCCTAGGTTGTTGAAGACTATGCTGGGAGGTGGCAGGTGCCCCTGCCTCAGCTGCAGGTGCTGCAGACGGCGCTGTGCTGCTTCACGTCTGCCTGCGTGTCCTTCCCGGCCGAGTGTGAGCACGTGCAGTATGTGCTGAGTAGCCTTGCTTTGTGAGTACTTCTTTTTTGTTATTCCTTCCTTTACCATGGCACAGTAAAAGGGTTTCAGATCCTCGCAGCTCCCCAGAGGGGTTTTACAGGTGGTGTAGCTACACAGAACCAAAAATTGCTTATTAGAATTTATTTTTATCTTTTTTGTGTCCTTGCTAAATATTCAAGTTGGCTATGATGGTGTTTTGTCATAAGGGATGTCTGGCAAAATGAATAATCTTAAGAAATAAGTGATCATCATAACCTTATTTTGGAGTATTTGAAGACCAACCTTTGCCAGTAGTTAACTTTAAATAATTTGAAATTTTTACTTCTGTACATACAGCGATGTAATAAGCTAAGTACTTAAGATAAATGTCTTAAGAAAGAAGTCAATTACTTGGAAATTGTATGGATTTTTATGTTTGAGTCATCAAAATGCTTCTGGAAATTACTTGTCATGCAGTTAACTGACCCAAAGTCACATTCAGCTTCAAGAACTGCATGATGTTGTTTCATAAATTTTGCTGTTATTTCAATTTTCTTGATGCATTGGTTATTTTTCCACATGAAGACTGAAAGTGTCAGGGTAGTAAGTACATAATGAAAAATAAATGCTGTCTTTAAATGTTGCTGAAGCTTCACTGTGGACATTTCCTGTTTTGTGTGTGTGAAACTGCTTGAGAGAGGACTATTTATGGCATCATAAGACGACAATTTTCAAAGTTACATGAAAACATAGTGACATCTGTTGCAGTGGGTTTTTTCACTAGCTTTAAGGAAAAAACCTACAGAGTTCAAACTACTTTTAAATAGCAAAGCTTGGGAGGTAAAAAGCTGGAAATTCAGGTATTTTTTTGGATGGATACCTTCTGGATCATCAAGAAGTAAATTGCTCACTGAGTTCCTGTGACCCTTGCCTGTTTTGGTTTTTGAGACTGGGTTTACTCCATGAGATTGGCTTCCATTCTAGGATGTCAGATTATTTATTCCTCTGCCTGGCTGGCACAGTTTTGCATGTGATATGATATAAAGGGATCCCAGGGCTTAGTAGCTGCAGTTACCTGGGCAACCTTCTTGAATCTCTTTTGAAAATTCAGTGTATATTAGGTCTTAGTTCTTGGAGAGCAAAACTCAGCCTGACTGTATTGTTATCCTTGAGTAAGATTTCCTTGGTAACCAGACAATAAACTGTTAACAGGAACAACTGGTTTATTTCCTATACTTAATAACCCTGCTATTCATATCAAATGAAGCAGCATCTGCATTAATACCAGGGGGTTTTATAATGGTGCCAAAGCAGTGATGTGATTGATATAGATGGATATAAATGTGGATATGCAGTGCTGCAGACAGTTTTGAAATAAACCAAGTTGGAACCGACTGTAGTAATTTTAACTGGAGACTGGCGATGAGGAAATAAAAATATTTTGATGGCTTCCTATATTGGCCTGTGAGTAAGTGCATTGATAAAGCAGAAAATTGTAGCTTACACTTGTTCGCTATTGATTTCCAGTTTTTTTTTTTGCACGATGTTCCTCTTTTTAAGTCAGTCAAAACAAATTTAAATGCAAGCATGCATCACTTGCTGTAATTAGTTTTGTCTTATTATTTAAGTTCCAGTTTGGTGGCTTGCCAGATCATGATGTGACTCATGGCTGACCTTTCCTGAGAGTCAAGTATGCTGCAAAATTTTGTTTAACATGAAATGAGCTCATGTTTTTTTCAGAACCACATACTTATTTGGGTAGGGATTGTTTTTTCATTGCATATTTGAATTGAGATTCACAGGCTTAGCCTTGAGAGAAATTCTGTCACTGAACATAATTTTTGTCTATTTCTCTAAGCCTGGTTTTGGCATAGTTAATCATTGGTTATAAAAAAAAACTTGTGCATAATCTATTGGAAATATAATTTTATGGTGCTTTTCCATTGTTCCTATAGAAAACTGAATTTTGTCTGTGAGTATGAAGACTTATTTGAATGCACATGTTTAATGAAAATGTTACTGAGGAGAAAAAATGCCTTTAATTTGCACAGTGTTTTTGAAGTCCTGCCTGTTCCTCTGAGAGTTGCTCAGTTCTTGTCTGCTGCCCTTGACTTTGTCAATCAGCAATTGCAGCTCATTAGTGCAGTGCCTGCCTGGTACTTTTTCCAACAGAAATGAAATTTCTCAGAATCTTCAGGCAGAACAGGAACAGTTGCACTGCAGATCCACGACTGCCAAGTTTGATTGAATTCTTTCAACTGCATTATCTGGAAGGAGGCTTTTATAAACAAAAACCTGAATTGAAAGGAGATTTGGAAAGCTGCTTTTTACCAACTTCTCTGATTCTGTAACAGGATTTAAAGGAACTAAAATGCTAGACCAGTATTTTAAGATGATACAAACTATGGAGACGACAAATCAGTTTGAGTTGAAGCAGCTTTGAAAGTATTAGTCCTTTCTTCACCCATTTCTGCCACCTCTTTTTGGGGTAACACTTCTGAATTCATTTTGCTGGACAAAGATCTGATCTGATTAAAAGCTTGGTGGTGGTAAAATTCAAGTTGTATGAATTTGAATGCCACACAGAAGGTGAACATAGTTTTATTTGCATATCTGCACAAAAGCTGTCTTCTACTAAATAGTCTTCAAAAGCTTTTTTTTTTAAGATAAAATAATTAATACCTTTAAACCAACATCTTAATAGAGAGACTTCAGTTATGGCAAGACAGGCTGAAATGAAATAGTGTGTTTGTAGTAAGTGCCTGAAATCAGGAATTGTTGGCCACCAGAGATCTTCGAGTGACTCCACATGGCACAAGTCTAGAATTCACAGAATTCTTGGTTTTGGTTTGAGTGCTGCTAAAAGCAAGAGACTTAAGAGTAGTTTCATTTTTTGAATCAATGTTTTTAGTTTGACTTGTCACTACTTCTGTTTTTTAGGAGTTTTTTTGAATTGCTGCTGTTCTTTGGAAAGGATGAGTTCTATGAAGATCCTTTGAAAGATATTCTAGGTTCAATCCAGGTAGTGTTGCCTACTTTCTTATCAACTTCTAATATTATTTTAGTAGATGTAAAGATGGTTTTTGTGACTGTATGGCCTGGAGGAAATGTGCCATTATAGTGAAAGAAACTTCACTTGTTTATGTTTATTTAGAGCTTAATGTCATTCAGTTCATGACATGAAATCTCACATTTCCCCTCTGGTTTTAATCACTAAATTTGAAATTAAAGCTTCATCTCAATGAAGTCTTCAAGTCAGCATAAACATGGGTTGGTCTGTTCTTTGGTAGATTGGGACTGAGTTTTGTATGTTTGTGTAAAACTGCATAAGTGACCTATTTAAGAACTTGTTTTGCCAGGTAAGTGTGGGGTTTGGTTTGTGTTGTCTTTTATTTTAATACCTGAATGGGTTTTTAGGGTTGTGCCACCATGAGAGGAAATTCTGTGGGGAAAGAAAGGATGAAAAGCTGGGTTTTGTCTCTATTAATACTGCTCGTGGAACTGCAGTTTGAGAAAAAACTCTTCCTTTGTTTTTATGTTGATACCTGTGTATTACTGCTTCTCCAAATTAATGTGCCAGCACTGTTTCTGCGTCAGTTGTGTAACCAAACTGGCAGTGAAAAGCAGGTAATTGTATGTGGATGGAAGCCACTGTTCTACTGCTTTTTTTGTTTAAATATTAGTTAACTCTTTACTAAAATTTTCTGTTGATTAATGGTGTTGTTGACACTTTTACAGCAAATAATGCATGGGGATGAGAGGGAACTTGACATGTGAAATTAATGGCTGGCTAAAGCATTCCATGATATTAGAGGCAAACATAATTCCTGTTATGCAGAGATCTGGAGAAAAATGATTGCTTGAGGGCTGGTGACTCATGGCTTAAATCAGTTTTTCCCTCAGAAATCACAAATGCGGCTCAACATGTCTAAGTCTGTGCAGGATGCCATGAGGTGAAGGCTTGTCTCAGTGTGTGCCAGTGATACCTCTAATCCAAGTTGGTTTTGCATTGTTATACAAATGGAGGGCTCTTTCTGAGGGCTGTAGAAGCCTGAATTTGACCTTCAACAGTTCTGTATTGCTATTTGTAGATAATATCAGTTGTTGCTTTAGGGCTTTCTGTATGGTCAGTGAAAGACTTTGTAGCTCAAATTACTGACTGAGGAAATACTCAGCCATGCATGGGTTTCTTGGTTTGTATCTTTGGGATAATCTTACTGTTTTAGACAACATATTTTTGTTCTTTCTAATTGTTTCTCTTTGTGCACTTAGGAATGTCAGAACCTTCTAAATAAATACAGGAATCTGAACCTGGAGCTAGTGACTCGAATCATTCGAGATGGTGGACCATGGGAGGATCCAGTATTACAAGCAATTCTTAAAGCAAAGCCTGTGTCACAGGAATTAGGTACTTCATTTATCACAGTCATTTTCCAGTTTGGAAATGTGTTCAGTTTGGCTTTTTAAAAGTATGTGGGGTCAGGTGTTATCAGCTGGCATTGCCATGTTTTAACTATTTTTCTGTAGTAAAATGTGCTGGTCTTTTTTTTTGTTTGAAAGGGAGCTGAATTTCTTTGCTAATTTAAGTTTGCTTTTGTAATGTAGAGATCATATTTGTGATTTTGTATCACTGACAGCGATTGGAGTAGTTAATAAAATTCACAGGGTGCATTTCCTGAATCTAAGTGTTCACTTAAGACCAACTTGATTTCATTTAGACTCCTGAAATAACATGATTGGAGAGAATCTGGATGTCTATTTGTCTCCTGGCACTCTGACTCCTTTAATTTGTCTCTTCACTTGTAAATACTTGGTCTCGTGGCTTTTCTTGGTTCTGTTTCCAATGATGCCCATGGCTACATGTGACAGCTGCTTTCTGTTTATGGATATGTAATTCCTGGAGCTGGGAAAGGTGCAATGCATGGGAACAAAATCACTGGAATATTAATGAGTTCCTAGGAGGAAAAATATCCAAGCTACAGTAAAGTCTTTACTAACATATCAAGCAACAGTGTTCCTCAGGGGACCTCTTAAAAGTTGTTTTTAGTTTGATAGTGATAGGAAATTCCAGCTCTGCTCAGTTATTATGGTGTTCTACCTGATAGAAACTCATCACTGTGTTTGTGACTGTGTTCATTGAGAGAGAGGAAGAGCACTGAAGACAGGACAGCTCAGTGAGCTGCCTCCTTAACCAGAACAAGGGTTTTGATAGCAAATTAACATGGTTATCCCTTTGTTGTTCTGCCTCTTTTGTGAAGCAACTGCTTGAGCAATAGATTTACCCATTATTTTTATTAGGTATCTCATACAGTACTGGTCAAATAAGTACAGAAACAAAATGAAAACCAAGATGAACCTTGTTTTGTTCTGCATCCCATGATTTTGGTGATTGTGATGGGGAATTAGGTCTTGATCTCCATCTCTCCAGCAAAGAATTAGTTTAGTCCTTTGCTGTAATGTTTCTCTTGGGCATCATGAATCCTCTCTATGATGGGTTACAGTTTGAGGATGTTTGTTTTTAACCTGGCAAAGCAGGAATGAAACCTGTTATCACTAGATGGGCACTTGGTTCCCCTTTGTTCCAGGCTGCATCTCCTTCCCCTCTGCTGAGAGATTTTCTCTCCTTTTACCTTGATATCCTCACACACACCCTTGACACATCTCATCTTTGCTGACAAACATTTTATTTTAGGTAATTTATATTTTGAGAGCTTGTTCTTTCTTCCTCTGACTTCCTCTAAAATTTGATTCTTGTGAAGTCTTACACAAAGCAAACATCCTGTGTTGCTTTATAGGCTCGCAGTGTGTATTTTGAAACTTGGCCATGTAGCTCCCTCAGGGGTTATTTAAATAGGAAAACCTGCCTATTTTTGCTGAATCACCAACCATTCCTTGCAAAAATCAGTCTGTGTGAACTACATAATCCTGTCCTGGATTCATTAACTCCATGGAGAAGCTTAGGCCAAGACAAACCTCTCTGTGTCTGTCTCTGCAGGAATTGTAGTAAACTTGGAGACGTCACAATCTCTTTGGAGATGGCTGGAAACAAAGCAGTCATGGAGTTGAAAGAAAAATAGTAGGCTTGAAACATAGGAACATTCAACTTGTAATGGACTGGGGAGAGTAAGGTGGGCATCTGGAAGAGAACATGGCAGAGGTGGAGTCAGAGGGAGCAGTTAAAGAGTTTCTGAGCTGCTGCTTGATGTCTGTTGCTCTAAAGCAAAGCGTCACTGCCTGAGTAGGAATAAATGTTGTTTCTTAGTGTATCTCAGGCTTGGCCAAACACTACTGTAGTTGGCAGTTGTCTTTGGTTTGGGGGGTTAGAAGAGCTCTATGTGCTGCCCTGGGAAAATGGGACAGTCCAGGACAGGGAAGGGAGCACTGCCTTGCCAGCAGCGTCAGTAAAACTTTGGGAACAGAGGAGGCTGTAGGAACCCCCATCCTTGGGAGCTCCTGCTGGCAGTGGTGTAGGGTGTGGAGATGCCCTTCCCTGGGAGAGGAGGCTGTCAGAGTCCCATTTGTGAAGCTGACGGGACCTGAGAGTTCCCCACACCAAGTGGGAAATACAGAACAGGGTGAGCTGTGCAGTGCAGTTCTCCCTCCTTTAAGGGGAAAGGGTGTTACAGCAGCTTGTTAGATGGGCAGCATTTCCTTACCATTAGCACTTAGCAGAACTGAGTACTTGCAGCCTTATTTTTCAGTAATGCTTGCATTACTGAAATGCTTGAATTACTAAAAATTAAGTAATACAAAACAGAGGATGTAGTTTATTATCCTAAGGGTGGTAATTCAGTAGAGGAGAGGCCTTTACTTGGCTCTAAGGACTTTTCCATATAATGAGTTTTTCTTGCAGTTCATCACCCCCATTAGACACGGGCTTGCCTTTTAGTCCTCTTCTTTTCTGAATTTGTTCTCTAAAGTGCTGAAGGATAATGGGAATGAGATTTTTCTTTCTTACAGTGCATCTGTTAACAAATCAAATTAAAACCTGACACCTTGGATTATACTGCTTAAATGTTCATTAGCATGGAACACTGCTAGCTTGCATAAAAATAGAGATGCTGGAGAAATCTTGGGTTTAAGTGTAAGAAAGTATTTAAATCCTTAAAAAAGCTTTATCTGAAAGGTTATTGTACAAGTAATCTCTTCATTTTGGGGGAAGAAAACTTCTTTGTTCTGATTGTAGTTTTTAGTAACCATTTCTTAAGCATCAATTTAAATTGCTTGTAATTAATACAGATCCTTTCTAAGGGATGAACTTTCTGCCTTCACTGTCTTTAAATTGACAGTCTCTCTTTAAAACATGAAATACTAAAGTACAAAAGTTATAGCCTTGTAGCTAGTGATGTTTTAACTTCTAATCGACAGAGATGCTACAATCTGTATGATCATTTATAAAAAGGATGCAAAGCATGTCTTGTAGGTATTTATGAATTTCCAGTTACTTCAATGTTGAGTTTTTTCAGTATCTCACTTGAAATTTTTTTCATTCAAATATTAGTGTTAATATTACCTTCTAGAGCTAAAAAAGATTTCCAGAAATTAGGAGCCAGATTTTAAAGGTATTTAGATAGGAATTGTGCCCAGTAGCCCTTTCAGAGGAAGATGTGTTTTCCAAGCAAGCAAAATCAAGGCATTCAAAGCTTCTTAAGGCAATAGCCTGTGAATTGCAGTTAACTTTATTCACTACTTGGAGGTCTTAGATTTTAATGGATAATGAGTATCTTGAGGTTTTTAAAAATATTTATAATTATAGCTTTGGAGGTGATGTCAATCCTGTGCTTCTGGCAGTCACACATATTCCACTGCTGAGAAAGGAGGGAATTTTTCTTTCTTTAAAATGCTCACATCTGCTTCTATATAATATAAATTTCACCAATCCATTGTAGCACCTTGTGTTAACTTGTTAGAAACAAAATACTGAATTAGATTACTGGTTTAAGAAAAATAAGTTTCTGTTTCCAAGCAGAAGAGATTTCTGATGGTATTTAATATTTTATAGACTTTTTTTAGCAGAGCCTTTATTTTTTCTTAATATTATTTGTTATTAAAGACAGCATTACATTTAGACATATTTGTTGTTTGGACTTCATATTCTAATTGCCTTTAAATCTCTCTTTTCTGTGCAGTTAACAAATATTTAAGCTCTGAAAATCCACTGTTCTTTGAACTCCGTGCCAGATACCTTATTGCCTGTGAACGCATCCCTGAGGCAATGGCTCTTATCAAATCTTGCATAAATCATCCAGATATCAGTAAAGATCTGTATTTCCATCAAGCTCTTTTCACCTGTCTTTATATGTCACCATTAGAAGATCAGCTATTCCAGGAGGTATTGTTTGTCAGTATACATTTATTTTTTAAAATGAAGTGGTGCTTTATACTTGCTGTGTAAGAGTTGTTGAGAGGAGCATGTGGGACTCTGATTTTGTGGAACCAAATGTCATAAAATCAGGCAGCCACATTGGTGTTGCTCAACTTTGTGCTGGCTTAAGCTTGGAAAAGTTGAATGTGAAGTGCCTACAAATCTTGTTGACCTAAATGCATTTTTTTGGTCAAGTATTCTTGATACTATAGATCTAGTCCCTAAATATTTTGTGACTTGAGTGTATTGACTATTTTACTATTAACAGTTTTAGTAAAAGCACTTGAGCCTAATTAATGTTAATCATACATGACATAGTTTTGTTAAAGTTTTTTAATGATGCCCCAATATGTAAAATGGCACTTGAGCTGATTTGATTTGGGCTATTTTATCACTAATAGCACTTGGTAGATAACAGTGGTTTTCTTAACCTTGTTTTAAGAAAATGCCACCCAAGATGGCAAGAACAAGTGCTTTTGTGTTGTTTTAATTTCTCAGACAATTATTTCTTAGAGTAATGGCCATCAGAATATGAAAGAGCTTGAAATCCTTTTAGAAATCTTTACTTATAGATGTACACAAAAGCCATTTCAAAGATGTCCTGTGTTAATAGCAATTCCTGAAGTTTTTAGTAGAGCAAGATCTGATTGGTTTTGATTTCATGTCAGCAAATTGATCTAAATTGATTTTATTTTAATTGTATAGCACTTGTTGAGGACTGATTGCAAGAGTGGAATTGAGATCATCTGCAACACTGAAAAAGAAGGGAAGACTACCTTAGCCTTACAGCTTTGTGAATCCTTCCTAGTCCCACAGCTCCAAAGTGGGGACATGTATTGTATATGGTAAATACTTTATTTCTGGGGAAGCAGCTGAACAGAAAATACATGCTTATTGCCAAAATGAAACTTGTCTAACTTAAAAATACCAGATAAAAATGACTTTTAAATGTTCCTGGTGCTTCTGTTGTGCCTGTTTGCCCTTTAACACACAGTCATATATAGGGTAGCCTAATAGTTTATAACTCTTTATTTACTATTTCCAAGTAATGTAAAAGTGAAACTTTACGTGCCCTACCTAGAAATGTAGCATTTATTATTAGCAAAATGCAGTCTGTAGTCTTAACCATGTAGATATGTTGCTCTGTAACTGTAGTGTGTCACCAGTGTGCCTAAAAAGAGAATGTGTGGTGCTGAACATGTGCTGTTAATTATGGAAACTGGGATGTCATGAACAGAGGTATCACGTAGCTGGAGTTCTCTAGAGAACATGGAAGATGTCTTCACACCCATTTCATTATCTTGATACCTGGGCTTGGTTTTAGGTCTAAGAAGTGTTTTCTAGATTTCATCACTCTGAGGACTGGAAGATGACTAAGGACTATGATTCTGTTGAGCCTGTATAATTTCTGTAACTAAAGGAAGATCTGCATTCCTTGATAAAATATGCTTTCTTTGTTTGTGTAATTAAAGCAAAGCATCCTAGCAAGGATTTGATAGAGATCACATTATCTATATAACTAATTTTGAGTTCAGAAACTACCTTGGATTTCTGTGTTCCCAGATTCCAGGAAATCAAGAAGCTTTTTTGTCTTGAGAAACTAATACAAGTTAGATGTGATAATGTTTACTTTGATACTAATATTTTTCCTTAACTACTAGGCTGTAGTAGTAGTTGCTCAATCAAAACCATTTGGATTTTGATAATGACATCCCTTGTGGTACAATGTGTTGGCAATGGCTGCTAATGTTTTTCATCAAGTCTGTCCAGGAAATGATGGACAGGACTGTCCCCATAGGAAAGATGAAGTTCAACCCAAAAGATAGCATTTGTGTGACCTCAGTGGGAATTGAATCCATGTTTGCTGATTCCAGCCCAAAAGCTGCATCTCCCTATTTCTTACTAGGAAATTACATGTGTAACCTCCATGAATTAATGCTTTCTGATTGGGGGAGTCAGTCTTTGATGAAATGCATTTTCAATACTGTAATTAAAGCTCCTTTTGCTGTAGTAACATGTTGCCTTTGCTCTTACCCAGCTGATTGAGTTTTGCATCATCCATTTTTGAAATTGCTGCTCAAAGCAAGATGCATCTCTTTTTGTTCTGGCAAGTCAGATGTCAAAGATGAGTCAAAGAGGAAATTCTACTAGAGGCTCGAGTATTGTTTGATCGCTAGATTACAGGGAAATAATCTTGCCATCTCAGTACTTTAATTTATTCAGAATATAGAACTTGAAGATCTTTGGAAGAGAGTTCAGAGCAGTTCTGTCTGTGCCGCTCAAGCAGATGTTTCATTCTTCAGATGCTGAGCCTTAACAATTGTGTTCTCAACAAGAACTCTGGAATACTTCATAGCTCATGGAAACTGCAGCAGAGGTTGTGAAGGCATGACTATGCTGTAGTCCAATCTTTGAAGAAGTAGGAGCCAGGTTAAATTAACCTACAGATTATTTTTTCCCCAGGGAAGATATTTAGTGTCTTCAGAACAGTAAAAATCATTTCACCTTGTTTGGGACTGAGGGCCTTGCAGATCTAACAGAGATCTAGCTGCTAACACTACTAGCAAAGATAACACAACAGAACAGATTAGAAAGCTGTAAATAGCAAATATTTGTGACAGCCTATGTGAAAATCTTCTAGCTAAAACCATTAGCTGTCATCTTAAAGGAAGATAATCTTTAAGCAGCTTGGTCACAAAACTCAAATTTTCACTGATGTCAAGAATAAACTCTAGATTCAGATGAACAAATTATTTTCCTGAAAATAAATCATTGTGCAAGCTGTGCTTGGTCATACTAAATTTTTTGTGTGAAATAATGGCAAGAAATCAATTTATTATACTTTGTATCAAAGTGTCGTTCTCTTCAGGAAGACAATATTTTGATCAAGTAGGCACAGATGGCCTTCCTTCTCTGACAGATGATTTTTAAATGCTATTTTGGCTGTTCTCAGGTGATTTCTATGCAGTAAATTTAGTAAGTCAAAGCATTTTTACCACAGGTTTGATCAATCTTTTGGCAAAGCATGTTCACCACTTACTAAGAGCAGCCAAGTGTTTAGATCCAGCTAAGTTAGGGAGGGCTTAACCATCATTTCATGTTGCTGGTGGAGGCACACAGTGGTTTTGGTCTTTTGTAGGTAGTTAAGAGGCTGGAATGCATGGTTGCCTCTGGTAAGGAGGTGCTGAGTTCTGTGATCTCTCAGTAACAATTTAAATTGTCCCAAAGTCAGAAATGGACTTAAAGAGGAGAAGCTATTGTACTGACATGGGAAATAAAACTAAAGGACTAAAATAGTGTTTCATGTCAGGGTCTAGGTAAATTGTGCGTAACACCTTGTTCTTTAGCCGTGCAGCTCTTCCTTCTATTTGCAGCTTTCTGCTCTCCTTTTTCAGCTCTTTCCTTGTGCCAGCCTAGCACTTGTCTGAACACACAGCAAGCCCCTTTAACCACTAATCTCTCAAGAGTAATTTGATTTTTCTCTCATTCTCTGGGATTAGTATTGAAATGGCTTGCTCTGAAATGATAGGAGGCAAAGCAGAGAATGAGATGGATTATTGAACTGTAACATATAACAGCAAAATTACTCAGTTCTTACTGCTGTACTTCAGGTTGAGGCTTCTATTGAGTTGTTAAGAGTGGTTTAGTGCATGAAGACGCTAATTTCAAACTTGCATATGAAGTTTGCAAGTATGTAGAATTCAGATTTTCAGCCTGGTAAAGGCAGATGTGAGCAGTTTGTATCTTTAGGAAACCAGAAAGTTTATTTTTTTTGTGTATGAGCTGCTTATAGGTGTCCCTTTTCAGTTTCCCCCGTAAGCATGATCTTTGTTTCAACTTTAGTTCTCTTGGGTTCTGAATGAAAGAAACCAGTCCAAGTCTCAGTGTCAAGCAGAATTCTAGAGCTGTCCTGAACTTAAAAGTGGAGCTGGTTTTGTCATAGGCTGTTCTGTCACTTCCCTTCTTTCAGGCTCTGAGCTCATTAAGAGAAGCTTAACCTCAAAAGGTTTGTCTGACACTGGAAATCAGCCAAATATTTTCTCAGTAGCCAGGTTTGTTTTCTGAGGGAGGAGATTGCTGGAGTAGACAAGTGTCTTCCTTCAGAAAATGCAAGTCAGTGGGTCCTGCTTTCATTGTAACACTGTGGTGGGATTTCTCCTGAGTCCTAACTAGAGCTACCCCTGTGTGAGATCTTAGTGCTGGCAAATCTTCTTGTGGCTAAAAGTTAGCCCAGTTGCCTTCCTAGGTCTCTGACTTCCAGAGCACAGAACTTCTATGCTGTAAACTTCAAGTAGCTCTATTTTATAGGCTAATGTATCACATGTGCCGAGTTTAGCACTAATCTGTTCTTACATTTCCTTTAACTGCAGGTCATGGAGATGTAGGATAGCTGTAGAACCTGAAACTTTGGTATAACTGCTCTAGGCAGAAGATTGTGCTGTAATAACTGGAGAACATCACTATTTCCTGCCACATCAGGAGCTTCCTATACTGCCTCCCCTTTTCACATTCAAAAGCTTCTTTTCCTAAGGACTCTTCATCCTTGTACTGGAAGTGACTTAATCCCAAGAGCACACAGATGTTTGTTGCCTGTGGTGTTGAGGGCTAGGTGCTGTTCTATGTGATTTTATTGTGAGCTTCTCTGAAACTGAGCTGAATACATGAATGTTTTGTTGAATATTTAATTGCTTGGTGATAGGAGATACCCTGAATGCTTTAACGAAGTAATTAAATTGCATTTTCCGTTGTGCACATCTTGGTGTTAATTAGGTCAGTATTACACCCTCAAATATGATTTTAATCACAGAATATGCAAATAATTGTCTTTAGTAATGCATTGTGCTTAGTGAGAGTGTTCCAAAACTCCATGTAATTGAAATATTTTATTCTCTACCTAACAGGGACCTGATCTTCATTTGGAGTAAACTGCAGCTCAAATCTAACCCATCCAAACAAGTGTTTGTGGACCACTGCTACCAGCTTCTAAGAATTGCTACAAATGTCAGAGTCATTTTCCCTTTCATGAAAGTCATTAAGGATGAAGTAAGTTCTGTTTGTTTTTACGTCATCCACCATTCCTTTGGTAACCAGTTAAAATAAAGAGAAGTGATGTTCATGTTGTGTAATGACCCCTTTTGGTGAAAGTTAAAGAGAGGTTAGGGAAGGATGCAGTATTATCTTTCAGATTTTGTCAGGTTCCAGAATGGACTTGAGCATTAAGATTGCTTGTGTGGTTTTAAGATTTTTTTTTACTGAGTTCTGAGTCTTTGTTTCTGCAGCAAGTTTGAGGGATAAGTCCATGGAATAAATGTGAATGATTGGGTAGGGTTTTTTTTTTTTCAGGCTGACCTCTTAAGGAAATAGGATCTGTGTAATTATATGTGCCCTTCCTCCTTGTTAAATTATGAATCCTTTTACCGATTCAAATCAAAACTGGACAAAAACTGGACAAAATGGCTTAATATAAAATAAAGGGAAAGGCAGAATAATACAGGAGAATACATGATTTTTGCTTCAGAAAACTGTGCTGTATTTCATGCTTCAGATCTCAGTCTTGTTCTGCCCCATTTGCAAAAGGTGTCACATACAATGCTTTGCACTTAGGCGGAGAGCTGTTTCCCAACAAACGTTACCATTGACCTCACTTAACAGAGCTCCTTCATGTTTTTTTGCCCTAAATGAATTCTAAATTATTTTGTCAGATCTAAATGCAATAATTTGTTGCTGTTCAAGGGTATATATGCTAAAATGCCTGTGGTGATACTAATAATTCTGTTTGTGTCTGAATAGTTGTATTTTTTTAATAATCCCCTACTTATGGAGCAATGTCTGCATTTGTTAAAACCCAAATATAGGCAGTATTAATTATTTCTAAATTTCCTGTGCCACTTTTGACTTTAATCTGCTGCCTGTTGGGCAGAGTATTTCTGATCATTCCTCTGGGTTCCATGTTCAGCATGGGGCCCCCAGCTTCACGTGCTTGAATAGGAATTCTGCTCATTAGAAAGATGGGTCATCAGTTTTGGAAAATGAAGCCTTTTAGATTTTATGGCTATGGGTTGTTGTGATTCTCCTGCTGGTTGTTCAAAACTGAGTAATATTATCATGGTTTTCATGTAAAAAAAGTTAAAGAAGTTACAATGGCCAAAATATAGAGGAACTGTCCCATTATATTGTGAAGCAGCCTAGGTAATGTAAAGGCTGGCAGAAGATACTGATAGATCAGCTATGATCTCTTGCAGTTCTGGTTTATATCCCCAAATAGTCTTTTACTGCAGAGCTGAAGCTTTGTAGCTGTACAGCTTTCAGTGCAAACCATTTTTGTACCTGTATTGCTAGCCTTGTTTGAGCAATATTTAACAATGTTCATGCCCTTGGGTGAAGTTCAGAGGCAGGATGCTTTCTGAACTCCTGTTCTGCAATAGATGACTATTAATATGTGGGATGTTTGGGAATTGTTTATGTACACTGTGATTGCCTTCCTGCAGGTTGGTGAAGATGGCCTTCAGATCTGTGTTGAGATATGTGGGTGTGCCCTACAGCTGGACCTCCGTGAAGATCCCAACATGAAAAGTCTGATTTATAAAGCAATCGCTCATTTTCTGCCAAATGACTTGGAGATCCTCAGAATTTGTGCTCTCTCCATCTTTTTCCTGGAGCGCACCTTGGAATCTTACTACACTGTTGAGCATTTGTACAAATGTGCAGATGAAGAATACAATGAGTGCACTAGTTCTGTTCAGAACCGCGTGCGGTTCGAGCTGCTGCCCATCTTGAAGAAAGGGTTGTTTTTTGATCCAGAGTTCTGGAATTTCTTGATGATCAAGCAGAATTGTTTAGCCTTGTTGGGGGATAAAGCCTTGGATGGCTTGAGTGAAAGTACACTGGAAAACTCTCCTGCAAACACAGAGAAAACAGCAGAGTACAGAGCTCTGGGGGAGGAACGTGGCTGTTTAACAGATGTCAGCAATGGGGAGCTTGACCCTGGAAATGGCTCTGGAGCCCGCTCCAAAGGGAATGCCAGAAAGAACCACCAAGCTCTTGAGGCATCCAGAACGTTGGATCAGACTGAACCAAGGCACCGCTGTGTGATCTGCAACAAGGAGTTCCTTGGGGATCACATAGTGAAACACGCACAAGCTCACCAAAAAAAGGGCAGCTTCTCCTGCGTGCTTTGCACCAGGAAGTTCAGGCAGAAAGGGCTCATGCTGAAGCACTTGAGGAATCACGTCAGGAAGATAGAAAGGCAACATCTTGCTGCAGCTCTTGAGGCTGGTCAGGAGGCTCCTGCTCTTCATGACGTGCAATGTTCTAGTGTTCCTGTGTCTCTTGAAAATGGGAGTTCTGAGGGTTCCAAAGATACTGAACCAGAGGCTACAGTAGCTACAGTACCTCCGAGTTCTGATCAGGTCCAAGAGGAGGCTGAGAATGCAGAACAGGTTTTTGAGGCAGTGGAAAACCATCTAAGTGACCAGGATGATGCTACTGAAAACAGTAGTGACAGCTGTTTTAATAATGTTCCTGATGCTTTGAGTACAGAGAGCTTGCCTGAGGATGATGAGAGCTCCAGTAAAGAGTCACCCATTCTGCATAAAGTGAATGGAGCGTTTGGCCCTCAAAAAGATATTGATGCTTTGGATGAGGAAGGAACCTTTAAGTGCCCTGCTAATGGTTGTGCTAGAGTGTTTAAAAAAATAAGATTCCTCAACAAACATGCTAGGAAAACTCACCCAACTGATCTGAAGGTGCAGCAGCATATAATGAAATGGAATAAAGGAAAATGCCGCTTCTGCCAGAGGAAATTTGCCGATTCCCAACATTTTATAGACCACCTGAAGAGACATGTGTATCCAAATGTTTACTTTTGTTTACACTTTAATTGTAATCAGAGATTTAAGCTGTCAACTGAGCTTGCAGAGCATACAAAAAGTCACAGTGTGTTTAAAGCTCAGTGCAATTTCTCAAACTGCTGTGAGCTATTTGAGGAGCTCCCTTTGCTGTATGAACACGAGGCTCAGCATTATTTAAATAAAACCCCAGAATGTTCAGAAGATGCAAGTGAAAAAGATTCTTCAGATGATCCTTCAGAACCTGGTAGTTACCAAGATGATGATGAATCCGTTAATGAAAAAGAAACTGTAGATTTACCAATTCCAACCTGGAAGTCAAGGAAAGATTCTGCAGAACCAAAGACATATATTCAAAGTGTGGAGAAGAAAGCAAATAATGTAATTCACAATGGAAATGAAAGCTCATCTGAGGGTAGTGCTCCAGTTTTAAGTTTGACAGACCAAAAGACACCTGTGTTACAGCCAAATAGTGAAAACTGTAATGTTGTTAGTGACCAACTGGTCAATGGGCACAGTGACCCAGATCAGACATCATCCAAGGCAGCCCAGGTACCTTTGGACAGAGTAGCAGATGAAACAAGGACAGAAAATGGGTCAGTGTTACCAGTTTTACAGAATTGTCATGATGCACCACAAAATAATGCTCCTGCAGTCTCACAAGTACCTTCTAAACCAAATCAGACAACAGAGACTACTTCATACGGTGTCATCTTAACAAAACCCTACGTCAGACCATTGCCTCCCAGTTACCTTGATGAACGTTACATTAGCATGCCAAAACGGAGAAAAATTTTGGCTGATGAGGTAGATGCTTACTCTGAACAAGACAAACTTTGTAGCAAATCAACAGAAAGATTTAGATGTGGCAACTGCTTGACCATCTACTGTAATTCAGAAGCACTTGAGGCTCACCTTGCACAAAAGAAGTGTCAGACGCTCTTTGGATTCGATTCAGATGATGAAAGTAAGTCCTGCAGTCCTTCCATGCTGCGTTCTTTGGCAGTCCATAGCAATCAGAAAATGCTCTTTGCAAACAGAAATAGACAAGACACACACTAACTAAATCACAGTACTCTGCTAAATTGTAAGTTAAAATTGGACATGCTGTTCACAATAAGAAAGAGGTGGTGAGAATTTGTAGTCAAACTAATGGAAAAGACTTCTGATAAAACAGAATGGGGTCATTCAATCAAAATGTCTTTCCTTCCATGTTTGAAACTAAATATGGTGAAAAACATAAGCAGTGTTCTAGATTAAGAAATTATTCATGTTCTGATCTTTTGTCTTTTACAGGTGCCTGATTCAATGTTGTGGAGAAAAGTATCAGACGAGGAGTGGTGTAAGGAAACACTACATGAAGCAGCATCAGTTTGTTTCCCAGTTGGCCTTAATCATGAAGCAGTCTCAAATTCCTATAGAAAAACATGACCTTGATAAAGCACATTTTCTAGACAAAACTCACAAAGGAGTAATAGGAGTTCTGCAGGTCTTGAGTCCAGAAAAGTTGCTACAAAACCCCCAAAGTACCAGTTATCAAAAAAAGCCATGTTCATTCCAATGATTGAAGCTTAATGGCACAGCTTTTCTAGCATGAAGGTTGAAGGACGATGAGGTGAGCAGGCAGAGGAAGCAGAGGTGTTCATTGCCTTGTGGAAATCCAACCAGCCAGTTCTGAAAGCTGCTTTAGTTTGTGTGGTTAATGCCTATCTGTCCACAGAGCTGAGAAGGAATCATTCAAGGAGGTATTACTTTCTTACCTTGTGGATAAATGCATAAAGAAACCATGCGTTCTTTTTTTTTTACTTTTTTTATTCTGAGTATGTGAGTCCATTATCTGCTCAAAAGAATGGAGATTGTTTCATAAACTTCTACTCAGAATCCAAAGAGGAATGTGGAAGAAAATCTTGAGCTAGCTGGGATGCTGGAATAGCCAAAAACTTGAAGTACAGAACAAGCAGGAGAAAGTGAGTTGATTTGCTGTTTTGTAAGTCTTGCACACAGTGGAAATGAGATGCATGCAAGAGAAGCCCTTTGCAAAGCTGAGGTAAAAGTGGCTCCTGTAAAATATCTGCTGTAGGTGTAGGAAGGCCAACACAAGTGATAGATTGTGTGGATATTAACAGCAGCTGATGGAAGCAAATCTGGAATGTTGGGAGGGCTAAGCTTGCAGAGTTAAACTAATATTCTGCAAGCACAGGGGTCCCTCAGCTGTTGGTAGGACAGATGAGAACTTGAGAAGGCAAACAGAGGCAGAGCACATCAGGTTGGGGTGAACAGAATGGTCAGGAAGAACCTGTTTCACATCTTAAAGGTGGTGGGCCACAACTCAGTACTGTCACTAATTATTCATTGTGTAGAAAGGAGAAAACAGGAGTCCTCTCAATCCTCAAGACATATTGCAATCCCATTTAGTAGCATCCCTTGAAAGGAGAGCCTTTCCCAGAGGCTGGTGAAGGAGTTACTTAAATGTTAAGCACTTTATTCACAATTCACTGTTCATAGAAACAATCACAATGTGAAGACAGGAAATAGGAGTTCTTCAATTCTATATGGAAAACTGAAATACAGAAGATTTTGAAACCAAAAAGATGCCATTGTAATTTTTGGTCTTCCTACCGTAAGGCAGAGGTGTGGCAAACATGCACATTGTCCAATTACTGTACAAATTTATCCTTTAATTTGTCTCACACTGTCTTGCCACATAATATTTTTTTTTATTTGGGATCCTGTTCTATGGAAGTTTTAGTAGGATTTCAGGCAGTGGAGGCACAGGGGTGAAAACTGATGTTCAGAGTCCTTCCAGAAATGCAGGACAGCACAGAGCAACTGTTTCTGCTCATCTGTCACTGGAAGAGTTCATCACAGTGTGTGCAGGGCTTAAATCAACAGGTGGGTGAAAACTAATGAGTAAAAAATGAGGGGGTGCATAAAGCCCTCTGTTCATTGTAGCAGTGGCTCACTATTGCATACCCAAGGGTTTCTCTGTAAGGTTGGCTATGGAGTAGTTCTGGAACAAAGTCAGTAGTTCAGTAATGCCTCTGCTGATAATCCTCTGTGGAACTAAACAGATACTTGCATTAATTCTGCTTTCTTTCCCCTTCCTGCAAGGTAAAAAGAATGTGAATTCAAAATCATGCTCTTGCGTTCTAGAAGAGTTTTGCCTTAACTTTGAGTTGGATTAACATAAAAGGTTCTAAAATTATGATCACAGATATGTGTGCATTACATGAATCCCAGTTATGGCCCACTTCCAGAGATTTGTATGATGTTTGAGGCACCAAAGAATTTTTTTTGCCATTGCAAAAAACCTGATTTAAATGCATCATTCATTATATATACGTATATACACACTATATATATATTTACATGTATAAATACATTAAATTTTTTAAACCAAGTTAATGGGGTCCTTTATCAGACAAATGCACTTTCACATTTTTTACTTAAGATACCAACTAAGTTTTAAGGACCTGGGTACTGTGTTGAATGTTCCCAGGCTCCCCCTTCTTTGCTTGACGTTGCTTAAATATATTTGGGAGAAAAAAGGGTTCATGTTAAAGTATTACAGTTCTGAAAATCTAAAAAGTGAGTCAACAAAAAAAACCAAAAAAGATGTTTATGTAAAATCTTTTTAATGTACCTTTTAATCTTTGGTGCTTTTTTGCCTTTTCCCTGGAGCTCCATATGTTTGAGGATGCTTTAAAAACATGATTGAGACTTGTATTATCTTTGGTTTAAGTGTGTAGATAAATGCATCTGTGTACATGCATAAACTGTGACCATAATTTTTTGTACCTGCATTAAAGTTATTTTTGTTCCAAGATGCTTTTCTGGGACACCACCATTTGTTCTCTCATGTATTCAGTGTGAACACTCTGGAGAATAGGAAATATGAATTCTTACATAGGTGAAGATGAGCATCATCTAACAATTATCAGGAATCTGTTAAATTGACTTAAAGTAGCAAGTGGGTGGTAATGTTTTAAAATAACTTTTTTCACTTCAAATGACATTGCATTTTCTTTAAGCTACTCTCTGATACCTGTTGGTATTCTCAGATAGTTGCAGTATTAAGCAACTTTATTCAGAGGCAAAAAGATACTTCGATCATGTGTGGAATAATTCTCCATGCTTTTTAAGGATTTTTTATTTTGAGTATTACCCCATGCCCCGAGCGTGCAACTTCTAAGGCTGAAAACCGGTTACAGGTCTTGAAAGTTGTAGGTTTTTTGGCTGAGTTTTTCCCTCAGACATTTAACATTGTGATGTAATTGGAAATCCTTGAAGATGTATCACTTTGATTCAATAAATCCTGAAGTGCATGTGTAATGGAAGCCTCCAGCTACCCTAAAGCTGCCTGAAGTTGTCTATGAGCTTAGGAGCCTTGTTGGATCAAAGTTGGTGCAATTAATGACATTCCTTCTGTTGGATTTGGACTTTGTTTTTAAGAGCGTTTCCTCTAACCCCATCATGTTTCACTGTAAAGGTCATGGAATTTCTCATTTCAAAAAGCTGCCGCTTGGTGTAGGTACCTTTCACAAAAAGAAAAAAGGAATACTGAAAGTAGGTTGCAAGTGGTCATATCTGTGGGACAAGGTCACTGGTACTTTGGTTATTTAGCCATATTCATAAAAATTATATGAATTGTATAGTTTGGATAATTTATAACATTAAACTTTGTGATTTTAATATCACATGGAAGGTTCAGCTGTACTCATTTCTTTTATTGTTTAACACCAGTGCTATGGACAAAAGACCCAAAGGGGGGGTGGTAGTGTTACTATTTTCTTAATTTATTTGGTACTGTATAACACCTTTCTGATTAAATGCAGTGTATGCATTTGGGACTCTTAATTTGTAAAAGCTGTTACAGGTTCAGCAAGAAAGGAAATTTGTGCTTCCTTGTTGAATGTTAAATTATTTTACTTTGCATTTTATATAAGAGTACAAATTAAAACTGAGCCATCAAACTGCAATAAATCTACAGTAGTGTTTCGTTTTAAAGACCTTTTTTACTGTACATAGATTTGTTCAATAAAACATTGTCTTTGTTGTTGATAGAAACTGATCTTGTCTTTTGGAGAATCACTCTGGAAATGGTGCTGTCATGTTTAGAGCTGCTGTGTTATGTTTAGTATGTGATGGTTGAGTGGCACCTGTGTGAAGGTGCCAGGTCCTGATGTTCCAGGTGTGTGCATATTTGGGTTTGAACAGACCAAGCTTCAAAATGGGGGCAGCAGTTAATTCCTAGGGCTCAAAATGCAAATTTGGGGCCACAGACAAGTCAGGGTACCACTGTTTTAACCTACTTCTGCTTCTGGTTGGTTGTCAAGTTCAGACAGCAAGACAGTGTAACTGCTCTTTTGTTTTGCTTCAGAGAGTTCAATACTGCCACCTGAAATTACTGGATAATTTAGATTTATTATTCACAGCCCTGCAAATTCCTAGGTTTTTTTGACTGCAGCTTTTTGACTGTCTTCTGGGAAATTTTGGATGGTGACTTTTTTGTGTGTTTGTAACTTCAAACTTACCTTTGTTTTCTACTGTGGATAATTTTGACAAGGTCCTTGCCTGAGGAAAGTAAGTGTGAGTGTAAGGGTAAGGGATCTCAGGTGCATTTTGCCAGCAAAAATATTTATAGAAATGGCCATGTGTACATAAACTATTTAATAAATATGTTAACACCAAATAGGAACTTCTTTGTGCCTCCTCAGATGGACAGGAGGGAGAAAATACAATGACAGTCCTTGTAGTAACTCCTTGAATTATGACAGCAGTTTGTTACAAGAGTACTGTTTGCCTTTTGGTTTATATAGGCTAATAATTTTCCTGTTTCTTCCCCTTTGGGAATGCCAGTTCCTGCTCAATGTTCAAGTCAATTAAAAGTTTGAATAAAAATTCTAAAGGGAATTTTGAGTTATGAGAAGGAGAGAAAAAAATGAAACCTACTTCTGAGATTATCACTTTTCCACCCCATTGCCTCCAAAGGGGGAAGATTTAAAAAGTAAGATAAAATGTAAATGTATTACAAATAATCCTGCTGACAGGGCTGGTCTTGGTTTAGAACAGGAAAGGAACTGTGGGGAGACATTAGTCCTGAATATTGAAAAGTGTCTCTAATCTCTGATCCCAGTGCACTTTTCCTCTCTAAGGATTAATGGGTATGTGACTATGCTGAGGAAACCTCTCCCTGCCTTCCCCTCCCATCCCCTGATTTCTTACTGAAAGCAGAGCCAAGATCTCAATCTAATTTTTAAAATGGTATCTTGATGGTGTTTTTTTTTTTGTTTCCCTGAATTCCAGAAGATTTTGATAGGCATTACTCCTTGAAGGTTGCAAATCTAAATAAAGGTTTACTGAAACATAAGCAAAATGAAGCGAAGGTAATTTATGTTTCTCAGATGAGTTGTCTAATTTGTAGTTTGCAGGATTGATACTGATCAAGAATATTAAATCATTGTGCACAAGGGGAAGGTTGGTGCAGCAGACAATAAGCATTATTCTGTTAAAGCTTTCCAGGTGTTTCCAGATTGAGTTTTTATTGATGTTGAATTTAAAATTCATGGGCAAATTTTGTTCGGCTGTTTCTGGCTGACATGGAATTCATTGCTGCAGCTCAAGAGAACAGCTCTTACTCAGCTGAATAAGTGTTGCTTTTCCTTCTGATCAGCCTGGGACATCTGCATGGGCTTTTTTTAGATCTCAGAGGAAACAGGGATATAAGGAATGTCCTCTGTTCCCAGCATTGTTCTGTTGTAGGTTTACCAGATTTTTGGGGCAGGTGTTCCTTACTACAGCTCTGAACAGAGCCCACCAAAATGATGAGTTCAGTTGTTTGTGTAAAAGCATCATCAGTAATTCAAACGTGATTATTTTGAGTGTCTTTACAGGATCTGTGTGTTCTTAGGTTTGACATCACAGACAGCTTTAGCACGAAAAGGTTGTCTCCTTACACATTCCTGTTAAAGCACGGGGTGGAGCAGAGTGTTGGCTTTTGCTGCCACAGAGAG
Organism: Zonotrichia leucophrys gambelii; assembly: GCF_028769735.1. Classification (NCBI taxonomy): domain Eukaryota; kingdom Metazoa; phylum Chordata; class Aves; order Passeriformes; family Passerellidae; genus Zonotrichia; species Zonotrichia leucophrys. Next base: position 113,215,979 of record NC_088169.1, read on the forward strand.
GTCAAGCACTCTTTGCACCTTTATTTTTCTCAGCATGTAGCTTATGATGTTTAGTTCAGTGGAAGCTTCTACTGTCTTCTACTCCCTTTTTTGTCTATCTTTCCTCTTTTATGAAGTGTCTATCCCTGGTTGTCTGCCCCTGACAGAGAAAACAGTGCCAAGTGGAAGAGTAACACAAGGTTGAGAGCTTGCATTTATTTAGTAACAAAAAGCATCTTTAGCTTATAGGACTGTTTTTCCTTAAACAGGTGCTGTGCCATGCTGTCCTGGGGCCATGCATCACTTGGGCACATGCAGTTCTTGCCTCAGGCACAAGTGGATTGGACTTTGGCTTAGTCCAGGTGAGGTGACCTGTGGTAGGAATCATAGGATGACATCAGAGAATATCCTGATCTGGATGAGACCCCCAAGGATCACGGAGTCCAACTCCTGGCCCTGCACGGGATGCCGAGAGCCACACCCTGTGCTACGAGCACCATCGTGCTGTTGTTTGAGCTCCGCCAGGCTGGTGCTGGGGAGAAGAACCTTTTTCTGATACCCAGCCTCAACCTTCCCTGACACTTCAGGTCACTGTCCCCGCAGAGAGGTCAGTGTCTGTCCCTCCTCTTCCCTTCAGGAGGATGTTGTGACTGCAGCGAGTCTTCCTCTTGTCCAGCTGAAGAGACCAAGCCCTCCTCATACAGCTTCTCCTCAAGGCCCTTCCCCATGGACACTCTCTAATGGCTTTATAACCGTGGTGCCCAGAGGTGCCCCAGGACTGGAGGTAAGGCTGTCCCAGCCCAGAGCAGAGCAGGACAATCCCCTGGCTGTCCAAGCTGTCCCCAGCACAGGGATGTTGCCCGTGGCTCCAGGGCCGGCTCCCATCCCCTGGCCATGGACCAGCACCCAGACATCCCTTTCCATGCTGCTGGTCTAGCATCTCCCCAGAGCTCAGCACGACTTCAGGGCGGGCTGGAAGGGAAGGACAGACTCAGATCTAAACTCTCCGTACGTTTAACACGCACAATCTACACATTTCAGCCCGCCTCCAGCCGCTGTGCGCCCCCCGGGCCGTTTCTCCGAGCGGAACCTCGGTGCCGGCTGCTCTTTCCGGCGGGCGCTCGGCGCTGCACGAGGCGCGGCCATGGCGGGCCCGGGGCTGAGCGAGCGGGAGCGGGCGGGGTGCCGGGACCTGCTGGAGCTCCTGCACACCGAGGAGCTGCTGGCGCTCACCGACACCGTCACCAACCGCCTGGTGCACCCGGAGAGCCGCCAAGGTGCGCGGGCAGCGCCGGCACCGCCGGCCCGGGGCGTTCCGAGCGGGGCCGGGCCCTGCGTTCGCATCCCCGGGCCCGGCGGCTGCGGCTGGCCCGGGGCTCGCAGGGCTCGGGGTCGCTGCCGGGAGCAGTCTTCTGCACGGCCCGGGGGGTGGCTGCTCTGAGCTTGGGGCTGTTCAGGCCGAGGAGGTTGCGGTGGCGACGGGATCGTAGCCGACCTTCCGCTCGGCGAGCATCTCTGTCCTGTCAGACCCCTGCAGTGAGCTGCGGGCACGGCTGGGCCCTTAGTGCTGAAAAGTATTGAAAGCTCCAGAGTCTCTCGCTGGTGGCGTCAGTCACATTTGCGTTCAGGTTTTGAAAGGGTGAAATACAAGTCTCCGTTGAACTTACTTTTTTGCAGGACAGTTCCAGCTGTGACCATCCTCCATTGCTTTATTGAGATTTGTTTCCTAAGAATTAATTTTTTATGTGAGTTACCTGAGGCCACTGGGTTTGTTGGGTTTGTTGCCCAGTGGCCTCAGATACACACACACACACCTGATGAGTATGTATATGTAATATATACGTGCTTGTACTCAGCCTTGAGTACATTTCATGTGATGTAACTAAAACTTGTAAGATTTGCCCAATACATTTCTTTGAAAGGTCTTTTGCCTGTAGGTTTTGGGATGGTTTTTCCTCTTACCTTTTTTTCCCTACTTTTTGCAGTGGTTGTAAGTTAAATGAAAAGATTTTTGTGTTTTGCTTTAGCTATTTTTTTCTGGCTAGATTTAGGGTTTTTATAGGTCCCCTGTTAAGTGCTAGCCTCAGTTCAGGTGGGAACTGTCTGCTACAACTGCTTTAAAGAGAATTTAAGTTTTGTTATGTTTTCTCCTTCTGCCACAGAGCTTTGTAGCTGAGTTTTGTTTATTGTTGCCATTCAGTGCACTGTTGTGCTAGGATGCATATTCTTATGAACATGGGAGTTGTAATCTCATTAGTGTGGAAATAAAACAGATTTAGTTTCATTTCCAGCAGGCTTCAGGAAGGAGGAAGGAGGTGGAGCTTCATTTTCTCAAACTACTGTGCGTTGCTGAAATAGTTACTGGAATTCCTGTCCAAGAAGCATGTTTGCAAGCTTTTGGGTGTATTCTGTGTCTGCTATGATGAGGCCAGATTTCAGTTTACAAACTTTTGTCTTCATGTCCTGCCACCTTGTCTTGTGCTGTGTTTGGAGCTCAGGAGTTTAAGAAATAGCTTAAGTTTGGGGGTTTATTGTGAAAGAAGATAACTCTAACTTCAGTTCCTTTCTTTGCAGAGGCCATTCATGCCATTCTGGTGTACAGCCAAAATGTGGAGGAACTTCTGAGGCGCAGGAAAGTCTACAGAGAAATCATCTTCAAGTATTTGGCAGCGCAGGGAATCTCGGTGCCTCCCTCCTCGGAGAAACACGTCCTGATCGAGCGAGTGAGGCAGCTCTGGAGCGGGCAGCTCACGGCTCGAGCCCCGGAGCCAGGGCACAGGAAACCTGCGCAGGTGAGTGCTGCTGCTGCTGCTGCTGGAAACCCTGCGGCTGCTCAGCGCTGCCTCCGCAGGGTGAGCAGTGCAAATGTGGCTCTGCACCTGTAGGAAGGTCCCAAACCTTTTCAACTCTTGGTTGGTTTGGTTGGTTTTTAAATTACAACGTATGAAGGGGTCTGTCCTGTTTTTCCCAGTGTTTGAGCTCTAATGTGCGGGGTCTTCTCTGTGCTTTGAGTTTTTAGATTGTCTTATCAGTTAAAATAGAAGTTATTCCCAAGTAGTTTTGTGGGTTCAAGGGCAACTGAAAACAGTAACAATGTCACAGAAATCCTGCAAGGGCCCTTGGGGTTTTACTGAGTTTATATATTGATTAAATGTGCAGTTTCCAGCAGTGACAGGTCAGTGCCATTTGTTTTCCTGTTTTTCCAAACAACTGAACTCATCATTATGGTGGGCTCTGTTCAGAGCTGTAGCAAGGAATGCCTGCCCCCAAGATCTGGTAAACCTACAACAGAACACTGATGAGAACAAAGAACACATTCCTTACCCCTGTATTTTAGATGATTATTTCCTCCTTGAGATCTAAAAACTGTCCATGCAGATGTCCCTTGATCAGAAGGAAAAGCAACAAACATTCAGCTGAGTAAGAGCTGTTCTCTTGAGCTGCAGCAATGAATTCCATGTCAGCCAGAAACAGCCGAACAAAATTTGCCCATGAATTTGTAACACTTAATACAGTGTAAGGAAATGTATTTTGGCATTACTAGCTTATTTAGAAGTAAAAATTTTTGCCAGTTAGCAAATCCTCATGGTGTAATGAACTTGAAGTTTATTTGTGGTTCTAGTTGGCCCCCTTGCTGTAGTTGAGAGCCCTCATGGGCAGCAGCCCCACCTTCTGGGCTGTGAGAGCTCTGTCCCTGTTAAGAACCTCTTGCACTGAGCTTTCCCTCAGGGATTAACTGATAGCTAACTGATAGTTAGCATTTAGCTGAGAATTGTTTTCAAAACAATTTTCTGTGTGCATAATTAGAGAAAAAAGGTTTCTCTTAACAAAATTCTGTGGTTAATGGTACATAAATGAAATACTTAAAGCACAGTCATAAATTTAAAAGAAAGTCAGTTGAGTTATTTATCACATCTTTCTTTGCATTTGTTTTATATTAATTCTCGTCTCTTCACCACTTTTGAAGAAATGGGAAGCCTTAACCCATGTAACAGAATTGGAAATTAATTTCAACTTGTAGTGAAGCAAATACTGCATTTCTATACAGAATTCTCCAGACTTAATTGCTTAGTGCTTATAACACAGTTTAATACTTACCAGACTTTGGTGTTAGCAAACTTGATATTTGATTTATTTCTAAAAAAGGTCTTGCTGTCAAGTCATAAATACTGAGAAGACCTACAAAGTAACTGTACATTTAGTTCCAAAAAATGTCACTTTACATCCTTTCCTTGCTCTTTTTCAGTAGAACCAGGATTTTTCTCTTTGTTTGTAAAGAGCCCAAGACAGTGAAGCACTTTCTAGGTGTAATTCAAAGAACCTGTCCTGGTTCTGTACATTAGATAATCATGTTGGTAAAAATAAGTGAGATTTTACTTTGGTGTTTCTCTTCAGGCACTCTGGCTCAGAACACTTAAAAGGTTTAATATAAGTATGTGCATGATTTGATGTTTTTCTAAGTGATAATCTTGCTGAACAGTTCTAAGAAAAAAATTTGCTTGACTGCAGAGTCATGGAAGTGGACAGAAGTCACCACAAGATGACATTGTTGGTCTAGGAGGAGAATTCTGCCAGTGGTACTTTGAACTCCTGAACTCTCAGCACCCTTTGGGAGTAAAATCTGAAGCAACGTGGGGACCACAGCATTTTTGGGAGGATGCCAAACTGAAGTTCTGTTACAACACTTTGGAAAAAAACGTGGAACAGTATGTGGGTGCAGACATGGTGAGCCTGCGCCTGCTGTCCCTGGTTAAAGAAGAATGTCTGCTCTTCAACCCCAATTTGCATTCCAGTGGCCTGAAATGTGCCATGTCCCCTCATGGATTGGTGCTGGTGGCAGTGGCTGGCACAGTTCACAGAGACAACACTTGTTTGGGTATCTTTGAGCAAATCTTTGGGCTCATCAGCTGCCCCATGAGGAATAACACCTGGAAGATAAAACTGGTGAACCTTAAAATAGTAGGGCAGAACGCTCTGGAGCCTGGGATGCAAATGGAACCACCTTCCATCAAATATGAGTCAAACCAACTGAGAGAGTTCTATGATGGGAATGAACTGACTGTGTTTGAACCTCAGAAATTCTGAGCATTTTGTCACAGCTGGCTGAGGGGCGGGGTTGTTGCTGCCATGCAGTTTCTCTGCTCTGAGTAAGATTTGCTGAGTGGCAGGCTGAGATACGGGGTATTAACACAAGTGATGCTTGTAGGCACTTTCCAAGAGCTAACAAATATTTCATGGGTATTCCTTCAGGTTTTGCACTGTCATTAGAGTGGAGTTTGGTTATTCGTGGTTGCATTTAAATATGGATTGGCAGCCATGTGTAATGAGGGGTTCACAAACTGCGCATTCTCTTCAGGACACCATTTGAAACTCTTGCCTGAGCTGTAGCACAAGTCATTGCATCTGGCTGTGGAAATGTGGGAGGGCTAAGTGTTTAAATGGACATCTGAATCCCAGGAAAACCAATAGAAAACCCAAAACAAAACACTGTGAATGGAGGCAGCTGCTGTGGATGTTCTAAATGTGTTTTAATGGGACAGTGCAGGGAACTTGGCGTTGTTGGAGTCTTTTTAGCTTCTTTGCACTGATTGCTTCCTGTCCTTTCACCTTATGGTTCCAGTTTTGTCTTGAACACACAGAATCTTTTCTGTCTGTGTCCCCAAGCAGACAGGCTTGAGATGGATGCCCATTTCTTGCACTGACTGTCTTGGATCAAGAACTTGATTTCAAAACTTGCAGCAACACTGTATGAACCAAATGCTCTGATAGTTATTTTGTATGTAATTACAAGAGAGTTTTTAATGTAGTAGTTTTGATTTTTGTATGTCTTCTCAAAATAAGTATTTTGTTTACTCTGAGCTGTTTTATTACAGGTATTGAAAGTCCATTTGTTACCACTGGGTGGTTACAGTGATAGGTCACACTAAGAAAAGTTATCCAATTACTACTTAATAATAGCAAATTATTAAATTATTGCCAGTGTAAACCTTGATTTTTTTTTTGCTGTGTTTATTTATAGGGGATTAGAGGTGAGGTGAGGTGAAAACTTCTTTTTCTGCATCTTGTTTGATTGTTTGGGAATTTTTTTTTTAATGTTCTGGCTTTGCTGTTTAAAGTTCTGAAAACATAAACATTCCCCATAACTTAGCAGAACCAGAAGAACTGTTCCCAGGTGTGTGTTGAAGTATGGCTGGGTGAGAGGAAACAAGAAGGTTCAGGTATGCACAGAACTGATCTTTGTGAACAGTCTGACTCTTGCTTTCTCCTTAAATTAATTTCTTTTCTAAGCAAAAGTTCAGATACTGTGTTGGGATGTTCTTTCTCAATAAACAACTGAGTTGTGGCTTCTAATTTTTCTGTTGTTTAGAATAAATATCCTTACTTAGAGTTCCAAATTCAATTTTCAAGTCATTGACACAGACAGAATGTTTTAAGAGTAGAAGAACATTGACTGTGTGGCAAAGGTTTTGGCTTAACTTTGACTTTAAGGGAAAAGTCAGGACTTGTTTAAATGGAGCTGGACAAGTTTCAAAAAGCTGAAACTTTTACAGGAGTGAATTCATCCCTCTTTTTAGAAGCTGCTGTTCAGAGCTGAAGGAATTAATTGTTGATTTACCATTGGAAGCACTGGACACTTTAGTTGTATTTAGGAGGTTGAAAAAATGAAGTAAAATTTCTTCTAAGTGTTATCATCCATTTTCTTCTGTTTTTTACCATAACAAATATTTTCAATAACAGTTTCTTATGTCTATCACTACCACTGAAGCTGCAATGCTAAATTTGTGCTTTCTAGATCTATCTCTGGTAAATAATTTGATAAAAAGCAAAATTCTGATTTGCAGCAAAGTACATGGAACTTTCTGAACGTTAAGCAATGGAAATTGTGTCCCTCTGTGCTTCCTTTGGATGCTGCCTATAAAAAGAAGGTTTTAAGTGTATTCAGGAGTTTGTAAAAGTTGTCCAATAGTCTTAATCTGTTTGGACTTTTGATTTTTTTATTCTGCTGGGTTTTTTTCCCTGTTATAATTGTCTTTATTATGACAGGAAACCTTTTAGGTTCCATTGTCACAAGATGCTTCTTGCTTGCTGTTTTCTTGCAATGCATTATCTGTCTCAGTAGCTTGTTCCTTTTCCCCTAAAAGCTGGATAAGGGTAAACTCTGCAGGGTGATAAAATTCTGTAAAAGGAGAAAAAACAGGCCTCCAGTAAAGATACCAAAACCACAGCATTTTGCTTTTAGCTCTTGTCGTGTCCTTCAGCTTTCAAAGCACTTTGAAGATGTACTGCAGCTTGAAAGTTTATTTCGTTTTTAAGGGCACAAAGTAGAAATCCAAAGCTAAATGTGGGTGTAAGTGCAGGAGTGATGAGTGCTGTGACCATCCCTGCTGCCTGCAGGAAATCCAGAGGTTTGCTGGAGTCTCAGCAGGGGACAGGAGTGGCCTCTGGGTGACATCTGGTGGCAGATCCATCACTTGCCCGGAGCTGCAGTCCTGAGGAGACTGTGCAGAACAGGCTGCTTTATCCCACTCCTTGCTGGCCACAAAATGCCCTGAAATTGCCAGGTTCCCACTTGCCTTGATCTAAAGGAAAGCTTGAAGGGAATCCCTCAGCAGAATGGAAACTAAGAAACCTCTTATACTTCTGGGATAAACTTAAAGAAATTACAAAAATACATTTATTGGCTTGTTCCCAGTAGTAGTTGCCCTTACAGAAAATCTTTAGAGACGTGGGTTAGAACAAAGCAGAGATTTTTGTGGAAGTGGTGTTTGTGCAGAGAGGCATCTGCTGGAAGGAGCAGGGGATGTGTAATTCCTGCACAGCCACCTCTTCTCTGCCCTCTGAGAGCATAAATTGCAAGGGAAATAACAGGTTGTACAAAAATCACTCGTTTTATAACCAGTAAAAGCCTGAGCTGCTCATCTCAATGAAGTTTGGGTGCCTTGCCAGCATTTTCCCACTTAAGACTATTGAAAGGAAATTGTGATTTTTAATAACTTGACTGTTTATTAATGAAACAGGCTCATCTTTGTTATCTGAGCTTTCTTTCTGCTCAGCTGCCGAAGTCTCTTGTCCCAGATGATGAACAGGAGCAGCTTTCAGGTAAGGAATGAAGAATAATCTGGGGATCTTCCACCAGGACAGATGGCAGCACCTCCTTTGCTGTAAGAACTGTGGGATTGAGTAAAACTAGCAGGTGCCACATCCACACCTTGTCGGACACTTTCAGGGCTGGGCGATTCCATCACTTCCCTGAGCAGCCTGTTCCAAAGCCTGACCACCCTTGCAGTGAGGAAATTCTTCATAATATCTAGTCTAAGCCTCCCCTGGGACAACTTGAGACTATTTCCTCTCTTTCTGTCTTGTTCCCTGGGAAAAGAGAACCTCACTACACCTTCCTTTAAGGGAGCTGTAGAGTGATAATGTCCCCTGAGCCTTCTGGCTAAACAACCCCAGCTCCCTCAGCTGCTCCATATCAAATTTGTGCTCCAGACCCTTCCTCAGCTCTGTTCTCTTCTCTGGACACACCTCAGGCTCTCAGTATCTTCCTTCTTCTTCAGGAGCCTCTAGAAAATCGCTGCATCCTCTGAAGCAGCCTGCATAACTCCAAGTGTGCTGTTTGAATACCATGTTATAATTCCAAAACACCAAACCAAATGTTTTGATTCTTCCTCTTGGCAAATTGCAGAACCTCCCAAGCACAAGGAAAAACATGTTCTTGGGTTCTGTCTTGACAAGCTCTCACAGCCCTTACTGAAAAGGCTCTTTTGGATACCCCTGGTTGTCACTGGGTCATTTGGGTTGTGTGGGTCAGTGTTGCACTCTGCTGTCCTGGTGTGAGCCCTTTACAGTGCCCTGAGTGCTTCTGCTGCAGGAAACATTTCAGTGCCAGTCAGGAGGCTGCTTTTGAGGAAAATGCTGTGTTTGCTGCCACACCCACCATCCCTGTCATCTGATTGACATTTCAGAGCATTCACCCTGGAGTTCCCTTGGGACAGAATGGACCAGGGAGCTCCTGCAGCTCTGTGGTCAGGGTACCCTGCTCTCTGTGAGGCACTCGGGCTGCAGGACCACCCTGGAGCTGGCTGGCAGCAAAGCCCCAACACATGTAGAGATGCTGTGCTGGCAGCATCTCAGCAACAGCTGTTTCATGCTCCTGTTGCACAGCACTGTTTGCTAATGTAAACACAGCTTAAGGGTGATGAAAATGGTAATATGGCCTCCTTAGGATGAAATTAAATTAGTTTTCATCCTAATGCTTTCTTAAAATGTGTGTATATATATGTACATACATATTTTTAACAAGTCTTTCACTCACTTTCTAGCATTTCCCTTGCAGGATTTAGATTTCAAATGGAGTAGTTGTCAGCTCCTCTTTAACAGCAATAAGCATAAGACATCATGTCAGTACTTGTTCATCTATTCCTTTTTCTCAGTTCATTAGTGTTATTTATTGCCTGGCTGGATTTTGAGTATTAATGAATTCTCCTCAAAGTTTGCATTTTTTATTGAAGTAAATCGATCCATTTAATATCCCTTCAGTAATTATGTGTTTGGATATATTTGCACAGTGCCCCAGCTCTAACAAGATTAGTGGCAGGAAAATCCCATTCTGCAGATTAGTGTGATTTATTGAGTTGAACTTTAGGATTTTCCTCTGGTGCTTCATTATGAAGGTTTATTACAGAAAAACACTTTGTCTTCAATTACTTGCTGGCTGATGTGCATCTGAAAGGCTCAGATGAGCAGACATTTTTTGTTCTCTGAAATTAGAAACATCATCTTATGAGACACAAACTCTGTAAGTGCTGCCATTGGAAATACATCTCACGACACTAAAAGTATCTCAGTATTTTCAGTTTACAATTCAATTTTCCATTCTGTCAGATCTGTGGCATCCTGACAGGGACCAAACCATGAGCTCCCAGCCATGTCTCCTGCATCTTCCAGGGGGTTGCCAGCCCCTTGCAGCTGCCCCTCTCTGCAAACATGGCTGGGCTGGGGTGCTGTGGGTCTCCTGGCTGCCTGCAGACTCATTTCTACATTAAAATTCGTGTTGGTGACAGAAACTGCTAAACATCTGAGTGCTAACCATGGCACAGATGACTTTGCAGCTACTGTAATAATCATAAAAGTCTCCTTCCAGCTGTCTCCAGCAGCTGCTTTCCCCAGATATAAGGCAAGGACTCTGCTGGAGGCAGGAGGGCATCACACAATTTACTTTGAGCTGAGTGAGGGATTAACAGCAAGGATAAAGCTTTCAGAGCAACAGAAGGGCAAATTCTTCCCCAGGTGAGCTGAATTTCAGTGCTGGTTGGTCTTCCATGTTATTGACCCAGACTGGGATTGTGTTGTGGATCTGCCAGGTATTGAAGGAGCCTGGTTTGTCGCTGCCAAGGCAGCTCCTGCTTCAGCCCAGGATGCCACCCCTTTACAGCTGTCTGGGAAGCATGAGCAGCATCAGTGGTGACAATAAAACCATTAGATCATAAAATGAACATGTTAGAAACATTCTAATTCAAACACTGTTCGTTGTTTTTGCATCTGGGAGAAAACCACCCACAAGAAATTTTGCGCTGTGGGTGCAAACTCTGTGTTTGCCCTAAAACTTTTACATAGGGAACAGAGGGCTTGGATTCCACCCTAAAAAAGTTGGATGCTTCCAGGCTATAGCTGACAAACTTTGGCAGCAGGCTGACGCTGCTAAGCGTGATGGATAGGATTTTTTTAAAGCCTGCTATGGAAATGATCTGGCTGTGGGCTCCTTGGGGAGCAGCTGGTGTGTGGATGAGCCCTTCCAGTGCTCCTGTGACACAAGGAGACAGCTCTGCAGCCCTTTGGAAAAGACCACCCACCCTGTCCTCCTCAGGACCTGGGAAGAGGTAAAAGTGTCTGCTTATCCTAAAATGTGTTTCTGGGACTTGAGACTGCACATGTGGGAAGCTGCTGAGCACAAGTGTCCTGCCTCTTGCTTGCAGCATGTCAGCTGTGATTTCTCATGTCTTGGGAGCCATAAGGATTCTATTACTGTGTAAGCTTAATTAGTAACCATGCCATGCTTTAGTTGCATGGAGTTACCTGGGACAGTTCCTTTGTCTAATTCACTTGGAGTGCCCTAAATCTGGACTTTTCATCAGCAGGTATGTGTTCTACCTCCCTGTGTGCTTCCCCTGGCCTCCTGCATGCTGGGCAGGGCTGGCAAGAATCAGAGGCTTTGTATTTCCATATCTGCTCACAGTAACTAGAGCGTTACAAATGAGGGAATGGGCTTAAAATTAGCTTGACTTCTTTTATCTTTTCCTTTTCACTTTGAAATTCTGAGCTCCTCGCTTCACTTCCAGATTCCTTCTGCTCTCAGTGTCCCCACAAGATAGTAACACATGTTGGAAAATCCCTGACATTTTCAGTGTGCCAAAGGAAAGCTATGCTGCTGGAAGGTTGTTCCCCTTCTCCCAGTCCCAGTGGTTGCTTAAACAAAAGTTTACAAAAAAGTTTAATCAAAACACCTTCAATGTCTATTTTTAACCTGGGAAATCCTGGGTCTACTGTCTGTAGATAGGCTTTTTGTAGTATTCCAGTTTTTAAACAGAAGTAAAAATGAGCCAGAAAAGTATGGCTACAGATCCCAGGTCAAAAGTGAAGGGCTGCTGGACTGGATTTCTATTTGTAACTACTTTCATTGTGATGTCATTTGATCTCTGCAGGTAAAAGTTGTCTGATGAATTGTGTGCTCCTGAATGCTATTCAGGATGTTTTAATTCCAAATCTTGTATTCTTTGAATGTATGTGGCCTGTGTGCTTTTCTGTGTCTTCTGTCTTATCTCTCTCTTGTCTTCCTCTTCCCCCTTCTTGGAGCATTTTGAGTAACTTAACATCAAATGGACTTGAAGTTTGCTAAGTTGAATGGGCTAAGTTAATGCTCTGAGAAGTGTTTTATGTAGACTGGATGTTGTGGTAAACCCTTTGTCAAACTCCCTTGCTTTTTCTAAAGTGCCAGTAAAGCTGTTTTGGCCTCTTGAGAGAATATCTTGTCAGTGTTTTCTCAACTAAGAAGTGCACACTAGGAAATACCCTCAAGGAACAATTGGTTGAATATTGCCAGCTCATTAGGATCCTTCTTTCCTTCTTTTTTTTTTGTCTTTTTTTTCCCCCCATTTTAAATCTTGTGTGTATGCCAAAACCTGAGGTGAGTAGGAGGAGAAGGAAGTTGTCTCTTGGAGCAGTGCTGGGGATTGCTGCCTTGCTTGTGGCAAATGTTACACCAGTATGCATTTGTTCTCCTATTTAATGCACAGACAGAAGTGTTCCTTTTCCTTCTCAGCTGAAATAACATTTCACACTGATCAAGTCACTTTCTTTTTCCAATTTTGTGCTGTCCCCAAAGAGTTACTCACAAAACTTTCTCTGGGGGCTCTGACAGCACCATTAGCTCTTCAAGGTAATACCATCAGTATTTCCTTGAAGGAAGGATTTGGGATGGAACAAGAAGTTCTGTATCCTGTTCCTGAGCAGGAAAGGGGGTGTTTTCTCTTTGCACCCAGGGCAGGCTGCTCCTTCAGTGTGTTGGTCACTCTGAATGTCCTGAAGGAAACACAGTGGCAGAATAATTGTGAGGGGACAGTGACCCACCTGAAGATGAGGGGATGTCGCCTCTGCTCTGAGCCCTGAGGAAATGCAGGGGCCAGGGAGTTTGGCCTGCACATGAGGAGAGCATGCAATCATATGAAAAACTCCAGCAAGCACTTGGGACCTTGATTTTGAGAAATTAGGGAAAATAATATTTTCCAGCTCTTCCCTCCCTGTGGCTTTTTTCATAATTTTGAATTGACATGTGAGCTAAAGTTTGAAATCCATAACATGTGGGGGGAGAGTGGTAGGATTTTTTTTGTTCTTCTTATTTTCTTCTTTTTTCACTTTTTTAAAGCTTTGTTTTTTGTTAGGACATTACCAGGTCTGAGTTGTGTCTCTGCAGACTGTACAAAGTCATGCTGATGCCTTTGTTGTCTGGTGTTAGCTCCAGGTGAAGGATGGGAAGGGGATGAACTGTTTGCTGAGGAAACAGATTTTTCAGGCAAAGTCCTGTAGGAAGAGCTGTGAGTTAGGAACTCTGAGCTAAAATGTCTTATTCTATTTTTATTGGCAAAGTCCAGCCAGGGAGAGGTGATAGATTCCAGCAGTGTTGATGTGTAGGAGCAGAGGAGAAGTAGTGTTATTCTCCTCCACTTCCAAGGAAAAATGGGATCAGAAGGAGCACACTGGCCTGTTTTGCTGTGTTCCAGCCTCTGTTCATGTGAAAATAAAAAGGTTTTAATTTGTTGTTGAACTGTAGATACAAACTTGCAACACTGTTCTGTGAAGATGAAAGTGGCTTTTGTTGTGAGGAAAGCTCTTATAAAAACCTCACGTCTGAAAAATGGCACTTGGAAAATCAAATTGCAATCCAATGCTGGCAACTCTATAATGTAGCTATAACTCATTATGAAAAATACAAAATAAATCAATAGGGTCATCAGCTGATACTAAACCATGTCTCGGAACTGGGCAGGTTTCTGTGTTGTATTTGCAGATGACTGAATTGTGGTGTGATCCAAGGCCTTGCTCAAAATTTACACTGCAAATTGCTGTACAGCACATTCTCTCCTCAAGTCTGCTTCCTTTGTCAGGAGGTGGTGATGGTGACAAAGGATTAAAAAAGTAAAAATAAATTAGTCATTTACTAGGCTTCTTGCTGCTCCTTGACGTTATTTTCAATGACATCAGTGGCACTGAATGTGACTCTTGGGGACACAGTAATGGCAATACAGAAGCGAAAGCAGCTGCACAGGGAGTTGGTGCTGAGGAATCAAGGCAATTAGGAAAAGGTGCTAGAGCTGGGTTGAGTCAGATGTGAAAAAATTGCACCCTGAAATGTGATGGTATCAGTGATCATAGGCAGAAGAGGTGGTTTTCTCAAACTGGGCAGCTTCCAAAAGATGGAAAAATATTCAGAGGTAAAAATCAGAATTCCAGGCAGCATTCAGCTCCATATCTATTCAGAGCTGAACTTCACAACAGCTGCACTTATAATGCTGCTTTGCAGATCTAGCACTTGAAAGATGTGGAAAATAAAATTCAGGGTGAATTTTAAGAACGCAACAGGAATAACCAGCGTGGCAGATGTAGATTTAGGGTATTCTGCACTTTCTGAAGGATTTGTTTTTAATGTGAAGCATGTACCTTCACACTCTGTAACATGTGCTCTGATTCCCTGACAGATTCGTTCTGCACAGTCCCGCTGGAATATTGGCACTCACACCATCTATAAACAGGCAGTCAAGGTTTGTGTCTGTCAGGACTGGACTTCATTTTATTTACTGCATGGTCTTTGGGGGTGGGAAGAAAGGGAATTAATCAAAAGAAACATGCATTTCTCCCTTCCTCCTTCTCTTTATTTATTTATTTTTGGAACTTGAAAGCTCTCAGAACTCCTCATTATTCCCAGGGTTCATTTTTTATTCTTTTTTCCCAGTAGGAAAGCAGCTGATCTCAGCAGGTGAGGGGCAGGGCAGATGAGCTGTTGGAGACAAAAGGCATTTCCAGAGATCATCACAGAGATAAGGGGTCCTCTGGTGATTACTGGGAGTGAAGGGGACAGGGTGCAGAGGCACTGGGTGGCTGGGGAAGGAGGGTGAAGGTAGAGGGTGCAGGAATAGGCACAGGGAATGGTCTTTCAGGGGTCACAGAGGGGAAATTTCCCTTTCTGCATGCAATGTGTTATCCCTGAGTGCTGTGCAGGGTATTTGTGGGATTGCCTCCAGTCTGGCAGATTTAATGCTGCTAGAAACCCCTGTGTGTGTGATGTACTAGCAGTGTTTCCGTGTGGGATACTCTGTGTGCTCCAGCCTGTCAGCAGGGAAAAACCCTACAAGTAGGAGGCCCTTAGTGTTAAGTGGTAGTTGAAAATATTTTTGTATCACTTTAGGTCATGGGTTTTGTTCCCTTTGCCTCTGGGGAAGGGAGTTTTAACTTTCTTTTCAAAGGACGGTTTCAGCACTCAAGGCCTGATGTCTCAACAGACTTGGGTGTAGCACAGAAGGTACACAAAGGATAACAACCATCAATGATCAAACAACACCACTGGCATGGTTTGAGAAACTTGGTCCCGAAAAACTTGGTAAGAGAATCAGGGAATGAGAACGTAGTTATCATCAAAGGTGAAGAGATTGATAACCAGTAGGAAGCCAAATACTGAGAACTGTGTGACTTGGAGCCAATGAACACTGAACCAATGAATTTCGAGTGGTTTTGATGCTGTAAGTGTGTGAAAAATCTAGTAAAATTGATGTGTGATGGAATGATTTCCTCTGCACGGCTCGGGCCCTGTGTGGATGAAATGATTTCTGCTGCACATCCTGGCCAAAACAGCATCCTGGCCAGCATAAAG
Organism: Zonotrichia leucophrys gambelii; assembly: GCF_028769735.1. Taxonomy (NCBI): domain Eukaryota; kingdom Metazoa; phylum Chordata; class Aves; order Passeriformes; family Passerellidae; genus Zonotrichia; species Zonotrichia leucophrys. The sequence goes on from NC_088169.1 coordinate 113,231,379, forward strand.
TAATGCCTTGATTCTCCAACATGAAAAATGCTGTTGGTGAGTTTTTATTTTTGCTGCAATTTTAGAGACAGTGAGAAGACAACTCAAAATTACACATATTACAGACAACTGAGAAACTTCTTCAGGGCCAATGCACTCCCACATATAGTTCATGCCCACCAGCACAGAACAATGACAGACATTCACTTCTAGGACAGGAAGAGTAACAGCCCGCAGAACTCTTGTGGCAATCATTTCTTTTGCAGGCAGGAGTCTTCTAGTTCAAATGAAGTAAAACAAGCAGGATTACAAAACTTGGCAGTGTTAAAGCTGGGATAAGAAACTTCAGTTGGAATGAGAAAGCGAGGGGGATGGCTCGGAGAGAGCAGGATGGAGAAGGCAGTGGTGCCCCCCGCTCAGGGTGATGCTCACCCGGGATTTAGTGACCTGAGCCATAAAACCCGAGCGGTGAAGGCGGCCGGAGGGCTCGGGAGGAGCGGGCAGAGCCCCCGGCCCCGCTCCATCCGCAGTGCTCCCAGCGGCCGCGTTGCGGAGCTCTTGCCCCGCGGTGGCGGCGCGGCCGCCGCGCTCCGCAGGGGAAAAAGGCAGGAAAGAGAGCCCGCCCGTGCCACGGCGGGACGAGCTCCGCAGGCAATATAGCCACGGGATCAGTCGTGAATACCGTGCTCTGCTCCGTCCGCACGGGAGGGATCCTGGCGCAGCATCCCGTGCGCCCTGTGAGCATCTTCCGTGCGGGTGGCAGCCGCTGGCCCGGCCGGGTGGCGCTGGCACTGTGTGCCCTGTCTCGGGGCTGGCTGTCTGCGTGGGCCCTGTCCCGGACTCTGCAGCTGTGCCGGGCTGGTTTAGCATCGCGGAGCTGCGGGAGCCGTGAGGGCACTGCCCTCCTCTCCTGCCTCGCCTCACGTAGAGCAGGAAGGCACTGAGGTCCTGCACGGAGGGGGTGGCTGCAGCAGTCAGATTTAGTGACTAAAATCCCACCGTTTTGGCCCAGAGTCTGGGGGGAAACTCCTGGATCGGATTTCCCTGGGGTGCAGCCGTCGTTCCTTGAGCAGCAGGTGTCGGGCATGCTGAGGAGGCGTCAGCAAAGCTGATGGTGGCATGCAGTGATGAAAGGCAGGAGGGGAGTTTGGATGCTGAGGTGACTGGGAAGGCCTTGTCCCTCCTAAGGGACACTGTGGGCAAGCCCAAATCCATCTCGTGGCTGTAGCTGGAAGAGCAGCAGTACCAATATGGGTCATTTCATTCTTGCTGAAACCATGGCTCTACAAAGCTTCATTCTTTGGCAGTGCATGCTCCATACAAGGGTGTTTGCAGCTCAACAAGTCTTGCTCAGGTTTGCAATAATTTGTGATGCAGGGAGGGCACCCTAATCTTGACCTGAAAAATTTAAACAAAACCTAAACCGTCCAGCTTCACCCCCTGGCAGTTCATTTCAGGGGATAGCTGTTAAAAATGTGTACTGTGCTTCTCATTTTCCATGACCTGGATTTAGCTGTCAGCCCTTGCCTGGGGTTATTCCTCTCCCTGCCAGGTCCAGTCACCCTTCCTAGAGCAATAGGACCGAGGGCTGTTTGCATTAGGGATGTGCTGCTGGCCAAAACCTCGGGCTCAAGTTTGTTTCCTTTGTGAAGAAACAATGTCTGTGCTGTTGGCTATCCCCATCCCGCTGAAAAACCCTCTTCCTACTCCTGCTGTGATGATGACAGGCTCCAACCTGGGGCAAATCCATGGGAACAGTGGTTTGGAGGGCAGGGGCCCAATGCTTTCACACTGGAAAAGCAGCATTTGCTGGAGAGAGTGAGGAGCTTTTACCTTGGCTCCGGCCCACAGGCTTTCTTCAAAATATCCCTTTCACATGGAAATTGCTGCCAAGTGAAGATTGCTGGCTCTGGCTGGCATGTCAGCCAGGCAAGAGACACAAAGGTTCTGTATCAGTGGAAATACGTGACACAAAGGAAGGGGAAGGGGTGGTTTTGTGCTGGATACTGTCATCGGCCAGCAGCGTCTTTGTGGCAGGGCTGGGAGAAGGGGGAGTGGATATAGGAAAAGAGAGCTAGATTTATTAACATTAATTCCAAATAATCAGTTTTCTGCTGAAGGCAGCACTGCTGGTCTCAAATTTCTCTGCCTCAGAATCACTTTTTGAGTCCCTTGCCTGCTCCATGGCCAAGAAAGCACACCTGCATTAACTCTGCTGCACGTAATTTATTGAGCCATTTTACCACAATCCGTTTTTTTTGTTCCCCATCTCCAGCAAAACAAGAGAAACTCCTAGCATGGCCATCCTACATGTTGGTTTTTAATCAGGATTCCACTGTGCAAACAAGGCAGGTGTGCTCTGAGGTACAGTCCCTGTCTGCATTTTGACTATCTTTGGAGATTGGTCTATGGCAAATCCCCAGATTTTTCTAGGAAATCAAATCATACTTCTGTGAAATAAAGTTAAAGGCAGAAAGGCACCCCTTGGTCTCACCTTTCTTACCCCAAACCAGAGAATCAGGCACTGAGTACCAAAAGCATATTGCAAATTCCCACCTGAGGTGTCTGATGTCTGCAACATCTCACAGGAACCTTGACATTTCCTTAGAAAAGGCAAGTTGTGTCTCAGGGGAAGAAATCCAGTCTGTGGTGGACTCTCACAGTGCACCTGACAGTGCAGAACTATTTCAGCATGAGCAAGGGTGAAGGTAAGAGTGATTCACCCCTTCTCGACCTACTCAGAGATTCTGGGGGTCTGGCATCACCAGCTGAACTTTTTCTCTATGGATCTCTGTATTTTGTTGTACAGCCATTTCCATCAGGTTATCAGGCTGGAGTTCTGGCAGCACAGTTTCCTCATCATCTTGCTTGAAAGGCTGTTTGAGAAGTTCTGTTTTCTTAGAAACTTTCAAATGGTTGCTTTAAAATTTATTCATGAATTAGTGAAGGTGATAAAGAAGTGCAAGGTGCTGCACCTGGTCTTTGGAAATGGCACACATGAGGACCTCAGAGGCCCTTGCAGTGCCTGAAGAGGGCTTATATATAAAAGGGAGATTGACTTTTGTATGGACAGTGATAGGACAAGGGAAAATGGTTTTAAACTAAAATAAGAGAGATTTGGGGATATTAGAAAGAAATTCTTGACTGCGAGGGTGGGCAGGCCCTGGATCCCTGGCAGTGCCCAAGGCCAGGCTTGATGGGACTTGGAGCAGCCAAACCATTCCATGATTCCATGAAGTTATTACAACGGGATTTTGTACATACATTGACTTCAAATGAAATAATTTATTCTCTCCTTGAAATTTCTATTGTAATTTTATTTTTTTCTATGTCATCCTGAACAGAAAGAAGACATATTGAAAGTTTGGTCCTTATTGTATAATTTTCCTTTCTTTTTTCTGGAATACAAAGTCAATTTTATTCACATCTCACTTCAATTCTGTGCATTTCTGGAAATTTATGGGGAATGAAACCAGAGCTATTGAATTTCAGTGCATTTTAAATACCTGTCAGCATCAGCTTCTGCTCTTTCCTACAGGCTTACATGGTGCTGTGTCTCCATGGGCAGCTTGCAACAAGAAACTCACCACACCTGAAACCCTCTTGATAAGGAAAGACAAATGCTAATGGGCTTGTTCTTTTCCTCTTTTCTGCTTATTCTCTGCTTTTTGGAGCTCTCTGCTATCCTCATTTTTAGGCAAATGTGCCTTACCCCATTTCTGTCACTCACATTTCCTTCCCTCTGTGCTGTTCACCTCCTTGGGAAGCCTTAAATTTCTCTTTTGCTGCATCTCACTGTTCATTAGGATATTTAGGCATCTTCCAGCTGCTCCATCTGGGGTTTTTAATTGGAACAAGGATGCCTGAGGGTGAAAAGAGGAAAAGAGAAGATGAGGGAGCAAGTGAGGTGTGGGTAGGGCAGAATACAGATTTTTCACAGCTGGGAGAGGAAGGAGCTTCCCTGCAAGCAAGCAAGAGGAGGGGAAAGATAGGAGGGGGCCAGGTGAAGGGAGTTTAAGAAACTCTGATTAGGTAACATTTGTAAAGTGCTGCTGAGGTGGCAGAGTCAGCTGTGTATGCTTATCTCCTAATCTGTGTTTTGTGGAGTGTCCTGGTTCATGAATCTTGGCTGATTAATTACAGCTGACTTGTCAATAGCAAGGGCTGATGGGAGTGTAAGATAAAAATTAGGCAGTAAGGGAAGTTGGCTTTTCCTCTTTCCAGGAGCAGAAGGGGGTTTTCCTTTGAGGAACTTTTAGAAGATTCCCTGTTTGAGTGGAGAGAGCTCTTCCCCCAGCAGAAGGACCCTCTGGCTGACCCTGGTGTGCCCCTGCCCTAGTGCAGAGAAGGTTGGTGAAAGTTCTCATTTCTCTAATGTTTTCTAGTGATATCAGGTGGAATAACAAATTAATAGCATTGCAAGAACCCTTAAACAACTCTGTCTTGCTTCAGGTGGTACAAAAATCTCATCCCATGTGGTTTGTGGGAATTGAATACAGAGACTGGGGGAAAGCAACAGGTGATGAGAACATTTTTGTGTGGCCCAGTGGCCACCTCAACAGTCTGTGTGAGCTGGGCCTGGTATCCAAAACTGACATGATAACAGCAATGATGGCCAGGGAGATTATTGCTGGAAGGAGCCTGTTTGGTCATTTTTAGAACAAGAGTTTGTTTGTGGTGGGGTATTGGAGCAGAAAATAAAAGCCAGTGATGGTGTTGGATGGAGGGATGGAGTTACTCCTTGCTGGCTTGGTCTTCATAATTGTGGTGAAAGTTCTCTCAGAAGAGACCTGACAATCAACAGCTGTAGCAGGTTTGTTCTCCCTATGTTGGGCTCATGGGCCTGAACTAAGGTATTCTGAAATTATTTAGTGTTTGTGAGTGTGAGGCATGCTTTTTTTTTTGGTTATCTGCCTTTTTTTGGAAGTGAATATAGCCTCTGTTTGTGTTAGTGCTTTAGCACAGGTGGTGACCCTTCTGCAAAACCTCAGTGCCTCATGTTTGGTCTCTGATAAGTGTCTTCAAAAAGTCCTGGTGCTCTCTTCTCTCTGCTGCTCCCATACCTTGGTTTATCTAGTCTCGGTAACTGTAATTAGAAGTGGTATTGCTCAAGAGCAAATCTTTTTTAAACACAGGCAGGACAGAGAATCACTTCTTGTTTCAAAAGAGAAATCAGAGTTGAAACTTGCATGCTAACAGGGTAGATAGGAACCATGCTGACCTTTACCTGCTACTTTAATGTTTAAAGCACAGGAATGATGTGCAACTTCGTCAGTACTTCAGTGGCAACGAGGGGAGAAAAAACCCCAATCTTTGCTCCTGTCGGTGACTTTCTGTTCAGGCTTTCTTCATGCCTGTGATGGCAGCAGTGCTGCTTCCTTGTCTGAGTCCAAGGAGCTGTGTAGGGAAAGATGTGTGCATGGGATATCCTGGTGATTGAGGTTCTCTCCCTGCCCCCAAGGAAAACTTGGCTGTCTGGGTAAAACCCTAAATATGTCAAAGCAATGAACGGTGGACATCATCATTTTCAGGAGGGATGTGGCAGAGCTGTTTTTCTTTTGGGGTGTGTAAAGGTGAAGGATTGATGTCATTTTCAGGGAGTGGAGAGAGAGAAAATAAATATTCCTCTTTGGAAATAAAAGATGCAAGACTCTTGAGTGATGACCAGAGCAAGGATTTTGGGAGCCTCCTTGCTAGAGAGCAGCCCTCAGGTCTCTGTGTGCACTGGCAAAGAAGGGCATGTGAGGAGTCCCAGAAGCCTGAGATCTCCTGTCATGGCATAAAGGCCTTCCCCTGTTGCAGCTCCTGCTTGGCAAATAAAGAACATCTGCAGAGAAACACTCACTGGTGTCCTGCTAATCTGCTCAGCTGGGCACTGCAGAGGGGAGCCCTCAGCTGAGAGTCTGGCAAATAAACATCAACTGAATGATCTTCATTTTATTTGGCTGCGAGATAAATCTGGGAAGTGTCCAGTGGGTTTCTCTGTCTCTGGTGCAGTGGAAATGCTCATGGATGATTTTGTGCCCTTGAAGTGCTGATGCTGTAAAATGCAACATGAATTACTCTTCTGTTATACCGTGACAGGAGGCTCTGTGGGTTTAGCAGCAGTCTTTTGAGCTTAGTTTTTTCAAGGAACAAAATAATAATACAAGACCCCTGTTCTAGCCACTGTTGATGGGAAGGTCACTGGGTCAGCTCTTGTTTCCAGGTCTGATATCCAGGCCTGAGAGTGTAATTTTCAATGACTGTGCCTTCTCCTGTTATCATCTTTGGAAGCCTTTTCCTTTCTCCTCCATACCAAAGGCAATATAGGGCAAGGATGCTGAGCTGGTGGGAAACAGGGAGCATTTGGACACGGATGCCCAAACATGAACATTAAGATGAGTTGGGGTGCTGGAGCTTAACCTAAGCAATCTATCAGAGAAACCTTTGGGATGGGCTGGCTGCTGGAAAAATGAGTGGCTGCAGGTAGGCTGTGTAGTGGCACCTCTGGTGTCCCACAAGTTGCCTGCCCTACATACTCTGACCTATATAGTAAAAGCTGAACCAGGTTTTGCACTGAACACACTTTTCCCTACCATTTGGGAAAACAGATTCTTCACTGAGTTCTGTTTGTCTGGAAAACCTGAATTGTTTTTGTTCTGTTTGTGGCTTCCTGGAGCTGGAATCTGCCTGGCTCCTGACATTCAGCAGATCCTTTAGGATTTTCCCAGTAAGGACTTAACTGAGATATTTTAATATCATGTGTTTACAAATGTGTGCTGAAAAATGTGCAGCGTATTCTCACTGACCACCCCCCTGTCCTTTCTCCCACTCTTTCATGTGGAAGCAAAATACTGCTAAAATAGCAAAATCTGTAGGATTTGACTTGGAAGGTGGTTTGGATGCTGTGCTTGGGAATAACACCTTTAGGCTTGTGTTTTTCCTGCCATCTTCTAGAACATTATTCTTACATCAAAATATGTATTTATTAATAGAAATACTCATCTTGATTAATTTCTAAAATGGAAATAAATGTCATCAGAGTTTCTCCACATCAAGTTATTCACACAGGCATTTTTAAATGTTGCTTTACATATTCATGCTCTTTTGGGGGAAATACTGTTTTAATTGAGTATGAGGTTTTTTTATGAGTTTGAGGTTTTTTTCTTTTGGGGAGGGCTGTTTTACAGAAATGTTTCAGGATTTTTTTTTCTTTTAACCTTTTTAGTGTTTAGTTACATAAAAATGGAGGGAGGAATATATTAGAACAGAAGAGGCAAATTTATAGACTTCTTGAAGGTTTCCCCACTGTCTTAAGAGAGACCAGGATTTAATCTCAAATAAATGATGTGGTTTTTGTCTATCCTCACAGCTTTTTCCTTATGTTTAAAAACAGTTATTGAATCTCCTCTTGCATCTGTATATTCTTCCTTTCTCCTTGTCATATATCACTGAGGGAGGAAGGGAGCAGAATTATTTTGGAGCAGAATTTTAGGACTTAAAAAAAACTTGCAAAATTGCATGGACATCAGTAATCTGTTGGTTTGTTATTTTTTTTTTCCCTCTCCTGTATGTTACAGGGAAATATCCCTGGAATGTTTTTTTTTCCTCTGAAAAAAATAATTTAAACCTAAGTCAAACTTTTTTTGTAGCATCTGTAAGGGATCCAAGGAGCTCATAATTGTGTTAATTCAGCTTCATTTGTTTCTTTTCAGTGAATTTCATGTACTTGTTCTGGATTTGGCATTAGCAGTGTCTGAAGTTTGCCTCTGCTTGGGTTTTAAGGGATAATGGGCATCAGACCTCTTTCAAAGACTTGTTGCAGGATTAGGGCTGTTGGATTTTGCAGTAGGAACTCTTTGGTTTTTTAATTTGATATATAGATGGATTTCTGGGACCAACAAACCAAGCTAAGAGAAAAATATCTAAGCACACTTCAGGAACTTGGAACGTATTTTAACAGCTCCTGGATATGAATGTTCAGCTGCTCATCAGTAATTTTGCAGGACTTAGGACCCATAATTTCTTTAACTCTTTGCTTCTCTATTTAATTCTTTCCTAATCCACTCCTGGTGTGCAATCTTGTATGTTTGGCTGTTTTTTAATTCTGGCTGTGTGGCATGGATGGCTCCTGTGTGCTGTCTGTCCTAATCCTCAGGCACAATCAGTGTAGTAGGGCACAAAAGGAAATGCTGCCTCATCTTCATTTTCATACATAGTGATAAAGCTTTTTGACCTTCCTAGTATTTAATTTCTGTTTTTTCCCTCAGATTTCTTCAGTGTGAAAGCTATTTTTTTTCTGGGAGTGAATAAGGAGGGAGGGGAATCTTGGAATTAAAACCAACCCCCCATCTAAACCTGTGTACCAAATCCTAAAACAAAAATGGATTAATTGCTTTAAGATAAAATTGGTCTTTGACTGAAAACATGTTTATCATACAGCACTTAAGTCACAGAGCATCATTTATTGATGAGAAGTGATGAAAGACAAGGTTAGTCAGTGCAGACTTGATCATGAAATTGCAATTTTATTAATGGATGCAGAACCTTATTATTGTTTTCCAGAATAGGAAAAAGAGGCAGGGTATCTATGGCTGTGAGTGATTGGTAGCTCACTAAACTTTCCTATAATTTGCTTAATTTCAGTAGGATTTGTACAGGGAAATTCAGTGTTTTACAGGTATGCCACCCTCTTAGCTTTGTACTTGGAGAAAAATAATTTATTGGCAATTCCTCTTTGGGAAGGGCAACAAAGAAGTGTATCAAGAATTCCACACAAATGCCAGTTACTTGAAAAAGCATAGGCATTTTGTGGCTTTTGAGCTATGAAATAACATCATCTCTAAAGCTTTAAGTCCCAAAGCATATACGAAAAAAGGGGATTTGCCTAATGGCAATAAAAAAAAAAGTTGCTCTGCCACAGATTGGACCAGAAGCAAATGCTGAAGAGGGAGCTCATCATTATTCTCTCTTCTAAAAGAGGAGAAAATTGAGGGACAGCAGCCTTGATCTTATTGAGAAGAAGATTGAAGCGAAAGACAAGGTTGGTTGTTCTCGCTTCAGAAGGGTCTGAAAGCTAAATTGCAAAATCAATTTACTGTGGTTACTGTAACAATTAAACTGACGTGATGAAAAGATGGAGGAGGAGGATGGATCAGAGAATCCACCCCCACAGAATATCTGTGTGTGCAGGTGGCAAGTGTTGGAGCTGCCAAGGGTAGAGCTGCCACGTCTGCCTTTCCTCTAATGTGACAGGCGGCCATCTCCTCCCCTTTTCCATCTCCTCCCAAGGTCTGTGCTGCTTTCCCTGCTCAGATTTCCCTCATCTGGTGATTTTTGGGGGTTTCAACCCCCTAGTTCTGATTTTTGGGTGTCGCTCACATAGCGTGAGCGACACATTTGGCTATCTCCTTTCTCCATCTCCTCTGATGTCTATGCTGGTTTATCTACTCAGCTTTACCTCCTCTGACAATTTTTGGGGTTTTAACTCCCAGTACTGGTTTTTTGGGTGCCCCTCAAGCAGATGTCTGTCTCCTCCCATTTTCCATCTCCTCCTGAGGTCTGTGCTGCATTCCCTGCTCAGATATCCTCCTTGTGGTGATTTGTGGGGGTTTTCAACCCTAGTTCTGTTTTTTTTGGGTGTTGCCCAAGCAGGCAGCTATGTCCTCCCCAGGTCTGTGCTCCTTTCCCAGCTCAGAAAAACCTTGTGGGTGTTTTCACCCCCAAATCCTGTTGGCTTGGGCGTCTCAGACCTGAGCATCCTCCCTGTCTCATCCTGCTGGTGTTTGCACAGCACAAGGAGACATCTGCTGCCCACCAGCTCCCGCGTGTGCCCCGGCAGAGCGCCGCAGTTGACTGCTCTCCCATTTGTATTAATTGAACATGCTGTATTCTGCATACACCGCTGATTACCCTCATTTATTTCGGCTCCTAAAGACCCAAGGATTTCTGTTGCTTCGCCCTCCCTGCATTGTTTTACTCATTTGGCTCCAATTAGCCTCGGCTAATGAAAATACATTATACCGAGCCTCTCGTTACCCCGTTGCAGTTTCTAATGACATAATTTGTGAGTTTTGAGCCTTCTCAAGTAGAGACATTAGGAATTGCATTACAGTTTCTTCGGTGGAGTGGAGAAATATTAATTGCAGGCATCTGGGCTCCTTCCTTTAAAGAAGGCTGGTGATTTTTACTTAACTAATAAATGTTGACATAATCAGGGAGCTATCAGCACCATATGTTGGCCTTTTGTGTGATGCAGATCTTATCCCTGCCCGGCTGGGTAAGGAAATGCTTCAGTGTTAGCACCATGTCTTGGTATATTTTTAAAGCATCACTCAGCACGGGCAGATTGCTGTGAGAGAAGAGATGAAACCTATCTTTAAAGAGCAGGTGGGCCATTTCCCCAGCCATCCAGGTGAGGTTATCTTTAATGATAAACAGATGCCAAAAGCTGCGTGTGTGCTACCGTGCTTATCTCGCGTGGTATTTGCAGAGCCCCTTTTTGTTAGCAGAGCTTTGCCCTGGGGACTGTGAGGGAGAGGGTGGAAGGGAGCCAGATGGAGCAGTCAGCCTTCTGTTCGTGTGGGGTGCGCTCATCTCCTCTCCCTCCCTTCTCCTTTCGGGAGCGGCGCGTGCAAACATAGGGCCCTGAGGATGCTGCGGCAATTAATGAGATTTGAGGGTCGAACCTGAAGGAGAGGTGTGCTCCTGCCCTTCACGGAGGGGTTGGTGCCAGTCTCCTGCCTCACCGTGCCATGGAATTAATTCAGGGAAAAAATGTATCAAGATTGAAAAAAAAATTAAAAATTCACCAATGTGATGCGTGCTGCCAAAAGGCAACAATAATTGTTCATTGTGTCTAGTCCAAGCTGGGTTTTGACAGAGCACACTTCAGCCCTGAAAGCTCTGCACATGCTCCTGTTCCTTCCTTACCTGTTGGCTGTCTCGACAAGGAAGCTTCACAAAATGTCCCTCCATCTGTCTCTATTCTTTGGAAAAGTTTCTTTTCTGGATTTTTCTGAAAACTCCTCATAGCCTTGTTTCTGAGAGAAAGGGAGACGTGATCTGGGGGCAGCAGGCTGGATAAGGCTGCAGTACCTCAGGGATGTTTTTTCACTGTCAGTCTTCAAAGCGTGTAGAAAAAGAGGTTGTTTAGCCCATAAGTAGCTGTTAAAAAGGAAGGGGGGAGCTGTGGGGAGGCATTATAAGCTGTGGCATGATTTGAGTGGCTGCCTGGTAGCATTCCACATAGCCCTCTTTGTCTGAGGCAGCAGTTGGCTGCGTGGCAAGGGCTGGGAGGATCAGTTCTTCTCCATTAATCACTCCCGGCCCAGCATCGCCTCTCCTGCCAGCGAGCAGGATCGGATTCCCCAGCACGAGGTGTTCCATTTCCCCATGAATGGGATCAATCAGGCCTGCCCAGCCCCGTGGGGTGGCTGTGGCTGGCCGGGTCTCCTCCAGCTGAACATGGGCTCAGTGGCTGGCAGGGCCTTGTCCTTACCCTGAGGAGCTGCAGCTGGCACAGCTTCCAGGGGGATGAGCACTTTTGGGCAGGACAAGTGCTCCTTCACTTCAGGAAGTGTCACTTTGTTGTCACACCCCTTGGTTTCAGGTGTTTGTGTTGTCTTGCTGAATTTTTCTCCATGGGTTTTATGGAACAGAGCAGCCCAATACTTGGCTCCTGACTCCCTTTCAATCCCTTTGCATGCTCTGAAGAGGTGAGATGGGCTGCTGCTCTATTTACCCTTCTTTTGGTTTGGCACTGGCAAAAGTGAGAATTATTTAGGAAACCCATTATCAGGTTGCGCTCTGAAAGCAGCACACAAAATGTGTTTACTTGATTTGTTGGTTAATATCCTTTATTTCTCGCCTGAAGGCAACATGGGAGTTGATATGTCAAGAAGACAAGCTGAGAAGAACTTATTTATTTATTAAGGAAATAAAATAGTGCCCCCTCCAGTAGCTTGTCCCATTTTAGCCTTAACTACAAATACTTCCTCCACACACATCAGCAATCCAGGCAAATGCAAGCCTATATTGTCCCTGGAGGTAACAAAATAATGTTTTCCAGCAAATGAGAGTTAAACTTAGGAGTGTTCCCTAACTAGCCATGTGCCATCTTCTCAAAAAGAACTGCCAGAAAGAGTTGTGTGACATAAAAAGTACATTTTTACCTCTAGAAGTTTGTAGGATGAAGAACTTTGCTCTAATGGGCAAACTTGTGTTTTCCTGAGGATGAGGATGGAGGGGCATTGCTCACCCCTTCTGGGCTGGTGGTTTGAAGAGTAACAATGAATTTTATTGTCTTTTGTGACTGGGGCTGTCCCTGGCTGAGGTGGATCAGGGTCTCAGAGCAGGGGTCTTGGTGGCCTGTGTGAAGGTGGGGATGTGCTGGGGTGGATCTCAATGCTCTGGCTTTGGAGCTGGGGTGCTTTTTGCTTTGCTGACTCTTCTGGTGGATTTGCAGAGCAGGGAGGGGCTGGAGCTGTGTGAGGGAGAAAAGGAGAAGGTGGCTGAGGTGCCACTGGAGGAGATTTGGCACGTGGAGGGGGCAGGGAGCCAGAAGGACTTGTTCTCCTCTGCTGGCAGGGTGACTCTGAGCATGCAGAGCGAGGAAAATCTACTTGAAAAATGAATTTTTAGATGAGAAGTGTCATTTAAGTAAGAAAGCAGAATGTGACTGCTTTTCTCTGTTAAGATGTGACACAAAGACATACAAACACACTTTGGGCTGTCCAGAGCACCATGACCCAGATTCTTCTTGATTCCCTTCCCTGCTCCTTTTTTTAAAATTTTGGAGACACAGTGCTAGAATACAAGATGAGAACAGAAATCATTGGGCAGTCTTCAGTTAAGAAGACTTTTATCCTTTAAATAAATCCACCCTGCCACAGAGTGGAAAGCTAAGTGGGGCAAGAGGAAAAGAGCCCCTGAGAGGACAGGCTTATTGATCCCTGTAATGAATAGTCTTGTGTTAATCTTGCTGAGGCAGCGTCTCAAGACTTATGGCATTTGGCTGGAGGTAAAAAACGTGTGTGTGTGTGTAAATTCATGTCTCCATGAAGTGTTCCAACCATGTTTTGATGTGCTGGCTGAAATATTATGGCCAGGCTAAATCAAAGCTGGCTGCTTTGGTTTGCCTGCTCAAATCCTGCCTCCACCTGTTTTGGAGGACAACAGGAGATTGTTGTGAGGGATGTGTGATTCTCCCTAACAACAGGAGAGTGTGGACCATGATTATGGTAACTCTGGATAAGGCAGCTGAAGAGACATTTTTAAGTGTTTAACCTGAACAAAAGGTTTAGAAGCCATCACTTGTGTACATGGTATATTTTGGTGAGAGCCAGTGTGTGCCTTTGTGCAACACTTCATCTCTGTGCAGTGTCCCCCATTACAGCTGCTGATCCCAACTGCAAAGCTAAAACTGTGTCCTTTCTGCTCTTTATTAAGGATGTTGACAAAATCTTGCCTTAATTAATTAACCAAACCCATGCCCATTGTAACTGGAGGTAAATCCAGTGATTTTATGGAGTTGATTTGTTTATTCAAGGTTAAAATCTGGCCTAGTGGCCTTTATTTGAATGGGGATTGAGTAATGTCACCAGCAAGTTTAAGTGCAAGTGTCTTGGGGTCATCTCCTTTTTTAGATGTTGCATTACCTCCTATTTTTAATTGAGGTTCGCTCTGTCTGGGCCCACTTTACTTTCTTCAGCATAGGAATAAAAAGTTTTGAAGAGTTTATTTTTCAGAGGTTCAGTGTCACTGTTCTTGCTGGATTGATAATCTTAATGGGTTATGTTTGGAATGGTTCCAAATTCTAATTTTGGAAATTGAATTGTTTTAGTGATTAAACAAAGTAACTGAGGGCATCACCCTATTAAATAAGATATTTCATGCATATGATTAATTATAATCTCAATGTAAATCGTTTTGATTTAGAGATTAATGTTGATTCTTTGCTTCAAATTTACTGTCCATTTGTTTTCTTAATTAAAATTAAAGGTAGAAGACAGATAGCAGAAGAGCCTCTTCAGGATGTTGATGTTCACTTTGTTAAATAGAACATTTTTCATTAGGAGGCTCAGAAGTAATAGGCTTGGTATAACTATATTAACCCTCAGACAATAGTGGATAGATTGTATGGGTTTTCTATTGCTGGCTAAGCTTGTCATGCTTTAGATCACTTAAAAAATATTGGTAGCTGATTTTCTGGCTTGAATGCAGTCTCTTTCAAAATTAAAAGGTAGCCTTTGAAAAATAGCTTCCTGCTTTTTAGAGAGGAAATTTCTCCACCACGCTACTTGAAGAGAGTGTATTTAAAAGTATATCATGTTCCCAAGTCAAAATAAGAGTGTGTGGGGATAGAGGGAAAGTCTCCTGTTCCCCATCACACAAAGCATCTATGCCTGGTCCTGGTCCAAATGGCTCCAGCATCACATCAGCTTCTATAAATGGTTATCTTCTCATTGCTCAGCTGTTAAACTAAATCCAGTGGGGTGTGTTAATGCACTGTGTTATCTCTGGGTATGAAAGCCAGGAGCAGTACAAGGGCAGTATTGACACAACTCTTGTGTTTCTAATATATGCTGAGCAAAATGTACATGAAATACTTTATAATACAGAGGGAAGCCACAGAAAGGATTTGTTGTGTTCATGCAGTAGAATGGCAACAACATGAAAAGCTTTTTAGTGCAAGGATGTTGGGGCTTTTGGGGAAAATGAATATCACTGATAAAGCTGCAAATCTGCTTTAAATTAATGGGGTATGTTATGATACAACATGATGATCTTAATTCATCTTAATAAGAATGCAAATTATTGCCACAGCAAAGCAGTATTGAAAATCATTGGAGATCAAATAATGACAGCAAATTCTCCCACGTCACCACTCTGGTGCCTGATTGTGATTTACAGCAGCAGCATCTCATGCTTGATTTCTAGGAGATGTTGAGATAAGATTGATCAAACTACAAAGGCAGAGGAAACTTGGAAAAAAAAGTAGTGCACCAGAGGGCCATCAAGTACACTGAAGTCATTTGTGATGGATGCCTGACTGACCTGATCCTTGGCTGCTGCTTGGTTTTCTGTGCTGTTCCTTCCTAAGATGTGTTCTTATGGCTTTTGATGCAAATGAGAGCTTCTCTGCCCTTTAATGTGTGGACCACCTGCCCTATCACAAGGTAGAAATCATCTGGCTCATGTCTACAGCCTCTTTCATTGAACCAACGTTCTCTCCTTCCATTACTACTTCTGATCAGATGATATTAATCCATTTTCAGTTGTAAGCTTTTGGAGTTGGGGTTTGTGAGATATAGCTCTGATAGAGATGCTTTTTTCCCTCCACAAAATGGGAAATTCTTTCAATGTGAAGGCTATAGCTACCATTTCAATAACAACCATTCAAAATGTAGCTTTTATTAAACTGTGAATGGTTGAAAACTTGGTTCTGGTGCATTCCTGGCATTGCTCATGCAGTGAGCACTGTTAAGCATTCTGAAAACAAACTTAATCTTGTATTTCCTGGTGCACTTCTCCTATGAAAACTGATTTAAGCCAATGCTAATATAGGGAAATCCTCCATTGGTTTAATTTTCTAAAGAGTATGTTTGTTTTAAATTTAAGGAAAATTTTCAGAAATCCTCCTATAATATTTGTAGTATCAACACAACAGTGTATCAACACAAGACATCAGTGAGATACAACATTAAAAGCAGCTTCTGCTGCCTCAAAATGTGCTTTCTCACATGTCCTGCAGGACCAGCTTGTTTTCAAGATCTGTTACTGGTTGCACTGTAGCTCCCAACACTGTTAAAAATTTCCTTCTTTTCCAGATGTGTGTTTGCTTCTTTTCTGTGTGTTTATGAGGCAAGCAGGGCTTGGGCTCTGTGTCCTTGTCAGTTGTGCAAACACAGCTGGATTGGAGAGGACAGCTCAGTGTTCCCTCTCTGCTATTTGGTTTCCCAGAGAAATCAAAGATAATGATAGGGGAATGCTGCCCTAATTTAGGCTTTACTGGAGCCAAGCTACCACTTTGTAACCACTACAGACAGAGCTGTGTGCTCCCACTGATCCTAGCAGTGTGCAATTCCCTAATTATCCCCTATCAATGGAGAACTTCCCATGGAGATCAAGGAGGCACTGAGAACTGCAGAGAAGTACCTGTCTATTTATCCTTTCAGAGACCTTCTGAGGGAGGAAAAGGAAGCCCTTGGGCTGCTCTCCCATTAGTTACCCCAGGAGGAGGGGGACACCTCCCCTTTTGGTGAACTCCTTGGCACAAGGGAGCAAATGCATCATCTTCTATGTAGGGACAATGTCTTGCTTGCCTTTGTTTCCTCTTGTTAGATGTGAGCCAATTTGTTCCTGATGCATTTTGTCCTTTTCTAGTTAGCTTTGTGTCTTGTCTTTAATGGACTGTGATTAATGTTGGTTCTTTTGTATTCCTCAGCCATGTAAACTTGTTTTTGACATATGATTTATGTTTCTTTCTGTTTTCAAGTGCCTCTTTCTGGCACAGCAGTGATGGTCTTGCTATGCATTCTGTTCGTCTCTATCAGAAGAAAAGCTGTTTTGCTTAAAATAATTATGTATGTATATACTCATGCTATTTTTTTGGACTGCTTTAATCCACAGTGTTATTTATTACTCCCATATGTCAGATTCTCAATTGCTTCTCTTCTATTCTCCTGTTAGTCAGGACTGGAGCAGAAATAACTCCCCTCTAGTACTTGCTCTAAATTTATTTTTTTGGTAGCTGGAGGTGGTTAGGGGAGTTTATCCAGAGATTATCCCAGTGAATTCCAAGTGGTCAGTGTGGCTCTGTGCTGCTTTATCAACATCCCTGGATGAAGTTCTCTGCCCTGTGCATCAATGACTTGTTTGCTGGGCTGCTTTAGATCTGGTGATAGTAAATAGTGACATCACACTTGGGGCTTTATTTTTCCTTTTTTTTTTTTGGTCGTTTTTCCTCATTTCACATTGAATTAGACTTGGAATTTAATGTAATCAGTTCCTGTGTTCTTCCTACACGAGTGGTGCTCAGCTGTAGAGTTTGCTCAGGAAAGCCTCTTCTAGTGCTGGTTCAAGTGTTGGAGCTCCCATTTGCCCTTCTCTCCCCTGCTCCCAGGGTTGCTGAACAGACATCCAAGTGAGTTTCCCTGAGTGTCAGGCTGCTGCTGCTTCTGATAGACTCTATTACAGCTCCTTATCACTTGCCCAGATTTCAGCCCCCTGGGCCCGATCGTTGCTTTTGGAACACTCCAATTTTGTTATCCTCTGCTGTTCAATCTGCCTGCAGATCTCTCCCACTTGATAGGCAAGCTGATACTTTCCCCCCTGCTCCTCTTATCTCTGCTCAGAGACACTTCTTGGTGGGATAACATTCCCTAGTTGGAGGAGCCAGAGATGCCTTGCTGGTGCCATCTGCACAGCTACAGAGAGGCATCTGTCTCTGTCACTGCCAGCCCACAGGATTTGTGCCTGGGTTCCAGCCTGGCCCCCACCCAGCCCCATCACTCACAGGTGAGCCTGGTGCCCTCCAGCTCCTCTGCAAAACCAGGGACCTGCTCTCAAAGAGATGGGAAAGGAGACAGGAAAAACACCCACAAAATCTTGCTTTAAATGTGGCTTCTGTTCTGTATCAGCATTTGGAAATGGAGGTGGTTTTATATTAGCACAATGGAATTACAAAAGGCTTATCAATCAGAATGGTAAATTGTGAAGGAAATTAAACTCTTTTAAACTGCCTTGCTGTGGAGTGCCTAATCACTGCAGGGGATAGTGCTTAATCTGAAACCCTTCCTGATGCTGCTTTTCTTGCAGGGGTGGGAGATCACCTAGAATAGGAAAGCAGGTTTTTTCCTTTTCAATCGATTAAGCACAGTATATTTACTTTATATATATGCATATATATTTTATTCCTTATGTCACTGCTTATTAAACTGAAATCCATCATCATAATTTTTCAATGACTTATAATTTAACCTTTTGCTCTACATAAATATTCAGTTTTCCTTATAGCGATCAGAAGAAAGCCTGGTGAACCTAATAATGCAGGATTTAATACAAAATATGCGCAGGAGATAATTGGTGAAATGACCTTTCGTTTGTGGCAATAACTTCATACTCCTGATTCAGAATTATTCCCCTGCCTTCCACCTCTTTAGGCTTGTTGTTTTGAATAATGACATCTCTCAATTGGCAGATAGCAGATCTGAAGGAAGGAATTTTCAGGAGGTGAGTTATGCCCCATGGACTCACTTCTGCCTAGGGTGGAAATGTCTGAGAGCCTGTCAGTAAGTGAACCTGAGTGCTCTGAGCACTCTTGGAATTGCCCAGGTTGGCATTTCACATTGAGCATCCCCAGGATCCCGTCTAAACATTTTTTACCTTTTAAACATTGTAATAAGAGGACCCAAAGGTGCTTATGGTGTTTCAAGGGTTGCCAAGGGCTGCTCAAAATCGAGGTTTTTCAGGGCTCTCAGTGAGGGAACTGTGACAAGGAGTTAAATCCCAAGTGTGGAACCTCTCACATGGGCACAATCTGTGGGTCAGGGTATAAGCAGCAACTGTGTGAGCTGGGAGATGTGGAGCACATCTGGGCTTCCAGCAACCAAAATTTGAGGCTTTAGCCTGTCATGGGAGTCCTTCCCAGGAGCTTTGTCCCATGATTGTGCTTGTGTGGCAGGAAGTGAACATTTCCCTCCTTTTCTGTCAGTGTGGAGGGGGCACAGCTGTCTGCCAGTCAGCATCAGAGGGCAAGGGTTTGTTTCTTGTTTGTACAGAGGAAAAGGAACTCCCTCACCTCCTTGGTGTGCTTGGCACCATCAGCTGGAGGCACTGTGGTGAGAAATGGCAGCTCATGAGGCAATTTAAGTTTCAGTGCTGGATGGGAATTGTGCCTGCCTAAGGAAAGGCTGTTGTCCACATCCCCGGTTTTCTAGGGAGAGAATTCCTGTCTTCATTTCCCAAGAGCCAGCTGTGACCATGGACAGCACCCCCTGCAGCCCTTCCTGCATCCCCATGGATGCTGTTTAAAATCAGAGTATTTTCAGTCAGAAGGGATCTACAAGGTTTGTCTCATCCAACTGCAGCACATTCCAGTTCCCCAGCACTTGGACACTGCAGCTCGAGGATTTTGAGCTTAATTGTTCATTATTCAATATCTCTGATTGGAAAACATATTTATGCATGGCTGTAGGAAGCTGGACTTCATAAACATTCCAGAAAAAATAGTCTAAGTACTAAATGCTATCAGAACTCATATGAAAATAACTTGTAAGGCAAGAAATGTGGTTGAGCTAATAGAAAATACCCCAGATTATCCAGTTGGTTTTTATGCTAACACTATTATTTTTTTATTAAGATGAAAGGTAAAAATGTGTGTTTTCAGTACATTAATTTTAGTGCCACTGTTTCAGCATTGGCCTATTTTTTTTTTCCTTACCTTTCTATTCCCATATATGTAAAAATAACTTGATTTGCTAAAGGGGCAATTTAAAATTAATTTCACAGTGGACAGAGGACACCAGAAAGCTTCCTTGAAATACTTCTCTTTATTTTACATCTTGATTGCTCCTGGACATGATGAATGCCCATTTTCCTATCACAAGCAGCCAAGAATTGAGGCCAAGTGCCAGCAACAGTGGATGGTGCTGCAGAAACTTCCATCCTCTGCTTGCTCATCTCCAGAGGAGCTTTATGTGAGAAAAGGCATTTTAACTCACACTATATAAAGTGCTCTGGAGATGAGAACTGTTTGTTTTTCCTTGTAAGGCATTGCTCATTGAAGGAAACCATCCATTTCTATGCAAATTGAAGGAAACCATCCATTTCCATGCTAACATTTGGTGAAAGTCTCCTTGATTTGGTCTAACTTGTATGAAATTGTGGGAACTGACAGACACAATATCTCAATTTTCTGTTCCTTGGCAGCTTTGTTGTAGGAGCAGTCACTGGCTGTGCTGCAAAGGCCATGTACCCTAGAAATAGTTTTGAACCCATGCATCACTTGGGTAAAAACTGACCTTCAGAGCATAGTTTTTAAGCCATGTAGGTGTCCTATGTAGAAAAAATGGTGTGTGCCTTCTGTCTCCATGGAAAGGAAAAGAGGGAGGTCCTATGGCATAACAGTTGAATTATTTCTGTATCACTTACTTTATTTTAATAAATTGTATCTGTCTAGCCTGTGATCTATTTTACTTTCCACAGTGTCTGGGGTCTTTAAAGCTGTATTCCACACATTTTTTCCAGTGAGAAATTTTTGTCATTAGGAGTCCAAACAGGTTTGGAAGGGTGTGATGAACATGAAACTAGCCATGTGATCTTGGAATATGAATTTTGTGTGCCATTTACCCTTGACTTCTGAACAGAGAGGCTAGAGGTATTTGCTTGTGGCCAATTAATTTTCCAGGAGAGTGTTAGCAGATTATTGCTATGCTTCAAAATAAATGAAGTTTCCATAATAGGTATAATTCCCATAAAAAGTATGTATTAACTACCCACAGATTAACAGCAGGGGAGAAATAAATGGGAAAAACCTCACCACAAGGATTTTTATGGGAAGTTGCCCAGAGGAAAAGGAGCTGGGGGTGCTGATGGCCAAGGATCAGGAATAGTGTTGCCAGCAAGACCAGGGCAGTGATTGTCACCTATGTTGATGAGGCCACACCTCAAATCTTGTGTCCAGTTCTGAGCCCCTCACAGCAAAACAGGCATCGAGGAGCTGGAATGTGTCCAGGGAAGCATCTTGGAGATCTTTTCCAACCTAAGTTATTCTGTGATACATTTTTTGAGGCCAACTCCTTGAAAAGAGACAAATGTTTGTGGAGGCAGGGAAGGGTGAAAGCCCACTGCTGGGAATGCTTTAGGAGGGACTTTATTAAAACAACATTTATTGTGCATTTCAGAGAGTTGTTGGTACTGTAATGAACGTGTGGGGGAAGGATTCTTTGAAATTAAAAATGGAGAACTAAATGGCTCAGGTGAGCAGGCAGGATTCTTACCTCATGACTGGCGGCTGTCTCATAACCCAAATTTGCAAGTTGTGTTTGCTGTCTTGTGTTCTCCCCTGTGCTGTGTCCCCTCAGGAAGGGATTTTGCAGCAATGTGAGAGCTTTGACCACTTTTGTCCAGGATTGAATGAGATTGGTGAATGTGGAGTGATGCCAAATAGAAATTGGTTTTTAGCATTGCCCCAGGGAGTTCAGCAGTACCTCCCTCTGCTGACAGAACAGGGACCTGATCTGGCTGGCTAGGGGCAGGAGGAAAGTTATTTTAAAGTAGCTTCCATACACATTTGTTCTGTTGAAATTATATTGTACCTACTGTTTTCTCCCCACCACATCCCCAAAGTGTATGAATGCCGCTTCATGTACCAAAGGGAAGAATATTTTGCTGTAATATTTGTAGTTGTTCTTGGCATTTCTTTGCTAGCAAGATGTGTGGCTGGAAAGTTTAAGGTTACTGCTATAAAAATGTCATCTATTATTTGAAAAAAAAAAAGTAAGTGATACATGGCTGTATGATAATGAAGCACTTTGATTAAAAGCATCCAACAGCCTGTGATGTATGGGAGCTCGCTGGAAGACCATTGGAGTGTAATTAATTATTAGCTGTTCTTTATGAGCTCTGTTGCTCTTGCAGGATTGATTGTGAACGGTGGCAGAGAAGCAGGCTCTTGTTTGGATGCTGCACAGTGAATGCTGGGTGCTGGCAGGAGCAGGTGGTGTGGGATGGGTGATGGAGAGCAGAGCTTTCCCCTGCAGCCACTGAAGGCAGACAAGTTGCTGAGGCCATGGAGCTGTGGCTGATGGTCTGGTTGGGAGCCAGCACAGCTCCTGCCTGCAGGGTGTGGAGCTGTGTCCTAAATTTGTGGTGGAGCACAGCGGGACTCTGCTTGGGCTCTCAGCTTTGCCTCAAGGGCCGGACACACACTCTGCCACAAGGTTTTTGTGCTGGTCTCCATGGCCCCTCCTCTGCTCTGGGGTTAAATCGGGAAGTTAACATCTTTTGCCCCCTTTTATGACATCTATATATGCTTTGAATTGTGCTTTTCAGAAAGGAGTAGTGCTAATTCATTTCAAGAGACATCATCTGAGAAGTTGTTACTGTACTGCAAAGGATTTTTGTAATCAGTCATTCAATAATTTGAGTCAATGAAACTAAAGTGAAATAATAAAAAATGCTTCCTCTTATTCTCCCCTCTACAATGCAAAAATCTTTGTTTCCTGTTAATGTTGCTCTTTGTAACAGAGTAAAACATTTTAGTTTATCACTACATCTGGAAGCATCAGAACCAATTTAATAAAATTTTTACATAGGTAAAACCCTCACAAGAAGTTAGAAGTTTGTCTTACTGTGGTTGGTTGGCTAATTTGGCCACCTAAACTCTTGGGAGAAGGAGCCTGAGATATTTCCAAGATCTTGTTTCAAGTACAGATGAGAAACTTAAATTACTGTTTTTATTATTGTAATATGAATTCATTGAAAGGTGTCAAAGGATTTTTCAGGGGTACTTTTCTGGATGAAATTTGAGGAAAAAAATCTGATGCTGGAAATGTACATTCCCTGCTGCTGAATTTCATGAAAAGCAAAACATCAGAAACCCCCAAAGCAACAAAACAACCTCAATCCTAAAAGCATTTAGTGATAATTTGAAAAGCAAACAGAAAACTTTGAATTGGGATGGATCCTGGGAAACATGAGACAATCAATCCATGTTGAGTGTAGGGTTATCCCAAGAAAGAAGTTAAATTTGGAAATGTTGAAACTCTGTCCCAGCACTTTGTACCCTTACTCTAGGGTAAAACTTAAATAAAAATTTTACTTTTTACTGAAAACAACTCTTATATTATGCCCTGGTCTGCATCAAAATAAAAGAATGGAGCAATTAGACTCAAACATTGTCCCGTTACTTTTGGATTAGAAACTTTGTATTAGAACAGTTTTCTTTTAAGGATCATGCTTGCTGGGGTAATTAAGAAAATCATGGGTGGCATTTTCCCAACCAGCCTTTTGCACAACAAATAATGGAGAGCAGTGGATGGCAGTCAGGATTGGGATTATTTTTACTTTTTCTGGAAACATCTATTTGGGGCAGCTGCAAGGAAAAGAGTCTGGGGAGGAGCTAGGCAAGCGTGGCTGGGAATATTTTATATTAAATACGTGAAGGAATGAAAGGCCAAGCACCAACTGCCTGCAAGGCTCCAGCCTGCCCTGACGATGTGAGAGGGAGGGAACGATTGCAGGGCTCTGTGAAACAGCCCAGGGCTGCAGCTCTGCGTGTGGCTTTCCTGGATGTGGTCAGGAGCTCCATTCCTGGAGCTGAAACCTGGAAGCACTTGGGCCGCAGATCCCCAGCAGTGGTTGCTGCAGCGCCAGCCTTGGGGAGGGATGATGCTGGGAGGTGAGGGTTTCTTTCCCTCCCTCTGGATGGGAAGGGCATCTGTGCTTGGAGGGGGGTCTCTTCCTTACTATTCAGTTGGGAGATAAACAGGATCCAGCTATGGTCATACTCAATGTCTTTTTCTTCCTAAAATGTCTTTTTTTTTTTTTTTGTGCAGTCCCACTGCCACTTACTCTGTAGCTTATTTCATATGTGAAAATAATAGTTTATAAATTTCATTTGTGGTTAACTTTTGCTTATACATCATAAAGAGAAATATCCTATAATTATTATGGTCCCCTAGTAAATGCACTGTTATTACCTAGTTATTTTGGCCATATGGATTACACCATATTTAAGGTCCCAGTTCAATAAAAGTACATCTGGTTCCTGTGCTAGAAAAACCTATTAAAGATTGAGGAAACCATGCAAATAGATTTATATGGTCTTTTGTTGCATTTTACAGTGTTTAATTGGCCTTTCTATTGAGAGTAACCATGACAAACTTGAAATTCTGGGGGTAGCTACTTTGAGCAATATTCCTGTAGTTCCTACAGAGTTAGTATCTGCCATTCTCCTCTTAGGACATGTTTTAAGGGTCTCACTTGTTAGAGTCTCCTCCACTTCCTTTGGGAGAATATCCCACAGCCTCATAGATCTCCATGTCAGGAAGTCTTTGACCACAATTTATATAACTGCATATGTTTCATATGGATTTCTCCTTGGCCTGTGCAAAATATGACACAGGGCTTCAGCAGGGATTAAAAAAAGAAAAAAGACTTGAACATGAATGGCAATAGGAAGGCTTTCTATGTAGTCTATAAAGCTGGTTCATTAAACAAAGCTGAAAACGGGCTGAAGGGAAGTTTTTGGGGGAGGGATTCCACAGCAGCAATTAGCAGCATTTCAGCTCATGGAAACAAGTTTACCAGGAAAAAAGTAGTAGCAGAAATATTTTTGCTTCCTCTCCATTGACATGCTCTTAGCCAAGCAGACTCTGAAGTTTTCTGATGCTCTTGTGCTTCAAACAACCATCTCTTGCAAATTTCAGACTTCCCCCCCTATTTTAATTTACATGTTCCCCCACCTTCAGAACTTTTGAAGTACTTAGTGTGTCTGAATTTGTTGTGTGTATTTACAGCAAATTTAAGACTTGCTCCTGGTTTAGCTCAGGATATTGAGTGCTTGTGCCCCACTAGAATTTTTTAGGTTCAGGTGAACTCCTCATAATGCAAGTGGAATTGTGTGTGGTCTTTTGTCATCTCTGAAATCCAAGACCAGAACCAGCACTTCTGTGTTATAGATGGGAGAGAAGGCTGATGTTCCTTAGGCTTTAATCTGCTGCTGGAAGTTTCTTTGACAAACTGCTTCAAC
The DNA here is from genome assembly GCF_028769735.1 of Zonotrichia leucophrys gambelii. Classification (NCBI taxonomy): domain Eukaryota; kingdom Metazoa; phylum Chordata; class Aves; order Passeriformes; family Passerellidae; genus Zonotrichia; species Zonotrichia leucophrys. The sequence goes on from NC_088169.1 coordinate 113,256,097, forward strand.
TTTTTGCCTTGGTTCTTTTCCTTCCCTCCTTCCTCCCTCCCGGATAAATCTGTAATGAGGATCTGAGTAATTTAGTGTATCTCTGTTTCTGAAGTGAGAGGGCAAAAGTTTGGCTTTTCTTATTAAGATATTTGTCTAAGATGGTTCTGGATCATTTTCTTGTTGGCATGATGACGACTTTTTTAGCTTCAGGCTCGTGCTCTCAGCTGTTATTAAAGTGTGAAGTGATAAACTCCTTTTATCTGGAAAGATGTTGGAGACTTAATCACAAAACATACCCAGATAACATTAATTTCTGCTAACCCATTTTAAGGGAGTGCAAGTTGAAACTTGTTATGACATTTTTCATCTTTCTGTAAGGGAAAAAAACTTTGGAGGAAACTTTATCTGGTAATCCATGCAGGAATTAAAATTACAGTGCAGAAAGGACACCTGGCATACCAGGGCTGAGTTTTTGTGCAGTCAGTTTACTTAAAATGGGGGAAAAGTAGGATGAATGTCCATAGAATTCACTGGATCTCTCTTTGGGACTAAGCATTTCCTTGGGGCTGCCTCCCAGGGACATGAGCTATGCTGCACACTCGGGGATAAAACCCTTCTCTTCTTTTCTCCAAAACCAAAACTTCAGAGCACATATATCCAACCTTTGCTTGTTCTAGAACCCAAAGTGCAGCTTCTGTGAAACATTTTAGCCTGAAAGCACCTTTATTTGATTATTATTGATCTGGACTTTTTTTGAAGGGGAGGGAGTGAACAGAGACTGCTTTTGCTATGTGGGGGCACATTCCACTTAGAGCTGCTGTGAGTGGGAAAGGAGCAAGAGAGGAGCTGCAGTCAGAGACTTAATGAAAATGGGAGGGAAAGTTTTGTAGGAGATCCATCTTGCTAGGAAGAGAGACAGAGGAGAGGGCTCCAGCAGCAGGTTGCTCAAAATCCAGGTTTGAGTGAAGGGCTGTGAGGAAGGGAGAGGAGCAGGAGCTCCCGGCTGGAATGATGCCACCAGGAGCAGCTGCTCACCCCATTCCTGCTCCAGAATTTGTAAGGGCAGATTCCCTGCCAGGGGAGGGGAAGCATTCAACATCTGCCACATTCCTGGTTTCAGTGTCTGCCACAGGCTGCCTTTCATGGGAACACACCAAGGCTCCCTCCCCTCTGTGTGGTGTCTGGCAGGGGTGATGGGAAATGACAGAGCTGAACCAAAAAACTCCCATCCAAACATGTTATTTGGTTAAAATGTAAATAAAGGTCTATGCAAAACCAGTGACCTATTTCCTGCCCTCTGGCTCCTCAGAAATGTCTGGAACTAAATGTTTGAGTTTGAAAGGTTTAGCAAATCAAACCCTTTATTTAGGTGAAAGAAGGAAGTAATATGTAGAATAAAATTCCCCATTTAAATGAGCATGTAAAATTTGTCTTTGTGGCAGTGTTGTCATTGTCTTTACATTCAAAACAACAGCTTTGAAGAATCCAACTTCAGCTGAAGTCTGATTTCCGTAGAGTTACCTGCTGTTTTACAAGATTTAAAATGTAATATCAATTTTTTTTTAAATTTTTTTTTACTTTGTGTGAAATGTATGGGTATGCTTGACAGACTGACACAAAAAATAAGATCCTTAGGAAGACAATATGCTCAGGGTCACAACATCTGTCTTTAATGTAAATTGGACCCTCTTCAGGCATTTTCTCATGTGCTATGTTTGCACGTTTTTGTTTATTATTGTCAGATGAGTTGCCTTTATGAAAGGGACATGATCTATTAACTATTTACTTACACACATGTGTCTTGTAGGGAAATCTACTGGCACAGGAGAATGTGTCATGGCTCGTAAGGGTGCAGGTTCAGCAGATTGTTGCTCCTGTGATCTGCATGAGCTCTCACAAGCCATGTTTGCTCAGCTTTGCAGCTGTCTAAGCCTCACACATGCATCCTCCTGGCCTCTTGCTGTAGCTTTCACTCTTTCCAGGAGAATGTTTACATTAAGATGCTAAAAAAAATGAAGTAGACTAAAAATGAAAAGTGAAATAAATCCTGAGCAGATGTAAGCAAGCAGAAGTCTGGTTCAGCAGTTCTGGGTTTGGAGTCCAGGAGCTACAAGAGACTCTTGTCACAAGTTTCTGTTCATTCTTTGAGTAGGTTTCTAGCACTGTTCCAGATCATGTTTTTCTCAGATTTTCCCCTGGAACAGCACAACCAAGTGAGATTAAAAAGAAAAGAAATTGTGTTTTCAATTGAGTGCAGAATTTTAGGTAGGACAGCCTGGTCCTTCATTGGGATTTGACAATAGCATAGAGGGTGAACTGCAGGATATGAAAATCAAGGTTAGATGATTTTTTAGGGTAATCTGCTTGCTGCTACACGCTAGACATGGTGAATGCATAGATAACTGCATTGGCTGGGCAAGAAAAATTCTGTTTGTTGTGGAATAGCAATGAGGAGTGCAAGGTGGAAGGGTCTCACTGCCATTCTGAGTAAAAGGAATACCAGCAGTATGCCCTTGTGGTAAAAGCATGACCAAGATCAAGGCAAGAGGTCTCCAAGTTGCCTCTCCTCCCTCAGCACCATGCATCCAGAGCTGCAAAGATCCAAATTCATCTTCCCTTCATATTTACAAACTACTCAGAGAGGTTTGCTGAGATGTTGCATTGTCACACTTTGCTCTTCTTACGGCTCTCTGCACAATGGGATGTAGCTGTGACTTCTCAAAATCATGAATATATAACTTCTCTGGTTTTTCCCCTGTGATTTTTTTTCTTTTCTTGCAGAGTTTATATTTGCACCTCCCCTTTCTTGTGATTGAGTTCTAGCAAGCTACTTGGATTTTCCCCATTTCTGTCTTACTTAAGAAACAAACCAAAATTATATATGGGCAACTGTTTTTTGTGGTTCCCTCCCAAGCTTTCCTTATAGGAGTTCTGGTAGGAAATATTTTACTTTTTCTTGTACATTAACACTAAAAAATACAGAGGGCTGATTTTATTTGAACTCAGGATTTTCTGTGAAGAGAATCAGCTTGGCTTTCCAATTCAGAACTCACATGCAAGTGTCACAGGGAGAAATCTGCATTCCAGCATCTTTAGTCTCTACTTTAGACTTGTGTGGTGTCTATTTATGGGACAGCATTAAGTCTTTGTGTGACCATCTTGTGTCTAGTTTTTTATCCAAGTATGTGAGGTGGGCTTTTTTTGTGTGTGGTTAAATTTTTAGGTTTAGTTGGGGTTTTTTATGTGTGTGCATTTTAAATTCAAGTTTAGATTTCTATAACAGGAGGGTGTTTTCCTTCCACTGTTCCTACCTAGATGACAGCTTTGGAATTTTTTTCTGAATTGAAATTTAGCACAGATATCTTCATCCAAAGCAAATTTGAAACAAATATGGTTGCAAAACCTGCTCATGCTTTCAAGCAGATGTTCCAATACAGTGTGATTTGCTTACCTGGTCAGCACATGACCGACAATGTCCCATTTTAAAAGAGTGGATTTTTCCTGAAGTTGTTCACATTGGTGATATTTTCATTCTGTGTGATTTTGGTGGAGCCTTTAAAATGGGAGCCCTTTCTGGGGAAGATGTGCTGGTTGTGCCAGGTCAGGGTTATCACTCTTTACAGCTGATGTCAGGAATGTTTATGGGATGGGATTTGAATCCCTGGGATTACCCGGTGTGGGTGAGTCATGTTTTCACTGCACTCACACCTAGGCTGATGAGTTAGGCTCTTCTGGCTGGTGCATGTACCAAAAAGCCAGGCGTGATATTTGTAGCACATTGGCTCAAAAACTTGTTTTTGGTTTTGAATTGAAAAGTTCCAGGGCCGTACACACGTGTGTTTTTTAACTGGGGAAAAAAAGATGTAAAAATATCTGTTTTCATTAATTAGACTCTTTCACCATCCCATGCAATTTCTGGTTAATGATTATTTATTTTATAATTGTTTGGGTTGGAAGAGAGCTTGGAGAACATCTCATTGCAACCAAAGTCCCAAACCCTGTGCTGGATGTAGGATGCTTCCATAGGTTTGGAGCAGCCTGCAACGCCCTACCTACCCCCATTCCTGGAATTGCCAGCCCTAATTTCTTGTCCTTGCCTCTACCAGTAAATAAAACACTGCCACCAAGAAATTCTGCCTTCTGAGTCTCCAGTCTTCCCTTGTTAGTTGGTAGCCTGAAAGCAAAATTCCGATAACAATATATTGATTTCTATGTCAGGCTATCAATTCACTGTTTCCTATTAAAAACCCAAATATACAATATCTAATTATGTGATACATTTTGGAAGGAAGATTAAAAATACTTTAAAAAAATCAATTGAATTTAAGTCTGTATCTTTTTGAAATGTGGATTGAATGCAGCTGTCTCTGGCTGTGCTTTTTTGGCTTGCTATCACCCTTTAGAATGTCACTGTTTTAAAGCTGAATAAATATCTAACAACCAAAAGATAATAAAAATGTTATTTAGTGTTCTGTTCCCAGTGGCTTAGGAAAGGTTACAAACCCTGATATCTGATTAGCGGTCCTAAGGGTTTTCCAGCAAGTTATTTAACTATTCATTTATTAATTTAATTTATAGTAGTTAATGAGAGCTAAAATGCAGGCACAGGATTCAGGATCCCAGAAAAACAGACATAAATTATGAATAAGTTTAAAGAGCATGATGTATCAAGTGATCATCCTGGTAAACCACCAGGAGTTGGGTGTCTGTACCACAGACATTTGTGGTAACGCAGCTCAGCCTTCCAGGACAGAGCTTTCTTTTAGTCCTCATTGCTGCTCTGCCAGTTCCCACTCATCTCATCTCCGAGACAGGCAAAGATTTCAGAGCTGGCATTGAGTGGAACATATGAAGTGCGCTTAAAAATGCAGTGGATGCTTGCAAATGGGTGGGGTAATTCTGTATGGTATTCTTACTGTCTGCTATAGAACTGCAGGCACCTCCATGTGGTGTCTGGAAAATTAAAAAAAAAAAAAACAAACCAAAAAACTTTATTGTATTCTATTTGCCTAGATCAAAGCCAGTTCACAAATTCTTAGTGTTATGGAACATCTTTCTTAAATCTAAATAAAACTCTGTCCACTCTTTGCCAGGTTTTAAGGTCCAGATGGCTCAAGCTTGTATTTATGCTGAAGGAAAGGACTCTAATCTGTCTTAATATTCTTGTAGTAATCACCAAAAATGTTGTAGGGTCTTGGGGCTGGTTCCTTTGAAAACTTAGATGTGCTAATAGGTGTTTGTTAAAGTGAGGTCCTTGTGGACTCAGCCCCTCAAAAAGGTGATTGAGTCAATGTTTATTTTTCAAGGCATGCAGGGATGCAGAGGTTTATATAAGATTATGTATATAGAAGTTAGTGGTGTAGAATTATGAGCTATTTGATTAAATGGGTGCTGAAGTGTTCAACTCCTTAAAGACCAGTTTAGCCTGGGTATTTGAAAACAAGAACCCTTAATCTAAGTCATTACAGCTTTGGTATTGTAACCAAATATAACTGTGCTCGTAGCAGTCATGGAATCAAATGGAAAGTGAAAATTAAACAGGGGAAGATTTACTGCTGTTTCAATCATGCTGAGTTATTGTAGCCATGTAAGAACACTTAGAAAAGCATGAAGCACTTAGAATGCCAAGTTTCTACAATATTATCTGGCAAGTAAAATGGTGCAGTATTATATAAGTTAATATTTCTTGACACATGCTGACATTTTAGTTAAAGCTTCTAAATTATTTTAGACTTTAAGGAGAATGTGCATATTTTTTATGCATTCCTGGCAAAGTTTTCAAGTTGTTTGGTGTGGAGCTTGCTTGATTCTGATCTGCCCTGTACATTTGTAACTTAGAAATTTTAAATTTAACTTGGGCAGTTGTTGGTTCTGTGCAGAGGTTGAGTGGGAAGTTCTCTGCTCCCTGGAGCATGTGTCTCCCAGTTTTAATATTTTATTGTGTGAAGGTGTTTGGAGGTAACACCATCTTGTGACATGATCACAGCTCCTTTAAACTGTGGGAATATCACTGTAGGGAGTGATCATGCTGAGCTCTGGAGGAAATCCAGAAGCTGTTTCAGGAAGTACAGTTAGGTTTCAGTTAGATGCCAGATGTCAGCGATGTGCTTGGACCTGAGAGGAACTTGAAGCTGGTTATCTTGGTGCTGTCTTGCTTAAATCTGACTTAAGCAGGGTGTTGGAGAGGTACCTGCAGTATCCCAATGGAATACCACTAATCTGTGTACTAAATGCAGGGTGTATGGAACAGAGACTCTGCATGGACTACAGAGAATTAAAGTCAATAAAGTCTGTGTGGCTACAGCCAGGCTGATTCCTCCTTGATGCACCTCAGACATTTCTGTGCACACATTCCTGGTGTCCACAATGCAGCCAGACAGGAGACAACCCTGATGTCACCTCTCGTGTGTCTTCAGAGGGTAAGAAAGGAAAGAGAGACTCCCCAGATAGCTCTGGGTGGGCTATTTCACACAAAGTGGGACATGATTATCCAGTTCTTTCCCTTCTTTCTTAAACAGAAAAATAACCAAGCTAGCCAGATTTGATCCAAAGCAGAGGAAGTGGGCAAACACCCAGAGAGCATCCAAGGAGTGCTTTTACCCCCTTAGCTTTCTGAGGAGCTTCCAGCTCGAGGCAGTGAGAATGAGAAATGAAGCCTGGACAGATGAAGGGGTTGCTGCTTTGTGATGTGCAGGGTGTGAGCACTGATCATGCAAAATGCACTTCTTTGTGACAGAAATGTGCCCATGGCACCTTCCTGGAACCTGGGTCCTGCTACCCAAAGAGGGAATCTGTGGAGATTAATTTTAGTGGATGTGCTACTTTCTAGGATTTGAGGTGGGAAGGGAGGGTTGAATTAAAAGTGAAGGAAATAAGCTGATTCAAGTTCCATGATTGTTTCATTATGGTCACCACTCACTGTCTGGTGGATAAACTCAACCACCTCAATAAGTTTTGGGGCTGCTGTACACTGAACTTGCTGTAGGAAAAATTGGAGAGATAATAACTACACCTCACAGAAACATTCAAATCATGTACCAGAGGCTGAATTTCACAATTCCAGCTGCTGCCCTGTGGGTCACTGTAGCTTTATTGTGCTTGTTCTGAATTTTAAGTCTTGTCCTGTAAGCTCTTGCCTTTGGTCTGTTGGTGCTTCGTGAGAAGTTCTACTAAAATATTTTCATATATGTGACAGAATAAACCTTGGAAGATGATAATAGAACTTCAAATCTTTCTAGTGTCATGCACATGATTTAGCTGCTTTGGTTATGTGAGATAATAAGTAGTAAAATGAATTATTTACATCTATATGAGCTCCTCCAGTAGCAGTGCAGGAAGAGAGCAAAGAGAGAGGGTTTTTTGGAAGAATTTCTGTGTCAGGCTGCATTGTTTGCTAAGCCATAAAATGAACTGAGCCACACACAGTGGCTGCTGTGAGGTCTCTGCTCTTGTGCTGCTGCTGTGCTGAACACCCGCATCTGACCACCTGCTCTCACTCAGCCCAAAGCATCCAAAAAAGAAATTCAAACCTCAAAAAATGCCTCAGAAACAACTGCCCTGTCCCATCCAACCACACAGTCACCCTCAAGCTGTTCTAGAAAATAGGCCTTGCAGTGAATAATATGGAAGGGCAGGTGAGTAGAAAGTCAAACAGCCTGGAGATCTTTCTTCCTTATAAATCAGTGCTGGAAAAATATCTTTTATTCAGAGTGGGGATTCAAAAGTCAGTCTGCATTCTCACCTACTTCTAGTTATATTGCAGATGTTTTCTGCTGGAAAACTTCATGGTTTTCAGATGTGATTGCACCTGAAGTTATCCTCTACTTATTTGACCTCGCTTCACTAGGAAAAAAATTGTCTTTATTCTCTCATTAGGAGACCTGGTTCCAATTCTGTGAAGCTTTGCTTTTTTTGTGCTTACATTTTTAGTAAAGTTAATTAACTATTTTCTGAAACACATGTAAAATACAATTAGTAATATATTTTACTGTGTTATTTTTGACAACAGGCAGATAATTACCTTCAAAAAAATAACAGATTTTAATCTAAATAAGTATCTAAATTATAGTCGTTGAGCTGTGAAGAAAAACAAATCCAGCTAATCCTTATTTGCATGTGCCAATTAGCTAAGTGTTAATCAATCTCCTATATAAATGAAAATGAGAAGACTCAGCTCTCTGGTAAGATAATGTTTCCCATTAACAACAAGTAAAACCTTCTATTGCTATTACAGGAGAAAAAAGTTCCACTTCCCTTCCTGTTTAAAATGCCAATAAAACACAGCAATAAACCACATTTTCTTTTAAAAAAACAGTTTTTGCATATCTGTTTGTTGAGAAACTTTTGGTCCAAATCTTATGATGGCTTTTATGACTTGTGAACACCAAAAAGAATGCAGGAATGGTTAAATAGACAAGCAGTTTTTTCTCTGCCTTCTTGTCCCAGTGCTACCTCATAGTTCTGAAGAATATACCTTAGTACAGACTACTTGGAAGTATGAGCCTGGTAAAAAAATTCCCATATGGGGAATTGTGATGTTGAAAGTACAGTGGTTTTTTTTCATGGGGAAGCAAGGAACAAGCATTTTGATTTTCTCTTAGATATCATGCATAGGAATGTGAAAATAACTATGTGTGTGCACTGCAAAGTTTTGTGTGCCTGTGTTTGTCCAAGATTTATCTTTCACCAGCTATGGGATGACAATTCCCTTGAAAGTTAAAAAAACCCCAAAACTGTTGATCCCATTCTGTACAAGGGCAAGAGATGCAAACCAGGACTTAATAACAGCTCTGTGAGGATAAATGCCAGCTTTCTCTGATAATCTCTGGGTATTTCAGAGACACCACTGCAAGGAAAGCAGGACTCTGTCCAGCAGCCTGAGGAATTTCTGCACATGCCAGAAATTGTCTCTGTAAGCAGAGCCATGTCAGACTTCCCGTGCTGGAAGCACTCCCTGGTTTGTCAAACCACTTCAAGGAACAGGATTGTAAGCATGGGAATATCCCCAGGACTGCTTAAATAAATAACATTTCCATGCTAACATCTATATTTCTATCTTCTTCCCACTGACTTTGATGTAAGGGTGTGGGTTTTTTTTTTGTTTTTTTTTTTTTTTAGTGTGTTTGGGTTTTTTAACTTGTTTGTTTTTTGGGGGTTTTATTTGTTTTTGTTTGTTTGTTTTTGCTTTTTTTGTTGGGGAGACTTTTTTCGCGGTTTGGTTGTTGGTTTACCAGAGCAAATTGAACTTTTAGATGTGTGTGTCCTTTCAAAGCTGAAAAATGAAACAGCAGGCTCGTGCTGTGAAAAATGAGCTTTTTTAGAAAGGTGTGCAGTGATCATGGAGTGATCACCACAGATCACCTTTGGAAGGGTTTTTCTGTGTGGTTGCTTGATGATTTCAGGCAGAGTGTGATTTCATCTGTATTTTCAAGTGTTGTAAAAGACAAAACTGAAACATTTTAATTTGCTTTTTCTTGTCTACATCAGTATCTAATTTTGCAAGAGATTATACATACACTTAGCATAAATGTTAGTGTTTTAAATATCATTGTAATTTGTACATTACATTACAGTTCTATGCAGAGAAGGTGGACAGTGGAGGCGATAATGTTCATAGGCAAAGGGTAAATTTTGTGTGATACCTCTGTGATGAATGCAAATGTGTTTGCTAAAAATGAATTTTATTTAAAAAGCAAACAAAAACTTTCTAGCCTATTTGAAATTTCAGGTTCTTCAAGGGCCAGCTTTAACAGGCATAAGTATTCTCTGAAAATGTCAGCCTGAAAATTTGTTAGCAGGTGTCAGGATTTTGAGGAGTAAATGTGTGCTCATGTAGGGTTTTGAGATTCAGGTGTCCATTGTAGCAAGCTATTCACTTTAAAAAACCCCAAACAACAGCAACAAAAAGACAAGCAATGCACTCTATCCCTCCCCTCTGCAACTGGACAAGGGAGAGAAAATATAACAAAATATATCTTTGTGGGTTAAGGACAAAGACAGATCACTCACCAAACACTATCACAGACAAACAGACTCAACCTGGGGATGTTAACTGAATTTATCACTAAAAAAAAAGTCAGAGTGGAATAATGAGAAGTGAAGTAAATCTTAAAGATAATGCTATGCAATAAAAAGCTTTGTCAATAACTTTGTATTTAAATCCTCAGGGTAGACAACATTTTCTTAAAATGTCTCTTTTTTAAAATATGAAATGTGAAATTTTGGAGTTTCTACTAAAAACAACTGCACAGCCATTTCCTCCCAACAAATAAAACCCAAAATCTCAGCAAGGTCCCCTAAAAAACACTGGCAAACTGGTACTTGGAGACTTGAATTTTCCTGCTGGTATTTTGTGGAGAAAGAAGGGCTGAGCCTGAGCCAAGGTTTAAATGCTGACATTAAACCACTCTCTCTTCCCCATGCCCTTCTTCCTTGGAAACAAAAGGACTGTACCAAAAGCTTCTCCTAGGTTTCATCAGTTCTTGAACTTGATATTGATCTCACACCGATTTTGACTCATTCCATTTGACTAACTTGAACAGAATTGCTCTTGACTGAAGGCAGTGGAGAGCTGGAGACCAGAATTATCACCAATGAGTTAAGGATAATTACTCATTCTCTTCTCAATGGGCTGCAGTTAATGCCTAAGTTAATCTGCTACATGGCATGCCTATGATTATTATTTTTTGTTTCTTCTGTGTTTTGAGATGAGTTAAAGCAGTAAAATAATTTCCTCATGCATCTCATAGTAAGGATAGATGTGGCCATTTTAGCCAATTTGTTATGAAGGGTTCTAAGGACACTGAAATAAGACATTCTTCAAGTACATGTGTATTTTCTGGTATAGGGATGGAGTCCCAGTTAATGCTGAATAAAACCATTTTTTGAGTTGACTGTTGTGCTCACAGGAGTCTGTGTTTACCAACCCTAATTTGTTTTATTGCTGTACAGTGTGATGTGTGAATAGGTGATAATTCAGCACTCGTGATTTCCTTCTGACTAGTCAAATATTCTTTGTTTGCTGTTGTTAGAGAGGTGAAAATGTGGAGCAGCCTTGGGAAGATTTTCCAGTGTTGAACTCTGTGAACATCTTTCCACACTTCTTGGAGACTTGGGTTTCCATTAATTATTTTTCCAGACAGCAAGTTGCTTTCAGAAGTATTCATGGGGGAAAACTTTCATTTTTAGAATAATATAGAAAAAAAATGTGTGGAATTTCAGCAAGTCCTTACATATAAAATGCTTGGTTATGGAAAAGTGTGATCTATTTTTTCAAGTTGATGTGGAGTGTCAATGACTAAACTGCAAATATAACCCCCCCTAATAAACAAACCCCACATATTTTGCATGGGTCACTTCAAGCATTGCCTTGGTACCTGAAGTAAACACAGAGAAAAGCAGTGAGATAACTCTTTACCCATCCCACTTAAATGAAAAGTGAATAACCAACTTCTTCAGCCTCCAAACACCCTCTTGTTTCCCTCTAAACCTCACAAGGCCATTGATTTTGACTTTTTTTCTTGCAGTTGCCATCAGTTTGTTGATGTTTGATCAAATCAGAAATTATTTGATATTTGGAGGTGATGTGTTCTGGAGTCCATGACACACAGTGCCTTCTTTTTCAAGGGATAGAGATTTACAAAACCTAATTTTCCCAAATACCATTCCATACTACCTGCATTTCTTGGTGTAAGTGTAAAGCCTCTGTTTCCTACCATGTCCTGCAGTTTGATATTTGCAGTGATTGGGAGTTAATGAGAAGGGAGCTGAAATTCAAGGTTCACTCTTGTTCTGTGATTGGCTGACTTGGAGCTGCTGGTTAATAGAGAGGTCCTGATTTGTATTAAATGTCACAGCTAGGAAGGGGGAGCACAATAATTATCATAACTTCATCTAATAGTGGGAATAGAAAGTGATCTAACTGTATTTAAAATATCTTGCACACTCATATTGAAAGCAGCATGAACAAATTATTGTCAGATTCACGTGCTGTGGGGAAGAGAGATGAGCTTTTAATTGTTGTATCACAGAAATAAATTAGAGAAGAATATTTTATTCTTCTTGGATAGGGAACTGCCACAGTGGGCATGTATTTGAATTCTTTTCAGTGCAGAATCTCTGTTATATTTGCATTTTGTGGTGCAGGATTCCCTTCAGCTAACCTATAAGCATGCAGATATAAACTTTAATAGTAACCAGAGTCTCTAAAGTCCTTTTGTGCCCTGGCAACACATTGCTCTGATTTTTAAATAACCTTAATTCTTTAGATAATTTTAGAAAGCTCAGGTATTATTTATGTGAGGCATGAATTTTTCCTCCTTGAAATTCTCTCACCCTTCCTTTTTTGAAGTTTCCTGGTGCTCCTGTTTCACTGGCAGCAGCAGAACTGCCAATAAAGACAGGGAATTTCTTCTCCCTGCATGTTCTGTGAGCAGAAGGCAGAGGATGGCCCAGCTGCTAAAGCTTTGCACCTTTATTTTGACCATTATTACAGTTAGAAATGGAATTTTAAGGTCCAAATCTTGTCTGGATATGTGGATAAAGTTATGACAGACAACACTGCTTGCACCAGGGCATTGGAGAATGACTAAGGCTGAGGGAAATAATGCATAACCAGGAGTGTTTAGCCTCACAGAGAGGAAATGCAGAAAGTTCCCATTTCAGCTAATGCAAATTTTCAATATGTTCCTCACACACAGTGCAAATTTTTTTTGAAGTTTTCATACAGCCAGAGATGCTAAAATATTGTAGTCACTAGCATGCATCCACATGGATACATGGGCTCCATAGCTGCATTTCATGTCTCATTTAAACAAACAAACAAAAAATTGACGGATGTATTTAATAGATCTCACAATGCCAAAACAAGCTGCTGCTTTTTTGTCATTCTTTGAGGCAAAGTTGGCTCATAACAATCTTATGACTACCTGGAAAAAAATTGTGGTGCGGTGTGTGTTGGTCTCCTCTCCAAATTAGCAAACAACAGGACAAGTGGAAATGGCCTCAACGTTGCTTCAGGAGATGTTTAGATTGGTGATGAGAAAAAACTTCACTGAAAAGCTTGTGGAGCTGCCCAGGGCAGAGTCCCCATGCTGGGGGGATTGAAGGGAATTGTGGATGTGATGCTCAGGGCTGGCCTGGGCAGTGTGAGGTTCATGGTTGCACTCAATGATCTCAGGAGTCTTTTCAAACCCACATGATTCTATAACTCTGTGAAATTAAGTCAATTAAGATTTCATACCACAAATTTATAGAGGGCTGGAAAAATGAAAGCTCAGCAAGACCCAGGCTTTCAACCAAGACCAAGCCTCGTGCTTCCACTAGAAGGATGGCTGCTAAAAAATGGTGATATAAAAGAGAATCTATGATGTCATTTTATTAACCTTTAGTATCTTAATATTGAGGGTGTACCTGAGCTAGATTTTACATATTTTCTTTTAAAAAAGGGTAGCTGTAAATGCAATAAATAAACAAGTCATTGATTATTTTATTTAACTCCCAAGATCAGGGAATTCAAATAAACCTCTGTTTTGATGTTGTGTATCAGCAGCAATGGGTATAAAAACCGAAAAGTGAAGGAATGTTTTTCTTTTGCTTATGCACAGTGAGTTTGTGTTGTCTGAAGGTTGTTTGTTAGGAAAGCTGAATCTTTCCTTCAAATATTTATATTCATGGATTAAATTATGCTTTACTCTAGTTGGAGACCTGATTCTAGTCGGAAATAGCAATTAAGAAGTTTGCTATTAAATATCAACTCCATTTTTGGTCAAGATATGACCTGTCAATTTTGTCTCTAGTAAATAAAGTTGCTGATTTCTGCCCAAACTCCAATTTTTTGCAACTGGATGTATAGCCAGGAAAGAACTATTTCTGTCTATTTGGGCAAAATGGTGATTAAAATTTTCCTTAAGTAAGAAGATCACGAAGTCTTACATTTACCATTACTTTCTACTTTTGCAGCCAAATATTGAATTTAAGTTGATTGGGCTACCCTGAAAGCATATTAAAAGGTCCAACAAATAAGAGAAAGAAATGCACAATTGTGTCAAAGGAATTTAATCCAGCAGCATTTCTGTATTATGCCATTCTTGTACTTGAATTCAGCAATTTTTTTTAAAGGCTGAACAGCATGAGACAGCTTTTACTCCAGAGAAACACTAATTGGTGATTTGAGAAAAATGTTAAGTATTTCCTCCATTCCTTAGTTCTGTTTTTCTGCTTCTGCAGTAAAAGTACAAGGAGGGGATACCTGACAAAGGAGGAGCCCACAGTTAGTAAACTCTTCACTGCTGGTATGTCTGTCAGGAAATTAGATCAATGAAAATTAATTCACTCCTATAAGAGTAATTTCCTCACTTAATGTCTTTATCTAACACGAGGGTGCCTTCTCCCCTGCCTGCTCTGAGAGCAGTAAATCAGTTGAGCTCTCTATTCTAGCCAGTGCTACAGAGGTCCTTAAATTTTCAGAATGATATTGTAGCATTTTCCTTTCCTTTTTGGTATTTTTTTTCTGAAGCTGAAAATATCTCATGAGCTCAGGAAGGAGTTGTGATTCTGTGGCCATCTTGGTGCAGAGAGCATGTTGAAGATTTTTCAAATTACCTGCTGCTGTTTGAGCTAAAAGAGGCTGTTTCTTCATTTTTTTTCTGCCATAAGCTGTGCTTTAAGTCACCCCAAGCTTCTCCCTTTTTACCCCATGTGGGACATCAGGGTTATCTAGCAAGTCTTCTTCCCTTTTGTGAACATAAAAGTTTTGAGAGGGGAGAGGGAATATTTCATGCTGTGATTCTCTCACTGAGCAAGGTTAGGACAAATGTTGTTTTAGTTGCTGTGACTGCCTTTCTTCTCCAGCCACTGCTTTCTCTTGGATGGGATGGCAACAGCATCCTGGGGCTGGAATTGTGGTTTTATCACCTGCTCAGGGGCACAGCTCTTCTTTCTGACATCTTGTGTGGGTGCAAGGCCCTTTCCTATGGTACAGAACTAGGGGACAATGATATGACAATATCTAAGGCTTGATCTAAAGTAATGAACAGTATTCATATGGCCTCCAGCCATATTTTTCTTAAGCTCTCCATGAATTTTAAAGGACTTTCAAGAACTGCTTTTAGCTGTTATTAAAGCCTGAAGAACCTGAGAGGATTCAGGGAAATAACTCTTTGCTGCACAAGTTTTCCATGCTCGATAATCTGTGCTGAATGTGCTGCAGTAGGAAGGCTGGGGAAAACAGGTTCCCCAGGAAAATGGAACATCCAGATCACTTCCAAACACACTGGGTGCTGTTTTGCAAGAACTGTTTGGGAGCTGGGCATCAGATGTTTTCTTCCAACCCGGTAAAAATGGTAGGGACTATGATTAAGTGTTGACATTTCTGCTCCTCAATTACTGTTTTCTCCTAAGCTATCTCAGTGTTATTTGGCTATGCTGACCTATAGGGCTTTCTTAACCTTTCTGTAAACTCAGCTGCCAGTCACAGGCTGGATATAATTACTCTTTGGTGCTGAAACAGACCTTTTCTCCAACTTTGAAGGCTGAAAGACTGCCTCAGGTATTTAGTTAACTGGCTGAACTTTTTTAATTGGTACAAACTGTCTGTAAAAACTTCTGTTTGCCCGCCACGCACCAGCTTTGCTATTGTAAGTTTATACACTCATTCTGATTATATTCCCTGATACAGGATATCAGCATATGATCAATGAAGCATGGCAAGATTCTGGAACATCCCTGGGGGCCATCAAGCCAGAATTAAACACTAATACGTAAATTGGTATCAGTTAATCTAAAATTTATAAGATAGACTGGCCGAGTTAATGCTTAAAATTGGATTATCTTTTAAATGCTGTTGTAAAGTTTATTTCCCCTTACTAGTTCACATGAAAGCCACATTAAGGAATTCTCTATTAATTTTGGAGTTATATGATAACACTGAAAAAAGGAAATGTAACTAGGGTTTGGGTGAGGAGCAAAATAATAGCAATGTTTTCCTTAAATAATGTGTGTGCTGATATAACAAACTTATTTCAATTCTATGGCTTTCTGTGCCCCCCCAAAAATTGTAGTCAATATTAATGGATCAGCTCAAATATTCAGAAATCAGTAATTTTAGAGGATAGGAATTTTGTCCAGCTTGGTCAAGACTCCACAAACTCTTATGAAAAATAAAAGGAAGGCAAAGCCTCACCAATGCCCATCACAAGGGAGCTTTAGATGTTTAAAACATTCTTTTGTTGGATCTGCTTTGAATTGAATACCACCATACTTTCTCAGAAAACTTATTTTGCTTTTCTAAGCAGTTAAATTCTCATTAGGAAGGATCTAATTATATGGATCTTATAATCAGAACTAACCTAATCCATAGAAATGTCTGAGTTATGCTTCTGTTCAGGAAATCCATCATTCTCCTTAAGAGGAATTCTGGCTGTCTCAATAAGAAAATGGCTTGTGGCTTGCAGGATTGAACGTGTGATTTAATTCACAGGTCATTCATAGACAAGTTCTGCTGATGGGGCAGGTCCCTTAAGTGCTCCTTACTCTCATTTAATTTCCTTTCTGTAAGGTGGATTTGTGCACTCTGCTCTCTTCCCATCTTCATTTTGTCCATTGAGGTCCAAACTGATCTTGTGTTTGCTGGCTATCTTTCCTGTCCCAAAGACAGACTGGTAAAGGACTATCCTGGAATGGGCTGAAATCTGGGTGGGAGGACTCAAGGGGCTGCACATCACTCTGTCAGTCTGTCATTGCAGCCCTCATGCAGGAACTTGAACAGCTCTGGGTTTCTTCTCCATGAGGGCACTCGTCCCATGGCCGAGATGATGCTTCCAAACACCCCAAATCTCCAGGGTTTTTTTGTGTAGTTAAAACTATTAGTGATGGGCTGGTAAGGCAGCGTATTCCTGGCTTCACATCTCAGTGTTCCTGCATATCAACTCCTCTCTGCATGTGCTAACAGTGAGTGGCAGCTCTGGAGCACTTTTTCCTCACATAAACAGTTATTTTTTTGTTCCAAATGTCTGAAAGCTCAGCTTTTTGCAACCAGAAAGCACAAACCCTTTAGGACTATGTGATGTACTCAGGATCTGAGAGCAGACTATCTTAAACCCCAGTTAACCAGACTCTTAGTGCAATATTTAGTTTTGACTTTCAAGTTATTAATGAGATATTTTTATATTTTGTATACATACACATATATTTATATCCATGGTGTGTGTACACACACGAACACACAGATGTTTATTTTGCAACCTTTTTGCTGCAAGTAAATATTACTATTTTTGTGAAAGGTGTCATGGACTGACTGACTCCTGTTTTCCCCTGAGAAGCAGTGGAGCAGTTTCAGGTGCTGAATTACCTTCAGAAGCAGTCCATGAATTTCAAGAGGATTAAAATCTCAATCAGAAGAGACAGTTAGGCAGGCACCTCTTGACAAGACTTGTAGGAAAAAGAACCCAAACCTATAATCCCAACTGAAACTGCTGTAAGATTTCTATCAAACTAATATTTATCACAAAAAGCTTTCTTTCACTGGGTATTTTGGCTTGCTTTACATATTCAGGTTCATGTAAGTGTTTTAATACTTTGATCCATTTACAGCTCTAAAGCAGCTTGACATGACTGGGTTATTTTTTTATTCCTCACATTATAAAGTGCATTTGTATAGAAAATTTATGGGTTGGTGGTTATACACCTGCATACATTTTTTCCTTCAGTGGATGTAGCAAGAAGGAAAAAAAAAGTTGGGAAAAGATATGGTTGAGAGAATGAAAGCAAGACTCAAATAAAGCTTGCATACAGAAAGTAGAAGAAACAAATATGATTACAAAAATGGTTTATGTGTTGATGGTAGCCTAGAGAAATTAAACTAGGGCAGGACAGAATGGTTACAGGAACTGAGAGTGCTTTTAATCTGCTAAACTCTAGATCACTGGCCCTGGCTCACCTTGGGCTGTAATAGTAGAAAGTATTTAATGGATGACTAATGAAGTGTTGTCTGTACCAGCCCATTCCTCACAGGGAGTGCAGGGAAGGGGTTTATGCCTGCAGCCACTGCATTTGGCTTTCTAGACAATGCAGAAAACAGTGGTTTGTGGCTTGACTTTTTCATTTTCATTATTATTTGATTTGGTTGTACAGTGAGTATTCCTGGGGCACTAGCATGAATTTGCTCCTCATAGAATGGGACCAAAACTCTGTGGATGTTGCTGTGCTGTCAGAGGTGACACACAGGTGAGAAGGTGTCAGGGAGCAGCAGGGGCAGGTGAACCTGGCCAGGCTGCAGGCAGGGGCAGTGCTGTCATGGGGCACACACCTGCAGGACAGCACTGAGGTGATGGCATGGCCTCAGTGGCACTGAGCTGCTTTGGGCAATGGGTGTGTTCCTTCCAGATCATCCCAAAAAATGCAGTGAATGCAGAAAGCAGGATCAGAAAGGCACAAGACCTGCCTAGGCACAGACTTGCCTGTGGTGCAGCTCAGGCAAAGACCAGGGCTCACTGGGACTGCAAGGTAAAGGGGTATGAGGAAGGCTGGGAATATCTCCAAAAGCTGCTTAAGGAAGGCCTTGAAATGTGGGGAAAAAAAACCTCTTGTCTTTTTGTAAAGGCAATTTTAGCAGCCCACAAATATGAGGCACCCGTGCAGGCTGAACTCCTCCCTTCAATCCAGAGCTCATCCTTTGACATTAAGTGCTAACAGAAGTGTTAAAATCCAGTGGTTTTCACTGGGAGCACCACATGGGCTCTCCCCGTGACCTTAACAAGTCCCACAGCCCAAGAGCTCTGTGGTTGCTGCATGCCCCATGGTTCCTCTGCTGTCAGCAGCCCCTCACTTCAGCTACTTGCTATCTCCTTGAAAATCCAGGATGAGATCTCCATGGTAGGAGGAAGGGATTTATTTTCATCACCTGCTTTTTATATTTTGGTCTCCATGCTTCATTCCCTGCCAAGTCCCTCATGCTTGAGTGGAGCTCTTCCTAGCAATTCGCAGAGCCACTTCATTACCGTCCTTTGAAAACGTCTTCATAACTCCTGCACTGCCTGACAGTTGTCGGGCAGCACTTGGAGAGCAGCTCAGATGAGGTGCTGAGAGCGTGCTCTGTCACTCTGACCAGCCCTGCCTGTCACCCAGCCGTGTCCCCAAGGCCCTGGCAGATGGACAGGGCCATTCCTGCACTGCTCTGCAAGCCCGTGCTCCCTTGTGTCGCCACTGACGCCCGCGACCGCTTTTGCCACCTCGTAATTGAGCTTTCACTGGGTTTTGTTGCTGTGCTGAGGCTTTTCTGGCCAAGTGCCACATCTTTCTTGGCAGTACTGCTGACCAGACAAAGCACATGTTGGGCCATGAGTGCCCATACATATTTTTTTCCCTTTTGTGGCCGCTCTGAGGTTGTTTTTTCTCCCAGATGAACAATGAGGATGTTGTGTGACTGCCTTTTGGGTGTTGTCAGTGCAGCAGAAGGATGAATGCTCCCGATCCAAGCTGTGCCTGGGAAGCCCATGTGCTGGATCTGGCCTCTCCAGGAGGCTCTGGCCCTCCCAGCTTGTCCCCTGTGAGCTCTGCCAGGTGGCTGTGCTGGTGCTGAGCGGTGCCTGCAGCAATGAGGGAATGAGAAAAATGTGGCTGCTCTGAGAGATGCACCAGGAGAACCACTCTGGTGGTCTGGAGCTCTGTCCCAGCCAGCCCCCACTGTCTGTGCTCTCACCTGATCTTTGCAAAAGAAATCCTGCCTCTTCTTTTCAAGGGATGCATGGCTGAAATAAAACATAAATTGTGAGACTGATTCTTCCCCAGCTGTTAGGAAGCTGAGCAAGGACATTTTCCATTGCTGTGCACAAAAGACACAGTAAATC
Organism: Zonotrichia leucophrys gambelii; assembly: GCF_028769735.1. Classification (NCBI taxonomy): domain Eukaryota; kingdom Metazoa; phylum Chordata; class Aves; order Passeriformes; family Passerellidae; genus Zonotrichia; species Zonotrichia leucophrys. The sequence continues at coordinate 113,275,923 of NC_088169.1, forward strand.
CAACCTCCTGCAAAGCTCTGGACAGCATGAATTACCTGGGGCATTGCTTACAAAGGCCCTTGGCAAATTTCTTCCCCTCTGGTTAGCAGGAGGCAGCTTATGGGAACTTCTTGTTCCCCTGATAAAATAGGTGTTATCAGGGATCTGCAGCTGCACCAGATGGACCCAGTGAAAGCAGCAATGCTTGTCTTGGAGTTGCAAAGGGGAGTTGAAAGTGATGCACAGGACAAAGATATTTCCATTCAGAAGTGTCAGACAACAGGGAGTGTTCCCAGCAGTTTCTCCAGTGCACTCCAGATGAGTTCCAAAAATTTTCCCCATTTTCTGTAAATGAATGGCTGATGCAAAATCTCCCTCCACCTAAAAAATTAGGTGTTAAAGCTGGGTAAGCACTTGCTTTTACTCTCTGAGGCTGTCCTGTGCTGCAGGGGGTGGCAGTTCTGTTCCCAGCCCCCTGGGGAAGGAGGGGCATCCTTGTGAGCTGGCAGAGAGGCACCTGGAAAAGGGATCCAGCTGCTGGGAGCAGGGACATCCAGGATCCCTGCTGAGCACTCCTGCATTTCAGATCACGGGGGGAAATGGCAGATTGCACCCCAGAGCCCAAACCTATAGGGTTTTGTAGCAGAACTGTCTGATTCAGAGTGAGGTATTTCAGCTCTGTGAGCAAAAGTACACCTGATACTTTAGAGCTGGGGGAACAGGCTGCTCCTGCAGCAAACCAGAGTGGGGAGAGAGGCTGGGAAAGGTTGGAGAGGTTAAACAGTACCTTTGACATGGCTGGCTTGGGAAAACCAGCTCCAGCTCAGGCTTTCTTGGGCTGTCCTAGGTGGCAGGTGGTTAATTAACACCACAGCCCCAGGCACTCTGAGTAGGCTCTGCTCAAAGGAAGGCATGGTCCTGCCTCAGAAATTTCCATTTCCAGAGCCCGGCCAGTTTGTGCACAGGCCACCAGAGGCCAGTGTTAGTTGTCCCAACTCTGAGTATCCCTGTGTGTCTCCTTTATTTTGTGTTTCTGTAATGCTGGGATGAAGAGGTCCTGCCTTGCAAGGGCACGTCAGTATAAAATAAGATGTAGAGTAATCCAGTTATAGTCCTTTGTGCTCTGAGAGACCTCAAGGTAGTAAGGAGACTAGCAGGGCACCAATTCCCCAAAAAATCCCTTTTAACAGTGTATAAATTCAGAGCTCAGCAATAAGAGGTGGCAGTAGCAGTGGGTTTCTCTGAGGTGCATTGTGTATCTGCCTAATGAATGCTTTTCTTTGTGAGCAGTGATCTTTTTCTCCCTTTATCCTCGCTATTCCCTGTTGGATGTGATAAGAGGTATTAAAAATAAGTGAGCATGATGTAGCCTTTTTTCATTTTAAGAAGGCTAATTGCTTCCTGATAATTTGATTCCAAGTGAACTAAATAAAAGCTTCTAGATTGTGGAGACATAGATATGAAAGCAGGAAAGGATCACTTTCAGCTGTTTTACTTCATCTTGACCTAAAATGCAGTTGGATTTAATAACATTTTTTACCATCCCAGTGAACAGTGACTGCAGCACAGGCCCTCTTTTAGGGAGAAAGTTAAATCTTGCAGTCTTGATTAAGAATCTTCTGTTGAAAGATAATTTTTATCTCTCTTGAACAATGTCTGTATAATTACTGTTTTTGAAATACAGGAAAGCTTGAGCCCTTTCCAAAGATATTTAGAAGCATATTATTTGTCTATTTCTTTTTCAACCACCAAAAAACTCTTTCTGATCTTTCTTTGATCTTTCTGATGCTCTTTGTTTAGGTTGGGGCTGGTTAAAGCAATGTATGATCATCTCCAGATATAAAAGATGAATCAAGCTCTATTTAGGACATGTAATGAAGCAGCACTCAAGATCCTATAAAATGGAATGATTCAGCAGAGGGATTTCTGTCACAGCTGTGGTTTTGAGGCTGTTTTGGGGTGGTGGTGTCTGCAGCTTGATTCTTGCTCCTCCCTATGTGCTTCAGTCCCTTCTCAGAGATAAATTTTGGGTCTTTGGATGCTGGGAGCAGGGAGACATCTCCCCAGACTGACTGGAGCTGTGGGATTTCCTCTCGGGTCTCTGTGTGCGCTTGGTCCTTCCTGGGTCAGGTCCTGTAACCCTGCCCATGTCCCAGCTGAGCCTTGCATGAATCAGAAAAGAAAGAAATAAAGGATGGCCCCCAAACCTTATGCATACAGAAAGAGAGAAGACAGTTTGATTAAAAAAAGCAGAAATTCCCAGAAAACTGACATTAATTTTAGAGTAGTTCATTACTCATATTCATTACATTAAAATATTGATGCAGCACTGAGATCACCTCCAGTCCGTGCATCATATTTTCTTAGAGTATTGACAGGGAAACCTAATTGAGCAAGCATTAGAGGTAGGAATTGAGAGTGGGAGAAAGAGGAGCTCAGCTGAACGTGGCATGATTCACAAGGACTCCTCCCCAGCCATTAATCTGTGGTGTGTCTGCAATAGTGTATCCATAATTAAATATGGAAGGGATGAGTTAGTGCCAAAAGGATGTTGCTCACAGGCAGGGAAGGAGCCCCAAAATAATCATTGTTGTTGTAGTGCTTGCTTTCTTTTAATATTTAGATGCCACCTTAAGAGAAGTAAATCTTGAAGTCATCTTGATAAAGCTCATCTTAAATGGTGTTATTGCACTCACCTGGTATGGAACTACTTGAATTCTCAGCTTCAGGCATAAACCCACAGTTTTTCTCACACTTGATCTGTAACAAGTTAAAAGGTTTTGTGCCAAGTGTTTCTGCAAAACTTGCTCAAACTGGTGGGTTGAAAATGAGCGTACCGGGACTCATAATGAATTTTAATCAGTATTTTTTATCTTTGTTCTAAAGCATGTGAAAGTTTTCTCATACTGTTTCCTCAAGGTTCAGTTGCACAGATTTTTTTTTTTTTTTGGTGAAATTTGAGCAGATGGTGATGGATTGTCAAAGGTTTCCTGTCCTACACCTTCCACTTCTCTTGTCATTGTCATGTCTGATTTTGATTGCAAACAGGACATCTTTACTTAGCCAAATGAATGCCTATGTTTGGGCAGACAAATGTTTCAATGTTAGATTGGGGTGTGGATTTCTTTTCTTTCTCTCCTAAATTTCTTGGAAAAAAATTAACAGGACATAATGTCTAGTTTAATTAAAGAAAAAAACAGAAAACAAATCCAAACTATGGTTCTTAGAAGAACGCCAACAAAGGTGACCCCTCATAATCCCTAATATGGAAAACCCCCAGAATTCAAAATCAAAACCTTCAAAGCAACTTCTGCTTGTTAACTTCACCCAGTGCTCTATCTGAAGGTAGCTATAAATGAAGTAGAACTAAAACCTGTTCCAACATGCTTGTCAAGGAACAGTCACCTCAGTTGTGAAAATGCAATTTCTCACTTGTTAATTTCTTCAGAAATGGGATACTCTTTTTATTAACCATCCTTCTAGTGTTTTTTCTTCCTCTAGGTAAATTCTTTAATTATGCTGTGCATTTTAATGAGTGTCTGCTGTGAGGTTTTCTGTGTGGTCACCACTTGGAAATACTGCTGTCCTTTACAGCACAGCAAGGCTTCAGGTGGCAATGCCCAAATTCTCTGGGGTCAGGGGCAGAGAAAACCTAAACAGAAATTTTCTGGTGGCTCTGGTGCCTTTTTGGAGGGAAGTGGGGCTGTGATTGCAAGATTGCAAAGCTGGGCCCTCCCTGTGCAGCAAGCAGAAACTCCCACTGAAGCCCTTTCCCAGCCTGGGGGCTCCCCTGGCTGACAGCTCCCTCCCTTCCAGCTGCCATCCAAAGTCTGAGGCACTCAAGATGCCTCAGCTCATTTTCTGAGCTTGAGCGAGCCTCCTTGCATTAGTGTGAGCTGTCCAGGAGCCTGACAAGCCTCTTTCCCTGCAGCTTAGTGAAGGGAAGGGGGGACATTAGCATACAGTTGTCCTTTGTGAGTGGAAAAACATAATAATCCTTTTTTCAGAGCCGGCGCTGCGCGGACGCTCGGAGCGAGGGGTTTATTCTGTCATTTCTGTGCCTGAATAATTGCTATTGCTAATAATGGAAATAACATACTAGGTGACTGGGTTACCACGCTGATCATGTGGGATTTGGGCAAACTGCTCCTATGGCTCATTTAGTTTGCAAGATTTCACACTCTGTGAATCTTCTCACACTCAGTAGGAACTGGCACGGCTCTGCAGAACCATATTAGAGGGAAAACAGGAGTGATGCAGACACATGAATTGGGGATATCTGCCTGAGACAGGGCCCCAGTCTCTCAGGGAACAGAGCTGGTGTCAGTGTGGACCCTTGACATGATGCCAGTACACAATTCACCTGATTTTCCTGCTTTTTGGGTTCAATATAGTTATTTTTAAGGCCGTACTATATAAGCATTATCAATGCCGGCTATATTGTCTCTTTGGACAAACTGACCTTCAAGTCTACACTGACAAGAACATGCTTTGAAGCTTCTTTCCACAAAGATATTTTCCCTAATAATTTCTGTTTTGGCAACAAACTCAGACTGCCGAAGGATTTTGGAGCTGTCCAGCTGATGAAAGCATTCTCTTTGTCTCATTATTTTTCAAGGCTGGGACAGAAATGTTTTCTTTTAAAAGCAAGTGTACACACATCCTCTGCACTACTTGATTGTGCATCTGCTCTTTTCAGTTTCTGCAAATATTTATACAAATCTTCATTGTTTCCTGTTCACTGTAAAATTTTACTGGGTTGCTAATGCTGATTGTATCTCAATCACCCCCTTAAATCTTCCAATTCAGGAAGAAATGGGGAAGGCAAACACTGCACATTTCAGATAGAATTTCTATTTTGTTTTATCTTCAGTGAAGGAAAACAGTTGCCTAATATTTATTACTTTTAACTAGAAGCTGATTAGAGGCATTTGGATCAAAAGGTCTAGTTAAATCTTTTTATTTCTGTGTTATATTAACCTTGGCCTATGACAGAAGTGTGCTGGTGGCAGATCAGCCAGGCTTTTCTAGCTAAGAATTGTTCATTACAGTGTTCAAGCTCCTCCACAATGAACAGTGTTCAGAGTATTTTGATGGCAGGGTGCAAGTCAAGTTGCAGAAATGCTCACTCCCCTCTGACCCTTGCACTTAAGGGCCCTTGTTCTCATAATTTTAAAATGTGTGAAGTAACCAAGTGCTTTGAGCAGGCATTTACAATTGTGATTAAAGAAACACACTGCTTCTTAATAATCTCTTCCCCAAAGAAACTCCTCAGAGTGCCTTCATATCTGTTCCAGCTACCTGAACTCATTAAGTCACATGGATACTGTTCTTAAAATCTGAGATCTTATCTCTTTCCCAGGATGGAGAGGTCCAAACAGCACAATCGTATGAAATTCTCTTTAAGCTTATATTTTTTTAACAACAGGAAAGCTTCAGGATTTAAATGCAAGTGAGTTTTATTAAATACTGTTCAAAAGAGTTTGGAATGAGTCAGTCCTGTATTATGATGCCACTATTCACATGTGAATTAAATCCTGTCAGTGCCGCAGAACTGAATACAGAGGTTTTGCTCTGTTCCTGCTCAGGCACTGGGTATCTGGGCAAAGCCTGTGTCAGGAATGAGTATTAACTTCAGCAAAATTGAGTGAGTGAGTGGGTGAGAAACTCCAGCTCAAGACAAGCTGTTTGGTGGCCTGTCAGGTAAGGGCTGCAGCTCAGACTGGGACACAGGAGCAGTGACTGAAGTGTCCTGTGTCCCTCTTGCTGCCTTAAAATGAGTGGAGCTTAAAACCAGCACCAGTGGAGCCGTTACACAAAGATCTGTGAGATGGTGAACAATGAGTGGAGCTGAGTGTGTGCCCTGTTTTGGTAATGGAAACTTGTTTCCTAAGAATCTGCTTAAGTGCAAGTGTAGATTCAGGAAAAGAGGGGTAAAAAGGGCAAAGAAAAACAGACCAGCAGGAATCAGAGAGGATCAGGACCTTGCTGGTTCAAAGTCCTATTTTCTTCTGGCTGGATATGAGATCTTGAGCTGGTTTTAATGAATTCTCAGAACCTGCAGCAGAACCAAAGAGCAGCAGTGGCTCAAGTTCTTATTCCTGGTGCAAAATGTATTGACCAGATGCAGCTGCCTGCTCAGACCTGCAGGGGAACCTCTGTGCTGGTTGGCCCAGCCCTGCTCCTGCACCATCATGTGCAAAGCCACACGAGACCTTGTAGTGTGGAGGACTTTGGTTTATGCCCACAGACCTGGTGGGATTGTATTTCTGTGTTTTCCATTCTTTTCCTTCTCTCATGGCAGAAAGCTGTGTTGTATCTCTACCAGCTGTGTCCTGTCTGTGCCTGCTAAACAATTAAATGGTTTTTCTTGTAGAAACACCCAAATGCCTCCTGCAGCTTCTGTTGTCCTTGAAGGACAACAAGCCCCCTGTCCTGATAAACACAGAAATGCTGTGAGCCAGAAATTGTGGTGCATTGGGTGAGCCAGGTGAACTCAGTGCACATTCTGACCTCACCAGAGATACATTTAAAGGGAGGTTAGTCTGCAATCCAGAGCAGGATTGATCAAATTTGAACTATCTCACTTTGCTGCTGAGGCTCAGTGGGTGCTCTGGACCTTTGCTGTGTGTTTAGATCTAATTCAGAATGTGTTATTAAAGCTTTATTGCCTACCAATTTTCTTTCTTGGAATTCAAAGAGACTTCCAGGTTCTTGGGCTGGTTTTGTTGGTTTTTATTTTGTTTTATTCTTGGCACAGCTGATGCAGTGTGTGAGAAATGGGAAAGTGAATCTCTGCTGTTATTGGTTTTAACCGAGTGCTCTAGTGTGTTTGCACCTTAGAAAATAGGAGAGAATGTTGAATTGAATAATGCAAGAGTAAATACATTTTTATATATGCTTGATTGTCTTATAATTTATTCATATAATTATCCAGTATACCAAGAGTTTTCTACCCAAATTCCTTTGGCTGAGTTTAAAAAAGAGCAATGACAAAATTTCTCAGTTCTCAAAGTCTGCTTATTGCCTAGAATCCTCTATTTTGCAATTAATATTTGCACAAGAGTTGTTTGCTGTGTCATACTTTCTAGAAATAATTCAAGTTGCAGAATCTATATTTTCAGTAATATTTTTGTTGCTCTTATTTTTGAATAATTTTATATTAGCAGACCTACATATGCTGTCATTGTGGCCAGCAGGATTGTGTGGCTTATCCACAGAATTCTTGGAAGAGAGGAACATGCTTGACATGATTCTGACTTGGCCAAGTTTTATTTTGGAGTAATACCTAAAACAGGAGCACAAAGAAAAAAAAAAAAGTGGAGTAGGCACCTGCTTGAGGAGTCCTGATTGTATTATTATAAATATGATGTATTTGCATGACTCTTATGGGAAGAGGGAGCCAGTTGTGACATGAAATGACAAAGTGCCACTGAATTCAGAAGCATGTGACAACATAAACAAGCAGAGGACTGATCTGTTGTTTTTCAGTTGTGCTACAGCTGACAAGCAATCCCAGAGCTTTCCCTAGGGAAGCCTGTCCTTTTTGTGAGATGCAATTGATTTAATCCTTGAGTGCACCTCTATCTTCTGACAAACACCGTAGGTCACGTACATTCCCAGTGCGCACATCCAGCTCTTCTGGGCATCGTTTGCTCCTGGAAAAGGGGTGCTGGCAAAGGACATCCTACACTGCCCTGAGACTCATCTCCTCCTGATAAGTATGGTATGATTTAGCACTGGAGGATGGAGGATGAAAAATCCTAGATCTTTACTGCTTTTCCATCTCAATTCTTACAGTTGTCCCCTTCTTTCCTTAAAATTAACACTTTGCACAAGAATCTTTACTGTGAAAACAATTCAAGCTCTCTTGCTTTAGGCACACCTGAATGCACACACAGATACACAGGCACACATCAAATCCAGAAAATAAAGAAATCTGGGTGATTTTAAGGCAGTCTCGTGATCCCAAATTGCTCTCTCTTTCTAAATGCACTGCTTTAAATAGGCAGCTTTCCTCTTCTGCATGGGTTCTCACTGAAGCAATGTTTGGTTGCACCAATTACATGGCAGAATTTCAAGCTGCTGCTAATATGAAAGTTTTATTAGTAGGTCAGTCATTTTGCTTTCAAAGCTCAGTAATGAAAGATGTGCAAATATCATTTTTCTGTGATGTCTTTTATTGGTCTTCTGCAAAATTCAGGGGTAGCAGAAGAAAATGTTGTGTGTGACTCAAGCTAATGAGAGATGGATCCATCCTAATACCCTGAGGAGATCACATGGGTGTAACAGGGAAAGGCACAAAAAGGTTTCATTTCCATTTAAAGGAAAAACTATCAAAGAGCAAATAAACTATCATAACAAATATGTTTTACAATATTCTGTAAAATAACCTTAAGTGTTCCTGAAGTTCAGGTCCTTTCATTTCACCAGGTCTTTTGCATTTTGCATGGTGCTGTAGCTGAAAAACATTCCTTTGTTAATGTAACCTCAGTGCTGAAGTAAACCATGCCACAAAGCCCTCAGTTTTCCTGTAGCTCAGGCAACAAACCCAGAACACACTAGCACTGATTTACCATGGTTCTAATCAGCATTTCGCACATGGAAAACTCACCATGTGTTTCAGAACCCTTTGACACTCATCTCTTTCTAATACAAGTGCCTGTTTCTCCCTCTGCTGGTTTCAGAATAAACGCCTTGTCAAAAAAAGAATTAGATTTTGACAGCTTTTTTCCTATGGTTAATTGAGGTGATAGATACACTTGACATTTATCTCGGTGCAGAAAAGAAGATTAAGACATATTTTTCTCCGTGCATTCTCTGTATTAGAGGAGGTCACTTTCCAGGGTCTTTTTAATATGCCTGTGCAATTAATAGCGGTGATAATTCCGCTCCATATCACAACCTCTTTAAAGTTCTCTTTCAAACTGACAGATAAAACTCTCTCTTCTGTACACAGGACTCGAATTAGACTAATCTTTTTCAAGTTTGCCCTGCAGGCCTTCCCCCTTCACAGTCCTGAAAATTAATACTGTCTGAAAAACACAAAGGATATCGTGCTAACTCACTTAGTTCAAAGCAAATGAAAAAGAGTCATATTTCAGTTTCCTTTAATTATTCCCACTGAATTTTTGAGGGCGTCCCCCTGAATTGTTACTTCTGCAGTAATGCGATTTGAACGTTCCACTTGTTAAGTGTCCAAGCCTATTGTGCAGGGCTTTCTGCTCCTTGTCATGCAGAGCAGCTCTCAAGATTTCCACAGAAGCCACCAGATGAATGCAAAGTTTGGATGCCCTGGCTTATGTAATGCGGTTATATAATAATAATAATTTCCAGAGTGGAATTAATTAATGCTGCTCAGAAGCCCTGACGATTAATTCATACAGTTAAGCCCTCTTAAGCAGAGTTATTAAAAGATCAAAGCCCACATATCACCCTTTCATATCCACAAAAAGAGTGCAAGTGTTCAAAGTCTGCAGTTCACACATGCAGAGCTTTGGATTAAAGGCTGCTTCTCATGTAACACTATTATTGTTTTAAAGGCTGGCATATAGCAGAAACAGTCTATAAGGTGATAAAATAATTATTTTCAAATATTTTCCCATGTCTGTTGACATTTCTTATCTGTATTAATTACTTGGATTTGACAGCAATAATTTTCTAACATCCCTTTTCCTGTTTAAAACATGATGTTCTGTGTGCTAATAGAGCCCACCTGACATGTTCCCTGAACCTTTCTTCAAACATGTTGCCTTCGGATGAGGCTTGAAGCTACTAAAATTTTGCATATTCTATTACAGAGTGTATAAGTATGTAAATATTAATAAGGAATGTGTGGACTTTGGGAGAGTTTTATAAATGCCAATGCTGCTTTCCCCACAAAACTCTTGTGAGCACTTGAGACTGTTGGTGGTACCAACAGTTGCATGAGTGGCGTGTGAAGGATGAAACATCCAGCATGGATATGTTTCATTCCATTTTTTTAGGCTTAATTTTTGGGAAACATCTTCATTTCTCTGCTACTAATTGTTGGCTTTGGCCAGCAATCTGGCAAAGTATTGAGGTGTGTTTATTGGTCCCTACTGAGAAAAACAGATGTGGTGAAGGTCCTTTTGGTATGGAACGTGTTTCAGTGTTTATCAAAGAATTTTTGTTTGACACTTTTGGTTGAGACCTGTTTAGCTCCCAGTTCTGATCCTGTCAGCAATCCCGCAGGTACCCAGAATGTATCCAAATGCAATAGTCCACACTTGGAAACTGGAGTTTTTAGATTCCTGTCAAACATTGCTGTTCTGCATTGTAGATCTGTGCAAAATAATTTTGGGCAAGCACTTCTTAACTAACCTTTTGTCTCCAGATTCTCATTCCCCAAAAAACAGTGCTTGGGTGGGTTTTAGTTTAATCCAGAAATTAGTTTGGACTTTTCCATAGATATTTCTCAAAATAAAGGGTATAAAAACCTGAAGTTAGGGAAAGTATTTGTATTCCCGTTGTCACTCCGTTTTAATCTGTGTTTCCATCAGATGCTCATCCATTTCATGCTCATGAAGAAATTATCAGGACTTTGACACAGAGTTGCTTGCTGCTGTTTCCATGGAAACAAAAACTTTGGGTTGAAGTTAATACAGAAACATTATGTGTGTGTATAATAATCATATCCACATGAATGATGTGAGAAAAGGTTTCTTCTGTGGAGTGTAAAGGGCAAAACTGGCACAGCTCTTTTGACCTTTGACTGATTAAATGAGGGGCTGTCAGCAGAAAACCCCAAATCTCTCCTTTCAAGAATATATTTGCTACCTGCCTGTTGTAACCTGAAATTGGGAGTTAAATTATAAAACTAAGGATTTATTTATGTTTGTTATACAGGTCAATGCAAAATGCATTTTTTTATCCACAGAAAAATGTGTTTGTTATAGTTATCTTTTGTATGTTGGAGTCATGTTGTGGATCTGAGCTTCTGCAGGGCTAAAAATAGCTGGGATTTTCTTTCTTGCCCTGTATGGGTAGATTTTTTTGGGAGCTGAGTTATTGTTTGTTTAGTTCTTTATGCTATGAAGCAGGACTTTTTTTTTTTTGTGCATGGAATTTGGAATTTTTGGAATTTTTTAATGCAAGGATGGTTGGTATTCTGGTTTAGTTCTGCATGGGGTTTTCTTTTTGTCTTGATTAGGTTTATTTCATTGGTTGTTTGCTGTTAATTCATGTCCTTCCCATTTTAGCAACCAAACTGCTTGGGAATGACACAATCTCCTGTGCCATCCTTACAACAAGACCTAAGGAAAAGAACCTTGAAATACTTTTGGGCAAAGCTCAATGCAATGTTGATACATATCTTAAAAAAGGACATATTTTAGAATTTACTCCTTAACTCCATTTAATCAATATGATTCATAGGGTGCATTTTATTAAATGACTACAGAAAAATTTCTCAGATATCTTGGTGTCACAAAACTGGTCAATGCTGGTAGAGTTTTCCTGCTGTTTTCCAGGAATGTGATTTTTTTGTTGTTGTTGCTATGCCTTATTTTAATAGATAGTTATCTTCCAAACCTGCCATTTATTTTTGCCCTAGTGATCTCCAAGTTTTAAAAATGCAGCACTCTGTGTTAGATTTTGAATGCAAGTGCCAAATCACTATTAAGTTACATCAGCCTGTGGGTAGCTGATGCACAGGGCCCTGTGTGTATTTTTATTGCAGTTCTCAATTCTCAAGAGTGAGAATTTGAAAAAAAGAGATGCTTTTCAATGGTGTTTTTTGAGGATGATGCCTACTCTGGAAACAGAGCATGTTCAACTCCTTTTTACCTCATTAGTAGATCTTTCCTTCATTTTTTGTCTCCAGCTGGCAGGCAAAAAGACTCCTAATTTCCTGCCTTTGCACTCTCTAAGGAATGCTGGAATGGATGGTCCTTGCACTTGTTTTCACTGTGGAATTGGTTTATTGAATCAAAGAAAGGCACTTGGCACTTAGTGACTTAGCATCAGCTTTCAAGTTTTTTGATGATGCCTCATGTCCTGCCTCCAACAAATTCAGTCGCTTCTTCTGATGGATTTGAAGGCTACAAAGGGATATGACTCATTTTGAAAAGGGAAGACAAGCTTCAATTATCTCTGGAGAGGTCAATATCTGTCTCTTAAAACTCTGGAGAGGCTAAAAGTCCGAATGTTTATCAAGTGCCAGTTCCTTTGGTCACAGCTGCAAGGAAACAATTTTTAACCTTAGGCCATGGCAGAGGAAAGTATGCCAAACCATAATGAAAAGATATTTGTGTCCTTTCTCTTCACTTTAAGTTATTAAATGTGCCAGGGGAGGTTTGGGTTGGGTATCAGGGGAAGGTTCCTCCCCCAGAGGGAGTTCAGGAACTGAGCAGGCTCCCCAGGGAATGGGCACAGCGCCAGCCTGACAGAGCTCAAAAAGAGTTTGGACAATGCTCTCATGCTCCTCCTGGTGTGATTTTTGGGTTGTCCCATGCAGGGTCAGGAGTTGGATTCAATTCTTGCAGGTCCCTTCCAGCTCAGGACATTTTCTGATTCCACCTGCCCTTATGCATTAATAAACAATAATTGTGGAGCCACAGTTCAATTGTTGTTGAGTGCTTAAGCAGCATGTACAACATTTACTGGCTTCTGTTTCTCCATGAAAACATGCTACTGCTATCTGTTTTTCCAAGTAAAACAAAATTAATTTGGTTTGTAAGAGAAGGATTAGCCTTGGACACCTGGAAACAAAACTCTTTTCTTGAATTACTCTGCATGCCTCTGCCCAGCTAATTTCAGTGCTTTATTCTCCAATTTACATCCACCACTGAGGTAATATTGCTTGGCAGAGAGGTCATAGGTTAAAGTTTTTTTAAACCCTAAGACAGAAGAAACTGTGCAAGAATAAAGTGTTGCACATTCTCTCTCAAAACCATGTGCATGGTTTTGACACCTCTGTGACATTTTGAAGGCATGAATCAAGTCCTAACAGTACCTGTATGGAGTATCTCTGACTTGATAAACAGTAAAGCAGATGACAATAAAAGTACTTTTATTTCAACTCCTTTTGGGATTAAATACCCCTGAGATTGCAGGTATCATATATCAGGATCTGGAAAAGCCTAACAGATGTGAGGAGATGCTATTAGCTTTTATTTTCTGGGTTATATTTAAAATCTGCTTGTTCCTCTTTTTGGTCAAACTGTCATCCCATCATGTCCCCAGGCACTCAGTCACCTCTGCAGCCTGGCAGGGAGCAAACAGCTGCACTTGCCTTGGTTGTACCTCATCAGAGGGATTTAAGCCTGGGGAGGGAAGAGGAAAGTAAATTTTTCTGTCCCACCGAGAAGATGAGATTAATTTGTGTTTTGTAATTTTTGTTATGCTGGCAAAGTTGTGTGGTTCAGGGTGCCCAGCCCTGAGAACTTTTCAGGGCAGACAAAAGTGACCCTGTGGCTTCCTGGCCTTTGCCTCTGTGTCACCCCCAGACATGGAGCAGGAGCCCTTCTTAATTTTATGTGAAACTACCACATCCAAATGATGGCATGGGGCTGAGTTCTAAGCCAAAATAGGAATCAAATAATGTAGAAAATTGTTTTTCTGGCTGCTGCTTTTCTGGAACAGGGCATCTGAGAAAAGAGGTAGGAAAAAGAAAGTAAAATGAAATGGAAAAAACTAAAAATAGATGAAAGAAGAAACTTCTCCAAATGCCTCTTCTCCCAGTCTTACTAGAAATCAGGTTGGTGTGTGTTTCTTTGAGATGAATAATCCTGTTTTGGAAAATATTGGCCAAAGTCTCCCTGTTGTTAGTCTGGCTTTATGAAAAAAAAGATGTCAGGATCTCAAGCTCTCAGATGTTTCTCTGTCCATTAAAATTCCTGCTGTTGGAATAATAACAAGGAAAGAACACATTGGGTGATGTTGTAACCATCCAGGGCTGGTTAATGTGCTAAGTTAGAGATGAACACAAAATGTTCCAGCTTTGATACAGACACTCCCAAGGACCTGGTTTGTTTATTTTCTACCATGTAGTTTATTGCTGAGAGGGAAAAATAGGCAACCCCTTTTTTTCCCTACCTAATTCAAGAAATAATTTTTTAAAATAACTCTTATCTTTACAAACAAATGTTTACTTCTTTAAAAACTGTTGTTTGCTTTTCAGAATGGGTTGAAACTGAAGTCTTAAGGATGAAAAAAACATTGTTTCAGATGAAGCAAAGTATTTAATTCTGAGTAAATTTGTTGCAGTTCAGGTTAGCTCATCGCTGGAAAAATATTTACATTGCTCTACTTGGGACTATTTCAGAACAGCATAAAATTTAAATTATCTTTACATGAAGTTTAGATCCCTTAAATGTAAGATGCCAAAACTGTAGTCCCTACCTCCTTAAAGGACTTTTTTGGGATTCTAGCCAAGAATCTGTCCATCATAGTTAAAGTTGTCACAATTTTGGATGCCCTATTCACACCATCAAATTCTGCTTGAAAAGTTCAATGCTAGAGGTTATGCTTCCAAAATCAACTACTTAAATTCCTCCCTGCCATCTTGAGGAAATTTGTCAATGTGCTCTGAGATGAAATCCCAAGATATTTTTGCCAATAGGGGCAATGCTGACAATTCTCACTTCTAGGCTCGTTCTTTTCAGCCAAAAATTGAGTTTATTCAGCTCCTTGCTTGTAAGTGATTTCACATCTCAGCTTTTGTCCCTTGGCTGATTTCAGTCTGCTTCCTTCATTTGTCAGAGCTGTATATAATTTTTAGAGAGCCTCGAGTGTACCAGGAATGATATCATCATCTTGTAGTAGAGCAACATCAAAGGGTTTTTAAAATATTCTGCAGTCATTGCTTATCTTACAAGGAGATCATTATCATTGCTCCTGTTCTACACATGCTTAAGTGGATGCAGCAATTTGGTTAAAAGACTGAGGCATATTTATATCTTATTTTAAAGTAGGTTTGATCTGCAGCTCAGTGTTCAGGCCTTTATTTAGCTGCAGGCTTTTGATGAATTTATGGGTGTTGGTTTAATCTGATGTATTGCCTGCAAGCAGTGCTGGGTGTTGGGGTGTCTGTTCCTTCTCAGGCCATCACTGTCCTTAAATTCTGTGCCCAAAATCTGTTCCAGGCTGCCCAAAAGTGCTGCTGCCACGTGTGGGAACATGGCACGTTCAGTATTTATTCTCAGCCTCAGGGATTAACCCTGGGAGGAGCCTGTGCCATACTGCACCCCCAGGGACATGAGGCACAGAGGATGGTGAATAATGCCTCAAATCAACCTTTTCATGGTCTACATCAACCCAGTAACCTTAATTTAGTCCTGTGTTTGGGAAAGCATCAGCACCAGCAGTGCCCTCTCCATTCAGGGGGTGGTGGCTGATAAATTTTGCACTTGGCACTGCAGGCACCATTTTTCTTGTTGATAAAGGCACCATGGCATTTAATGTAATGGAAGTCATAAAATCATTATTGAAAAGCTCTGGAATTTGATCAGAGAGAGAATCACCTCTGAATACCCACTGGTGAGCCTGGGCTCATACCACACAATTATTTCTGGGCACTTAGTTTGCTAAATGACAATATATTTCCTTCAATCACAGACAGGTTTACCTTGTGTTTTATTGGAAGGCTGGTGTACTGTGTCATGGGATTATTGGTCTCAGACTGTGCCACATCTCTCAGCAAAGACAAGTGTTGCAGTCACTGCTACAGAATTAATGCTATTGATCAGTAATAGCTGAACATAGCTGCATTTTTGTAGGGCATGAAGGCAATGCTGGGGCACAATCTGATTTCCTGATGTAATTTAGGTGATGAAACTTCACCTAGGAATTCCTGCATTGATGCTCTTAATGTGCAGCTAAACAAGGTCATCTGTTTCAGGAGTTTCCACAGCTGTCTTGCTGGTGGCTGTGTGGTCAGGTTTAGCCATTAACATGAGCTCATGGTTTGTGGAATAATTTCTGTCTTGCACAGCTTTAATTCTTCTCAGTACTGACAGTGAGTACAGATTGTTACCAGACAGAATTATATGGACTTCCCCAGCCTCTTCTTCTCCAGTTTTGTGATGATTTCTGGTTCATCTTTGCAGCATAGGCTTCTCCCCAAATATTTACTTTTGTCAGAGCTTCAGGGATGTTACTGAAAATAAAGAGCATCCAGGCTCCCAAGGGACTACAGCCTGCATATGCTCCAAATTATTGGTGCTGTGAGCAGAGGGAGGAATTTATTTTTTTTGGCTGCTCCTGACCAGCAGGATCATTTTTTTGGTGGTCTCAATATTGCCTAGAGCTTTCCTGCTCTTCGGTGACTTTGAGAACATCTGAAGTCAGTGTTTTCTTGTATGCTCTGTGCAGTGTCCTGGCAGAAATCAACAGCCTGAAATCTCATGGCCTGACTGTGTGTTAGTGGAAGCAATAAACCAAAAAATTCTCCCAGCTAGAGGAGAATATTGTTTGAGAGGTTTGAGCAAGTGTCAGCTAGAGATGGAGGAAGCAAATAAAGAGCTGCCAGTCTTGTGCTGAACAGACTCAGAAAGTTATATTGTGGCTTAAAAGTGATTTTTTCTGCTTTTGTTAATAATGTCTTCTGGCATGAATAGTTCATTCTCCCTATCCTTTGTCCCTACAAGCTTTGTAAATATTTAAGAATTACTCTTTGTGCATGCTGTCTTCACACTCTGGGAGTGTGGGCATATCACTGGTCCTTAACCAGCCAAACAGCTGGGTTCAGACATTGCTCTAAGGATAAAATGATTGGGATTTTTAAAACACTAAGTATGAATTTTGGGAAGAATATATAATTTCTTTATTTCCGTGTATTCCTATTTAGGAAGCAGGAATTAATCTAAATCCTGTGCAGTTAAGGCTATATGTAAAATACAGTTCCAGTGCTTTGAAACCTGGCTCTTCATGGTGGTACACACTGGAAGGATGAGGTCCAACAGGCAAAAATGGAAGTAAACCCCTTGGGATTGGATAGAAGGAGAATTCTTTTCCCCTTTAGCACCCTGAGACAGTGGAGCAGTTTCTCAGAGCAGTCTCCAGCCCTGGAGGGTTTCAGGACCCAGTGGTTGCAGTTAAAGACCTCATGAGCTCCCTTCCAGCCCCAGGTGTGTCACAGTCCTAATCAAGACACCACAATGACAGATTCTGCCCCACACACCCAACCCTGTAACAAGCTGTGATGGAAATTCATGGTTACAACATCACTAAGTTGCTGTTCTCTGGTGGTTTCCTACCTCAAATTTACCATTGCATTGCTTTTTCCTGTGGTAATTAAACATGAGTGTGCTATGGATGAATTACTGTAAGATGCCTGGTGTTAATTGAATTTCAGCTTTTCAAATATATTCTTGCCTAGGAAAAAATACTCAAGTGGTTTCTTTAGAATGGGAGTGGTGGGGCAATTGAAAATTTACCTTTCTCTACCAAACTGAGATACTCAGAGAAATTTTCAGGCAATGATAAACCACTTTTTCTCTTATTCTTACAAATTTGTGTGGGTTGAAATGGTGTTCCAGATGATTAAAAAATTATCTGAGATGAAAAAGAGAGCATCTCCAGACAAAATTTCACTCTTATTTACACTCTTCATAGAGATTCCCCAAAGGCAAAGAAGTTTTGACTTAATCACTTCCCTGGGCAGTCTGTTCCAGGGCTCGACCGCCTTTTTAATGAAATGGCTTTTTTCCCCCCCTAATATGCAATCTAAACCTTCCCTGTCACAACATGAGGACATTTCCTTTCATCCTGTTTGTTACCTGGGAGAAGATGCCAAACTCCAGGGATGAACCCAGCTCCCTCAGTCACTCCTCAGGGTTCTGATCTTTCTCTCCCTCTCCTGCTCTCACTCTCTGGAAAGTAAAATTTTTAATTCTTTACACAGCACCTGTAGAGTAAAGACAGTTTTCAGTGATACTGTAAGTGTTGAGGGGCTCCTGGGAATAACTCTTTACAGTGATGTCAGACTCTGTAATAAAGATGAACTGAGAACTTTTGGAAAGACTTTCTGAGACCTCAGTCTGAGTTTTAATGCTTATGGAGTTTCTCTTTGGAGTACCTTGGAGATCTTGCACTTGTCAAAAAATTCAGATTTTTAAATTCTTTAGGATGGCAATGATTTTGTTTGGGGTTTATATTATCTCCTTGAAAAAGATGTCAAAGAAAACTGTAGATTTCGCTGTTTCTGGACCTTCTGCCCTCTTGAGATCAACATATGAAATTCACCAAGAAGTTTGCTGATTTACTCAGTGACAGGACATGACTTTTCAGGGTTTCCTTTGCAATTAACTAATCCTGTCCTTCAAAAGCTCTTCTACAAGAACACTTCACTATTTTGTGCTGAATTGATGTCCAACAGGTTCATCCTCTTCATTTCATGGAGAGGATCTTGGGTTGTTTATCTGACCTTTCAGGAATTTTCTATCCTCCCAATAGACCTGGCATGATAGTCACAGGTAACAATGTTGAAACTCAAATCAGTTCTCTTACCAGAAAGCAAAACAACCCTGGCAAAATATTTTCCTTTTCATGAGGTCTGGGAGAAGATTGAATTGAGTGATGGCCTCCCTGTGATGTTTTTCTTCTTAGAAATGAATCCATGTTTACTTATACTTTCTCTTAATTGGATGGCTGAATTTAACTTCTGGTGTGCATTAAGTTATGTAATTAAGGGTTGATTAAAGCTGTGGTTTCAGTTTAGAACTCAGCCTGAAGAAGTTCAGTATTTTAATAAAACTCATCGCATTGCTCTATTTGTTTCCAATTTTTTTTTTTTTTTATTTTCCAAAGACTGCTTTAAATTATTTCACATTTTTGTTTTGGTAGGGCTGCATTGAATTAAAAATCCTGGGTGTAACTTTGCTAATGTTTGGGACTGAAAAGTTAGAGACTTCCTGCTCAAGCATATTATATTCCTGACCCCTGGTTTTGCAGTTGGAGAAACAGATGAGCAAATGGGTCATATGGAAAATGGATCAAGTGTCTTGGAAGGATCATTAATGACTGTGCAAACAGAATAAGAAAAAAAAAAAGCCATAAAGGGAGCAGAATATTTTATTGCAAAGATTGAAGAAGGAATGTGTGCTGCAAAAGATTTTCAAACCTGGAGGTAGGTCAGGTTCTGGCAGACTCTGAAGTTCTTCAGCAGAAACTTTAACAGATCATATTAGAAATTTTCATTGAAGACCAACAGCCCATAAAAGCAGAAAATTCCATTCTCTGTGGGCTTATTCTGTTCCCTGCTTAGGTAAGTCCTGAGCTGGGTGAGAGTCTGTAAAAGAACAGTAACACTGGAGAAAAAAAATAGAGGAGGATTGCTTGGAAATTCTGAAATGAATTCTGAAAGCTGAAGCCTCAAATAACAACAAAAACAGCAATGAAAGCTGAGAGAGATGGATACTTTTTAGATCTTACACTGAAACTGCCCAAAGTTTGAGGAGAGCAGGCCAGAACAGAGTGAAAACCAGCAACAATAGAAAAATATTGTGAGTACCCATTTTCTCAGGGGATTTCTGAGGGACTGGGCTTGGACATTTCTTTGCTGCAGGCAGTTTTAGATCCCTGAGCCAGAGCAGCAATTTGCATGCATGCAGCACTCCTAAAAAGCAAATTTTCTTTAGAAGCAACTTCCACAGCCAATGGAACACAAAATAACATCAGCCTGTGTGCACACAATAGTTTGGTGTATCTGAAAGAGCTACTTACCAAAAAACCCCAACCTGAATAACCAAACAAAATTTTTTTTAAATTGCTCTTTTCATCAAGTTTTGGTTTTCAAAGGTGATACTTTGTGCTTCTATTTAAGGTTAAATACTATTTCTATGTCTTTGGCTTCTGCTAAATAGGGAATACATGGAGATTGCATATACTCAGGGTTTTCCATTACATTCTGTTTAAAGCCATTCCCGAATATCCCTTGCCCATGGCAAGAAAATAAATAGATAACTTCTAGCCACGTTCACCTTAAAGACCCCTTCAAAATGAAGTTTCTTGTTTTAACTACCTGGATACTGGAACTCAACTGGGGGGGGAGGGTGTTTGTTTTGTTTTGTGGTTTTTTGTTTGTTTTGTTTTGTTTCTTTTGGGTTTTTTGTGTGGTGTTTCTTTTTGTGTGTTTTATTTTGGTTTTGTTTTGGGTTTTTGGTTGTTTTTTTTTGTTTGTTTGGGGGGTTTTGTTTGTTTTTGTTTTGTTTTATGGAAAGGGTATCTACTTTCAGCCAGTTGCCTGATTCGTATGTTGTGCATGTACAAAAGTGTACTATGTGTAAGTTAGCACTTGATTTCAAGGCTGTGTAATGAAACTTTTCAATCTTTTTTTCTTTTTCTCACCCACAAAAACAGTTTCTATAGAACAGAAAATGTTATTTTGGCAACTTTCAATAGGTGGAAATGCTGAGGGATGCCCTCCCAAGGCAGTTATTTCATGTGCCTGCATGCCAGGAGATCTTGAAATGTTTTCCAGCTCTTAGAAATTCTACCCTGTTACATTTTTACATTCTTTTGGATGGCAGTGATTAAAATGTTAGAGATGTGTTTTCATTGGCAAAGTACTTTTTTTTTTAAAAAAAAGTTCTTTGGCATCTAAAAAATGTGGTTTTGTGATGCTCTTCAAATTTGGGCAGCATGATGTGTTTCTTCCTGAGTGCCTGTATCTTCTTGGAGGGTTAAGATACAGGAAATATTTATTAGAAATACCTTTTGGCCAAATACTTAATTTGCAGTCAAAAGCAGAACAAAAAATTACAAAGCACTTACACTGCTTTATAAATAAACAGGAACTCTGAAGCATGAATCTGGACTTTTGGTAGGAAGACCCTTGCTCCTGTGCTGCTGTGGAACCATACAACTCCTTTAGATCCTTAGAAAATAAAATTATTTAATGTTCTAGGCTCAAGCATTGTCCTTTCATTTTCTTAAAACTCTTGAGAAGTATTCCTTCTCAAAATAAAATTTATTATTAAGTAAAATTTTAACAACTGCTAAACAGAAATGTTGCACATAATCATTGTGAAAATCCATATTTCTTTCTCATGGAGCTGATGGATTAAGGGTTTGACTGGAAATGAACAAATAACAAATTATTTTCTCTAAAATTGCATCAGACTGTGTCTTCCCATTATCAAAATTTGCTGGAATATAATTGAGTATGGTTGTAGAGTTAGCCCTTCTGCCACAGTTCTAATCATGGGGTGCTGGCAGTTTAAGTAACTTCAGATCAAGTTTATTGCTGATAATTTATTGCTAATATTGCTTCAGATTAAGCTGAAGAATGATTTAAAAAATATTGACTGGTAAAATTAAGGATATGTTTATTGAAAATTGAAGATATGCAGTCACTTGGGATTTTTTTACTTAAAAGAAATATTTTGGCACTATAGGTATAATTTTTTGTCCACAAATTTAGTATTTTTATTCCAATGTTACTATAAATAGGCAGAGAGAGGAATAAGAATTGCTTTTCTGTAAAGTCCAACATGACTCATTTCTGAAACGTCTTATTTTGCAGTGGAACACTGTTTTTTGTGCTTTCTAATTTGGAAATGAAACATTTGTTTTCATACTCTTCCGATTAAAAATCCTATTTTTTAATCCTCAACAAAGGATTAAAAAATATAAAGAAATAAAGATATTTTTATTCTTTCAGTGAAAAATCTCTTCAGATTAGTCATGTCATGTTCCTGACAACAACTTCTTCATTTGTATGAAGAGCTCATATTTTTAAAATAGAAAACTGTTTGGTTATTTTTCAGAAGATGTTCAACCAACTCTTCTACCGGACACAAATTCACTATTTTGAGAAAAGAAAGGCTCTTCTGGAAGGTAAACTAGAACAGTGAGCTGTTGAAGTAATTTGAGGCATGTGGGTCCTTTGTTGTCCCCAGTATTTAAAAACCAAACCATGTTTTTTCCTGTGCTTTTCCTGGATGTAGCAAAATTTCCACATAGCTCTAATTTCCTTGTACTGCTATGAAAATTATCCTCCTGTAGCTTAATTTATGGCAATATTTATGCTGCATGCACTTGCATATCCTACACAAAATCAATATAATCATGCCACAAGACTGCATCATAATAGATTTCAGAGGTTACTACCATTTAATATTGCAACATTTTTCTTTAGTACTGTCAGATTTTTTTCCTTCCGTATAGAAAGGGAAAACTAAGAAAGGAAAGAATTACTAACCAGAAGAGTTATGGATTTCAGTCAACTTAGGGAAAGAAGTGAGGTATTTTGATCTGTAAAAGATAGGTGAATTTCAATCACTTGGATTTACCTGACAGGCTGTTGAAATTAATGACTCCATGAAAACATTTCAGGCTGTCAAAATTAATGCTTACATTAAGGAGTGTGAATCTGATGGGGTTTTTTTTACAACAAAGGTGTTATTTAAAAAGACAAGGAGTCAAATTCAGCTCCTTTGATTTCAGAAAGAAATTTGCTTACATTTGAATTTGACATTGCACTTGAATCTGTGGGTAGAGTGAAAAGTGATTTTTTTTTCTTTTGCTGACATAAATGGAGTATGTTGGTTGTGTTTCCTCCATTTTTAGATGTAATTTCTAATTTAATTATTTTAGCTGTAAGCCATATAAACTGTGCACAGTTTCTACAACTGCTTTTTATGCGCAGTGTAGACAGACACAAAAAGGCAACAAATAGGATAAATATTCTGCATCCAAAGAGCTGTTCTTTGCTGAAGCACTAGAACACAACCTTCTTTTCCTAGTGCCATCTAGAGGAGGCACATTTTTATTTTCCCAGCCTTTAAAAGGGCAGGAAACACCCAGGAGAAGCTGCAGTGGTGCTCTCCCAGCCCAGGGACTTTGAGCCACCTCCCTGCTCACTGGGGCACTCCCCAATGTTTTGATGTTGTGGTGGTTTCGTGATTGCCACCAATTTCCTGCAGCCAAAACATGAATTTGTCATAACTCCGAGCCCGTGAACAACTAATTGAAATAAATCGGCCGTGACCACTTAGGGCCAATTGCGACGCTGGGGAAAGGGGTAATGGAACATCATAATTAGGGGCTGTTTCACGGTGCTCACCTGAAATTTTTGCACAGATTGGGGCCTGCTGGGCTGCTTAAGTAAGTATTTGCACGCTAACTAGAGGGATATTTGATCCACCTCGGTGTCAAGAGCTTCCAGGAGTTTAAAAATTCAAGAGGCGGGGAGTCCCGGCTGGGCTGCGCTCGGCGGCTCGATTCGGGTTTTATTATCAGCCGCGGCTCCGTAATAAGCAGGACC
Organism: Zonotrichia leucophrys gambelii; assembly: GCF_028769735.1. Taxonomy (NCBI): domain Eukaryota; kingdom Metazoa; phylum Chordata; class Aves; order Passeriformes; family Passerellidae; genus Zonotrichia; species Zonotrichia leucophrys. The sequence continues at coordinate 113,299,132 of NC_088169.1, forward strand.
TGTCCTCTCGGATTAGCTCTGCCTCAGCAGCTGCCCGCTCTGCCTCTCCCTCCTCCCGTGCCTCTTGCTGCAAGAGGAAGAGGCCATCTGCAGGTTTTAACTTGCTTTTCAGCCTTGGATTGTGGGGTGGAAAAAGGGCAATAAGCGTGCTTGTCCTCCCGCAAAATGATCCTTCTCTGCCCTTTGTTTTTCACTCTGCATGCCCTCAATGGATGGATTGCAGAACGGCAAATGTGGAACTAGATAGGCAAAAATGAAATTTGGGCTTTTCTCAGTGGAGAACCAGTGGGATTTATCTCCTCTGTAAATAGCAGAGTGCATTGTAATGATGAAGCTTTTCTAGATACAAACACAATTGTTAAACACCTGCAAATCCTTGTTTATTTTGCAGGAATTGAGCTTGATGTGCTCTTTCATCTCCCTTGCAGTTCAGGGACTACATTGATGAACATGACGTGTATGAAATATTTAAATACAATAATGGAAAGGCTTTGCCTTTGTTTTGGTGCTTTCTTCAATGCTAATATATTAATCACCACAATGATTAATCTTTGGTGGTCTCTCCTTGGTAGAGTTTGGAGCTTATTTTTAACTGTTATTGTTGGCCTCTTGTAATGAGTGATGTGAGCTTATTACGTTGTTCATAGAGTCCAAAAAAATTCTGGAAGAACTAAAGTAGAGACTGACAAAAGCCCCTGCTTCAACAGAAGGGAGATTTTAAAGTTCCCTGAGGTCACCATGCCATGGAATGAGAGGACATTTAAGTCATAGAAGCAATGAACTCTTTCCAGGCTGATTAAAACAATAAGTCTGTCAGGGAAAATAAAATTTGGAAACAAATTTATCTATGAGACAATTTTGGTTTAAAATGATATCTGGGCATTCAATGCATTTTATGGTTTTTAATGAGAGATAACTTGCATTAGGGATTCTCATGGCAAACAAGGACGGTGACAGAACAACTTTAGCGCAGGTGAGAGATCATAAGGATTGATTTTAATTTTTATTTTTCACATGAGTGCAGTCCAAGTAAAAACCATCTCCTTTAGATCCTGAGGCTGGTGATGAATGCAAAGTTGTAATCTTCCAATATTTTTTTTCATCTTTAAAGGCAGTATTTATAAAAAGAAAGATGGAATATAAATACACTAACGTGATTTTTTGGTAGGAAATAAGTAATATTTTTTTTTAATTCAGTACAAAATAATACAATTTAAAGACTCTAACCCTTTTTTTTGGTGAATAGTTGGGTCTTTTTAAGGGAAAAAAAACCCCTCAAACTCTTAATAATAAATTTAGGACAGCTGCAAGGTCACATTAGTTTCAGTAAACCATATTTTATTCTTGGACAGCAAAATGGACAGTCTGAAAAGAAAATCTATAACAAATGGAGGTAATTCAACAAACTAAGCATTGAGACATAATTTGGAGGACACAAAAGCACTCAAAACCTAGACTTAGATATTTTAGTTTCTAACATCCAAATATTTTAAGCCCTAATTATCTCTCTACTGTTTAAAAATCAGGCCTTGTTGTAGGGTTCATAAAAATATTTAAGAAATGTAAAAATAGAAGGAAAAAATTGACATCTTCTTTATGATGTTACATAATATTCTAAAAATTTTTCTATAGGTGGAGTTCTTCCGGCTGTTCTTACTCAGAAAAGTAACATCTCTTGAAAGCTGGGTTGGAGATGCCAAAACAGGAAAACAACTTGGATTTGAGGAAGGAGTAAAAGGTATATTAAATGCTTTTAAAAAAGCCACAAAACAAAGTAAATTGCCCTGGAAGTTGATCTATTGCTCATGTATATTATGGTTGTTTAAAATGAAACGGCAGGAGCCCCTTAATACACTGTGAAAGCTTTGGACTTGGCTTGATGCAATTATTGGTGTTCTAAAATGTATTTGCTTTCAGTTTACCCCATGCAGCAGGCTGGAGAACCATCAGTCATTTATTACCACACTAATGCTTTGCTGTGACTTTGTTCCTGTGACTTCTGGAACCACCTGGAATTTTCTGGAGGCTGATTTAAATCCTGTTCCATTCATTTTGATTTTGTTCTTGTAGCCCCTTTTCTATTTCATTTTTTTAAATCAAAAATACATGACATGAAAAATGGATTCTCGAGTCTTTGAACTAATCCAAATGCTTTGTTTAATCTCCTAATTAGTGTTTTTCTTTTTTTTTTTTTTTAATATTGCATGTGCTAATGGTGTTTAAGAGTTGGGGGTTTATTTGGAAAAGCAAGGCAAATAATGTAGAGTGCCATGCCTGCCTTGCTGAACTCTCTCTGGTTTACTGCATTATTAAATATTGCATAAATTATTCAATGTCCTTTATATCAAACAAATATTTTTTTGCAAGCGGGATTGTGTGAACAATCGGGTGTTAAAGCAAAACCCCCAGACAGAAATGAAATTATGCTCCCTTTTCATTCCTTCTAAAAAACCAATGCTCTCCTCTTCCTTTTATTTTTTGTTTTGTTTGGTTTTTTTAATATCACACAGTGGGAAGAAAAAAACAGTGACAATTATGTGAACTGCTCACTTTTTGTGTGATATTAAAATATTCCCTTTCTGAGGCAGCCAGAACGTGCCATTCAGTGCAAAGGGAAAGGCAAACGCAGCACATGGGCTGGACTGCCCTCAGTGGCAGCTGAGTTTCGCTCACACTGCTGCTTTTGGTGTTTTGGAAGCCACTTAGGAGTGAAGCCTGGTGGAATGGCAGCAAAATCTGCTGCAGAGGAGAGAAGCCTTGCTGGGGGAAGCAGACAACACAACACACAAAGTGCATGGATTCAATGGATCCAACCACAAGCATCTAAAAGCCAAAGACCACTTCATTTAAAAAAAAAAACAAATTGCTTTTTAATCTCTTTGTGAAGGGTACCTCAGGCACCTTCCATGTGTGAAAAGTCCTGTTATATGCAGGAAATTGACAATTTTGGGGTGTATGTTGTATGTGCAAAAACACCAGCTGGTTCAGGCCCCCCAAAAGAGGCTCTTGGGGAGGCAAATGGAGATGGGGGCGGAGGGGAGGAAAAAGCCACGGGATGAAAAAAATTGCTTTTAATGCACAGTCGAGGTGGCTGGGAGGGGGAAGGGTTTTCTGGTTTGTTTTGCTTTTTTTGAACAAAGGGGAAGGTTCTCTGTACGAGCACTTGTTCTGAACGTTGCGTGGTCAGATTAGCCATGCTGCTCTGAGCAGTTTAAGGAGGTCTGGGAACTCAGAATTCCCTTCCTCTGCCTCTCCACCCACGGCCACAGCCAGGAGCTGAGCTAAATAGCAGAGAAGTGTGGACCCAGGCAGGAATAAAGGCCCCTAATTGTAGGATGAGGAGTTGGGAATGCATTGCTGAGGTTTGTGCATCTTTCCCTTTGGAATAATGGACATGTGTAGGAAGGGGGAACTGGGCTGGAGAGTGAGAGGTCAGGGAGAAGGGAAGCTCCAGGATTGATTCCTCAATTTTGTTCTTCAGCTTCTCACAAATAAAGGGGTCAGTGGAGGGAATTCCCATGCCTGCTCTCTGGAGAGGAGGGAAGGAAGCAAGGATTTATTGAGTGTCTCTTTCTGTCGCTTACCTTTTCTTTGCAGAGATGTTTGTGTTACAAAGGGCAAAGCTCTGGCTTGTGGAGAGGAGTTGACAGGTTCACTGCTCGCTACAGAGACAATCTGATTTTTATTTTGGTTTATTTTTTTGGGCAGGGGAGAGATTTGCCTTGAGCAAATGATGGTTGTGTGTTATAAAAAAGAAGGAAAAGAGGACTCTTAAAATTGTGAACTACTGATACAGAATCTGGTTCTCCAAATATTGTTCGGTTTGGATAGTGACAGAAAAACAGAAAAATACATTAGAAATGAATTTGCCCTGTTTCCTTGTGCCTGTGTCCATTTTGCTGTGCTTTTTCCTTGAGGATGCCTGGGTTCAGTTTGGTTTTAGGCTGTGAAAACACATGGGGAGGGTTCTGTCACTTGGCCTCAGCCTGCCCTGCCCTGCACGTGATATTATGGAAACCTTGGAGAGCAGCATCTCTTTTAGTGGTGCCCAAAGGTGAAAATGAAGTGGGGTTGACACATCAGAGGCTGCTCCCTCCTCTGCAGTTTTTCCAATTGCATCTTGGAAAAATAAATACTCGAGTGCCATGCACTATTTGATTTCTGAGCAAGGGGCCGGCTGGAGTTGCTGTTATCAACAAAGTCAGGCTGTACAAAGGGAAGTGTTTATAATTATTTACTCTGCTGCAGCAGCATCCACAGGGTGTGAGCAGGAAGGGGCACCCTCTGTGCTTCGAGTCGTGTAAACAGAGGAAATCATACTTCTGGCTACTGGGAAGTTTATAGCCTTAAACCCTGTTTTTTTCTTTAATGCTGAATCTAAGCAATAATCAGCCTTTTCTCTAGCAGAGGATTTTTCTTTTCATGAAAACTGAAATGCTTGCATTGCATCAGCCAGAAAAGTTTTAAAATATAGGATTCCTCTTTGTGGGATGTGAGATAATGTGGGACAATATGGAAGGGTGAAAAATGAAGGGATTGGGGGCAGGATTTTAAAAAATCATGAAAAGATGCTGCTTAGGAACTTAACGATATTTCACTTTCATGGACATTGTTCAACACATAAAAAACGAAATAATTTGTGTTAGATTGCTAACTGGACAATGTTGGACCTCCACTGTGTGAAATGTACTCAGAGAATTATTTTGTGTGTTCGCTCTCAAATCACTCTTGCTCTGGTCTTGAAATTCCCTCTGTTTCTAATGATCTCCAGTAGAGCCTTATTAGATATCCACGAGGAAGAGAATCACATTAAAGGCTACATAGAGGAGCAGCAATTTTTTCGAATTTTTAAATTTTTTAAAATTATGTAGTGTACTTTTTCTGGAAAATTTGCACTGCAAGTTGTATTTAATTTTTTTGAGCTATACAAAATCCTAGGTTTTGTCCTTTATGGATTAAGTACCACAGTTACTTTATAATTTTCTTATAGATGATACTTTTTTCAAAGAATACACTGGTTTAGGACTATATTTTAAGATATATAGTTAAAATATATTATAAAAATTCTGGTATCTAATATTGTTATTGAGATATACTGCAGAACTTTTTTTATTGTAAATCTCACTGGCTACACTTTTCATATTGAAGTATTACTACAGGTTTCCTTTCTAAATACACAATGTTAAATTTCCATAATAGCAATTAATAGTTCTTACTTTTTTCTTTTGCATATTTTTTTTAATTTGTATTTTAAATTTGGACATTTGCTAGGCTTTGTTATTTGAGAATGTGAAAGTTCAGTGCCTGATTGTTTTCACCGTGTTTTAAAAGGATTATATCCTAAATGAGATCATATCTCACGTGGGGGGTTTTGTGTCATACAAAAAGAAGGAAAGGAGGACTCTTAAAATTGTAAACTACTGATACAGAATCTGGTTGTCCAAATATTGTTTGGTTTGGATAGTGACATGAAAATGGGAAAATACATTAGCAATGAATTCATCTTTATCATATAGCACATTTCTTTTAATAATTTTTACTGGTCCATGTTGCTGCTTATTATTTAATATGTAGCATCTCTTTTATAATTTTCTGGCATGCTTTCCTTTATAGAAATTCAGTGTATTTTATATTTGTCCTAAAGACCAAGGGGGAATAAGAAATAATCTTCAGGAATTTCTTATAATTACATTATATCCACATGAGCACCAAAAGAATTTAGCATGATTAATGCTATTATAAGGTATAGAAGGGTCAGGAACAATAGTTTGCTCCTGTTCTAAAAAGAATTGAGCACTTGCACCAGAAGAAATCCAAGAATTCAACCTAGTCTTTTAATAAATATATAGCTGAGAAAATAGAAATAGTAACTCTTTATTAAATACTTGTGAGAAACTTAATAGAAAATACTGACAAGTGTGATTTAGTTTTGTTGTGGATGTAAGCTGATAAGTGAAGTAAACTTGCAGAGAATTAAAGGAAGCATTTTCTTCTCTGTTTTTAATGTTAAATAAAGTGACTCAGCATTTACTCCACTTTTAAATCAGAACTTATCAGCCCACAATCAAATAATGCTACTTGTATTTCAAATAGTATATTTTTTGGTAATCTCCTGGATTTATCCTGGTTCTGGGAAGGTGGAATGGAATCTGTTGCTACCCCCTTTTCTACCTTTTGTATGCAAATAGAGGGATGATCAGTATTAATATCAAATCTTGTGTTAGAAAACCTCCAAAAAGCAGCAATCTCACAAAAATTATGTGTGGCAATGCCAGCTGTGATGCAATCCTCAGCAGGATTTAGCAAAAAGTGAACAAAGTTGCAATTTTCCTTGTGAAATTCTGGTTCTAGCCCTGATTTTTACCCCTCTAAGAGAGGTTGCCAAGGTCAGAGCTACATTAAGCACTGGTCTGAGCGTTCTCTTGATGTGTTGGTCCTGATTAGCAGCAGCACATCAGGATAATTTGTTTTAGTAGGATTTGAAGTTTGTCCCCCAGTGCGTTTCTTCTGCTTTGTGTGTGAAGGAAAATAAATGTTATTTTATAAATAAATGTTGTATGAAAGAAAATAAATGTTATTCTGTGATGCTGTGGAGGGAAATAGCTTGTGTTGCTTTGGTTGCCCTTGATCCATGGGCTCTGTAATTATCATTAAGAGATTGTTTGTTCATGGGTTTATATTTTTAGCAGAGAAAATGTTTAAATAGATATTTCTTTTTCACAGTTAACACACTGAAGTAGGTCCATTCTTTGTTTCCCTGGTGGGGGGAAGAATAGTGACTTTCATTATATTTAACTATTCACTTAAGTGTGATTTCATCTAATTGCTGGGGTGATTAGTATACCTGGCTTTTATAACACCATAAAATGAAATATTGTGACTGAGACTGTATTTTAACTCTGGTTTATTCGCTTCTCTAACAATTAGAAGCTGAGTTCTTTGTAGCTCATTTGGCTTTACTGCTAGCTAAGGAACTGAGGGGAATTTGCTTTGTAGTAGCGGTGAAACATAGCTAGGATTATTTCCTTGTGTGATGGGAAATCTCTTTACAAGTCATTTTTAGTTAATGGTAGCCAAACCACTGTGAAAATCATAAATTGAATTTTGCTATCATTGTGATTAAGCAAAACTTTATGTTTTATGCTGATATTTCTTTTTTGTACAATCTTGATGTTGTTTGTTGACGATATTTGCTTCCCCCTATTGTCTAATAGCTCTTGTATTTACACTTGCAGTTTTCTCCATTATGATATGATGTTAAAAACTCATTCCTTTTAAAAAAATTGTTTAAATGTCTGGCATGGACATGGAAGGGTCTGGGAGGATGGATGAGATTTGACCTGGGGTTCCAGCAGGGCATGGGGAGAAGAGAAGGGAGTCTGGGACACTGTTTTGGAACTTGCAGAGCACTCTGTCATGTTTTTAACCTGCTCCCTTGAGAAATCCAGCAGGAGAAAGCCATCTTTGGATACTCATTGCTTAGCAAATTACCTGCATATTTCTGGGTCTGCAGACGGAAGCCAGGCTGGATTTTTGTATTTCAAGGCTGTGCAGGGAGGTTGCTGCTGGAATGGTGCAGGGGAGTGCTGGTTTTCCTACATTTGAAAGTGTGCTGAACTCTGAGTTTGGTAAATGCTGCTTTCTATTCCATGCATTTTGCAGAGTGCATCTCCTTCTGAGAACACCCTTGGGTTTTATGTTTAGGTGAGGAATTTATTTCTTTCCAAGTTCCGTTAGCTGGACGTAACAATAATTTCATAGGTGCAGTATATGCATTAAATTAGTTTTGCCTGGCAGTTTGAAAATTATTGGTTTAATATAGAAGAGCCAGATAATGATAATTTTCTCTTTTCTGCCTCAGAAAAGGGTGGTAGGTGCAGACAGAGGAGATGAGCATGTACCTGATGGTCTCTGCAAGTCAACTGCTCATTAGATAAATATGAAAAGCGACAGCTTTGTTAGGGCCACAAATCACACATCAACTTTGCTTAGTTGTCCCTGACCCTTCAATTTGTTAATTTTTTGCTGGAAGCAGAGGAGCTGGGAGCTGGGTGAGGGGGTTTGCTGTCTGTCGCCTGCACACCTCCACTTTGGATGGTGCATTTGCTGCGTGCCTGAGGCTCCTGCATATTTAAAGGCTGGGTATTCAGGGATTTTCTGTCGTGCTTTTCCTTGCTGCTCTCATCACGCAACCACAGCAGAGCAGCCCACACAGCCACACGAGGCTGGGGCTCTCTTCCCTTTGTATTTTATTATTTTTTTCCCCCTTCACCAAAGCTTGGCTGTTGTCACATGCTTGGGAGGAGGAAAAGTTGCCAGGCTGAGTGTGCAGTTTTATAAATCAGGTGTCTGTGCAGTGTTTGCCTGTTGACACGCACAAGGAGTCGGGCTTAAAGGCACAATGCTCCTTTTCACTCCAGGAAAAGGTGAGGGCAGGCACATGAAAGTGCTGAAAATCACTGCCAGGAGCAGGCAAAAAAACCCAAAAAACCCGTAATTAACATTCAAGCAAAACCACCATTACCAAGTGACTTGTAAGGCATCAGTTGGTTAAAATTTAGTGCTTATATTTGAAATTTAAATATTTTTAAAATTGAAAATTGCAATTTTTTTTCCAAGAAAAGCTGGGGTAAATGACAGTGACACCGAGTGGTATGTGGCATCACTTAATTAGCTCTTCATTGTACATTTGCTGCTCTGCTCCTTGAATAGTATTTCTAATGAAATTCAGACTGTGATATAATTAATTAAAAACGTGCTGTACCTATTTTGTTTCATAACCATGGTAGCTCCCATCTTCTTTCACTAGAGAATAGGAGTAGCTTTAGTGGTAGAATAAGAGAATAAGGGATTAGCTGAATGTGTCAGGAAACAGAAATATTCTGCTGCACAACTCAAGTTGGGTAAAAAAAAGAGATTCCCCCTTCTGATGATTCTCTGGCCCTTGTTTTCAGTTTAGGTAACTTTAATTTTCTTTTTCAAACGAAAGTAACTGAATTAGAAGAAAGAAAATTTCTCTGGCCTTTTTTTTCTCCCCAGTGTGAAATCCTTAATCCTATTTTAAATACCAGCATCATTAATGGCAGTTAATAGGATGTGTACTTTGATACAGGAAAAAACCCAGACATTTAGGGATTGGTATCACACTCGTGGTGTTCTGTGTTGTAAATTATTTGCAGATGAGGTTAATTGAGCCATCTCAGTCCACAGCTTTAATTCTGACATGAAGGTCACAAATTGAGTCATAAACCTGTGCAGTAATAATCAGCACATAGCCTTTAAAGGGTATCCCTGGTGAAACTCAGCGTGAAATTTACAGTTGCATTTCTCAAAGCTTGCTCTGAATTAACATCTACACCATGGTGTAGCTTTTAGTATTAAAAATATTGTTTTAGTAGAAAAGCATACATATTTTCATTTATTATCAGACATGCTAATTTACAGTAAATTATTTTTATTCTGTGTTTTATTTTAGAAAAAAATTGTTGTATTATTATAGAAGTTTCTCAGATGTAATTGCTAATTTCAAAATGATACAAAAAACAAGTTTAGAGAATTAAAAGAGGAAATTTTTTTAATTTTCCTTGATTTACTAAAAAAGTCAATTACTGTGACTTTATTTTTTTTATTAAAAAAAAGTCACAGTAATTGTAGCAGTGGATGTAAATGAAGCTGATTTTGATAGTTTCCCATATGAAACTGGTTTTAATGTGACTCCCACCATGAAAATTTGTGTGATGTATTTGTGGCTTTCAAAAAATGAGAAATGTATGTCCTACAATTTAAAATAGGAAACAAAAGAAGTAGAGAGTAATGGAAGCAATTCATAAGTCTTTCCAAATATGTTTCACTTTAGAAATACTTTATGAGTCCCTCACAATATTCAAGTTGATCTAATTTGAACTATAAAATATTTAGAGTTTCTGAGAGTTGAGGGGGAAATATGTATCTCTTAACTCAAATGATCTCATTTCATTGAATTATGGAGAATAGAATATAAGAAGTGCAGGTTGAATATCATTTCACTTGAACAGTGAGAAGGCCCAGCATTGGTTTAATATAGAAGAAAGAAACATGAATTTGTGATCTTGTAATATCTGTTTTACCTAAAAAAATTTTGTAAGTGCTGTGAAATCCATTCAAGCATCATGACTTAACGAAATGAAGTTTATAGACAAAATTTAAACTCTGAACATAGTTCACATATATAGGAAATATGAAGTGTTACTCTCTAGCCCAGCAAACATCTGTGGAAAAAAGTGTGCTTTTAATTCTGTTTTACTTGTGGAAAAACCCCAATCCTTGAATCTGCAGGAAAAAGAATTTTACCCTATTGTGGTTTTTTTCAGTGCAAGGTTAGAGAAATTAAAAGCAATGGATGACACTTTTCGTTAGAAAAGCATGAAACCTCTGGTTGTGTAGCACAAAGGATGTTGGCTGATCAGTTATTCTGCATTTCAGTATGGGTTTAAATGAGATTAGACATCCAGACTATGCAAGAGATTTCCAAGCCCAGAGGGAAGAAAACATGCTGATGAGATAATAGGAAGTATTCACAAAAGCTTACCTGCAGTGGGAATTCACTTTTCAAAGAAATCCTCCCACCAAAACACTTTTGGCCATGTGGTTTTAACTTGTAGTGCCCAAATTTTATCAGGCTACCTGGTAATTTGGAAATAATCCAAATCTTTTGAGGAAAAATATGAATAAATCTTAAATCTGTGAAGTGATATAAGTAGGAAATTGTTGAGATTTTTGGTGGGGATGGGTATGTTTTGTTTAAGTCTAATTCCATTCTTTAAGACACAGTGTAAAGCAGAACAAGTCTGATTCCTGTAGGGTCTTGGTGGTACAGAAATATGTGGAGAGAGAAAGTTAATCTGTTTAGCATACTGAATATTTTTCTACAATATTTTTCTGGTTTTATGCTATTTCACTTGAAATTTAAAAATTATGTTTTGAAATTGGTAATTATTTCATTCCAAAGTGGCAACTTAAAAAACTTAAACTGGAAATCGTACATGATTTTAAATCAGCGTAACAACTTCAATTTGTTTTGTGGTTTAGTTTGGGTTTATTTGATAAGTCTATTAGTAAGTCCTGTTACGAGTGGATTTACCTATTTTATATATATATATATATATATACACACACACACATTTGTGCCTACAATGTGGCACAAAAGCAGGTGTGATTTCCATAATAAAATGAATTTCATAGCTATGTATGTAAGCCAATATCTATAGCAGATACTCAGGCACTTTCTCCAGACAGGGAGAAAGTGTCATGAATATCATGAAGAAAAAAATGCCATTTTTTTCAATTTTTGGCTTTCAGTTTTTCTGAAGATGAAATATTAATTTTATGTGTGCATCTTCAGATACCATGTTAAAGGAATTTTTTTTTTCAAGAAGTTATTCTGTGAAAATTTCTGTTTCAGTTGAGAAGAAAATTATTTGTGAAAAACAGTTTCCACCAGTATGGAATGGCTTTTTTTAAAAATTCGTCTTAGACGGGTTGTGATTAAAAATCAGACCGAACAAGAGATCTGACAGAAAAATATATCACATTCAGGATGAACACAGAAGGATAAATTCCGATCTGTGAGGAAGAGCAATTCCTCCAAGAAATGTCGAATTATTGGTGACTAGACATTATCAAAAGTAACACAAAAATGGTGTTGATGGCTTTGGCTTCCTCCTGGACAAGAAGCAAGCTTGTCACACTGCTGAGCCCTTCTGTGGGAGTGGGTGAATCCATGGGATCTCCAAGAGGTTTTTGTGGGAAGAATCTCCCCCATTGGGAGTTGGGGACAGCTGCCTCCAGCAGTAGTGACAGTGGGGGGATGTAGGGGCAACACAAACTGGGATATTTCCCAAAGCAAACCTTCCTTCCCCCAGCTTTGCCGTGGCAGTGAGATGTCATTCATAGCTGAGTCTGCACCAATTGTGCTTTTATGAGCAATTAAATAATTAACAATGTTGACATCTAAATTATTTTTGCTTGGCGTCTGAGTTAACCCCTTACGGAGACCTCTGGGAAAATTCCACGTCTCAGAGCCAATCCTTGAGACTTGGGCCGACATTTCTGCTGCAGTTCTGTGGTTCCACATCCATGTTTGCTTTCCTGCTGTTACACCTCGAGATTTAGGGCTTGATTCTGCAATGAATTTAGCACTTTGATGCAATCCAGTGAGATGCTTTAATATCAAAGTCCATGACACCCTTTTTGCACTTGAAGGGAAATGTGTCCTAAAGCAAAATACTAACTGGATCAGCTTCCTCACTGGCTTTTTGCTTCTTTCTTCCTGAGTAAAATCAAATTAGATTTTCCACATGAGTCAGTGTCTGTTTGAGAAATGTACTTAAGCTATTTGTTTGACTCTAGTTAATACCAGAAAGTTTTGGGTCGGGGGATATTTGTTTGTTTGTGGTGGTTTTAATTTTTTTCTCCCCTAGTTTTTAAACAGAAGGGTTGAAGTTTATTTAATACACAGCAAGCACAGCATCTCTTTGTATTTCAATGGGCTGTCATTCATACAGATTTTGTAATACCAAAAACATCAGAGCTCAGGAATCAAGTGATGGTCATGTATCAGCTCACTTGCTTTTTGCATCTCCTTAACTGATGAAAGTAATGTCATCTCTGTTGTTTCAAGGCATCTTAAATACTAAAAATTATGTTGTGATCAAATCAAACCATAGTTTGCCCCTCAATAGGAGTTTAAAGAAGAGAAATCTTTCCCTCAGCTTTTCCTTGGCATTTATCTCAGCAGTGCAGGCTCTAATCAGGAAATAAACTCAGATCCAATTAGCTTTATCACTTTATTACAGATGTATTCTTGGATTTATGCTTTACTGACCTCACTGCCATTGAAATGAAATTATTTAACTTCTGGAAAAAAAAAATCTCAGCAAATTCACACCTCTCCATTCATTAAATAGTTCTCTTTGATGCCAAGCAACCAGTTGCTTGTTTGACTGCAGAAATAACAATATTGTAACAATGCTTGGACAGATGCTGCTTTAGTCAGCTCCAGGGATACAGTTCTTCATTCTCTGCCTGTTTTCCTGCCTCTCAAGTCCATATCTGTGGGCATTTTCTCTGTTCCCTTGAATTCTGACAAATTAAAAGCACTCAGAAAGCTCAAAATACTTTGAGACAGCACAAGTGAAACCACAGGGACTTTTGGAGAATCTTGCCTCTATTTGAAGACTGAATAACTGTGCAACGGTGGAATTTTTTGGGGTGTTGTGGAGTTTTTTCCCTCCTCTCTTTTTTTTTCTTTTTTTTTTTTTTCTTGTGATCTCAAGATATTTTTAAGAATAACTGGGTTTTTAGTTGTTAGGTTCAGTTTGTTTCTCAAGCTGATGCTCCCTGCTACAGAGCCCAAACTAACCTTGTGTTCTAAAGCCAGCTTCCCAGGAGATGCTTTTTTGGGCTTGTGTCCTAAGGAAACAAATTTTGATGAGTTGTTTTCTCAGTCCCATCCTCTCTCCCTCTTCTGCCCTCCCAAAATATTTTGAAATTCATTCCCCTGCTTTAAATTAAGTTTAAAATGAAACTGAAGACTCAAAGATTATCAAAGTTCAGTAAGCTTGCCAAGAGATGTCCAGGGGTAAGAGAAAATACCCCAAATTATGCTCCAGTTGAAGAAGAATAGACTGAACATATGCCCAGGTGCTCTGATTGTTTCATCATTGTTTTATTGTATTTGTCTTGGCCAGTGAGGGAAAGAGGCCACAAAAAACCAAAAAAATTTCAGAAAGCAATTTAGTGGCTTCTGTTTGGGGAATTAACCAGCCATGCTCCAGTCCCGACCATTTTGTTCTCGGAATGATGCAATCAGTGTGGAAAAGTTTCTCATGCTGGGATGGGCTCCCTCCAGGAGATTTCAGATTTTTTTTTTCTTTTTTTTTCTCATGGGTTGTGCTTGATATAAAACCTTTACTTTATACTGGTGGGTGGGGGAAAGCAACTTGAGCAGTCTGAGGGTGGTCCCTCCAGAACAGGCAGCAAAGCATCTGCATTATAGGGGAAAAAATCCTGGGTTTTTCCACTTACAAAGGTGTTTCACTGAAATCTGTGCACCAGCAGGAGATAACAGCTCCATGTCTTCCCTTCTCATTTAATTCTATAATTTAAATTTTGCGGTTTTTTTTTTTCCTTACAGAATTCCTCATGCTTGCTAATTTCTCTATCAATTTCCTCTTTCATTTGTCTTTTATGCGGGACTTTATGACTGTGGGATTTTGACTGTGTACTCAAAGTATTATTTCTCCAAATATTGGTAGAAGCCTTATAGAGAATATGCTATTTGTGTGTTGATTGGATTTCTGGGATTTCTTTTTTTTGTGTGTTTTGATTTGCTTGGTCTTGTTTTTTTTTATCATCTGGCAGTACCAAAGTTTGTTCAAAATTTGTTTAGCTCAATTGTTTTTTAAATCCATCTGTATAGTTATCACCTCTCATAGGTGTGATGTTATTTATGTGTGATATTTATTTTAGTTTTACTGTGAAGGTTTGGTTTGGGTGTCCCTCATTATTTGAGAGGTAGAGCAAAGGAATAAAAAAGGAAAGCTGTACACAATTCTTTGCTTACAAACTGCTTTTGTTTTCATAATTATTCTGGAATCATGGATGCACTCCAGGGTAGATTAGCATCTGCTAGTGAGAGTTTAAACCTTGTCATGATTGATTAGAGAACAGTCTCTCAAATTCAATCACATTTGACCACCAGTTTTTTTGTTTGTTGTCGAAGCTGCGATTTTTAAGCTTGGATTGAGACCCAGCAGTGCCTGGCTGTTAATCCAGGCTGTCCTGCTCCCCAGGCTTGACCTCCTGCTCCTTCCCATTGTCCTCCTCTCCTCCTCCTTGGCACACAAGTGACACTGCTTACCTTTCCTGACATGTGCTGCTGTGGTCAATTAAGATTTGTAACCCCTCTGAAATATTTCACTGACAGGATCTGGAGAAGCAGAGCTGCTGTTCTTTCCAGCCTTGCATGTACAAACTCCGCTGTTTAAAAACCAGCATACAGCCAGCATTTAATTGAGTTTAATTGAGTTTTTCTTGCATCTTTTAGACTGGTTCAAACAGCTCAGATCCTTGATTCCAATATTCTAACTGGATATTATGTTAGGCTTTGAGTGCTACGTAAGAAGGTAACTTCAAATGCCATTTATTTTGCTGAATTCAGTGGGAGAAAAGCTGTGGTACTACATGATTTGTATATTTTAAAGGAATGTATTGTACAGCTAAAAAAAGTGTTTATCCCAGTTAAATTTAGGGCCAGTGCTGTGTCAGCTTGTGCTTTACTGCTGATCCATCCTCCTTTTGTATTTTGTCCCAAATTCTTGAAAAAATTCTGCTCTTCTCCAGCATTAGAACAGGTCCATCTTTCCCCTGCAGGATATTTTATTAATCGCAGTTGTGCCTTGATTATTACAATGTGTTCACTCATCTTTCAGGACTTCAAAGTTTCCCTGCCTTGTCTTCCAGGTGTTGTAGCCAGCTCTCAGAAGAGTCTGTCCTTGGTGCCGTGGAAATGGGAGCAAACTTTTTGATTTTGTTATCGTTGGTGCTTCAGGAAAAGGTGTTGAATGTAAATTCAGGGCAAAATAGGTGTGAGAGGACTGAGGGAGGGAGGAGAAAGCTGGGGTGAATAATTCACTGAGCAATTAAGAGATTCTGAGGGCTGAAAGATGAGTCAACACCGTGAGCTGTTTTCCTTAGGCTTGGAGAGAAGCACCTGTGAGCTCTGGCGCCGTTCCTGACCAGGTCATGTTTGTCCTGCTGCTGCCCCATCCAGCCTGCAGTCATTTAATCCGGTTTAGAGGGAGGAAGTGAAATGTTTTAGCTGGTTTCCTAAGGAAATGAGGCTTAAGCAGTCACTCCATGTGCCAAATTTGACAGAATTTTGTGGAAGTCAGCATCTGGGATCAGAAGAGAGAATAAGTTAATGCTGGTGCTGGGCAGAAGCAAGGCAGTGGTCATGAGGATGCACAGAGCTGGACTGGCCACAGCTTATTCTGTTCCTTGCCAAGGGAGTCAAAAAACCTAAAGTTTTGTGCAGTAGTGGAAAGAAAGCTGAGTATTGAAGAGTAAAAAGCAAGAGGGAAGGAACTGGGGTTATGACAATCACAGAAAGGATGAGATGAGGCAGAAAACCACAGGGTTAGGCTAGGAGATGTATAAAAGGTGTAAAGGCATTGTGGTGGGGGTGACAGAAGACCTGAGGAAACAGAACTCAGTTGAAAACTAATTTTCCGCATTCTGCAGCAATGTTTTTAAATCCTGAGACAGCATGAAAGAACAGGGGGAAAAAAATCAATATTAGCTGAAAGGAAAACTTTTTCCTTGATGACACTAAAGCCAGTTACTTGTAGGAGCATGGGTTCAAGATGCTTGAGGTCTGTTTCCAAGTTACTGTGGCATCTGATTCAAGCAACTCCTCCATAACTGTGAAACTGAATCACCTGCAATTTTAGATTGGTCCATTTTATTTGTGAACTTGATCTCTCTTCTCCCAAGCACCATCTGCTGCAGGATCATACTGATGTACACCTCACTGCATTTCAGGGAGATGAGGAATTTGGCATGAGGCAGTGAGGGGAGATTGGAAAAAGAATGCAGGAGTGCATAGGGGACCATGAACAAGTCACGTG
Source organism: Zonotrichia leucophrys gambelii (assembly GCF_028769735.1). Taxonomy (NCBI): domain Eukaryota; kingdom Metazoa; phylum Chordata; class Aves; order Passeriformes; family Passerellidae; genus Zonotrichia; species Zonotrichia leucophrys. Next base: position 113,315,799 of record NC_088169.1, read on the forward strand.
TGATGAAATAATGCTGCCCTGGTAAATAGAGATGGCTTAAAGAAGTGAGAAGCCAGAGCTTCAAGCAGCAGAAACAGTCCATGTGAGGTAGGGGAAGGAAAGATGGGGATTTCTTGGATGGAGAGGGAGCAAGAGAGGGAATTCTGGCAGCGCAGGCAGGCTTGAGTGGGTAATTGAAATGCACTGCTGAGCACACAGAACCAGCCAGGGGATGAGGCTGAGCTCTCTGTTGTTCTGTTTTCTTGTGAGGTGACAGAAACAAATCTATTGAAGTCAGAGAACACGTTTAAGTGCCTTTTGAATATTTTTCTGTTAATGACTCTCCTGGCAGTCCTTCAAAATCCATAAGCTTGTTGATTTAAAGAGCTTTTTTATTAACACACTCTCCTTAATCACTTTCTGTTGTTCTCCTTCATGAGGGGGGGGAAAAACCGGTAAAAAGGTAAAATAAAAACCCTCTGGCCTTTCTAAGGGAAGAGGATTTGCTGTCTGTGCAGGTGACAGATGAATTTGAAATATGATCTCTCAGTTCTATAGCAATGCTGAACACCTTGATAGGACCCAACCATTTTACATATTCCTACTCTTACAGAAAAGTAATTATTTTTTTCAGCTTCACGTGTTTGAAACTACACCTTAAGCAGCTCACCATAAAAGCAGGAAAGTATTTTAAAAAGGGATGTATTGTTGAATAAAAAAGGAATTAATAAACTGGAGGTGAAGTCCATGTGCAACCTATTAAATTATCCACGATTTAGATTGTGTTCTCAGGTTTTGCACACCAAAATGTCTAACCTTAGACATGCAATGTAATCAGCAGGTCCCCAAACGTGTAATAATGTTCTTCATAGGGTTCTTCTTCTTGTTTGCACAGCTGCCAGATGGTGTGTGCCATATCCCATTTCACCACATTATTATTATTTCTGTCTCAGGGCTGGTGAGAGCTGCGGGCCGGATGGGATATTTCACACTCGGAGCTGCTCTGAGTTTGATCCATGTATTAACAAAGGCTGCATCTCTGCAAAGCCCCAGCTTGGGCAAGAACTTGGGCTGTGGAAAGTGTAAGTTCTTTGGGGCAGATGGTCTTCATGCCTTATCCTTAAACCTCCCAATAAGCTTAGCCCAGAGCCTCCCTCACCCTTGTGCACATCCTGACAAACCTCTTCTAATCAAGTTCCTTTTCCCAGTAAAAGTCCACTCTGTCAAAATCTGTCATGGAATCACAGGGTAGCTTGGATTGGAAAGGATTTTTGAGGGTGGAACCCCGCCTTGCAGTGAGCAGCTTGCAACTAGCTCAAGTTTCTCAGAGCCCCATCCAGCACCAGTAATTTTAAATTTGATCTTGATGTTTCCATCTCTTAAAGCTATCCACTTCCTTCCTCACCTCTGAATTCCTTAATGACCTCTCTGTGTGTGCTGTCTGTAGCTCCTGCCCTTCAGGTTCCTCTCATATTCTCTCTAAACCATCCTTTCCTACATACATCCCTGAAATTTTCTTCTTGCCACCCCTGCAGGTTTCCTCAATGCAGGTTTGAGGGTGGCACCTTCATCTTGGCTCCATCTCTCCCCACCCCTTCCTGCTGGAGGTCACCTCTCAGTGACAGACATGTGGCTTGCATGTCACCTTTGCCTACACAGAAATGGTCTCCAGACCTTGCTCCCAGGATCCTAAATCCAAGCAGTCACATCTTCCCATCTTTTCCTTGGTCTTGACTGCTGCCACTGTGTTTGGTTGGCTTGAAGTGCTAAAATAATCCTGCGTCCCATTGGTTGCTAATGCAACCAATTTCTTTGGTTGAAGAAATCCCTTTCTTCTTTGTATTATTGCTTCCCCTTTCTTAAGGATTTCAGCTTGTAGAATATGGATGTTTTTTAGAATAATTCCTTTTTTCATAGCCTACATGTGTGGAGACATAGACAATAGTAAATATGTGCTGAACCAGAGGCAGAATCCACGAGGAGTTAAACGTACAATCCAAATTTCCCAGGAACAGAGAGAGAATGAAGGAATGAATGAATGGTGTGGAAATCAGAGTATGGATGTTGCTTTCCATTCCTGTCTGTGTTTTAGCTGCTCTTTATGATTTTAGGAAATTAATTTTCCACCTCTGTGCGTGGTTTTTCTCCTGCACTATGAGTTGCTTCCACAGCCTACTCCTAATCACAACAGAACATTCCAGAAGAAGGAATGAGCAATGTTTACAGCTTTCCAGAGATGATTTTCTCAGCCTCTCCCTGGTGTGTCTGTCTGTGCGTGTCTGTGTGTGTGTTTGCTTTCACAGTCAAAAGCATTCTTGGCAAATGGAATCTCCAAGTGAAGAGAATGCTCCAGCTGTTTATCTATTATGCCTTTTGGCACCAGGGAGTCCAAAAGTTGGACTCCACAATAAAGCAATCAGTTGCACAGAATTTGGCCAGCTCTAATGGGAAAGGGAGGCAGCAGCTATTTTAAAATATCCATTCAGTAGATTAAAAAAAAATGAAGTACATATCTTACTTTTTTGCATAAGTAGGGTTTATCCAACAGCTGAGGAAACAAATCCTTGAAAGAGTAAGAAAGTAGATAATAAAGATACATTACCCTAAGAAGTGATTTTTTTTTTTCCAAATAAACAATGGGAAAGAAAAGGCAAAAAGAGGATTTGGTGCTGGTATGGGCTGAGGCTCATCTGAAAGTGTGTAAGTCTGATTTCACCCATCATCAATTTCTTGTCACAGCCAGTGTTGAGCTGAGAGCATCTCACTTCATCTGCTTGATGTCATCAGATTTCAATAATTCTCCTTTGCATCCCCTGGGCCAAAAGGGCACATGGTTCCTTGCACCTTAAGTGGTAATTCTGTTAACAGCTTGGATGCTGACAGCAAAATGGGACCAATATTTAATATACCTTAGATGTAGCATTAAAGTTTAGGTTCATTTTTCATCTGGTGCCAGTTTTGTTCTCTTCCAAGTCATTCCAGCAATTCTCACAGGATTGGTCTTTAGCTTCAGATGTTGCATCCTCTTTTGTGTTTATACAAGTGATGGGATCATGCAGCCTAAGTCTCTTGAGATGAAGTAGAATTTAATAATCATAACTGTTGCCTTTCTCTCCTTCCCAGTACTTCCCATAAATTCTTAAACATAATTTTCTAGATAATTGGGAAAAATAGTTTAAACATAATCTGGTCTGTAATTATAGTCCTCCAAAAGGGCTAAAATTCAAGTTTTCAGGACAATAAGAGGCTCTGCATCAGTATAGAAACTTCTCTTGGCATTGTTCTATGAGCAGATGTGTGTGCTCAGTTTCAGGCACTTTTACAGTTGTAACCATCCTGGACAAGGCTGGGGGACAGCTGAATGTGTACAAGAGAAGGTGGCATTAAACAGTGGGGAAAAAAAACCTGAAAGAAACAGGGATGAAAAAAACCTTTTCAATCTCCTTTATTTATTCCTTGGTCTCTTGCTAAGGCCAAATCTCGTGAAATTACCATTGCAGTTGTTAAAATTGCCAAGTGTTAATGAGAATTTGCAGTCAGGTGGGACTCAAGGAGACACCTTTACTTTTAGACCTGAGGTGTTGCTGCAGGATAAGTCTGGAAAACCAACTTCTTCCCACTATTTCCTAGCTGATTTTCCTAATTTTGATTCTTAGGGTCACATCTAGACTGGTGATAGTGGGCATAAGTGAAAAGGTTCTGGGGAAAGACTTGTGAGAAGCCAAGGTCTGCCCTGTGCCAGATTTGGAAGCAGGTAAATATAAAAATAGGTAAATATAAGAAATAGGTAAATATAAAAAAAAAAATTATTGGGTTACACAGGTCTGCTGTGCTGTGAGTTAGAAAAAAAAATCAAACCTGATCCCTGGATTGTGCCAAAAATCCTCCCCACAAATTAAAAGCACAAATTATCCGTAGGTACTGCTTTGGCTTATGCTGGACAGCATTAGCATTGAAATTCACGGTCAGAACAGGCACAAATTGATTCATACTGTGTTTGATTTCTAAATAAGGGTTGCATTTATTAAAGAAATATTATAATATATATTTATTTATTTATTTATACATTTATATATATATATGTAAAGTAGCTTTTAACTACTTTGCAACAAGTCTGTTCACTCTGGGTAAAGATCCCAGCTTTAACTCCAGAGCAGAGGAATTAAGGAAGTTATTTTTGATGGAGCTTCAAAGGGAATATCTGCTTGAGCCCTTTTCAAGACAAAATTCATAGACCTAAGAGGGTTATTGATGATTTTTGTATCACCAAAGAACTTGGAGCTCTAAACTGACCAAAAAGTGTGTGCAGGGTAACCTACCTGGCTGGTTTTCCCTTACTTGAAATGGAATTATAATCCTAATTTCAGTGTTTGTAGCTGTAGCTCTCTAGAAATAATAACTGAACTTGAAATTACTGCTTTGTTCACATCTGTTTTGCAGTTAATGTTTGTTTCTGTTAGAAAAATGCTCTGTCAATGAATCAAGGTGCTCCACTGGAATGCAGAGCTCATAGCAGAAAACTTCTGCTTTCGCTCTCCAGTGACATATTTTTAAATTAATTGCCTTTCTTTTCTTACTGTATTCAGCAATAGTGCAATCCTTAGGAGTATCATGATATTTTATTTAATTACATGAAAGATTTAAATGATTACTTATCATTAAAATTAAAATAAATATTAAATACCACAGGAACGTCCTTGGAAATTCCAGGGAAGATGGAAAATGACTTCAATATCTGCAGATGTTGTGTGGTTATCCCTCTACCTATAAGGATGGAGAATTGAAGTTTGGGGTTTTTTCCTTACTGAAACTATTTTTAGTCTCAATTTTGCCCAGAAAAAAATTTGATAATACAATATGGACTGGTCATTTTCACAGCAAAACAAGAATTAAGAAAAATGTGTTTGGAGGTTTTTCTAATAATTTGGTTTAATTGGCAAATCTGTTTCTGATCACTCACTTTCACATGGAGATTGAAGTGTGACTTGCATGAATTGAGTCTACACACATACATCGAAGCAAAAGCTCTTTTTTTCCATCATTAATAGGTTTGTTTTGTGATTTTGAAGTAGCCTGCCCTGAAACCAAGTCTGGAACTGTAATTACGTTTTCTGAAAACACTCAAAATATCAGTAAATCCAACCAGTCTGAGAGAAAATAAAATGTCAATGTATTTTCATTTTTGTAAGTGACATAAATACAATTTATCACTTAAGTAACAGCTAATACTTAATGTTTATGCCTTCAAACAGAGAAACTGCTTTACTTAAAAACTATGACATTCACATAGCCTGTGCATATCTTTTTAAAGGAAAAAAGGGAAAATCTTGCTATTCTGAGGGAACTATATTTACCTTGAACCATTATTTGAAAGTTGAAAAATCTGGTTTTTAGGAAGCTTCTTTTTAGTATGATTTCACCATAAGAGATATTTCTAATTTGTATAGTAAGTACACATAGTTCAATCTGTGGCATAAACATGACTTTAGAACATGTAGTTATTGAGAATCAACCCTGAGGGTGAGGGCTGTAGAAAATGGTAAGAAGAATTCTGAAAAAATTGGGATTTTAAGAGGGTGTCAGTATGTATTTTTTGTATGGGTTTGAAAATATGAGAGTCCTAGAATCTCATTGGATGGAGCATTTTTGTCCTCTAACTCTGCAATTCTCAGAGCTTGTTTGTTGCTCTGCCTGTTGTGGCAATGTCATATTTCCCTTTCCAGAGATTTATGAGCATTGCTTTCCCCTCTTCCTGCCCCCTTTTCCCTGCCATAAAACAATTCCCAAAGGAACTAACTACAACAGAGCAAACATTTTGTAAAGCAGTCCCTTAAATAGAAAATCTGCCAAAAGAAGGATTTTACTGCAATTCCCTTGCCCCTGGTATGTACATCACAGTAATCAGTGACCAATTTGTTGTTTCAAGTGTTTATTCCAACTGTTTTGTTGGGTTTTTTTCTTGTATTATGCAGCCTTGATAACAAAAAGGAGAAAAATCCTGGCTAGGCTGAAGATGAATTTTCCCAAAAAGAAAAATATCACTGCTTCCTTTAAAAAGCACACGGAGTCTGTAAATGCTCTCCTGAAAGTTGAAAACTGTTTATTTGATGAGAATCCAAGGCACAAGTGCCTGATTCACTTCCCAATTCTTCACTGACCTTTTGGCTTCCTTACTGCTGCGTGACACAAATTGTGTGATCCTGTCTGTGTGCTGTTTCTTTTTGTCATTAGCCATGATTCATCTTCTCTGTGACTTGTCAAACTTGAGTTATTTTTAATCCTCTGCTGGGCCTCCCTAAAGGCTTTATATCATATCTCCTGACACTGCACATGATCTCTCAATCCCTATTGTCCTACCCTAGTTGGATTCCTCCTGTTTATTTCCTACCCCTGATAGGGTTCCATCTATTATTGCTCTTTTTAATAAATCTGCAGTTTTTGACAAGCTACAGCCACTTTGATTTTTCCAAACAATTTGTATGAACCCGTTAAACAAAATCAGTCACAGTAACAAATCCTTCAGGGCCTCTGCTGTTATATTCTCATTTGGCAGGAGATTGTTCCAGGACACAATTTTATGGCAAAATATATTTCAGACAGTTTAGTTTCACCTCTCACTTCATTAGCCAGAGAAATATCTGGAAAAGTTTGCTGCTCTTCTTGCTGCTTTGATTATTTCTTCCCTTTTCAAATGGGAGTTGAGCTTTTTTTAATTATTTACTGACTATATCAAAGGAGATTTCCTTCTCTTCTGTAGTGTTTGCAGTGAGAGGATGTGAGGAAGTGGCTTTAAGGTGAGACAGGGGAAATTCAGATTAGAGATTAGACAAAATTTTTCTGTGTTCAGGTGTTATAGAGCTACAGGGGCAGTGCTGGGTGGACAATTGGACTGGATGATCTCAAAGATCTTTTCCAGTCTTGATGGTTTTGTGATTCTATTGATTCCCACTTGCAATATTTAAGTGAAAGGAAAATCAAATGTGTTTGCCTTTGTTCCAGAAGTGAAGTTGGAACTAAGCTTAAGGTTTGTCTTGTTTTGTTTATATTGATAATTTAATTGTTAAACTTTTGCTGCTAAAAGCTACAAGAATTTTGGTAATTCTGCTAAGAGTACTTTTCATAAACCTCAGGAATTTAGGATATAATCTCATCTTTAAGAGAACCAAAATACATTCAAAAACAGGAAAAGCACAGTTTAAACATCCAAGCAATTGTAATTCTGCTGTGTCATGACATTTCAGTCCTGCTTCCACGTAAATTACCGTTTTCAGGATGTAGAAAATTATATACAAGCAGCAGAGTTGCTGACATTCTTGCATGGGTTTCAAAAGTCACTTTCAGTGACACTTAGGATCTGCTTAACTTGCTTGGGAAACAGGGAATGGTAATAAAAGATAGGAGCTACTCTGCTGCTTCTACAATCTCTGCTCAGAAAAACCATAGCTTTGTTAGTGTTGTATTTGATTTATGAAATCTTAATGAGAAAGAGAAAATTACTGATTAAAATAGGGATTAGTGTTTAGACAACTGTGGGATATATGTGCTGTCCAGTGGAAGTTGTGTGGCTCTGAAGAGAGGCATATTTTCCAAGTATAAAATGACATTGAATATGTTTGGATGTGGGACTGAACCAAAATGTTTAACTTTCATGATAATATTTTTGTTGTTTTTCATTGTAATTCCTTGCAATCTAAATAAGACTGAATCAAATATATGCAACAAAGGTTTTGGTTTTTTCAAGAAGGTGAATTTAAAATTCTTTGTTATGGAATAACAGTGAAATATAAACTCAGGAAAAATCATGCTGAGGATGAGGCAGGTTTTCAGTTTTGAAATTAATTTTGCAATGCCATGGGTTATTCAGAGTTACAGAGAGCCTTCAATTTATGCACATCAAGTTGAACTGGGAATTTGATTTCTCATTTCACCTAAGATGGGGAGCACGAGCAATGCTGGTGCCTGGTACTCCACAGTGCCTGACAGTTCCCCTTTGACTACAAACAAAAATAAATATTTCTGTTTCCCTGAGACCTAGAGTGATGCTGGCCACTGTGATGGGGAGTTCAGAAACCTGGGGGCTGCATGGCCCCATGCCCAACCCAAGGGCTCAGTCTCAGCCCTGGGAAGTTCCTGTGCTCCTCAACTGGAGATGGACAATGGGTTGTGAATTGCCAAGACTTCCAGCACCTGTGTGCTTTGGTCTGAGGGTAAATATCCAGCTCTAAAAAATAGTGCTAAAATCTTCTTTTTCTAGGTTGATTTCCAATGTCAAACCGTTTGACAAACAAGTCAGATTCAAGGTAAATCTCACTGCTTTTTATCAGGCCATTGTTGGAGGAAAGCTTGAAAAACTGTTTTGGAGGGCAACATTTTTGTTGTTGATTGAATTGAAAGCTCATGTCTTTGAGTTTCCTGTGTGTTCATCCAATATCCTACCCATTTCTCTGGTTCATCTAGTTATTTGCTTATTTAAAGATCTACTATATTACATAGAGTGAAGTGAATTATTTTACTTTGTAAAGCTAATAATATGCCTGGAAAAGATGAATTATTAGATTTCCAAAACACAAATTAAAAAACCCCTATGAAATTAGAAAAAAATAAATGAGCAGTGATATTTACAAGCATCATAAGCAGCAGGGGCAGGTAGATTGTGGTGGGTTTTATGTTGTTTTTTCAGGCTAATATGTGGATTATTCCATCAGTCTTTGGCTGTTAGAGAAGTGGGAGATTATAAAGGAAAGGCTGAACATTAACTGGCATGGGTGAATTTACCTCTCATTCTAAAGCAGCTGAATTAGAAGGAAACGAATGTAAAAAGGCTGATGATGAAATATTTCCCAAACTCATGGAAAATGCTCACATAAACTTCTCTGAAAGAATTAGTAAAAGGATTTTCAGCTCCCAGGCAAGCAAGAGGCAGCAATGTTTCTTTGCTATTAGTAAGAGGCTGCTCAGCAGAACATGATCTTAATGTTTTGGAGTGTTTCTAAATCACATGAATTTATAGAGGAAAACATCTTTGTGTTTCTGGTTGACATGCCCTATCAGGAGTTGCTCATGAGTCTCAGAGCTTGATAAATATTCAGTTTGCCTTATCTGATCCTTTCCTGCACTCTTTTGGAAAGTTTGTTGAATCTTATTCTGCACCTTTCCTGGTTCAGAGCTGATAAATACTCGATACTGAAATCATGTAAACAATGTCAGTGTTTTTAAGGTTTTTCAGAGCTAAAATGCCCCATCTGATCACGTTTCACCCTTTTCAGAAAATAAACAGGATGCAATAGATTTTTATTATCTTCTGTTCCAAAACTATGTCAGATTAGCTGCAAAATAACTTTTGTTTGACAATGTTGTATAAATACTTCTTACTTGAAATGGTAGTGATACCAAAAGATTTAAACCCAAGAGCTTTGAAGTATTGTCCAATTGTCTCAGTGTATACAGCATTAAGAAATGTTTTAACTTTTGTAGCTTTGAAGGGTGTCTTAATATTAAGCAAAAGCTGGTGTGCTTCTGCACCACATGGAAATGAGGAAATATTCAAAAGCACTTTTCCTTTTTGATAGTCCTTTATTGGGTGATGCTGAGTGACCACTTCAAAGATGAACCCCCTGCATTTGTGTGTTTGCACAGATCTTAACTCCAGCCCAACTGGGGCCCAAGGAACTGATGCAGTACAAAAATGACTGCTGGAGTTTTTGGGGAACAGAGCCACATTTTAAATCACACTTTCATGAAATAGGAATCTTAGTCCCTTATTGTGAGAAATGATGGATTGTATGAGTTGCTTTTTATAAAATAGCAGGAAAGAGTATTTCAGAAAAGAAAGCAGAGACAATTGAGAAAAGGGAAAACCAAAATGTATCTTGATATCATTATTGAATTTGGTAGCAGAAAGAAGGAAAAAAAGAGGAAGAAAAACTAGATGTTAAAAAAACCTGAAAAGACATCAATAAGTCTTTGAAAAAAAGCCTGAAAGCTGTGTGAATTTGCAGCCTAAAAAGAAAAAAATTTAAAATAACCTTTTGAGTTGAACCCCATTGGCTGATCCCACCAGCATCAATAGCTTTAATAAGAGCATCAGTTTTGAAATCCACTGGCAGTTCATCAGGTTTCCTACTGGTGTCAGTGCAGTGGTTTTGCACTGTATTGAAATTCTTGCAATATTCCCATTCCAGCAGTTTACATTTATTCCTGCATTTGCAGGGGTAGGAATAATTTCAGGATGGGTCTTCAGCCCCTGAAAAGCACTTCAAAGGAAAATCACTTAGAACGAACCATCCTTTTAATTTTATCACTTTTTGCAATGAGGGAACTTTGGAAAAGAAGCCTGAGGATGAAAGCAGCAAATAAAGCTGTGAAAAAAGCCTTGAGATATTCATCTGCCTTTCAATCACTCTATACTCCATGGCCATTGTCTTCTTACCTCGAGGTAACATTCATCTCTGGGAATTTTTACCTCAAAGCCTATGAAAATGGAACAGAAAAGTTAAAGGTTTTGAGTAGCATTTGGAAGTCTTATTTTAGGAGAATATTGAATTTGATAAAAATGTTTTTTTTTCTTTTGAGTAGTTGAAATATGATTAATTTCTTAGAAATGGTCAGTAATAGTAAGTGAAAAGTTCCCCTTTTAAAAGTTTATTATATTTTCTGGTAGTCTCTGTACTCAAAAGAAAAAGAAACTATTAGAAACTTTTAATAGTGTGGGATAACAGATATGCTCATGATGGGTAAAAATGACAAACAGGACAAGCAGGAACAAAAGGACTTTTGTGCCTAAGACTGTTGGATGAAGTTTAAAAGAAGTCAAATTATTCCTAGATTATAAGCATTCAATAACATCAAAGAATATGTGCTCAGCACATGGATACATATATTCAATAGAAATAAATTTTTCTCTCCCCCATTCCTCAAGTATTATTTTTTAAAACTGTTGAACTTTTATTTAATTCTATGAAGTGTTTCCTTCTTTTTATTCAGAAGTGTCTGTGAAATGTATGCCAAATGGAGGCCTTATTGTTGATTTAATATTATTTCAGTGCAAAAATATCTGTGCAGCACGGTAGCAAGTGCCAATGATTCAGAAGTGCTCAACTCCATTAATCTCACATTAAAGATATAGATAATTTCCTACACAGATAAAAATGTCAGGCAATATAAACTCAGAAACAGAGACTTAGCATGCTGTTTGGTTCCTCTATGCTCATTTTTGCATCCTTCCCAAATACCACACGAATTTCAGTGGTATCAGGCTTTGTGCAAGTACATAGAAACCAGTGGGGGAAAAAAAACTCCAAAGGGAACTTTTGTTTGATTTTCTGCATATTTATTCTGTGCAGGATTTTCTATTTCCCAGGGGCTTTCTCACTTTTAAGTGAAGCTGACTGGCTTGGTTGAAGGGTACAGATTTCCTGTCCCTGTCTCTCTAAGTTTGGCACCACAACAGCCCTGGTGCTTTCAAAGAGAGAGAAGAGAGCCCAAAGAGACTCAGCCTCTGCATCCCAGCTGTGCTCCTGACTGGCTTTTTAGGCAAAAGAAAATGAAGGAGGCCTGAAAAAGAGGGGCTCTCGTGGAAGAGAGCATGAGGGGAATACCTCAGAATTATGGAGCTCCTCCCATGCCAGCTCCTGGTGCCATCAGTCATTTCCATCCCACCATGGTAGGGTGGAAATTCAAGACCAGATCTTTGCTCTCTGCCTGGGGCCTGGAGAGATGCCTGAGGAAATCTGCCCCCAAGCACTGAATTTTATTTACATTTACTTTGGTTTCTAGACCAGCTGCAGGTCCTGGCTGGGCTGTCCTTTTTCCTCACAATTAATGTTTGGGTGACACCCAGAGCTCTGTAGACAATCCCTCAGGAGAGGAGTATGAGCCTGCCTTTGCCAGCGTTGTGCTTTGTGGGTGCTCTTCTCTCAGGTGGGCACTGTGCATAGAGAACTAACTTGGCTTCTAGCTCATTTCTGATTTCTAACTCTGAGTTGAGATGCTGGATTTCCTGCATGACAGGCCTATCACTCTGTCCTGGATTCCTCACTTAACTTGTCTAAAACACACACTGTCTCCCTCTTCACTGGCTTTTGAAATTTCACTCAATTTTATTTATTTATTTATTTTTTCCCTGGGAAAAGGGAGAGCATTCCCTTTGATTTTACTGCCCTTGGATGCTTCAAACAGCTCTGGGTGAGAACATTTGAGATGATGTATTGAGATTTCAGATGGATCTCTGGCAGCCTTTCATGGCCACTGGTGCCAGGCTGGGGTTTGATGGAGTGGCCTCCACTGAGTTGCTTTGCAAAAAACATGTTATGTGAGCTGTTCTCCTAATATTTCATATTTTAAGCTAAAATATATATTTAGGGAGAAGTAATTAAGGTGATTTGTGTGCACTGAGGTTAGGGAAGATGGGCCTGCAGGTAGAGGGGGGTGATTTGTCTGTGGGCAATGCCCTGCTGGTTTAGGGGAGCAGCTCCCTGCCCCACACCATGACCCCCCTGGTGTCCCCAGCCTTGAGCTCCTCTCTCTCTGGGCGTGGTGGTTGCTGATTTTCAGTGCTCAGCAGGTTGTGTGTGTCCCATGGGCTGAACTGGTGATCTTGTTGCCCCCTGTTTCTGACCTGGTTTTTGCCAGGATTAGGCTTTGCATAATTTTCCCATCTCTTATGGGTGGAACCCCAATGTGCCACTTCCTTGGAGCTCATTATTTGGTTCAGTTTATTTATAGTAGCAGGGATTTCAAGTCCTAATGTGAGAAGATAGTTTTGTTGTTACTGTGAAAAGTGTCTGAAGACAGTTTTTAAGTGGCAGAAGTTGAAAAAATAAATTACAAAGCCATTGAGTGGCTTTATATAACCTCTTATTTTGCAACTTTCCTTTTGGAGAGGATCACCATATCACAAAATTCATTTTTTAAAATTTCTTTTTGCCATTTTTAGGCACCTGCTCATTGTACACGCATCTGAAAGGGGAGAAGGAAATCATTAAGGGGAGAAGCAGGTTGTGGTAATTTCTGGTATTATCTTGTTTTATGCAATGATTTTGTACCCTCCACCCTTTTTTCTTCTCCTGGAAGTTGCAGGTCCACATCAACCAAATCTCTTGGGAGCAGCAAGTCCCAAAAGGATGTGACTCCTGTGTCACCTGGGTATGAGGAGGGTGGCAGGAGGGGACAGTTTCAATGGCAGGGGAAGGGAGTCCCAGGGCATTTTTTGTTTGTTTATTTATATTTGCATTTCACACAGAATAACTGTTTTGGTTTTTAATGATGTGTGAGGAGTGTTGCCAAAAATAGAAAACATTCATTTGAATTTTCAATGAAGCTGATTGTACCTCTCTTCCATTTAATTTCCATGAATATTCTAAGGACTATAAAGGGAATATTCACTGGAGCAATAAATGTTATGCTAATTCTGTGGGACAAAAATGGGAAGTGAGTTTCAAATTCCAAATATTCGCAGTGATAATCTATTTTATGCAGTACCCATTCAAAACCAGGCTTAATTTGCATTGAAGTCAGAGACTTGAGGGTGTCTCTAGACTTCAGAGTATTTGTACACCTTCTGTAGAATCAGTGAATCTAAAATGCATCAAGCAAAATTGTGCCTGATGAAAGAACTGCAAATTTTAGGAAAAAAAGAGAAAAATATTTAATGTCTTTTTCTTAGACCCATTTGGACAAGGGGGAAAATTTTCCATAAGCTTTTGCAGTCTTTGTGGATTCCTCCAAACAGGATGAGGAGTGTGGCAAACTTTTTGTGAGTTTGGTGCTCAGAGTTTTCCTCTTTCTGGCATTTTCCTGCTGCTGCTGAATTTTCCATAAAAGCCAAGATCTCTTTGCATAATTGTATTGACAAAAAGTTGTATTTATACAGAAAAGAAACCATTAAGCTGTTTTATAATAGGCTTTTGGTTTGCTTTTTTTTCTGAAGTTTTCTTTTTATAAAGAAATTTTAATAAGCAGAATTTTAATAATGCTGATTTTTGGGATATTTCCAATATTTGTTTTAGAGTTATTTTAACCCATATTTGGGCAACTCACCAAAGCTTTGCCTCTGAGGATTTTTCTGCCTGAAAGACCTCCTTCAGTGCAGACAGATATTTTGACTCTGTGTTAACATGGAGTGCATTTAATTTTAACTTTATATTGTCTTTTATTTCAATTTAGTTTAAGCCTCTTGCAAGTACCACCATAGAAAATGAACAGGCACTCTGAAATCTGGAATAAGTGTGCAGGAAGGATCATTTCAGCATCTGTAAGACATGCCTTGTTGTGCTGAAATTTCTTTCCTTTTGTAGAGAGGAGAAAGCCTAATATTTATGGGCTGCAAGATTTTCTTTATAGTGTCAATAAAACCTCAATGCATTATCTATACATGAGACAAATGCTTTGAAATTTCCCCACCAAACCAGCTTGATTGGCTTCTTTTCCTCCCTTTCAGTGGAAATGCAAATCAATAAATAGTATTTCATTATCTTGTGTGCAGAGGCTGATTTGGCAATTAATTGTGTTGGATGTGAGCTCTGTGGTGAGGGGGTGCTTACAAGGAGCAGGTGATGGATGCACTCCCCTTCCACCTTTGGAGACCTCACTTGAATCCTGCCATAGGTCACTCTGGGAATGAGTTTCTATGGGCATGTTTTACTCTTTGGGGCTTGTCTGTCCCCATCGTAAACCCATCAGGCCACATGGTGTAGCTAACAGTAAATGCCACAGAAAAACTGCTAACCACATCAGCAGGCAGCATTGGGAAGGGTGATTTGTGTCCCTCAGCAGAACTGACTGGGAGCAGCCAAGCTCAGTTTGTCCTGGATTTCAGGCCCATTTGAAAAACATTTTTTTCCCAGAGACCTTCCTGAAACTCCCTTAAGGCCCCAAGTGCAACTGTAGAATTGAGCATTTTAATATATTCAGGAAGCACCCATTTGACAACAGCTCTTGTTGATTATTGGATCTTTTGAGTTACGGTTACAAAACAAATCAATCTATCAGAATCAAGAGATGTTCTCAGAGGTGATTTGAATTCCAGTGTGTCCTGTGTTCCTCAGGCAGCCCAGTGACCCCATCCCAGGCTGGGGAAGAATCCTCGAGCCAGAGCTCGGCGCCGCATCCAGAGCCTCACGACAGGAGCTGTGCCTCGAGTGGAGGTGAGAGGTTTATTATTTCACACATTCTGTGTGTGCCTTCATCATGCACACCCCCTATTTCTCATAACCTCCCTGCCTGCTGAGCAGGGAAAAGGAAGAGCCGAGCGGGAAGCGGGAGGGATCCGTCTGCAAGAGGCTCTTGTGCCTCTCACGCACGCAGGTGCGGCGGCCTCATCAGCTGCAGTGCCCCTGCTTCACACCGAGCCTGCATGAGTAAGCACTCCCAGATTAGCTGCTAGGCCTTTCATTTAGCATTTCAATGTATGACTGTGTTTCTGGCATGTGGTGTAATCACAGGGAAGAGTTTTGATGGATGGCAGAGGAGGAGAGGGAGAGAGATGCTCGCTGAGGCCAGCTGATGCTTACGGGGTCATTTTTGTCTTGTCCATAAACTTATGAAGTACAAGAAGAGACTCCTGGGAGGCCAGTGACACTAATGGAAAAGTTAAGTGTGAGACTGTACGGCTGGACTTGATGGCTTTTATTCAGAGTTGTTATTAATTTAGACAAAAGCAATCTAAAGCTGTCAGGAGTGCAACCTCTGCATTCACTTCTGTAAATTATCATAGTGTCCATCACCACAATAACAGGAACTCAGGTGTGGGTGTTTATCTTAGAGGTGAATCTCAACCTGCTGGCTTAACTTGTGATTTGGAAGGAAAAAATTAACTTTCATTCTCTAATAAGCTGTAAGGTTTTTTAAGATTGCCTTTTAAATATGCTTTGTTTTACTTTGTTAGCAGTTGATCTGCTTGAAATTGCTACAAAGTGAAAGTGTGAGCCCATAGCAAATGCAAGGAGTAGCAGGCATTACTCTTTGTCTAACTAGACTGTGGATGGCCATCAGAGGCCATTAGATCCCAAATTCCAAATATTCACAGGTATTTCTGATATTGTAAGGAAAGCTGGCGCCAGCAGCAGTGAACTTTTGTTCTTATTTCCAGTTACACTTGAGTACCAGCTGTACCATGTAATAGTTGTAACATTTTTTTCCTTCAAAGAGAGCATCCCTCACCCTGCTGAGAAGTGCAGCCTGAAAAGATCATTCTGATTCAGTGATCTCAACTGTCACCTCTCTGACCTCGCAAAATAGACTTTTCAGCTTTTGTGTATCACCTCCTGCTTTCCCTGGGCACGGTGCATTCTCATCACCTCCTCCTCCAGGCTGACATTTGATTCATTCAGCTGCATTCTGATAGAGAGATCCCACATTAGCCCCTCTTCTTGGGAGACTGACAGAACCTTTGTGATGGATAAGCTTTCTTCTGAAGTTTGAGATAGCCTAGTGTACACCTGCCTTTATTTTTTGTGGTTCTGCACCTATGGGGTAGGGCAGCTTCAGAACCAGGACATCTGTTACGTGATATTTTTAAACTCTAGCCGTGGAGAAGCAGAAAATGATTTCATGTAATGTTAAACAACAGATAGGTTCTCTTTCCTTTTCCTTATCTAAGGAAACATAACTCACTCTGTGCCTGTGTCCCTAATTAGTAACACTTGCAAGCCTTGACCTTTCAACAGAGAGCTCAGCTCAGCCTCATCTGTAGAGAATTGCCCCTATGATGTAGCTGTGCATAATAATAAAAACAATTTAAAACGCATTAAAACGTTAAAAAAACCCCACCAAAACCCAAACCACTTAAAAGCTTAGACCCAGACTTCTCCACATTTATTCATGTTGAGCAGTAATTTGCTCTGGTAATGGTCCCAAAGAGGCAGTTTTAAGATACTGTGTACTGAAAGTAAGAGCATTGTTTAATAAATAAGCAGTTGTGTCCTTCTTTGTTCATTTATGGCTCAATGGTCTTTGTGTCCAGTTCATGATTTGTTCCCAGGACCAGCCTACTTTCAACACTTTGCTCCTTTGCCTTATTTTGTCTGATTATTTCTCATAATCTGATAGGAAAAAAAACAAGAGTTGCTAAAGCACCAGCTGGAGTGCAGTGATTTTGTCCAGACTGCTGTCACTGTTAGGGATGAGTGAAAATGTTTATTTACCGAGTGACAGTAAGGCTTTTTTTCTTTTTATATGCCACAACCATATATTGGCAGGCCTCAATTTCTTATTCCAGATCATGGAAGTGTCCTCTGCCTGAAATAATTTTTAAATTTAACTAGCTCTTATTCATAAATATTGATTTAATATATCTATCTGTCTAGTTCAGAAAAAAAAAAAAAAGAAAGCCAGCCTCCAAAACCAATATATTATCTCTTAGTTGGTTCTGTGGTCTGAAGAAAAATAATGCAATATACAATTATTTTCTCTCTAGTCAGAGCACTTGTCCAGGGATTTCCATGGGATTTTCCACCTGATTACTTTAAACTGGACTTCTCCTTTTGTATCAATAAATGAAAAAACAAATTATAATTGTTTACAGCATAAGAGCTGCTATTGGTTGTACCTTAAATCTAACTTGTACAGGTTCTCAGATTTCCTTATTTTTACTTCATCTCATGGAGAAAATAATGGCTTTTAGTTTTATTTGGAGAAGAAATTATGGTAAGCTCAGTACCAGGGGGGCTTTACCATAGGTTGGATTCCATTTCTAATTAGGAGGAAGTTATGCTAAAATAAATTCCCCACCTTGAAGGTTTCATACCTTAGAGAAAATTTCTGCTTTTAACAAAAGAGGCTTTACTGTTACATCAGCAAAATTGAGAACAAAATCTGTGCCTGTTTTCCCTTTTCTTTTGTGAAGTCAGTAACAGTGGCTGCCCATTTTCAGACAAAATAAGATCAAAATTTGTCTGCTATTATGCATTTTACTGGTGTCCTGTCTTTGCAATAGAGATCCAGGTCTATCCAGGTGATGTTTCAATGCCCAACAACTTGTGAGAAACACTGCCCTGACTCAGTAGGAGCTGAATAACCAATGAACCCAATGCAGGCCTTGCTGTGAGTCCCAGGGATGCTGTGTGATGGTCACCACAGGGCTTGGATTTGGAGAAATGTGTTTTTCCAAGATTGAAAGAGAGAGTGTGAGCCTGGTTCAAGGAGTCCATTCCCTCTAAAGTATTAGAGCCCATCAAGTGTGACCTTTATATGCAAGTGTATATTATACACTGCAGATTATCCTTTCCTGGGCTGTTTTCCCCCCAGATATTTCTGGTTTTTAATGTTAAAAATTATGAATATTACTGTTTGATCTAGTATGTAGGGATGTTTCTCTTCAGCTCCTCCACTTTAATACTAAAGAAAGAATACACTTTTTGTTAAGTGCTGTTAACCTCCAGATTGGAAGGTTTGGGGTTTTTAAATTCAGATTTGGAGTGTCTGAAAAGAATAATGTGCCTACATTTGCATTCCAGTCTTCTGGAGCTGTGATGAAAACAGGATTAAAGAAGAAATCATTGGCAATGGAGTGCTACAACAACTGAACTGCTTCTTTTCAGTGGATACTAAAGGTACCTTTAGCTGCCATTTTAGCAAAATGGGCTAAATTCTCTTCTATATTGTATTCTCAATTTCAAGAGGTACATATGGAGGAAAATGCTGCCCTGCTACTGAAAGTGTTCATTTTTCTGCATTTTTCTATTAGTGTTGGACTTTCTGCTTTTCCACATGTATCTTATACATTTGTAAGGGCCTTTTCCTGCAGCTGCCATGCAAATAGCTGTGTATTTTAGATGGCTGAGATCATACCTAACTCATCTCCCTTAAAAGCTACCATTTCAACTCCTCCTCCCCCTGCTGCTTGACCCAGGCTGTGTCTGAGCTGCTCAGCTGTGGAAACAACTGCAAAGGAAACCGATAATGATGGTAAACTGGGGTGTCATGCTTCTCTTTGTGTATGGCCATTGTAATAGAGATCCAGCAGGCCAACAATGACTCATCAGTGGCACCAAGCCTGCAATTTTGCTGTGTTTGCAATTTCAGAGAAGAAAAGCAGCTCACAATGACACGTATTAAACTCTCAGATGATGCAGAAATGATGACGTACGTCACTTCTATTATCAGCCAGACTCCAGGGAGAGGGTGTCAGATCTTTATGCAGCCCAGGTGCACATTTTTTTATAATTTAATCAGCTCAAAGCACCCTCATTTCACCAGAGAACTCTAATTCATGCCTTGAAAACCACACCATGCCCTCTGTCTGTCAGTAAATTACAGCTCACCATTCATAACCCTTACCTGTATTTAATCCAGTGCCCTCTGCGAGGAGTTCAGCCAGCTCTGCTCCACAAGCTGAAAAAGCTGGACAAAAATTGCCATGAATTATCTTCATGGGGATTATGAATAGCAAAAGGGACTGCTTAAAAAAACCCCAACAACCCAACAAGCAGCTGATAATTTGGTTTATGCAAATGCATGAGGAAAATGTATTCATGCTGGTCTCTGGGAATGATGTTCCTCAGCTCAGCAAGGATGGATTGGTTGTGGGAGAGAGCCAGATCCCTGTCTGATTTCCTCTTTTCTGCCCCTTTTCCTTTCCCCATGTTGTCACAGACCAGGGAATAGACTGGCAGGCTGAGGAAGCAGCAATCCTGTGGGGGAAACTCAGCTCACCTCTTGGCCAGATCAAAGTCAAATTTGGAAACCCAGTTAGGTATGATCTCAGCTACCTAAAATATGCACTTATTTGAATGACAGCTACAGGAAAAGACACTTCCAAAAGTTTAAGGTGCATGTGCACCAGCAAAAGATCCAACATAATAGACAAATTCAGAAAAGGGAGCGCATTAAGTAGCAGGGCATTCTTTTCCTCTATATGAACCTATTGAAACTTAAATTAAGTACAGGAGAGAGGGATGACCTAAGGAATGCCATGGGAAGAGGGGTACATTTCCAGAGGGTGGAAACATGATTCAGGGCTGGGAGGAGGTTTTGGAGGGAATGTGTGTAGCTTTGTTTTGCCTACCAAGACCTTGCTGGCAGCATGAGTATTCCTAATTGCCAGTTGAGTGTTCCCTAATTCCTATTCCTAATTGCCATGTGCCTCTCCCCCTTAACTTGCTCCACGCTGGAGAGCTCCTCATGGCCCTGAGCACTGGAATTGGCCACCTTGGTGTCCCCCAAAAGCTTAATGGAGAAGCTGGAGCTGCTGTTTTGAAATCTGTCCAAAGAGGATTTGGATGCTCTACTGTCATTAAAAAACTGGTGGGTAAACAGGTGCCAAAATCCTGCTGTTGACCTCGTAAACCTGCCTGCACCAAAAATCTCCAGAGAGAGTTGAGAAAGACAAATGCTTCTTCAGCTGGCTGGCACTGGCTGATATCACACCAGTTTCAAAGTATTTTCTTTTCCTTATGTCTTTTTACCCACTCCAAAATGAATGGTGGGGATGGGGAGAAGCAATCCACCTAAGAATTTTTTAAATGTTTTTCATTTTGGAATGATATTCTTCTCTTATTTAAATTTCATTTTAAAGGGAATTTAAAAAAAATCCAACTAGTCAACCAAAAAAATCAATTTTCTTACTGTTCTAGTTAAAACTATGTCTAGGTACAGAACCTGCCAGTCTTTATAGGCATTAGCATAAACTAGGAGAAAATATTGAAAATTAAGAAATATACTTTATTTTTCATCACCAAAAGAGTGTTTTTACATTCAAAGAGTGGGTGAAGAAAAGATAGTCAAAGCTTAATCTCCTCTTAACTAAAACATTTCCATACGTTTTACTCATATGAGTAATTCACAAGAAATGAGTCACAACTGAGGAGTGAAAAAAACTTCCATAGCCATAAAGAAAAATAACAATGGTTACAACTTGTTTCAAAAAAGCACTCAAAAATAAAAATGCTATGGAGGTTGGAGGGGACCAACATGCTTAATTTCTGTTAGTTGAGCTTTGTCATTTGGTAATCAAGGCAAATAGTGCAGGTTTTATGAAAGGAAAATAAGTTATCTTAAAAATTTGTGATTCCTGCTTAACATATCTGAACTTTTATAAATTTAAAAGATACATTACATCTAAAGAAATCATATTGGCTCATTCAGAGTAGTGTTAAGTATAATGACAAAAGCCCATCTATGTGCTTGTAGGGAAGTTTCTGATAATCTGATACATTTGCTCTGCTAATTAAAACATTTTGCATGATGAGCTGAGACACTGGAGTATTTTTCAGGTTTATAGATATGTCAGTGTCATCACAGTTAAAGATTAACAGGGCTTCCAGTGCTTATTCTTGGAATTTACCAATAATACCAAAATAAATTAATCCAGATCCTCTTTCCAGAAAAGACCTGCTGCCCATCAGTACCATGTGTCCTAGATAAAAGTAATCCTGATGGTTTTTTCTCTGATATTCTTGGTGATGGTGAAGTTAAACATGCTTCAGATCCATACAGAATGATGGAACTATTTATTCTTCCCTTCCCATTTTTGATAATTATTCATTGCTAGCCTCTCCATAAGTCTGTTGCTGCATGAGCAGTGGTGTTCGGTATTTTGAAATTTCAACTTTGCAAAGACTGTGCAGTTCAGTTTGTTGCCCTAGGAATGGAGGTGGATGTGATGGAGCAACTGGGTTTGAGAATGCACGATGACACACATAGATCAGAACAGGGAATAAATCCCTGGAAGCCCTCAAAGAAAGCTGTAAGCAGATCTGAAAAGAAGTCTGAATGGCTGTCATTGTGATGGTGACACACACCTCTCTGCAGGTTTGAGCTATGTCAGAGCAGCTGAAGGTTTTGTGTTACAGAGGTGGCATCACAGAGTGCATCCATGTGTTCAGCTTGAGGATTCTGCCCAGTATTGATGGCACACAAAATTTGCATTGTCTGATTTTCTGTGTGAGTGGTGAACGCTTTAAATCTCAAATAGCTTCAAGCCCACAAGGTTTGCCAGCACCATAGAAAGATGAAAAGTTGCTGCAAACCATTTTCCCTCTAATTCTTTACTGAAACATTTCCCCTTACTTATTTTAAAAGCAATAAGTATTTCCCCAGGGGATTTCTTGGCTTTCCAGCTCTTTTGCTGGTGCCAGATACCAGTGCCAGGGTTTTCTGTTGTGGTTCCAGTGCCTCTTGTGCAGGAATTGTCTGGAGGCCACAGGCTGATTTGGCTGCAGGCGGCAGAGGGGGCTGCCATGGCATTGACTCCTGGTGTTTCAGATTATCACTATTGACCCGGGGGTGAAAGGCTCTGGATCCCATTACCAACTCCCTGAGTCATCCTGCTCCTTGCAGCAGGGCTCAGAACAGCTGATGCAGGATGCTCCCGCTCAATAGCATCTGCACTAAGAGCACTTACTCAGATTTATTGGCCAGCATAACTTTCAGGTTTTGTTTATTGAACAGCAAATTGGAATTTTTATGGAGCTGCGCTCACGAAATCCTCAAGTCCTTATGCATCTCAACTTTTTGCTGAAGACAGATATCTTGGATAAGATTTAAAGGCAAGGCAGTCTGAAGTTGTTTTAGAATCCTAGCATACTGTGGGTCACAACAATTTACTGGATATATTCAAAGCTCTGAATTCAGGAAATCTCCTGGTATGACCTTTTTCTGATTTGAATGCTGTGGCATCCTTTTAATTTGTGGTTGGGACTTAGGACACGTTCTCATTGCTGCTATCTGAAAGGCTGCACATCTTTGCATTTCAGCTCTCTTGTTTAGCGCATTTCTGTGAATGGAGGAGAACTGAGATGAAAGGGACCCAGGGTCAGGGAGGGGAATCCTTCTTGCTCTTGAGTACAGGTGAAAATCTGGACCATCCATACCCTGACATGTTTATCAGCTGATTTTTTTTTTCTTTTTTCCACATTCCTCCAAACAACAGATGTTGTGTCCCATTTGGTCTGTATTACCCTCTAACCAGCTTTTGGTTTGATGATACACCAAAAATGAAGATGCCAGGCACCAGATATCTCAAAATTTTGACTTCTTTCTTACATTTTGCATAAAAATTGTGTGGTCAGATGTATTGCAGACAATAACTCCACCAGAATTTGGTAGGGAAGAACTTCAGGTTTTTTGCTTCAACATAATTTAGCCCCTATGGTCAGATGTTAAATTTTTTCTGCTCCGCTCACTTACTCTGAAATACCTCAACCTAAAAGTGCTGCATGACCCAAAAGTTAGTGTCAAATAGATAATTTGGGCTAATAGACACAAAATTTGCTTGAATAAATCCCAGATAATCTTTTGCAGAATTATTCTCATAAAATTGTATAGAAAAGAGTTTTATACAATAAGCACTAAAATTTCAAGTGGTCAGTGTTGGATTCATGTTGAACTTCTTTTCTCCAGACACACTTAAACTGTGGAATTGTTTTCTTGAACTTCAAGGCAGTGTATTTATTTTAGATATCAAATTAAGTAAGTAAGTAGATATAACATTAGTAAGTTATTAATGTTCCTCAGACATCCATAACTGGTAATTTCCCACACTGTCATGTGGTTGTACGGGGTTTTTTGGTGGGTTTTTGTTACTTGTGCTGTGGTAAAATTGTCATAGATTGTCCGGGCAACAAAGAAATTGCTTCTTTATGTCCTCAGTGCATTTGGTTGAGAATTAATTATGCGTTATGAAAAGTGATTTTGGGGCACTGGTGAAAATAATTTTAAAATTCTTGGATATAGGAACAGCAGTGATAAACGTCTGCTTTTATATGGAAATATAGCAAAAAATAGGAACAGAAGCTGTCTTTTAAAGCATATTTTCTTTAAAAATATCACTAAAAATTGTTTCTACCATTGATTGCACATCAAATTGAGGAGCAGATTTCTTATTTTTGAGTATTTCTGATCCTCCTGTTCTTTCAGACACCTTAAACCTGCAAATAGAAATGACAAATCATTTAGAAAAAACAGTTTGGAAAGCCTTAGTCAAGAATGGCTGGGATTTCAAATGAGAAGTGGCAAAAGGAAAAAAATAAGTAATCTGAGGATTTTATAGGTTTTATTGTCATTAGCTGGAAAGAAGAGCAGTCTGGAAGGAAGTGGGCACATTAAATATAACTAAGTCTGCCACATTTCCATCTGCTTTTATGTATCCAAACCAGAAAGGAGCCACCTGCTAATCAGAAATGCCATGTCTCATTTATGAATGCAATTAGTCTTTTTTAGTTAATTGTCTTAATTAGTTTGGAAAACTTTAAACATACGGGCAGACAGCAGAAGATCAAAAGATAACAGTGCTGCAAATGGAAGTCGTAAAAATATGATGAGTAATCAAAGGAGTTCAGGGTAAAATCATGAAAATTGCAGCATAAACAAGGTTGTGGTAAAAATAATAATTAAAAACCTCAGCCAATTTTAGCGAAATATTATCTAAACAAAACATTATCTAAACAAAACACAGGTTAAAAATGGGAGAGGGAGAAAAGCAGTGAAAATTGTGTTCCCAGTGCCTTGGTAACTTCCTCTCCTCCAAAAATCCCATGATATAAACACAGACTGAGGAAAAGGCAAATAAAAAGAGCTCAGTTTACCATATTTAAGTATTCTGCTTAGGTACATGCCTACTTTGTCTGGGCTTTAGTTGGTTCTTTTTATACTCTCTTTGGTTCTTCAGTTATTTTCATGTAAAAACCCTACATCAGTAAGTTATTTACAAACCACACACTGCCATTAAGGGCAACAGTAAATGAATTTCTAGATTTTCTCAAGACTTTTACCCACTTTGGTTTTTTTTGTTCCTACATTTGTGAGCAC
The DNA here is from genome assembly GCF_028769735.1 of Zonotrichia leucophrys gambelii. NCBI lineage: Eukaryota > Metazoa > Chordata > Aves > Passeriformes > Passerellidae > Zonotrichia > Zonotrichia leucophrys. Next base: position 113,340,522 of record NC_088169.1, read on the forward strand.
AGTCACATTCATGGACTCTGTACAAAAAAGGTAGCGCAGCTTTCACTGAGGAGCAGAGAACCTCTGCCTTTGGAAGCACAACTTTGGAGTTGGGTCAGTATTGGATTAATTCTTTGGCACTGTTTTCAGCCTGCCAGTTGTTAATTTTGGTTTAGTTGTGGTCAGTGATATTCCTGCCCTTTGGGGTAAATTCCATGCCTTGAGCAACTTCAGTGAGTTGCTGGACAAGCACTGATTCTTCAGGAGGTTTGAATTGCTGTGATGTATCCATGAAAAGCCCATTCCCACTCATTATTCTCTTTAATTTCCCTGGGATTTCTCTTTCATTTCACCCCTCCCTTCTGCAAATCTGCACTTCCAGGGTCAAACCACCCCAGGGCCAAGAACTAGAGGATGTGTGCCTGATATTTTGGACCCTGTTGGAAGCATTTTTGCTGCTTGGCATGGCAGGGAGTGCAACTAACTTCAGCCCTTCCCAGCTGGAATGTCCCTGCTGGAGCAGTTCTTTGGCTGGATGACTCTGAAATGAGCTGCATCCATTCCATGCAGCAGAGCAACAGTGCCATTTTGACACAAATGTGTTTGTTTAGTTGAATTCAGGAGGTGTCTGGGATGTGCCATCTTGTTTTTTATGAAAGAGAGCACCCAGGTAGCTTGCAAGACATCTGGAGTGTCAGGCAATGATTGGTTTGTAGCACAAAACAGACTTTTGGGATAAAGATGAGGAAGAGTGAGCTTTAATTAAAAATCCTCTCAGCTTATCTTCTCACTCAGGGGAACGTGATTTTTCAACCATTAAAAGTAACTGGAGCATGGCAGTATTTTTAAAATTTTTTTTCTGGAAGGAGAAATAGCTCCTAATAGAGTGAGCTGTGCAATCCAGAAAACTCAAATGGGCCCCATTTGCTCTGCTCTGTAGAGGATGCAGTTTCTCCACTCACATCAAACACCCATCATGCTAAACAGGGAGTCAACCATCAGCTGAATTAAACAAAATCCAGGGAATTGCAGGGAAACTGGAAAAAAGCCTCAGCTTGAAAAGAAATGACAGAGCAGCACAAAGCCTGGATGTTTGTGAACACAAAGTATCATTTCTCAATTGCCCAAAATACTGGGTTCACCTGCTCTGTTGTTGGAATTGATCTGCTTAGACGGATAAAATATTGGCAGTTATTGGAAAGTTGTCAATAAATCAATAACTGATGTAAAACCATTTCAATTGAGCAGGTTTTCTCCACCTATGGTGCTGCTGAACAGCAAGATCAGGCTGTTGTGATGCTGGAAGATGAAAACACAGAACTGCAGAGAACTTTTAGTTCTTTTTTGATATTGTGATGTTGCTCAGAGATATTATAGCTTCTCCATGCCTTAAATAGTATGTGTGTTGTACTGGTATTATTGTTTCTGTCCTTTGTAGTTACAAAAAAGAGTCAGGGCCTATATCGGACAGCAAATTAACTTTTTCCCTCTATGTACAATGCTTATTTTGTAGTAGATGAAAGTGGGGAAAAAAGTAAATAATCCCACAACTCTCTCCTTTAATTCAATTGCTGAAGAAAAAGTGAATAAGAGCAGGTGTTTGAAAAACCCTGTCACATAAAGATTTCCACTTTCTTTGGAAAGCAAGAATATTGAAGGGAACCTACAATTCCTGGTTTCCTCTAGAAACAGTAACACTGACCTTCCTCTAATCCTTTTGACCTACTATTGTAAGGCTGCTTATAAACAGAAATAGAAACCAGATGCTGTCAGTCAGGGCATCCTTAATTTCTCATCCTGAGTAAAATCAAACTAAATCTTTTGTGAAAGAGCTCATAATTCTTCTCCTTTCTTGCAGCTGAGATGGATCATAATGGAAAGTGACACTGAAAAATCACAGGTGGGTAAGAGTTGTGGCAACACCTTTTAGAGCTGAAAAATATCCATCCAGGAGAGAAAAGGATGTGGGTTTGGTGGCTCTTTTGTTTGTATGTTTGGGGTTGGGTGGTTTTTTTATGTGTGTGAGTGTGCTCCTACAAACAGCCTCTTTATTATAACTACCTTATTTTAAAAGGGAAATTAACTATCCCTCAGAAATTAGAAATTAGTGTAATTGTCTTTTTAAACCATCTCAGAGCCATGGGATCAGTGGGGATGTTCAGGCAGGTAGACTGTAGGCCAAAGGAAAACCCCAAAAATGCTTTCAGCATAGATTTGAGGATCTCAGAAACATTGGTTTGCACAAGGAAATAGTGAGGAACCAATTTAATTTGGATTCAGACATTTTAGTTTGTCTCAACCCTGATTGTCAAAACATCTTTCCTTTAAGGCAGTCTGACTTATAAAGGTAGATAGAGACTAAATAAATTCCAGTTTTTGGGGCTGGGTATCTTCATAAATTACTTTTAATTACAGATGGAGATATCAACAAAAAAAAAGGGAAGGGTTAAAGAGAAGAGCAATTTTAGAGAAGTCCTGGTTGGTCTTGAAAGACATTGTCCAAGTAGGAAGAAAATCAGAATTCCACTTGCCAGTATTCATAAATATTTGATTAGAAGGTGTCACGCCTCTAGAAGATAACATGATTCTAGGAAAAAAAAAAAGTCACTATTGCTTTTTAGGAGCTAATTGGTGTTGTTGCCACTTTTTAACCTTTTAGTCCCTTTATTTTGTTATAAATGTTGCTGTTTCTTGTCTCCTCATTTATGCTAAGGCAGTTTTGATTATGTGAAAGAATGGGTTGCACAAACATCTCTCAGGATAGGGTTAGGTTAATGAACCTGCTCTTTGGTTAGGGACTGCAATAAGTCATCTTATTATTGGGGCTCAGTACATTTTTAAAAATTATTTTTAATTATAATTTTATTTAATTCTTTACATTTTTTTAATTTAGTGAGCTATAGTAAGATACTGTCTGGTGTGCAGTGTATCAAGCAGCCTGGATAATGGATTGTCATCCCAAATATCTAGCCATTCAAGGGATGGATTTTCATCCCATGACAAGTCAGGACCAATTGCTCTTGGGGTCAGAATAGAACTGGTGGTGCAACCGTAGTTCAGAACAGCACAGAGATTATATGAAGCCTTCTGCTTCCATGAAGTTCCTCATTTGCTCACAATATTCCTGATTTGTAGTAAATAAATGTGTCTGGATATTTCCCACTATTTGAGTGTTAAAAAAATCAGTGAAAATCTGATGTGACCGAATTACTCAATTTTTTTTCTCCGAGCTACTTGGAAGCACATGGATAGTGAGGTGATTGCTCCTTAATTCTTTTTGGAGTGATGGATAACAGCAACTGCTCAGGGATCCTATGGCTTGTCAGAATGGGTTTGGTTAGGAAGAAACACATCTCAACTCCAAGACCAGGTTTCTCCTAAAAGAAAAGTACAACCAGCTGGGTGTCTTTAGGAGATGCTGGGTGTTTTAGATGTTCAAACCCCAGAGAGCAGATATTCAGGTGTAAACTTGTGTCTGTGTGTGCTGGCTCCACTGGAGACTCAGGACTGGGTCTCCCCTACCTCAAGTTAGTGTGAATGTGTGTGTTTTCTTATATAAAGTGCAAAGCTGTCTCTAAGAATGATTGAGACATGCACTGTGCCTAAGAAATGATCTAAAGAAAGTATTTTGAGAGATCCTGATTAGTGTGTTTAGTGTATTGGTGTACCTTCTGTACAGAAGAATTACGTATTAAAAACAAATTGCAAACAGTTGGGAATTTTTGAGCTTAAAATGTAATTACAATATTTCTATTGTTTTCTTCATCAGGCTGTGCTTTACAGTCCTGAGATGCCATCAGTTTTGGGGAACAATCTCTATCAAGGTCGTTCTGTTTGCTGCGTCAGTCGCTCACTTACACCGGGAGGACCCCGCGGCGCACGGCGGTGCCTCGAGATGCCAATTACTCTGATTTGGAATTCTGTGTACAGTAATTAGAGAGCCAGGTAGCAGCAGACATGTGTTACCCCGAGATAACACCTCCTTGGAAGGATCATGAGGCAGGAGGTGAAGTGAGTGCCTCCAGTGACCTGGGGAAGGCATTTATCTCAGCACTGCACGGGCCTGGGGGGGCATTGCCGCTGTGCACCAACTATCAGCACTATCAGCTGCTCTGAGATTGATTGCAGCATGTCAAACAGATGTTTAAAACATGTTCAGCCTTGTGCATCATGTGATAATTATGTCTGACTCTGAAGGGCCAGTGTATCAGGTGTGAGGAGATAGGAGCATGAAGTGTTTGGGTTTGGTTTTTTTTTGTTTTCACTGGGATATGCGTGACTGGCAAAAGTTATCTTGAAAGGGACTTTGAGCTCCAGAGTGCCACAGCTTCAGCAAACCCCACATCCATAATGCAGGAGAGTGCTCACGTGGAACTGGCTCAAGTGGAGCATTCAGAGCTGGTGTGTATTATTCCTTTTTTTTCACAAATGTAGGTGTGCATGAGTGTGTGTTTGCACACCTAGAGTGATCTCCACAGCGTTTATTTTTAACCCATGATTATTTTTACCCTCTGCCCAGTGCTGTGAATTGTTTCACTTTTCAGGTGACTGACAGGGAACATTTTTCCAGCAGCACAGAGCAGCCTGGCACTGTCCCTGGGCCGAGGGCTGGCTGCTCAGCACAGCCCTGGCAGACAAAGGGCTTTGTGTGCCTGCTCTGCCCACAGGCTCCACATCACACCCAGGAGAAAGGTCTCTCTTTAATCTGGGCTGCTCAGGAAATCAAAGGGGGGGGATTAAAACAAGAGCAGTGACTGATTTCCGTAGGAGATCGCTTTCCTGTTTCATTTGATAGAATGAACAGCAGAATCAAAGCAAGGTTAGAAGCCCCATGTACCTTTTTTTTTTCCCCCAGAAATTTTTGTGCTGTCTGTTCACAAGGTGTTATAATAATGGAACACAGGTGCAGTAATGATTTTAGAAATTTTTCTTATTATTTTTACCTTAGAATAATTTACATATAGCTGCTCTGACAAGGTGTGTGCCTTCTGAGTCATCAGGCTTGTAGTTAAATATGTTAAAGCTGATTAAATCTGCAGCTGTTTGTTTCTTTGCATTCTTTTGATCTCTGCTAAAAATAGCCCCAGTGCCTTCATAAGAACTAAATTCAAAGGTATGGTGGGATGTTGCTTCAACATTGGACTTGAACAGCCAATAATGAGCAGCAAAAATCTGCTTTGTGCTCAGAGGAAAGAGCAGTGAGAGGAAGGCAGGAGCTGTGCAAGAGTCCCCAAACTTGGCTGGGCTGCCAAGTGCTTTAACAAGGAGGGAAATGTTGTGCCCTTTACTGGCAATAGGGAGGCATCCCTATGAGTGAAATGTGCTTCTCTCATGTGTTTTAGACAAACTGGTGAATTTCCCCCCCTCCTTTATTTTTTTTTTTTCCTGTAAAATGATGTTAAGGTGGCAGTGCAGGATCTCTGCATATTCTGTGTTGGCTTTCTTTGCACTTCAGTGGAATCCACATGGGATGGTGATATCCAGCTCTGCATTGCTGCTATTTCTCACTTTAATGACCCTGGTAAATCTTTAATGATTGCCATCACTGTCAGAAGGGCACAAAGGGCCCTCATCTGTCTTGATGCAACCTAAGAGAATATGCTCACAGATGTCAGTTAAAATAATGGCATTGGTGGTAGGTCACTTGGAATTTTATGGGTACCCATCTCTTCTTGCAAAAAGCAGCACAGAAATCCCATATTAATCATTACAATCACTTAAAAAACCCTAAATGTCTATGTCTTAGGTTTTGGGGTTTTTTTATTAACTAGGGCAGCACATTCCAGACAAAAAGGATTGAGACAGGCACTTCACAGGAATGGGCCTCCTCATTTCTGTGTTCCAGAGCAGCTGAGACATAAGATCTTATTTTAAATTAGGCATTTCCAAGTGTGAGATTTTCTTCCAAAACTTGCCTGAAAGTCTGTGTCAGAAGAATCCATTCAAGATTAGAACAAAGCCTTTTCCACCACTCAAGCATTGTTTCATCATGAGTGATTTCCCTATCATAGCACAGCCTTTAAGACATAATTCTCTCAAATTATGGGGTGTGCTGGCAACCCTGAGAGTGAGAAACTGGATATACACATCTCCTGCTCCCATTAATAGCACTTGCCTGCCTAATTCAATGAGCAGCACAGGGAAGATGGAGCCCCGTGGGTCAACAGCAATGGATTCAATGAGGTCTTCACCTTCTAAAAATGTCATTAGTGGGAGTAAGAGCTGGCTGTGGGCCCTGGTGTTTGCTACAGCCCTCTGGAGAGCATAAATCTGACACAGAGGTGCTCAGGCTTGCCTGGGGAAGCTCCCCCTCATTGTTCCAGTGCCTACCACTCTTGCTCACTCCATTGCTCCTGTGTCACCAGCTCATCCAAGTGTAGGGACAACCTGTCTGCACCCTCCTCAAAATTAAATCTTCATTCCAAGCTAAGTCATGTCTTTAAACAAGTTCAGTTCCCACCAGAAGCTGTCCCCACATAGCTTTTCATGCCTGGTTCAGCTGCAAGGCTTAAACTCAGTTTGCAAGTTGATCTGGACAAGGAGAAGGTTTTTCTGGTCATCTCTAAAGCAGGGAGTTGGTGGCGCTTCTGCTTAGTGGTGATGGACTGTGGGATCAGATTAATCTCTCTTCTGGAGCTCAGCATTTTTTTTTTTCCTTATTCCTAATGTACCCAATAACATATTAAATCTAAAGTTTGCTTGCTTTCCACAGAAATTTCAAGGCACTCTCTCTCTGAACCAGATCAGTAAAATGTAGGTTTATTTAAGAACCCTCCTTCTTGGGCTGTTGCTCAAAACAGGAAAAACTTGAGAACTTGTCTGCTGTATGTGGTAGTTAATATTTGAATCCATTTAAATCCAGAGCATGAGATTAGGTAAGCGTGGATGACCTAGAAAACCACAATGTAATCTTATTTAAAAACTAAAGAAGTATTCAAGCTCTAATAAATCATTATTTTATTCAGAAAACATATATTCATCGCAGATTTTTATTACACTTCTACGCTCACCTAACTTTGTAGTCTCTTTTGATTTTGTTTTTGTCTGCAGTTATTTTGCACTTCTAAGACATTTGATCTGTGTTTTCCTTTAGACCTCTGCCTCTTTGTATAGATTACTAGAAAGGAGCTCAATTACAATTTTGTCTCTGATGTGGATATTTCTTTATTGAAGGTTGTACAAAGGCATCCTTTCTCAAGCTCCATTTCAAACAGGGCTTCAAATGTAAACTTCAAAAAAAATAAAAATAAATAAATAGCTAATCTGAGCTGGCCAAGACATGCTTAATTTCAGCTCTCATGGCTGTGTGCTTGGTACAATGTCAGCAGCAAGTGTTCATAATCTTCTGTGCTACACAGTATGAGCAGTCTCAGGCCTCCCAATATTCTATTTGAGGATTTTATGTTCAGCTCCTTGAAAAACAATAAGTTCTTGAGGAATGTATCATAGTACTGGGTGCAGCTGTAATTTGAGGATGCAGAATTCCTCTGTTAAATATGCCATTTTTTCCCCCTCGGATGTGGGATTTCCTGTTGGCATTTTGTGTTTTCCTGCTGCAAATAAACACAGCACAGAACTTTACAGTCTGGGATGAGGCAATGTGAGAGCCTTCTTCTGGGAATACATTTTTTACATGTGTTAATATCAACGACGCAATAGTTCCTCAGTTAAAATTTTCTCTTAAATGTATTTTAACCCACTTTGGCAGATATGGATTTATAGCAAGACTGTTCACCCTACACTTACAGCACTTACTGTGATTGCTGGGTGAGTTCTGTGAGAATTTATGAGCAACAATATTAATTAGCTGAGTTATACATTTTATTAGATACAATTTTCCAGCCATATAATTCTTGGAATCTGAAAGGCTAAAATTGACCTACTTGGGGTTTATTCCACAGGCAAGGCTAGAGATTTTTAGTCTTTCTCTGTAGGCATATTTTTAAGTAATGATGTAATAGTTTGAATCCATTTCCATGTTGTAATATTTTCTTGATGCTATTTTGTCTTCAAACATCTCTGAGATGAAAATTCAATTGATTTAGTGCTGCTGGTTTAGGAAGAGAGGGATGCATAACTGAGTTTTCCCTGATGATATAAAGACTAGATAAGAATATTTTTAGTTAAAGAAGGCTTGGATTTCAAGTTGCCAAACATAAAAATCTCTTAAAGTATTTGAAACATTGATGGACTTAATGTTAAGGAGGTATTTCAGAGACAGCTGGTATTTGTGTTTGAAGTTATGTCCTGACTGCTCTGCAGGATACAGGACTGTTCTCTATAGACTTCTAACCTCAAAGGAACAATCTTGCTGCTAATATTTCCTTACTGAGATGGATGGGAAGCAAAACAAAAAACGTTGTGTCTTCCCAGCCTCTGAGTGGAAGGGGATGATGGGAGCTGAGGTGCGCTTGATGGGAACAGGAATTGCCACACTTGGCAGGAAATGTCACCATTTTTCACAGCATCAAATCCAGGTCTGGCTGACAAACTGAACATGCTAAATGATTGTTGGGCATGGGGGAGTGGATGCTTCGATAGAACACAGATTGAGGAGGAACAAAATGTCATTTGTAAGCTGTGTGCTAAAGCTTGGGCCTACAGGTGCATTGTGAGCCTGAAATCCCCCACACCCTGAGACTCCATGGGGCCCAGGAAAGGACCCAGATGCTGCAGCCACCTCCCAGCTGCCATCTCAAGCACATGATTCTCCTGTAAGTTATATTTCTTTATGTATTTTAGCTGTGTCATTTGAACTGAAGACAGTGAGGGTTATGCCCACTTGCACAGGAGCTGTATTTGGTTTTTCTGGTCATCTCTAAAGCAGGAGATTGGTGGCACTTCTGCTTAGCAGAAGCATCTTAGTAAGCATTAGGTCTGAAGAGAAGAGTGAAATTATCCTAATTACATTCTTTATTGTTTGGTTTATGGGGTTCTAAATCAAGAAATATGTTAAGTCTTTCCTGTTTTCCCCCAGGTCTTGTAAATGGTTGGTTTTGTGCTTCCTAGAGGAAAATTGCAGTTGTTGCTGCTCTTTTTTGTTAAAACAAGAAAAACTTTTCAGTATCTCACCTTTAAGACAGCTTGGGGAAATTTTTCCTTTTGATCTTCATTCATTCTTTTGCCCTTATGTAAACTTGAATTTATACTCCCTCTCTTACTGACAATCTGCCATGTCCTTCTGAGTTCTCATTTATTTGTCTCTTTCCGTGCTATCTTCTGCTTCCTGTCTCAGTAAAATTAACAAGCTCTAGCTTACACCACAGATCTGAATCTGATCCACTGACTGATCCAAATATGCTGCTTGTTTCTGCATGTTCTTTGTGTCTGGAGTGAATTCTGCTTTAGCACTGCAATTACCATTACAGCTGATTAGAAAATCAAATTTTTTCATTTGGAATGTTTCACAAAAAGCAAGTTTCTAAAAATGCTTCCATTGAACATTGTAGGAATGTTCCCTTTTTCTCTGTGAAAGACTGCAAGCAAATGTTGGGAGATTTTTTAGCATTTTGTTGAGACTAGCACAAATGAAAAAAACACCTACATTAGTTGAATTTTTAAAGTTACATAAGTCATATAAATGTGGTCTCATACACTGAATTACCTTGTTTGTATATGTATTTTTATGGTGCTGAAAGATGTTACTGCAATTTAGAAGTCAGTATTTATTATATTATATGCTATCATAATGAGTGAGAGTCTTGCTTGGTCTTGCTTACCACAGACTGATTTTGGTTTTCCTAGAGAAATATGGCACAGAAATTCATGTAAATAGTGTCCTGCTCCTGTACTTCTGCTTTTAACTCATTGGCCCTGCCACACCTTACATTGTACACCCCAAATAAGGAGCAGTCTTTGAAAACACTAAAAAACTGTCTTGAAGCTTGAAATCAGAAAGGATTTTGTTAGTCTTGATCCCTGCAGTGGTATCAATGAAATAATGGAAATGATCTGGTGATCTGGCAGAGAGAGGAGGAATTCCAAGGAGGAATTTGGTGTCAAACCCTGCTGGTGGTGCCAGGGCAGAGTCAGGAGGGGAGGGCACCTCATCCCTCCTGCCCACACCACACATTGCTCTAGTGACAGAAATAGCAGTGCTGCTCTCCCTGAGTCACTTGGGCATGTTCACTCTGTGCAGGAGATAATGAAGTGTTATCATTTCCCCAGCTGATGGAAAGGGAGCCTTCCTGGGGCTGTGTTTGCTGAGTGCTCTGGCTTTAAGGGCCGCACTGCAGGCTGGGCAGAGAGATCTAAGCCTACATTGCACCTGAGCCTGATCTAAGCCTGGGGGATGAAAGCACTGATTTGATCATGAACCAGCACTGGCACTCTAAAGAGAAAAAACCAAACCTAGCAGCCTTGTGCACTCTTCCTTTCTGTCTCTGATTCAAGCACTGAATCAAGCACATTTATGTGCACATTATACAGACTGCCTGTGCAGCCTTACTGGTGCTGTTATTGAAGCCACTGTTTGCGTTTCCATAAAATTCAATACATGTGGGAGTCATCATAACACAAACCCTGCCATAGTCAGCCTTCAGATGATGTTTTGTCTCTTCCTGGCCTTTGTTACATTCAGAAAGCTGTGCAAATATCCATCAGCTCTCACAGCAGAGGGAGGAATTTCTGGTCTCTTTCACAGATGGGAAAATGAGGCAGGGTGGGAAAGGAGCTGCTGAAGGTCGTGTGCCCAGCAGTGTCAGAAACTGCATCAGAGCTCATGGCTCTTAAATGCCAGCTGGGTTTTGGGCTTTGTTTTTGTTCTGTTTTTCTCCTTCAAAATCAGAGTGGTTTTGGATGAGTTAGGTTGAAGTGACTGAGTTATGTTTAAAAAAAATAACTGGGCAATCTGCTGTGCACTACTCAATACCAATTCACATTGTGTCATCCTGCTCCTTAATTTTTTCCAGTAGCCCAATATTGTATATTTAGCCTTTATGCTGCCGTAGGACCTTGTAACCAAACATTTCAGTGGGTTATCCATGTCTTAGAACAGTGCAGCTCCATTTGCAGATCCAAAGAGATGCCATGATAACTCCAGACATTCCAGTTTGGATCTGGAGAGCCCTGGGTGCTGCTTTCAGCTTTCCCTCAGATGTCCTGTGTGACCCCAGGGAAGTCATTTATGCCTCCTGTCTTGTTCCTCATAACTAAAAAAGGGCAATAATGATTCTCTCCTTTTGAGGGCCTGGGTGAGGGTGTCAGAGGCTCTGATCAAGACGTGAGTAACTCAAAAAATTCATTTAGAGTTCTTTGAGGAAAATAAGCCAGGAAGTGAAGAATATCCTGCACAATATAATGACAGCACCTGTCTATGTCTGCTCTTTTCCCCTCACTTTTATGTCACCCCACAGAGAATTGTGAAGACTTAATTCTACTTTATCTCCATCCAGGATGTTCTGGACTTCTGCTTGCATCCTACTGGTGTGTGACCCTTTAATGTTGAAGTATTGAATTAAATACCATCTCTTTTTTGTGGGTTTTTTTTTTTTTTTAATGCAATTCAGACTGCTGAAATCTGCTTCTGTAGTTCCGCAACAAAAGCAGGATCTGCCAAATTATTCAAAAATAATTAGAACAGATGGCAAAATATGGCATCTCAAACTTCCCAGAAACATTTAAAATCCTGATTACATTTCACAGAATAAATGTTGACTGAGATAAGTGCAGTAAGGCACGTTTTATAAGTGCATTGACAGTTTTTGTTTCCCACAGACAGAATTATGGTTTAGTTACATTAGTAGAGACACTGTGATGTAAATTTAAGGCAAATCTCACAAACTAAGAAAATACAAATGGTAGCACCTGTATATTCTTTATTTTCCAATTGTTTGCATGACCACCAAGAGAGAAGTAATGTGTCACAAGTGAATTTATTCTTTTATGTGTTTTGTTTGGTTGTTTTTTGGGTTTTTCCCTCTGCTGAAATGAATTTTAGTTCTTTCAGTCCAAAAACCTGATGGAAATGTCTGGCCAAGTGAGTCTACCTGTAATGAGAAGACTTGTGAGGGGCTGAATCACAGCCTGCAGTCTGAAGGAGCTCTTGGGTCCCTTTTCAGACCTTTCCAACCTCCTGCTGTGAGGTGGAAGTCGATCAGCACCTGTGGAGAGGCTCTCCATCACTGCATGGCCAGAAATGGCCTTTTGCATCCCGATTTGGAGGGCATTTCAGCTTGCCAGGAGTTTAAAGCTATAAAACAGTAGGAGGAAGGGAAGAAAAAGGTTTTTTATTCTGTCATTTTAATGGCTTTAAAGCTCACTTCTGTAAAATTTTCAGGCTTACAGGGTGAGGTAGTGGTAGGAATTCCCAGGGTGAGTGGTAAGTGAAAATGAGAAAGAGGAAGATGAGGTTTTTACTTCATTGCTAACTTTTAGGAACTGCAATTTTAGGGAAAGTAAGTGACCCAAGATCCACCACAAAGGGTGCTGGTGCTGTCAGCAATAGACAGATTCCATTCGTTTCAGTACACTTTCAGTCAGGTAGTGCAGAAGAAAACCCATTTTATTTGTGGGATAGATGTAGGGGAAAAGATAAATTCTGCTTACTGCTGACTCCTGTTTGTAGAATTGAAGAAATCAGGCCATCACCAGCATTTCAACCTCAGAGATATATTTTAGCTATGAAGTCCCAGAGGCAAAGAAGGGGGGAAAAAAAGAGTCAGAAATCAGCAGTTCAAAAATTTTTAGGAAATCTCTGGTGTTTTGTAGAGATGGGCTGTAGAAAGCTGACACCGTGGATGGAGACAACATCTACTTCCTTCTCATGATGGGAACACTGAAAGTAGAGATTACAGCAATTTGTTCCTTTTTTAAGGTTTCAGGAATCTTGAGTGTTGTTGATAAGTTGAATTCTGTCAGCTTAGTAAGCAGTTTAACTTCTCATTCCTGATGCAAATAGATAACATGAGCCAAAGGGCTCAGGTGACCATTATCGACCTAAAGTTCAGTCTTTTAGTGATGGAAGAGGTGGCAGCAATCAAGTTTATGCAGGAGCCTTGGAGGGGAGGAGAAGAAACTTTTAAGTAATTTCAAATTCTTCTCTTATTCTGCTGGCACTTTGGCAAGTTTGGGCTGATTCCTGAGGTGGTGTGCTGCTCCAGAGCTACCCTTCCCTGGAGAAAAGCCATTTGGAAATGAAAAGTTGTCCAAAGGAACGTTGTTGCAGGAATCTGTCACTTTGGGTGATGTTTTTGGCCAGAAAATTTAGTTCATTTTGGCCTGGAAATGAACATGGAGTGAAATGAGAACAAGAGAGAGTTAAATTTTCCTTAGGAGAGTTTCAAGGAGCTGCTTTGAACTCTGTGCACCTCACCAGGAATTGCAGAATGTGCATGTGGTAAGTACAGTGCTAAATGCAGAAGAGTTGCTTGCAGGAACGGAGCAGCCAAGCTGATTTTGGCAGGGCACAAAGAACACATTTTGGGATGTCAGAGTGCTCCCAGTTTGCTCTGAATCCAGAACAGCTGGAAGCATAACCCATATCCTCCACGTCCCAGGCAGGTGCTTTATCACCAGAAAATCAAAAGCTGCTCTGTTGCTATGAGATGACCCCTCAGTCAAATGTCAAAGCTTTGAAATATTTTCTTAAGATGAAAGATTTTCTTAAGATATTCTGGAAGATGTGGAGGGCAAAAGGAGTTGCTTGGGGCTGATTGTTTCATTGATTGACAGTGTGTGAAGGCACCTTTGGTGTCCACCTGTACAACCACACACCTGGGAGGCAGCACAGGAGCTTTCAAAGCTCTCTGCTCCCCCGGCAGCAAAAACAGAGGGGTAAAGGTGGAAGCCTGGTCTCAAACTGGAGCACACCGAGTAACTCAGGTAATGAATTGATTTCAGAAGAAAATACTTTAATGGAGAGCATATAATAGTACCTAAGTCTAATTTCTAAACTCCTGATTAGGAGGAGATTAGGAAATCTCTTGAGTTTTGGAGAGTTGGGTTGTAGGAAACTTGACACCATGGATAGAAGCACAGCTACTTCCTTGTCATTATGTAAACATGTAGAGGGGAGATTATGGCTTTTTCTTTTTTTTTTTTAAGATTTCAGGAGCCTTAAATGTTGTTGGTAAATTAAATTCTAAAAGCCTAATTAATGGTCATTGCCAAATCTAGGGCTGGTTCTTTTAGGGACTGAGAGGCACAGAGGGAAAAACTGCACACCCCAGAGCTGCAGCAAGATGAACCTTACTGCATTTCATTTCCCTATTATGTAACTTTAGGTGAGTAAATTGATGCTGAAATTGTACAATATGTGTGGCAGGAAAACTGACACCACTAACTGCATTTAAGATTTTCAGTGTAACAGCTTGGTTACACTGAGCCTGGTCCCAGTGGTGAGTTTCAGGCTCTGGAGACACCATGATTTGCTGTACACACAAAGAATGCTGTCAGGTTGGGTTATTATTGTTTTATGGTGTTTAATTATTGTGTTATCATGAAAACTGCTCAAGTTGTTTCCTAGAGCAAGTCAAGACAGCTGCCAAAGTAACATCACTTTTACATTTCATCAAGTCACCATAATCGAACTGCCTTGCCCTTAATACTTTTGAAGAGTAGTGAAAGGAAATTTAACTTCCAGAGAAGAGAGTAAGTGCAAGTCCCAAACAGGACAGGATTTTGTGCTGCTAAGTGGATTATACCTCTCTCAGGGTACTCCAGATTTTACAGGCTCAAATCTGAATTTCACATATGGCCTCAGCCCTAGGCCAGGGTCCTACTTGAATTATTCCAGACTTGTACATAGAAAGCTGTGCTCCGAACATGAATCCAATTACCAGCTGCAGTCAGGCAATTGAATGGCTGCAGAAAAAATAATCTGAGACACTGGGGGTGGGAGGGAAGGGAAGCAGGGGGAGGAGTGGGGAGAGGACTGTGATTTGTGTGGTAATCAAGAGGAGAAGGTCAATTGTAATAGAACAGGCTGGTTTAGGAGACAAAGCTAATGCAGGATGCCTTCCACTCTGTCGAGGGATGCTATCAATAGATCTGCTGCTTTCCTTACAAAAGATGTCACTAAGTGACAAGATGAATCCGAGCAGGGGAAGAAGGGCTTCTGATGGATCAGGTGATTAAAACCTGGGCTGCAGACGGGCAATTAGCAAACACCAGGCTGATGACCTGTGCAGGAACTCAGAGGAAGGGAGGAGTGGGGAAGGTGCAGCAGTGCACACACACAGGCAGCTGCCTCTCACTGGTGACACTGATTGGGATTTCTGCCTCTTTTCTCCCACTGGGAGCCCCTGAATAGGAACCCCAAAATGCCTGCTGTGCCCAGAGAGTACAGGGGTTTGCTAACAGCTTGATTGGAATTTAAGCAGCCAGCACTCTGCTTTTCTGGAGGCAGCAGGGTTAGAAATGAACACCCATTGAAATCTTTTAGGGTGGCTGTGGCTGCTCAGAGCCTGGTTGGAAGTGTCAGTGCACCCATGCACCCATTAAACATTTCCCTGCTCATTTGCTGACACCCACATTCCTCAAAAATTGCTTTACTTTTTTATCCCTTCTGCATCTCACAAGATGAGGGCTTTTGAAAAATCTGAGGGTATGTTTTCTGCTAGGATTGCAAAATAGCAGTTAAGCCTTCAAGTGCATCCCCCCCAGCCTGCAGGTCAGCCTATAAATCAGAAAGAAAAAGGGTTTGGATACTTATGTTTGTTTTACTGCTGTTTGCATAATATCATATGTTATTCCTGAGATATGGCAAATCAGCTTATGCTTTCATCAGCTTAAAATACTGGCACTTATCAATTACAAGAACTGATTGTCACAAAGCTTGTAGAATACTGAATTTATGATTGAGAGAAATGCTATGGATTTCTTCAACTGCCTCTGAGGTATTAATGGTGTCTTTCATAATATAAGATGCTGAGATGCAGCTCTTAAGGAGAACACAGTAAAACCTGCAGGCTTTGTTGGAAACATCTACGATTTCATTTCAAAAAAAAAAAAAAAAAGGAAGAAGGAAAAAAAAAACCAACCCAGATTTTGAAAAATTGGGGCATCAGAAGTTATGACGAGATGTCAGGAGCTATTTATTCCATAAAAGCTTATGGTGTTAATGTATCCATCAGTGCTGATAAATCCATCATGGCTTAATCTGTTGTGCTCAGTGTGGTAACAGGACAAGGAGCAGCCATCTGCTTACCGTATTTGATTGCTGTTTCTTTGCACAAATACAGTCCTGCTTCCAGCACTTAAGAGTGATTAGCTGTAACTTATGGAGCTCACTGTGACATTCCCACTGAGTAATTACTGGGGAAAGCAATCGAGAGAGCGTCTGAACACCGGGGTAAATGGTTAGCAACTACATTTGTGACAAGTTTAAGGTCTAACAAATCTCCCCCCACACGTGTGCCCATAAGGGAAAGGGAAAAGGGCAGAGCGCAATCTGTAAAGGACGGGGATGTCTGCTGCAGATATTTTCCAAAGCCTACTCTGCAGAAGCTTGAAAAGCCCGATTTCCTATCCCTCCAAGCCCCAAGGCAAAACAGTCCTTGATTAAAAAAGCGGGGGGGAAATTTAATTGCTCTTTCTCTCACATTCCTGGCTTGGTAATTTGTTTTTCCAGTAGTTGCACAGGATCAGGGATGTGGCTTTGTGCTCAGACTCCCCTCATCAGGAGGTGGTGGGGGGCTGAAGCACAGGCATGACAAAAGCTTCTGTCCCCCTGATTAATAGTTTATTTCATTTAGTGTGTTAGAAGGGGATAGCTCTCCAAAGCCTGTCTTGAAATTGCTGGTTTGGAGAGATCTGTTCCCAAAACTGAACCTTCCTGCATCCCTGCCCTGTCCTTGAACTTCACTCACCCAAGTATTTGTTTATAAGGGGCAGATTAAATGTGCACTGAAAGAGAGTTGATTTAGCAGCGCAGACTAAGATATTCGGAACAACTCCAACCCCAGATTTGTCCTATTTTAAGTTCTTAAGGGGGATTTGAGGTTTTCTTAGAAGTACTTATGGTATTTTGGGCAATTTTCTTTTTGATGAGCTGCAGCTATTACCCTTCTCCTTTTGTAGGATTTTATTACCTTTATTTCCTCTTGACCATAGATCCCAACTCTTCCCTTTTCCCCACATCCTTTCTCTCTGAGAGGGAATTAAAATGAAACTTCATATTGGCTCCACTGGGCTTCCCACCAAAAAGTAAAGGTTTGACTGTGACTTTAGATTTGCATTGGCCTGACACAAAAATTAATTTCTCTGAAATTACATAGCTTTTGGAAGGGCTTGAGGACATGGGAGAGATTTTACATGTCCTACAACTGATGTGAGTGTATTTTACCTGCCCTGATAATGGCCAGCTGTACCTCAGGATTGTGCTCTCAGCAGTCACTTACAGAGACTTCTCCTTCTGGGGAAGGAGTAACATCAACCAAACTTCAGAGCTCCTAGAGCTGCAGTTGGGTTGTTTTTTTTGCTTTTAGAGATCAAAACCCATTCATTGTGCAGTTCTCCCCATGCAAAGTGAACTTGAACGTGAAGATTTTCCCTGGTGCACTTGGGCTGTGTGCCAGAGCCTTGCCAAATCTGGCTGACTGGCTGAGAAAGCAAAGATATTTTTGTGTAGTTGTGGACTAAGGTTTTTAAGTATTTTTTTGTAATCAGGTGACAATGCAAATCTTCCTCTGAAAATTCCAGAGCACAGCCTGTGTAAGGTCCTCCTGAACAACAGAAAATGCTGTCCAAAGCTCCTCACAATGTACAGAACCCTGAGCATCACTAATCTAAAAAATCCCACGCTTTGCCCTGAGTAGGGCAGGGACTGAGGGGTTTGGGGGCCAGGTAGCAGATCCTGGAAAGGCATAAGAAATGTAGCGCATGTTCAGATTGGGAAAAAACGAAATATGAATGTTGCAGTGAATTTTGCCAGGGGCAAATAGATGGAGTTCTTCAAAATAGAGGAAACACTTGTGAAAGAAATCTTCCCTCCCTCACTTTGTGTTCTCCTGGAAGGGTTTGTGATCCCAGTTCTCATTCTGCCTTCTGGTCAGCTCTTTTCATTCTGAGTCCAATTGTGATGGGGCAATTTTCTTTCCATGCCATAACTTGTTGCAGCACTAATTACATCTTTGCTTTAAAGCTGGAGTCACCAGCAGAGAGTGATTGGGTTGTTCCTTACCTTGAATGAGAAGTGGTGACTTTTGTTTGCTGCTGCTGCTGACTGGATTTGTGCCAGAGTCATACAGCAAATTGAATATTATATATCTCCCATATAACCCTGGCTAATTTAGATCCAAAGTAATTGCTGCTGGAGTAATTGATTTACATCTATAGCCAATATTTCAGCATGTCTTTTGTTGTTTTAATTATCTAATGATCTGATTGTGCAAGCAATACAGGATAAAGACTTCATGTTTATTTCATTTTGCATTGCAGAGAGTCAACAATTTGAAAAGCAGAGGTTTGCAGCCCAAATTGCACAGGATATTTTAACCTGGACACCTCTTTGACCTGCACAACTCAAGGATAATGGTATTTGTATGTACAAATATTACATGTAAGAAACATCCTGCATTTGTTACAAGTAAATACTTAATTCCCCCATTTTCTATGTGATCATAGGATTTTCTTTTTGTCAAGGAATAAATTTGTAGCTTATTAAGCAAGACTGAGAGAAGACTGCCTGGGGTTTTTAGTTGGGTTATTTTATTAGAGATTTTTTTTTCTTTTCCCAAGTATTACAATGATTTGATGTTGTTTGTGCCGGCTTTTGAAGGCTGATTACAGCATTTGAGGACATAGGAGGCAATCAGTCCTTAGCTAATTACTTTAGCTAGTTCTTTATTAATTTGCAATGCAATCTCTTCCAATCTAGCAAGTCACTGTCTAGGCCATGCCAATGACAGTGAAAAATGAAGCAGAAAGAGTTTAGGAGCTCTGGAAGGATGGGAGGTGATGTAAAACTTTTATTCCATCATTGCTGGCTGAGGGTGGAAATCCAGCTGCAGGTCACTTACCAGAAATGGTGTCAATCTGAAGATGAGAGGAAAAAATATTGATAATGCCTTTGTAGAAACCAGTCAGAATGAAGACCAGAAATCCATGGCATGGAGGAATAGAAGATATGAAAGAGGAGGGTTGGGATGAGAGATGGGTGGTGCTGATAACAAAAAACTTGTATGAAATGCATGAACAGAAAGCAAACTACTGTGCTATCAAAAGGTTTGAAGAGAGCATGTACCCTTAAATACCTTGTCAATAACTTTATCTGAAATAATCTACATTCTCACTGTGTCAGGATTCATTGCAATCAAACTTTTTTGGAAGGAACTGGCAAGGCATTTGCTCCTGCCAATATCCTAAATAATCTTTCTTATGTTGCCGCAAGGGAGAATGAGAATAGAATGCTGAGAATTCTGCACCATTAGAGGAACTTTGCAGGAAAAATTAGGGATGAGGTTGTCAGAGTCACTGAATTTCATCAGATTCCTTCAGATCATGTTTTTCTTATTTAAGAGATTTGATATTATTTCACCCCTTTGTCTCTTCTCCCTCTCTCTCACATGCTGCAGGATTTTTGCTGTTTGCACCAATATTGCACTTCTCAAAAGGTTTCCCAGAGATGTTCCATAGCTTTGCTGCTGTATAATTTCTTTGGCCTTTTAAGTAGATGTTTTATGTTACTTTACTACCACCAGAGCTTCCCTATTTATCCAATACAGTTCCCCTGCCTGGTGATTACAGCCATATTGTCACCTATTTTATTGATGTTGAATTAACCATAGTTTTTAGTGATGATGATTATTATTATTTTGGTAAACACTAAGTTTTTGTGCTTCTTTTCAATTGTTCTCTATTGTTCACGTTTTTATAACCTTTACAAGCTCTGCTTCCTGGGCTGTAAAATCCATGAAATGTGGAGTTTGAAGTAGAGTCATGGAGTGCTTGAAAAAAAAGTTATTCTCATTTTACAGCCATTTGTTAGCTAATCAATTTAAAGGTCTTCTATACTGCCCTTTAAATGTGTAGGTGTAATTCCTATAAGCATTAATAGGATTTACATTTCCTGTTCACTGGAGCCCATATTCTTTAATTTGCTTCTCTTTCTTTCAATGCACAGGTAAAAAGAATTGTGTAGATAAAATACTACAGCATATTTACAATTATTTTCAACATTTGATTTTAACAACTTTGTCTTCAAATTTGTTTTGGTCAGAAAGGGATAAAACCATAATAGCATTGTTTTTATTGCACCTCTTTGCTGATAATACAGCAATGGTTATTTCATAGCTAATACATTTAGAGGGACATAAATCTGACTCTCAGTATTGATCACCCACCAGAGAAAAAGACTCAGTGGATTAAAATTCTGAAGTGGGAATCAGGGTCACCCCTGAGGGAGGTGCTGGCAGAGCAGCCACCCAGGGAAATTAGAAGGTGGCAAATTAAGAGGAAAGGGGAGGCAGGAGGTTGGCAGAGAATGGTTGGCAAGCAAAGAACTGCAAGCTAAACTCAGACACCTGTGGGTGTACTGGAAGCAAAACCCCACAAGTTTCAAGAAGAAAAAAAAATTTGGAACACATTCTTAAAAATCCTGGATTAAAGAGAAATACTTCCCCCTCCAGCAAGGTGGCTTGTTGGGCAAGTCTCTGCTGTCTTGCATTTGTGCTGAAATTGGCCCTGACATCTGGGGGCTACTGCAGTATCTAGAGTTTGGAATTAAAATAATTTAAAAAAAAGAGCAAAATCATAGTTTAGTTATGTTTTTTCTGTAATGGGAAAAATATTTTGTGTTTGAGCTGCATAGGCAGGAGTTTCCTGAGGCAGATTGAACTTTGGCAGATATTTGGGATAGTGTGTGTGGCAGTAAATAACACAGTGAAGCTTAGGTGGTATTAGAATTGTACAGAGACAATGTTCAGGCTTCAGCAGCTGCATCCCAAATGAAAGGTAACAACTGCAGGGATTTCCACAGACTCTAGTTAGTAAAATACACTTGTGATGTTCATCAGGACCCTAGAACACAAATTCATTGAAAGTTTTGTAGTGTAATAACTCCACAAGCAATTTCACTTGATATCATACGTGATTATTTAAAAGTAACTTTTCTTTTGGTGCACAGTAAAAAAAAAAAAAAAGAAAAAAAAGAGAGAATGCATTTTCTAGCTGGCTTTCCATCCTTGCCTGAGAGCTTGACTGATCATTTCTTTCATCAGAGGTCATCTGTGCTTCTAAAAATGAAACCTGTGTGGCCACTGTTTGTTCAGTTGTTGCATATTAGCTCCTCAGTGGTTAAAAAGATCTGAACAAATAAGAGGGCTTACCCTACATTATATTACCCTTTATTAGTAGGAAATTGAAGTCTAGAGATTATTATTAAGCCTCAGCCACTGAAGGCTACCCAGGCTCGGATGAAGGCCCCTGGAGCTGACCCTTGATCAAGCTGCATTAGGAGGGTTTTACCCTGGTTGCTAATTAAATAAACAGTGCTGATGGTATTATTCCTCCTCAGAGGCATTCCATGACATCAGCTGCCCGTGGCACCCAGGGACAAAGGGAATCAGGTTCCTCCTGGTGACTCCGGGCTCTGGCATGGCCCATCCTGCCCCGTCTGTTTAACCACGGCTGGATCAGGTGTCAGGGGCTTCTCATTGAAGTCTGGGCACAACAGGGACAGGGTTTCTATTAAAATAGAAACTTTTGTGGGGTTTTGCTTTCCAAGTGGAAGAGAGGCAATTCAATTTCTGCCTTGGTGTGCCAGGAAATACAGAAGGAAACAGCTTGATGAGTCTGAGAAGCACAGACATCTAAAGAGAGGGTGTTTGGGTAACTTTGGTGTCTTTCCAGTACTTAACTCAGATTTTTACTAAGAATGTGTCTTTACAGACACATTTCTTCACTTCAAGGTAGGAATAATGTTAAGGTAAAGAAGTCTTTAATTTTTCTAGTGTTTCATATGGAAATTTCAACTGAAAGGCAAAATCTCTCTGCCAATATCACCTAAAAGTAAATAAATTCCAAGCAGAATATTTATTCTTTTCTGGGAAAACAGTCATCTCTTCTTTAAACAGGCAGAGTTCACTGGAAACAAAATAGAGATGGAACTGGGGTTTATTTTGTTTTTCTGATTTTGTCTGTGTGAAGGAAGTCCTGAGGTTTACACAGAGCTGTGGTGAGATCAAAAGGTCCAACCTGGATAACAGAAATTCTTGTCACTCAGGATGACATAAAGGATCCCCTCATCCCTGCACCATGGACTGCACTGCCTGCCAGTCCTGAGTGCTGAGAACATACAGCAGGAGCCAGAAAAATCAAAATAAATACTCAGCTTTTCTTCTCAACAGAATTTGTGGGGTTTTATCTTTGGTACAATGTGCTCTTGGAGAAAACAACATGGGCCAGGGCCTTGGTTCTCCAACGACAGTTCCAAGAAGAAAGAAAGGTAAAGTAAAAAGAAAATACTTATTTAGCTAATTAAGAAGGTGCCATTACTTGTTTTTGTTTGGTTGTTTCACAAATCAAGTGTCTTATGACTTAAATGAATCTTGTTTGAATTAGAGTATTTTCAAATTTAAAAACTATCAAGTTCAAATGGGAAAATTTCTAACAATGAAGAAGTCTGCTTCCAGTTTTTTGGGGCAATTTGAATTATCATCACCATTAAAGAATTTGTTGCAGCTTTTCTTTCCCTATCAATTTATTTTTTCCAATAGGCTTCCCTAATTATTTTTCTTACACTTTTGAAGTAATTAGTTAATGAACATCCTGATTAGCAGGGCACCATCCTGCACCAGGCTCACAGGGAAATGCCACCATGTCCCTTCAGGATGTCACTCAAGGATTTTGACCCAACACTGTCCCACTTGTTAGTCTGCCCTCTCTTTTCCCCTTTCCCACTGCTGTGAGACCCATCCTAACACCTTTTTTTTGCAATAATCCATGCTTAGAGAGAGGGCAGAAGCTCCCTCCCTGCTCTCCTCCTCCCAGAATCTGTACTTTGTTAGCCTTTAAATTTAAAGGATCACAAAATGTGTTTTTCAAAGCAGCTGGCACTGCTTAGAAGTCTCAATGTTTCAAACTTGTATGTGAAAGATGGATTTGTTGGAAAATTACTAACAATCTGTAAATCTTTGTAAAACCAAGATCAATTCTGAAGTAACACTGTTTATTTTATTGCTCATCTGTGTCATGGTGGCTCTTGACACAGAAACCTGAAGTACAAGATAAATACTGTTTGTCAAAGCCTATAAATTCCAAGCAGTGATTGAAAATTTTTTATTTGAAGTGCCTTCTACTAGGAAATGAAATCTTGTGAAAGGCAAAGCATTTTGCAGAAAATTTAACTAAGATAGATATTTTTATTTTCTGCAGGAGAATGGCTAAAACCAGTAAGCTTCAAGATTTTTAATATTTCTTAGAGTACTTTTTTTCTACATTTTTTTCTTACTGTTTGTATAGTATGTAGCTTTATTAAAGATTAAAAATTTCATAATGAAG
Organism: Zonotrichia leucophrys gambelii; assembly: GCF_028769735.1. Lineage (NCBI taxonomy): Eukaryota > Metazoa > Chordata > Aves > Passeriformes > Passerellidae > Zonotrichia > Zonotrichia leucophrys. The sequence goes on from NC_088169.1 coordinate 113,363,940, forward strand.
TTTTAATTCCATAACAGCTAAATTTTTATTTCTTCTAAGTGGAGTTTTAATTGTTTGGCAATTTTTTCCATTTTGCAAGAGAAAGTTCTAAAAACTGCATAAAATGCTGTTCTTGGAAGCCTTTATTCACTTGCATTTCTGACACCTAGACTTCCTTGGAGACAAAATTAACTCTTTTCAATTTTCATTTGATCATTCATCTGTTTTTTTTTTCTCCTTGTTCTTCCAGGCTAATGATTTCCACAGAAAAATCAGCTTTTATTCACTGATAATGGCCAAAACGTGGTATTAGAGATACAATTGTGACAATTTTTTCTGAATGCAAGCTGCCCTTTGAACAGCAACTGTCACAATTAGTGATAAAAGTGCTACAAGGCAGGAAATACCTTCACCAGGGCCATCACATCCAAACAAGGATCAGCAGTGTCTATTTTTCCCAGTTTAAAACCAAGCCCATAGATTATGTCAGACGAGGACATAAATTCTTGCTGCGTGCCATGGTGTGTCACAGAATAATGTCACGCAGTTTATACTGACATCACATAAATGTCAGACTCTGTCACAGTGCAGAAAACAAGTGGCCTTGTCCCAGGGCAGCCTGGATTTTTAATTTTTTCCCCTCTTCTTTGTTAGAGGAGCAGCAGCCCCCCTGCTCCTGGTGACCTTGCAGCACGAGTGGAATGTGCACGAGGGGCACATCCTGGGTTCTGGTGCTGAGAAATTTGGTGCCCTCTGTGCAAATCTCTGCTGGAAATGCAGCTGCACCCTGGGCTGGTGTGACTGATGGAATGTTGGGAAGGCAGGATGAATCATAACAAGGCAGTTATGAGGGATGGCAGAGTGTTAATAAATCAAAGCAGAGATATTAAAGCAATCTTTTAGCAGTAGCATTTTCAGGGAAAGTGGAGGAGGTGGAGAACTCTGCTGGGATGGTATTTTGGAGTTTTCTGTGTAGCTGCGCTCCAAGAAATCCTCAGGTGTTAGCATGTGCTCTTTGAAAGAGCTCAGCAGTGCCATGTTCACACATTCAGCACAAAGCAACATGTGCTGTGCATCTTAGGAGTGGGAGAAATCTCTTTTCCTAAGATTTTCTCATAGGAGCAGCACCTAAAGCAAAAAAGAATGAGATGGTTGCACATAAGTAAAGAGATTTAATTTAGTAACAATAGGTTAGTTTGGTCTGGATGGGAATTCTTCTATTTAAAGCCATCTCTGATTCAGGAGAAATCTCACTGCAACTCCTCAGAAGTATTTGATTTACAGTTTTGTGGTACTTTAGGTTAGGAACTCGTCCTCTTTAAATGCTATACTTGAGAAAGCACAAGGTGTGGAAAAATGGAAAAGCACAAAATTCCACATTTATAGCCGTCACCTGAATACATTTTTTACTTGATTGCATATCTCAAAAGTAACAACAATTCTCACAATATCCTGTATTCTCATGCTGTGTTAGATCAATAAATGTCTTACATTTCCTTTTCCTTTTCAGCTGGTTTAAGAACTTATATTCAAATAAGACAGACAGACTTAAAACTATGGGACTTTGCTATAAAATCAGGTGTCTGTTGGTTTTTATATAAAATATAGATCTGCAGATATTTCTCTGGTCTGCATGCAGTAGGTGGTTGGCAGGGGCATTTCAATATCTTCATTTATGTTTTCTCCTTATCCTTCACATACTGGACTTCTGCTTTTATCTGTTTTGTCCTGTAATGAGATTGGCTTTTGCCATCTGTTAACTTGAGTCTGTTCCCAGCTAAATCATTTGGGGAAAGAATTTGGGTTTCCTCATCTTAGACTGTGGGAGAAATTCAGAGAGAAACTGCATTAGTTGCATTGCTGTTTATTTCTCTGCAGGGCTGCCCTTTATAGGATTTCTTTATAGGAAATTTTCAGTGATTCCATTATACTTTTTTAGCTCTTTAGTACAATCATGAAAAAAAATATAAATACAAGTGAAAGACTTTCCAGAGAAGATGATTTAGGTTTCCTTTCCAATATCAAATGTTGACTTTAGCCCAAGGGGCTTAAAAAGGCCTATGGATTTTATGTGGCATTTTCAGGTGGGATGATTACCAAGATACTCAAATAACAGGAGAGAGGAAAGGCCTTGATGCATACACTCTACACAAAAACTAAAAGTGACTTTATGATCATGCGGAAACCCATATGTTTTGAGTTACTTTAGTTGCCTGTAACAGTTTTTACATTATTGGCTTCATTTTTTTATTGTGTTGGCCTCGGTGCATTAATACTTCATAGACCTGTAGAGTAAGTGATGATTGACAGATGTTTTAAAGCCCTGATTCAAGAACCTTTTTTGGCTCATGTTGATGCCTATTCAGGTGAAAGTCAAGTGAGTTAAAGCCCTGCCTTGGATGGAGTGAAGCATGTGCTTAAATGCCTCCATGAATCATGATCTGCATAATATTCCCTCAAGGTAAACCAAACGCATTCCTTATTTTCTATTTTTTTTTTTTTTTTTAGTGAAAAATGTAGCTCCTCAAACCTTGTCAGTCTGTTTCTGAGTGACTTCTTTGACTTGTACTAAGAAAAAAAACCCTTTCCTGCAAATTACCACCACTGGAAAGAGGACTGAGCAGGAATTTGTGAACAAAACAAGCAGGAGAATTAAAATGAATGACTTCCTAATGAAGTTGCTATGGAAATGTCAATAAGCAGGGATGCAAATTAAATGATCTCGCTGGCACTTTTTGTTTCTGTTGTTCTTTCCTCTCTGGCTGTGGGAAGGAATTACATTCAGGATGTCTTAATGTTGCATCAGTGACTGTCACTTGGCTTTCTTATAAATGGCAATTAGATCAGTGGGTCTGCCATGGAAGGGGCAATTTTCTCCCATTCTTAAAATGAGGGATGGAGGCACAGTGGTTTCCATTCAGAAGACAAACCCCAGAGGGAAGCACGCAGTGCTCTGCGATGGCACTTTCCAGGCCTGGCCCCACCACGGTGGCAGCCAGCCTTTGTTCTGGCCTGCCAGCCATGCCCAGCCTGGGGTGCTTTAATTGCTGGCAGGGGCTGCCCCTTTGTTTTTGTGTGTTCCCTCTCTCAGCATGCCTCCCATTGTGGGCTGTTGGCAGCTCGGAGCAAACTGGGGCTTTCCAGCAGGGATTGCTTTCACCAGAGTCATGAGAGAGTGCACCTTTAATATCATCTGCACTGAGCAGAGCAGGAGTTATCCTTGGCAGGGAGCCAGGGAGCACAAAGTGACATTTCTAATGGCCACTACTGGAATTAAAGGGAGGCCTGAAGAAAAGGCTGGGGTGGGAAAAGCCCAGCTCCAATTTGCTGTTGACAGGCAAACACACCTGGCGGGATGGGGACGGAGCTGATGGCAGGGCACAGTGGGAATAAGGAGCTGCTCAATGACAGGGCAGCTCTCCCAGGGTGACATCAGCCACTCCTTGCCTGTGGACATGCACAGGCTGAGCAGATTCTGAAGTGCCACCAGCACTGGCTGGGGATTCTTTGGCCAAGAACGAAATTTCTGCTGCTTCATATATGGAAAATAGCCTCTTGCAGCTCGTTTCCGGATGTTAGCAAATAATAATGTGCAAATGCACAGAGACCAGAGTTGAAAGACAGATAAAATCAATCTGTCATCCTACTTTCACTGAAAAGGTAAAAAAAAAAAAAAATCAGTCTTAAAATTCCAGTTAGTCCTTTTACACAACTCATAGCACTTGCTGCTGAATGCTAAAAGGGATTTCTGGAAAAATATTTGTGTAAAAAGTTTAAGGGATCATATGGACATTTTAAGAAAGTTGAGTTCTAGTCCCTGTGAAGTGAGTGGGATTTCAAGTGTTGGCCTCTGTGTGACCATGAATTGGATCAAATGGAGTCTTCAGTAAAATAGTTCTGCATTCAGCAATATCTTAGCTAGCACAGTCAGCTTTAAATACAGCTATTTTTACAGACATTCAATAAGATTTGATTTTGAGAAAGGTAATACAATTTCAATAATTTATTTAAAATGTTATTATCCTTCTGCATTTATTTTTCAACATTCTCATTTTTTTTTTTATATTTGCATTTATATACAATCAGAGGTCAGTGTTAAAATAGAAAGAAATAGAGGCAGGATTTTCAATGCGAAGTTTCCAGCGCACAGATCCAAGCTGGATCTGCAAAGGCATTTCCCAAATATTAGGAATGAAGATTAGGTATGTTCTGGCATTTATGAATGCTAAAGCAAATACCAATGACAGTCTTCTCCAGTTTCCTGAAACCTTTTAGGAAGTTATGAGTTAAAAATTGGCCTGCTTGTGAATATTTTGGTGAGTTAAATATACATGAAATGTATTGAGAATCTCCTGTTCATACTAAGAGAACAGTTTTAGATGCACAGCTCTGCTGTTCCTTGGTGGGGTGATTAAACCAGGTATTTGATTCAGCAGTGATGTTTTTGTTGGCATAGGGTTGGTACTTCCTTTGTGGAGCTGCAGGACCAGCAGATGTTGAGCTGTTGGGGACCTGTGAGCTCCTAAGGAAATTGCTGAGAGAAAACCCATCCCCATGACATCCTAAGAATCCTGCATGGTTATATTCACCATTGGTTTATGCTTTGAATTTTAATCAATGGCAACTACAGGAAGCCAAAAAAAAAAAAAAAAAAAAAAAAGATAAAAACTCCTGAAATACAGCTATTGCTAAAAGAAATGATGGTTTTGAGACAAGGTGTGAAAGAAATTGCAGGCATGTTCTTATTTTCAAGCAGCTTCATTCTTCCTAGTGAATTATTTAGGATCATGTTGTGATTGAAAAGAGTTCAAATTCAGAAACCAGGAGGCCAACAAAAAATGGGAATCTGGGGCTTCAGGATGAATGTGGATTTGAGACTGTGGTGGATTCTTAACCTGTCTCTTCCCTTTGCTTGTGAAACTCTTGAGCATGGCTGGCACTCTGGAAGGCACTGCTGAGAGTGATTTTTGACCTAATGGTTGTCTCATTTGGAAAGGCCAGATGCTGAGACTGGGAGTTCCTGTCTGATGTTTATCTGAGGCACTGAGAGAAAATCCCTTCTTGATTTCCTTGTTCCCTGCAGAAGCAGGGGAACTCAATTCAGCTTAGTCCCAGAGGGGGAAGGGGAACAATGCCAAATTCCATCCTAATTTCTGAGCCAGCTCCCTGCCAATGGCAAAGAAATGACAGAAGGTTCTATCCCCAGGCTACTGTAAAGGGAAAGAGATCCCTGCCTTTGGGAAGGGAAGGCTGCAAGAAAAAATTTAGGAATACATTTGTGGGGGAAGCAAAATTGGATGGAGAAATTAATTTCCTGCTGGTTCTTGGGGCAAGATGAATCAGCAAAGGCAAAATTTCACCCCTGGGTTATCTTAATTAATCACCCTATCTTAATTGTGACTGTAACAAAGATTGAAAGCCTTCCTTAACAAGGACAAGCTTCCTTTGCTGGTGCCTGGACTAAGATTGACACAATCCAGCTCTGGGATGTGTTTTAGGCTCAGGGTTCAAGTAATGATGCAGAGCAAAGCTCCATGGTACAAAATTTTGCCTCTGCCACACCTCAGCTGTTGAATTATTTTGAAATGCAGATTGATTTCTGGGACTACTTTCTAATTACTTGACATTTTTAAGAGTGAACTGAAATGTTTAATTCAAGCTTAAGGCAAACATGATTATTCTTCCTGATGCATGCCTTGGTACTTGGGAGCTCTGGAGGGTGAGATACCATGAAGCCTCAGTATTCCAGGAAATGAAGAGGCTGAAAATCTGAATGAAGATATTTTCACTGGTAGAAAAACAGACTTGCATTTACTGAAAAATGGCAATTTACACTGCAAATTGCCAAAGGTGTGCACATGTACCCACTCTCTCTGCAGTAGCATAGCTATTACAACTGAAATTTGTAATGGATTAGGTAAATTTCTTAAGGATACACAAATTCAAAGACAATGAAAATGCTGTGAAAAGTTGGCAGATTGAAAACTCAGGAGACAGATTGCTCAAATTGGGCTCTATGTAACTCATAGCACCAGAAGACATAAATTTGTTTTCAAGCAAACCAGGTAGAAGTTGCCTTCCTTTGCAATGAAAGCAGAGATCCTTTCTCAGCACACGTAGCAAATTCAAGGTTTGCATGCTTATTTACAGGCTGAAAAGACTTCTGTTTCTATTCTAAGTCTATGAAGTGCTTGAATGTCTGTAAGCAGAAGGGGAGCAGGAGAATAATTACCTGGGAAAAGTAACTTGAACCACCTACTCAGAGCACTTGAATTGCATTTCCTGTATTTTCCAGATGTGTGTCTTTCCTTGTGTGTGTTCACTTCTTCCTAAATCAGAAGTAATTTCATTCAGTGAGAGTGTGGGGGGTTTTGATGACCAAACTCATATTTAAACAAGAAGGAAAAAACCCACAAACCACCCTCTCTGAAAACAAAACTTTAAGTAATTCCACCTCATAAGGGAGTGGAAATATTATCTGGATTAAATCAGGGCAGCACAAGAAGCTGAACTCATGGCTTCCTAGCAACATCCAGGAGCTGCAGGAACAGAGTCAATAGGAATATTCAGTCTTGGAAAAGCACCTCAGGATTCCAAAAGCTGGGAAAGACCCCAGGGCAGTCAAACCTGTTCATATTTGTAGGACAGGGAAGGTGTGAGGATGTATGACTCTGCATAAATCTGGTCCATCACTTTGTGACTTGGAAATAAATTACTCCATTTGAAACAGAATACTGAATGTGTTTACCAAGGTGGATTTGTTATGTGTACAAACAGATTTTTGCCAAAATAGAGTAATATTGCTATTTAAATGTTTTGTAACTTGTGCTAGGATCGATTTTGGAGAAAAACAAGATCAAAGAACGTGAGGCTTCACTGTCATGGTGTTGATGCTAATCACAACTGGAAAGTGAAATGGTGTGGTAAATATGGAGATCCTTTGGTTCCCCAGTTCAGATTACCCTGTATTTACTTATTCAGCAGAGGTAATTATTCAGGTAGGTTAGATCACATCTGTTAGATCCATGCACCACATTCAGCCCATGTCCTTCTGCAGAGCAGATCCAGGTTTCAGGAGAAGGCTGTGAGGAGCAGGGATATGGTGATTCAGGAAATGACAGAGAACTGATGGCTCCAAAAGAAATCTGAGAGGTCCTGTGGGTGTCTGACTCTCTGTGAAAACAGTGGCAAAGCCTAAGCAGGCCTGTGGCAAAGGGGTGACCTGCTGGTGTAAAATGATCAGCACAAAATTAGCTGTTACAGAACAAATGTCAGTGAAAAGCACCAAACAAATTTCTCCTCATTTGAGATTCCTCAGTGTCTCGGATTCAGGTGGAGTTTTTCTGGAAGGAGACCCAAGGAGAATGTCAGTCACTGCCTGATTAGCATGAACTCCTTAAACTAAGGCTTCATCTTTGACAAGTGTGATATAAACTTGTTCTTCCAAGAGTAACCAGAGGACAGGTACCTATAGATGTCATCCATCACCTTCAGATCTACTGACTTCCTTGCAACCTGCCTTCATAGACTCACTTTGTATTCCTTGACCTTGGCTGGAATTGTTTTTAGAGTTTGAACTCTGCTGGACAAGTTCTGGCCTGAATAAGAATTTTGTTCTCTTTACAGGAAGCTGTGGAGACCTAATAATTGAAATGAAAGCTTCAGCCAGATGTGTAGTTTGTGTAAATTTAAAAAAAAAAGGCAATAAAAATGTAGTGCTGATAATTTTTTCCATGCTCTGACTAAGGTAGCAGCTTTCCATGAAAGCCGAACAGAGCTAAACTGAGAATGCAAGAAGGAAAATTATTCTGAAAAAATGATTCTGAAAGTAAGGAGGTTTGTGAAATAGCAAGCTTGGCATCTCACAATGTGCCTCACTCCCTTTCTCCTTAGGACAACTAATTTCATAAAAGTTTGGAGACAGCCTCCTTCATCCACAGTCTGAGTAAATATCTGATGGTAATCTTGCCTTGGGATAGGATTTTGCTGTCATTTTTGCAGATGGGAAACATCCAGACAGTGTTGTAAAAGCCTGATTTGTGGGGTTTGCCTGGTGTTCCCCACTTAGGTTTTGTTTTGGACTGTGTTATTTAAGTCTTTAGTTTAAGAGCGCCAGGAACTTCTGAAGTTCTGGCAATCCTCACATGATCTAATCCATTAAAATTCAGGGCACCCTAGAACAGTGAGGCTCTGGAAATTTGAGCTTGATTATTCTAAACTTCCAGATTGGGTAGGACCCAGAAACAGAATTGCAGTTCTGGGATTTCACATTTTCTCTGTTCAAGGCCTTGTTCTAAGCAAAGTGATGAGTGGAAAAATTTGTGCCTCTTTTGTGGAGGGCTGAGACAAGTTGTTGCAATGCTGAAAACACAACACAGCTCTCAGCACCCTGCTCTCCAAAATTGCCTGCTAGCATAAGTTCTCTGGCATTAAATCCAAACTCATAACATTATTCATTCTTTCAGCATTTCCACAAGTTATCGTGTGACACAGAGGTGTGACAGAGGGATGCTGCCAGGATGGGGATTTTGGCTGCTTCCTGTCCCAAACCCATCCAGCAGTTGGTGTGACTGGTGCTCTGTCCAGCTCATCTGAATTTCATAAATTCTTTATCCCATCAATAACATAAAAATGCAGTAAAAATTAAAATTATTTATTAGCAGGGGGAGCTGAAGGCCCTGCACTAGGACATGGTGAAATCCAAGCTCTGTCAGCTGCTCAGGTGACTGAATCCTACACACTCTCCCCAGGTATGTAAATAGGACTGGGCAGTTTTTAATTTCTTTTTGAACAGCAAATTGCTGCCTTTGCAAATGTTTATTTCACATACACACCGCATAATTCTTTCCAAGACCCTGCCCTTTTTAGCTTGTTTCACCTCTCAGCCCCTCTTCTACTTTAAACACTGCCAGAAGCAGTCTGGATAGGAAAGAAAAATTAGTTGGAAAAGGAAAACAAGCATCTGTACACAATCATATACTCCATCAGTGTGAATACAAGGCACCCGAGCCTTATACAAAGCTGTGAACATTATGTGCCAAATTTGTTGCAGATGTAGGCAGAAGCAAGAAAATATTGAAAAACAGAGAAAAGTCAGTTAAAACAGGCATACCAACTTTTATGAAGAAAATAATTATTATGAAGGTGTTCCTTAATATTGAATTTGACACAGCTCTTTTTTTCTCTGTCTGCTTATGAAGTATTTTGCAGCCAATATTTAGGAGAAAAGTAACACAACAGAAGTAGCTCAGATGCCTCCAATGATGCAGGTTTTATCCAGTTGTCATTTTTAAAAGTGCATCTTTGCAGATATGAAAATTCCAGTGGGCTCATTTTTAGAGAAGTGAGTTTCTCAGCATGTTCCAGTTTGCTGTGAGTAGTGAGTGGTCAGCCTGATTTTCTTTCTGTGATTAACGTGAGCTTGTTGTGTTATTTTATCAAACAACCTATGCTAGATATAATTTCTGTACATTAAAAAATTCCTTAGAGGATCTGCTGACTTTAATGAAGAGAAGATTTAATAGTAGTGTCTGCAGACTTCCCAAATGACTCTTTATTTTTTAATTTAATTTTATTTTAGAATTACTTTTACGTGAACCTTAACTCAATGAAAGCAAAACAGAAAAACAAGAGGTTTCCCTCCACTCTTTTTTTTTTTTTTTTTTTTAAATTAGACAGTTCTTATTTTAATGAAGACATTATTAGGGAGAGTTGGGTAGCAACCGCTGGTGAGGAATTAGAGTTTAACTATAATGTGCCGCTCCTTTGTAACAGATTTGGACATGGAATTTCATGGAATCTGAAGGATGCGAACTCTAGAAGAGCTTAAAATGAAACACCATTCGTATGTACAAATGGCAAAAATTACTTTCAATCATTTTTATCTTTAACAGAGATATTGGCTAACACTTCCTTTATTCAAACAAACAAAACCATACAGTTTTGGGACAGAAGAGAGATCTGCTTTTCCCACGAGAAAAGTTAAATATTTTGCCTAATATGGTATGACTTGAGTCCAAAAGCATGTACATTTTTTAGTGCATGATGGAATATGTGTTTTGGTACTTCATGAATTCATCTTTCTCTCTTCATCAGGCTTCTCATGTCGTTACATAGCTCAGCAAAAAGGGAGGTGATCTTGTTGTAACCTGGGGAATGGTGTCTGACTCAGAATTCCAATACTTAAGGAAAAAAAACCCCTTCAGTCCCTGAATTCTCCAAATTTCCATGCTGATCTTCACTAAACCAAGTTTGAGAATGGATTTGTTCTGTCAAATCACCAAGATTGGAACATGGAGTCCTAATTTTAGATGTTAAGGTGGGATTTTTTTTTTTTGGGTTATATGGCTGTAAGATACATGGAAAAATTTATGGGATGGCAAGAATGGACTGTCCTGGCAGGTAGACTTTGCCTTTCAGTTTGGAGCTTGTCAAATTGACCAGAACAAATTCCAGGAAGATCCATAAATATATTTAGGGGTGCAACCTGTGTCAGTAGAGCCAGGTATAGTTTGAGGAACTTGAAATTTTTCTCTTGACAAGATTCCAGTGGTCTGAAACCTGAGTTAAATCCGTGAAAGGGATATCTAAAGACTCATGGAATTCTCATTCTGATCTAGAAAGTGATAATGAGAAAGGCTGGGATTGGCTGGTCTATCCTCAATATATTTAGTGCAAAGTCCACCCAAAAATACAGAGCATGTTAGCAAAATATTCCATGTGCTTGTGGCTTTGGAAGAGCAGATATTTCATATTTTTTCCCTTATATCAAACTCACCAAAGTTGGAGTCACTCCAAGTTTTGGAACCCCAAACAGTAATTCAAATAATCATGGGAAAAAATTCATTAGTGCTGGGGTCTTGGAGCTTAGAACTTTATGCAGGACACACATCACATGTTGGAAAAGCAGTTTCGAGTGTAAGTTCAGTAATTCAGAATATTTTCACTTTAAACTACAAAAATTCAGCACATGAAGACTACAGAAAAAAAAAAAAACATTTGTGCAAGGTGAAGCAAGGATTTCGGTTGGTGCACTTTATTCTCCTCCAACACCCATTATCACCTTCCCATTTTAATTCCCTTACAATTAATGGCATTGACTCCATTAGAAATGACAAAAGTTATTAATTTACTATTTTCTTTGTTTTCAGTAGGTTTGAACTTGCATCTCCAATTAATTATTTTATTCCCCCCCCCTATATCTTACTTTCAAGGTTTTGTAATACTTCTGTTCCCATGCAGGCAGCTGAGGGAGTGGTTGGGACCTTCTTTGTGAGCTGGATTAGGTGTGGTCTCTTTTTGGGCATTTCATTTGAGTTCTGTGACAGGAACACCACTCAGTTTTGGGCTGAGATTCAGGATTTTGGAGCTGCAGCTGGCTGCTCCATGTGAAAATAATTCAGTGTATCTGTCTGCATATGCAGAACATGTGTAAGTATATACATGCAAACACATATATCTTCTCATTCATGCTCACAAATGCTTTAATTCAAGAACAGATACTCTCTTCTTGTTCTGTATTTCAATGTTTCCATGCTCAAGAGTGTCATAGTTTGGCAAAAAAAGCACCAAAAAATAGTGATTCTCAAAGCTTTGCTGCAGCAATGGTCTTTTATGAACTAAATAAAAACATCAGGACTCTCTGTTCCAAATAATTTTATTGCAGTTAACAACTCAGCCAGCTGTCAAGTGTGTTGTCACCAAGGCCCCCTCTCTCCCTGTGAATAATGACACCAGTGAGTGTTGGATTTCTGGAGCATCTCAAACAAAAAGGCACTGTCTTACAGATGCACAGAAGTTTTTCTCTACCATTTTGGAAGGGATGATAGCTTAAAAAAACCACCTCTGTTATTTTGTGCAAAAGCTATTTAGTGATGATAAGGTTTCACAGGCTTCAAATTAGTTTACCTACATCAATTTGCATGGAAAACATGCAAAAAACACTCCCTCACCATTGTCTGGATGGGGCTTTATTTTTCTAACAGCTAATATTTTTCTAATTTTTAATAGTTGTGAGTTCCTTCCAGGAATCAGTTCTGGCCTTGACCTCTCCAGTGCCTGCTCCATTTTTGTGTTTGCATGGCTGTCTCACCAGGAATAACCTCCTTAAGGTAAATACTTCCTGAAGGTATGGAGAATTTATAGGGACTTTTATTTGCCTCATGTATAATTCTTAAATTTATAAACTTGACATTTGTTGTGTTTCAGTTATTTCTTTTTTTCCTTTTAAAAGTTGATTGCAATTTATCTCTGCTTGTAAATCTCTGCTTGAACTGTAATGCATTTTTATTGTCCCTTTTCCAAGGATTTGCTACAGAAATGTTCTCTGTGCATCAACTGAATTTGGAAAAGGTATTCAGTAATGTGCCAAAGCTGAGCTCAACATTTAAAAAAAAAACTATTTCAGGAATAAATTCTACATCTAAAAATCATAAAACTGGAAATTGTGACTTAGGAGTAGTACAAAGAATTTTGTAACTAATTGATCCCCAAATTTTATTCTTTAAATAATATGTTGGTTTTGTGGAAATTTACCTTTAGGAAACACAACTGGATGTGATTCATTGTGGCTCCTGGGAAGCAGGGATAGAAATGGTGAGTTTTTGTAAAATTTATTCTTGCTGATAATTTTTTTTCCTTTTTTTTCTCTCTGTCTCCCAAGACATGTTCAGTGCATGGTAAAGTCTATTTTTTCAGAGAAGAGATGTGGTAATTAAGAACAGAAATTAATTTCAAAAATTTATGAAAAAATAGATGTCAAGTCAAGATCATGAAATGTCTAGCTGTACCCTTATTCTTTTCAACACATGATATAATATTGCTTCTTTACAAATATCCCCAAGTTTCACCCATACATCTCCAGTGTTGCTTTCTACACTAACTGATTAAATGGTATAAGCAGGAAGATTATTTTGATGGGGAAAAGAAGTGTAAATCAAATATAATAAGTTTTTGTGTGGTTTCTGTAAGATTTTTGTTGCCTGTACCATAGGTAGTGCTTTAGTTAAGGAAAATTAGGGTTTAAAACTCAATTTCTTAGGTGAGGAGTGATTTATGATTGCAAACACACATTCAAAATAACAAACATTTAGTAAATTTGCACATTCCTCCCTTTGCTATATATAATTCTTTCGTGAGTGTAGCATTAGTGTCTTGTGAGTAGAAATCTTCTCATAACATGTCCTTCTGAAGCATTGCTAAGCTGAACTATTGAATGCAATTTTTTGGGTGCTATAAGGTAAAAAAAGGAAAAAGTTCTTTATCTAAAAGGCTTTATGGTCTTTCTACTACAGGCAGGGAAATTAACAAGTTGCCATTGTTTACAGTGCAGTAAAAATATGTTAAGAATTTCCAGTGTATATAGAATGCATTCAACATACTCAGATCAACAAAAAACAGCTCCTCAGCTTGCTCTTGGTGAATTAAAAATTATTTGAACATATGCTGGTTTTTAAGTGTTTTCGAGTTTAGGAAGATGATGCTGAGCCTTTAGACACAGAGTTCTTTACAAGAGTTTCAACTCAGCTCTTTGTGATAATGATCAAGTTCTCTGTAGATGATGTAAAGTAGTTGTAGTAATTCAGAGTACAGTGCAGCATTAATAATGTGCTTTGCTTCTAAATATAAAAACCCAATATTTTAAGAATAAATAATAGTAATAATAATAATTTATATATTTACATTTTTATATAATATATAAACATACAAATATATATATATTTATACATATAAAAATCAAATTACTCCACTTCTACAGAGCTCAGAGTGAGCACTAGGGAAAAACTCTAGAAAAGAAAGACAAATCCTGCTCTGATGCTTTGGTGCTCTAGAAGGATTCCTAAAATCTTTATTCCTTATATTGATGCCTTTGTAAGACCAAAAGAGAGGTGTACAAAAAAGCTATTAATTAACATTAACATGAATTAGGAGTCACCAAGCAAGAGAAGAGAGATCCTAACAGCATGTATGAATATACAGATTGCAAATAATCCATTGTTTTACATGATGGCAAAATTTAATAGGGCACCAGTGTTCTGTTCTAAAAAATTGTCTTTTATATTAATGTGAGGTTTGCAAAACAGGATAAAAACTCAAGTGTCCAAATTTTCAGTTACGAGAACAATTATTTTCATATATTGAGATTAAGTAAAATTCTCAGCTGGGAAGCACAAAATAAAGCATTTTTTGAAGAATCTCCTGAGGTAGATGACCCATACCTATCCAGAGAATCACTGAGGGTCACGTTAGTACATGAATTTTCATTTCCCCCAAATCCTCTTAAAGGGAAAAAAGGGGATGGTGGAATGGAGAGGAGATGGAAGCAAATATGGGAATGCAAACCAGAAGTTTCTGGTTCAGGCTGTGGATGAAGAGGGGATTATGTCTTTAAATGAGAGATCACCGAGCTGCAGTGTTGGTGTCCCAGCTGTTCATCGCCTGATCCTCCAGGCCAGGAGTTGCTGGGGGTGTCCCAGGTTTTGCCTGTCCTCACAAACCCCCAAACCCACAGGGTCTCTCCATTCTGAGGCTGCTTTGTGCTCATGGAGTGAACCTCCTGCTGCATCTCTCCTCAGACCACCTGCAACTCCTCTGGATTCTAATTCAACACCACCTCAGGCTCTTTTGCCAGCAAAAATACTGAGTTCAGCTGCAGCTGCATCAATTAGCTCCTCAAGCCTGCAAGTAGTGACACCAGTGACATTTTTTTGGGTGAACGTTGGACCTACTGGTGAGTCCATAAATGCAATGATCAATCTTCCCTTTCATGTTGCTGTGTTTAAACATTCTTTTACCACCATGGGCTTTGAAGGTGGCAATCCCCTGCCCTTCACTCATTAAAAACACACAAATATTTTGCATCTGTCACAACTGAGCTTCACAGATGAGCAGCAGTAGATCTGTGCAGATGAACAGATTTTATTTTAATATTAAAAAAATATATATATTTATATATTTCTGTTGCTCAGAGATAATTTTGATTTTGTGGCCCCTCAGGACAAGACTGACATTGAGGTGCTGGAATGAGTCTTGTGAGGAACAGCTGAGTGAGTTGGGGTTGTTTAGTCTGGAGAAAAGGAGTCAAGGGAGACCTTATCACCCTCTCCTTTGAGAGTGAGGTGGGGATCAGACTCTTCTCTCAAGTAACAAGTGTCAGGATGAGAGGAAACATCCTCAAGCTGCCCTAGTGGAGGTTAGGATGGGATATTAGGTTAAAATTTTGTCACCAAGGGAGGTGTCAAGCACTTGAACAGGCTGCCCTGGCAGGAAACATCACTGGAGCTGTTCAAAAAGCAGAAGATGCAGTGCTTGCAGACATGACTTAGTGGCGAACTTGGAAATATTAAGTTTAGGGTCGGACTTGATGATCTTGAAGGTCTATTCCAACCTAAAATATTCTCTGAACCTCTGTAATGGGTATCCTGTGGTCACTGAATGTGACTGTGTTGTTGTTATCCTGTGCTTGTCCCAGATAATGTCCCTCATCAAATGTGTGAGCTCTCCTAGGGGGGCTCTCTTCATCCTCCCAGGATATGGAGGTTTTAGCTTTTATATTTTTCAGATTCTGTGCTGCTTTAGTGTGTGGGTCTGGGCTTCACATAAGGGGATGGTGAGCTCTGTGCACAGAGCAGGGAGACAAAACAATTCCTGCTGCAGCTGGGCACCAAGGACAAATGATCCAAATCTCAGCCCAGGAGCACAAACACCATGGGCTGGAGAGAGAAAAACAAGCAGGATGGGATATAAGCTAAAGCTGGAATTGGAGAATGAACTCCAATGTGCAAATGGAGCAGAACTTAAAAGAGAGACCCCTTGTCCATTTTGTGACCATTTTGTTTCATCTTGGGTGCAGCCCTGTCTGGACTCTTGTGCTGCCCAAGGTGCATCCATTGAGGCCTGATAATAAATCCCTACTTTGTTCTTTAGTTCTGTCCAGTCTCTGTTCTAGGTCAGCCTTCACAAAGCATCATGGGCAAGACCTGCTTTTATTTGGAATATTTTGCTGATAGTGCCTTCTAAAATATCAGCATCTGCTCTGTTGACTCTTCTGGTCCTACATCAATCTGTTATTCTGAAAATGGAAGTGTATTTTTGATTTCAGGGTTTAAGACTCTTGCTAATTTGCATTTTACCCAGGCCGGGCCTGTCTTCCCACTGAGATAAAATAGTTTTGACCCTCCTTAGAAGGATGAAACCCTCTGCCTGTGTCATTGGGTTTTTGGTTTGTTTTGGTTTTTGTTTTTGTAAAGCAAAATACAGATCTACTAGGATATGCTTGGTAAAAGAATTATAAATTGATAGACTATTTTGAACAAGCTATTGAAGCTACTTGAACTCTTCCAGCAAAAATTAGGATTTCGCGTAGGTGGAACCTGAATTAATTTCATTCATTCCTCAATGAACAGTTGAGGATAACTCTGCTGAGAGGGACCCAAGGACTGGAGGGGATTATTGGGGTGATGGGGAGCACACCCACCAGCCAGATGAGGAAAAATGCACTTCTGGAGCCCAGAGAAATGGGAGTCATTTCAAGGACTGAGCAGATGGATTAGAGCTGCAGCAGCAGCAAACACCAGAGGTTTATTTCTGACCTCATGGGCCACTCACCAGGGCAGGGATGACAGGTGGAAAGCAGTACCTGCTTTCAGTGGTTTCCAGGGCTTTGGTGTGGTTTTTCTTCAGGTTGGCAATGAAATGAAGCAAAGTTTTTCTCTTTTTACTCTAACTCTGGGAGACAGAAGAGTGCACATCAGGTATCTACTTTATCTTGCTGATTTCAGGCAATAATTTGTGATGGGAGAAGTGCACACCTCAAGTCCTGCTCAGCTTGACTCAGAAAAGAGGTTTTTAGTTCAGATCACTTTTGGGCAGAACTGGTGCTTGACATTTTCATTAAAAGTAACCACATGCAGCACTGCTTGCTGAAGGAGTTGCAAATCCCTTATTTTATTTTCAGGGGGAGGAACAGGCCCTCAAAGTGCCTAAAAGCAGAGGAATGGTGCAAGCCAGTGTGTGTGCATGTGTATCCATTTTCTTGTCCATATATTTAGGAATCATAATGGGAAATATATCCTGAAATGGAAGCACCAGAGGACTTACTTGTGACCCTGCAGTGATACAGCTCTATCAGTGTCACAGAGATGGTGCTGATTTACACCAGAGAGGGGTCAGAGAGCAGAGTCCCTCAGCACCCAGAGCAACAGGGATGGTAAAAAATCAGCCTGAGGGTTTTCTCCTTTGCTGCTTTGCTTTTTCAGATCTCTGCCATGGATGATTTCTGCCTCTTCCAGCAGGACATGGATGTGGCAGCTGCTGAGGCTTTGCATAAGTGGGAAGGGTGAGCAGCTCTGTGGAGGGCCTGTGCTGACAGAGAGCACATCTAATGCAACACAAATCAGGATGGATCCCTTCCCACAATGTCCTTCCTCTCATGAAACTTGACAGAAAAGCACAACAGAGGCAGCTGGGTTTGCTGCTAATCTCCTGCCTTTCACCTGGCTTTGTGTTTCCTCTGCTCTAATGTCTCCTGTCAGCTTTTGCTGTGTCCATCCTTCCTTTTCTGCTGAGCCTTTGCCATCAGGCAGAGGAGGGGATCTAATTTAGGGCTCAGCCATCAACAGAATATAAATTTGGCAGCATGTCACGAGCATACTTCAATATGCTGTGTAATTTATAAGGCAATACATCCATTTTTAAGGCCAGCCCTGAGTCTCAGTATATCAAAAAGCAGAAGAATAGATTGCTGCTGCCACTTATAATAGTGTGTCCAGAAAGACATTGTGTGAGGGGCCTTGTATCCATCAATGAAAGTGTTTTAATTCTCCTTTTAGTGGCTATGGACCATGTATTTAGTAGAAGTTATGGCTAGGATGACTTCATTGATAAAGCTCTATTTCATGTAGCACAAAGGGAGAACAAAAGATGTAATAATCTCTGGTGTATCATGTGGATTCCCATTGTGTGGCATTGACTTCAGGGGACTGAAATTTCTCTAATTAGGGGTTTTTTCTCTGTCCTGAGTTCCTGGAAAAATCAGAATTGAAAACTCAAGAATACAGCCTGATGTGGGTTGAACATATTTGATAAAATGGAAGGCATAGAGAAGTTCTGGAGAGAGCTTTAAAATGCACCCATTGTTTTCAATGGTATTTTATAGGGGAGATTCTTCCCTCTGGGCAAAGAGGGAGGTGGACAGAGATTTTCTCTCTGTCCATGGGGAGGGGATGGAAGGTGTTATTTGCATTTCCATTCCTTTCCTGTTCTAGTCTGGTGGCAACCACTGAAGGGCAGAACATGAGATGAATCCAATTGCTATAAAAAACCTTGCTTTTTAAAATTAATTAATTTATTAATTGTTTGTCTATTCATTGTTTATCTAGGTATTTATTTGATATTCTGAACTGAGGAACTGCCAGGATTTTATTGCTTGATGGGCCTGATCTTTAAGCCAGGCATAATTTGATTTGGATATTCATAACCTGAGTGGAGAAAAACTAGTTTAAAACAAGAAAAAACATACACCATGGAGACTCACAAAACCCCCTAAGAATGTGAGCTACAGACCAGGATAACTGAAATCATAAGCAAAGACAGAAGATGACTCCTCCCCCTCTGTGTCTCACTGGCTACAGAGGAATGTCAGATCAGTGCAGAGGCCAGCAGAGACATGAAAATTGCCATAATGCAGCAGAGATTAAACCCCAAATCAGTGCTGGGGGCATCTGAGCCATCTCATTCACTGCAAAGCAGGCGGCAGAAACCCGCCATCTCCAGCAGGCAGGGGAAGGGTTTGCAGGGCAGGAACTGACCATGGTAACAGAGCTGGGAGCTGGAGAGTCAATGTCACTGTCAGCTTAGAGCTGCTGCACTGGTGGAGTTTGGGCCCTGGCACCAGCAAACTGCATGGAAACCAGAAAAATCTCCAAATATTCTGGCAGTTATTGTCTAGGAGCTTTACCCTGAACTGGTCCTGCTTTCTCAGGCAGTGCCAGTGAAGGTTTTCCACAAGGAAGGGTTTCATGAATCCAGGGTCCCATCAGCCTCCTCAGGACCAGCACACAGCTGTGAGGACAGGTCACTCGTGGTGTGTTCACCCTCTTTTCCAGCAGCTCTTAGGGACTTCTGGGAAGCCAGGGCTCTGTCTCCAGGGGGAGAACAAGTCAGATGCTGAGTCTGTGGGTATTGACTTCCTCGTTTCCAGCAGGATGCTGCTGTGTTTTCCATATGACATTGCTGCAGAGGCAGACAGTGCAGGGCCAGTGAGGGATGGAGAAGGATCTGGTAGACAATGATTCCTTTGGGATTGTCCTGTCTAGAAGATGGAAGAGGGCCAGGGAAGATCAAAGGCACAGCGTCTGCTAAAAAATAGTGATTACAGCTGTGTGCATGTGTGGTGTGGGGGGTATTCTGTTTTCTCTGTTGATTTAATTACTAATCTGTGAGAAAAAATAATTTCAGTTCAATTTCAAAGCAGATTTTTTTTTTTTGTGAATTTAAAAAATGTTGTAGATCCTTTTTTTTTTTTCCAGAAATAAATGTGGGGATGTATGTAGTTGCAGCTTCACAGGCTGCCATTGTGGCATTGTAAAGGTAAGTTCAGTTTCTTGTGCAGTTACATTATAAAATTGTGTGTAAAACTGAAATGGTTCACTGAAAAGGAAACCATAAAATTGTATAAAGATTCATGATCCCTTACTGGTCTTATTTTAACAAGAAACTATAAAAGGAAACATTTATTTTCCATGCTAAAAGTAAAGGTCACTCAGTAGCTTTCAGTTTTCCTTCCTTCTTTCCCCCTTCTTGGCACTCATGTCGGTTTCTGAATATATTTCATTCTTTTTTTCTTTCATTTCTCCCCTTTCAAGCTCACCATCTTTCACTCTAACAGCTTCTTTCTTCTCTATCCTTATTTCCCAGCAAACCAATATCCTTAGGGGTTCTCCTGCCTTTTATTACAAAGAGTTCATCTCATCCGGCCCTGTGAACTGCAGGGCAGATAAGGAACTATTTTCAGCACTCTGATGTTCTAGAGGTAGTCTGCAAACCACTTCAAAAGACTCATTCTTTAGTCATTGCTGAACTTTCTTTTCCACAGAGCCTCTGTAGCATCTCAGAACAATGGCAGAGAACCAGTGGTCATTTGTAAAAAGTGCCCAGGAAACCTTAAAAATTGTGTGCCAGACTCCAAACACAGGAGTTACTGACACTTTACTCCTGTGTGGAGACACAGGGTCAGGCAATTCTTATTTTTAAGGAGTCAGATACTCTGATTATTGAATATTTAGAGACTTTATGGACTAGAACTGTACTTGCTCTTATCCCTGAGGTCTCTCCTGGGTCTGAACACTCCAGGAGTACAGCATGAAGTGCTCACATTTAAAGAGTGGCTTCTGTTCCCTGGCCAAATTCTATTCAGTCAGGCCCTGGATTTACCAAATAATTTTGCCTTTTAATGTTCCAAATTTCTAATGGATGTAGGTCATGGCACCTGCAGGGCCCTTCCATGGACTTGATTTCAGATGTCTGCCCTACATATTTTCAACAAGTTCTGTGCCATTCTGTAGCACAGAATTTCTCATGGGCTTTTGACCACTAAGATTTTTACTTTTCCATGGGCTGAAGAGGTTAGTGAACTACTGACTAATCAGGCATTACAAAAATCTTGAAAATCTACCAGTAGCACAAGATTTTTGTCGCCTTCCTCCCTTAAGGTATACTTGCTTTTAACTGGCTTCCTATCTGTCTTTCTATTTATTGTTCCTAAATAATCTTTATAATTAAAAAACTCCTTCTTATGTTTCCCAGTCTGGTGATTTTTTTTCCCCCCTGTTTATATTTTTGGCAAGAAATCTTTAATTTAAGGCAACACCATATTGACTTTTGTAATTTTCCTTCCCTGCTCTAGTAACTCTAGTTGAGTTTTAGTGGCAGCAAATTCAGAAACCAGTCTCGTGACAGCTTCATAGATTTCACTCAGTAATTTATGTTGTGCTTTGTAAAGCTGCAGACCACTGGAGCTACTGCAGGTGCATGTTCTTTTCTTTCTCGATTTGGAATTGAAAAGCTCTTCCTTATTTTAGTTCATTTTTGTTAATTTTATTCAAGCTCCCTCTAGTTAATATTCTCATCATCTCTTTCTGTTTGTAAGTACCCAAGAACAAAAAAAACTTCTATTTATTCCACTGTTTGCTTTTCTTTAATCACTTCTATAAGAGAAATGTTTGGCTGGTAATATAGCAAAAAGGAAAGGATTTTTTTCCCCACTGAAAGGATTATAACAAATTTTAGGGTTATTTTAAAATTAGATATTTCAACCATCTCTAGAAAAAGTTGAAATAGTGTAATTTTCCCCCTTTAATTAGCTTAAATGTTATGTTTAAAAATGTGACATGAGATAGAAATGAAATTCCAGCAGAATTCTATCTAGGGCAAAGTAGCAGCTGATAAATCTGACTTTCCAGGCAGATTTTCTCCAGAGTGCTTGCAGAGCAGCTGCTGGGTGTTTTCAGTGGGAACTGTGTGTCACCAGTGTGAGACTGGGACATTTAAAAATGTGTTTTACCTGTGGAAGGTGATCTGCAGGGTTTGGCAGGGCACAGAGCACTCCCCTGGCACTGCCCTTTCCTCCTCTCCCAGGCACACTCCCAGAGGAGGCTTTGGAAGGAGGAACCTTGGAACTCGCAGGGTGCAGACGTTGCCCTTTTGGGTATAAAATAAGGGGAATTTCATGGCTTGTAAATGTTGAGGATGTCAATATTTCTGAACAGAAAATTGCATTTGCTCACAGAGCTCATGAGGTGTTCAAGGTAAATGTGTGCACACTGAAGGGACACTCTATTGAATTATTACTCTTAATTAAGAGAATTATTATAAAAGAAAATGTATCTCAGTGCAATCATCCCATTATATGTTTGATGGGAGAGCCTGTTCTATGCACAGAACTTGGAATAATGTAGGGGTTAGACCTGAATCTAAGGCTGAGTTTGCAGGGAAGGTTGAGCACCTGCATGGCAATGGATGAGATTTCTCCAGGAGGGGAGTGTGGGTGCTCCAAGAGGAGGGCCAGGCTCACATCCTCTTTCCATGCTGCCCTTTCTGCTCCTCCTGCACTGGAGGGGGCACTGATGTGATCTGTTGCAGGTAAGCCACTCCTCAAAGGCTCCAATCTTAGGTTCAAGTCTAGTTAAACATTTGCTAAAAGTTATGAAAGAACGGACTTACTATAACATAGCTTAGCGCAGAGTACTTAATACAGAGCTTTTTATAGATCATAGATAATTTATAACATTTATGTATTTTCATAGATCATTTATAACTCTTCCAAGTAGTAGAAATGCAAGATGTGAGCAACAGCCACACAAGGAATATGCTCCTCAGTACTCATATGGAGTAAATCCAGGAGAGCTGCAGCTCCAAACACTTGAGGAAATTGGGTAGATGTGCTGAAGCAGAAAGCACTGACAATTTTGGCAACTCCTAAAATGCCACTGAGTGCAGCAGAAGAGAGCAGAGCAGCTTTCTTTCCAGCCAGCATGTCTTCTGTCTCTTTCTTTCTCACAGCTGCCTTTGTCTACTGGCTATGCAAATACCTACACTCCATGCCTCATGAGTTTTCTGCCCTTTTGTGTTTTTCCCAGATACCTCATTATTCCAGGGAGCTTGTGGAAGTGTTTGTGTCTGTTTGTGTGCACAGTGAACAATGCCATGGACTATTCACTGCAGTGATAAATTGTGCTTACTCCCATGTCAGGTACCTCTCATTGACTTCAGTTCCTTTCCTATTGGATGTGTCTTAGATTAACCAGGCATTAGGCATTAATCAAGGAAGTATCTACAAATAAATTTTTCATCATAATGAGCTGTGCAGCTGAATTAATAGTATTTGCACTCTCATTATTTGTCATGATGTATGGGTGTGGTAGCAGTGCAGTGCACCCAGCTTGGCTGTTGGTGTTGCTGTGATCTCAACATAGAAGTCAGCAACAAATAAAATGCTCATGTAATTATAGGGCAGGACTTTTTTTTTTCTGCCTGCAGAGTGTATTTCTAGTGTTTTAGACACTGCATTTGAGTTTTCTCATAGTAGATAAATATTTTTAGGTAATTTCTTGTCTAGCATTGATAATGGAGTGGTAGGTCAAGGCACCTATGGAAAAAAACCAGGGTTTTGAAGCTTGTTATGATATAGATCTTAGAAAACATCTCTTAGCAATAAGTGCGGGTTCAAATGCAGATTTAAAATTTCACTGATTTTTGACTCCGCAAATTCTAACTAGGAATACGAAAACCCCTTTTTGCTGCAATTTAGTTTTAAAACTTGTGTGGCTTTCAAGAGTAACTGAGTTCAAGACATTTTCATTTGTATTTTTTCTTCCTAAGAACAGGTAAGAGAACTGATGTTCTTCCTAAGATGACAACCAATGTCTTTGCAGGAGAATTTAATTTCCTTAATGACTGTCTGAATTCTGGAAAATAAGGATTTCTGTAAAGAACTGGTGAGTACAGCCCATAAAATAATTTTGTTGTGGATAGAAGTATTTTATACATGTTCAAAATTAATTTTAATAACATATATAATTGAAAACAAAATTACTGCAAAAATTAACCTGGATATTTAGATCTGTTTTCTCTCAGTGTGTTGTCATAGATGTACTAGAGTTTTTTATTATTTTTCCTTCTATTGTCATTGAAACCTCATAGGTAGTAAAAGGTAATCTCTGAAAAGGGATTTGCATTGAATCCTAGAATGGTTTAGATTGGAAGGGACCTTTAAAGGTAACCTAGCTCCAAACCCTCTGCAGTGAGCACTAGACTGGGTTGTTCAAAAATATTCTGGGCTGGAATGTGTCTGGCAGAGTTTATTCTGCCATCATGGAGAGTGGAAACATTTGAAAAAGTGAATCCTAATTTCAGAGATTCAATCTATTCCAGTTGCCCCCTCAATAATGAATAATGGATGACAGCATATGACAAAACTGCCCTGTTTGCAAAGATAAAGCAAAGACAACAACAAAACCACCAAAGCAAAGCCCAAGCAACCATGGAGAGCTCTGCCACGTGCAGGAAGGGGGAGGAAAAGGTACAACTGCAGAACAGATTAACTGCAACCACTTTTCCCAGTCTTTGTGTTGCATTATTGGATGCAAGGCAAAAGCTGTGGCTCTCTGTTCCTGTGCAGTTGTGTGGCCTCATGACCCACTTCAGAGTTTGAACATTTGCAGCAGCCTGACAACACCAACCACCTCCATCCTCCTCAGAAATTGCATTTATCCCAGCACAGACATCTCAGGATGTCTTTGTGGACATAAAGAAGAGGAATGTCATTGAGGAGAGCTCATCCCAGGGCACATTTATGGCAGGATTTCAGTCCCATCACGGCAGTGAAAGATCACTCAGATGAGGCAGGAATTCCTAGTGTGAGGCATGGCCATTTGAGGTGTTCTTTGAAAAATATCCAGGCTCTGGATGCATTCAGCAGAAACTGACCTGTGGCACAGGAGGAGATGAGTTTGCATTTCTAATTAGCTCCTGCATATCCTGAAGCAGCTGGGCTTCCCAAAGCAGTGGGTGGGCTTTGCAGGATATCACCAAGCTGAAGTTGCCTCTATGGATATGTAAAGATTAAATGCACAGAAAAGTGCTGTGTGATCAAGTTAGCTCAGCAAACACAGCTAGATACTTTGGGATGTAAATTAATCTCAACTTTCAGAGAGAATAATATGGCCCTTTAAAATTCACTGAATTAATTATCTGACAAATCTTTAACTAAACACACAGAATGTTCTATGCAGATCAGAGATTTCTGCAAGATCCCCCTTTCTCCTTGATTACAGCTCAGAGTGGGAATGCAATGTCTGTGATTCTTCTGCAGTCATTCTCTGAGACTCTGAGCTGGTAATTTTTTTTGTAGCACTTGGCACTTGATGGCACTGGTGGTGTTGAAGTCTCCCTGCTTCTGGTGTGTTTTTTCTCTGTGTGTGCTTGGGCTCTTTTCCTGGTGCACTGCAGCTCCTGTGCTCTCCTGCAGCAGAATTGCCCAGATTTGCCCTGCCAGGTCTGCTTGATGTGAAATGTGGAGCTCTGGAGCAGCAGGTATGTCCCTGGAATTCTGCTTACAGCGGTAAAATCTACAGTTCAGCAGAAGGAATAATAGTCACAATTGTCACTGAAGTGTTTTGACACTTGTTCCTAAAGCTCCTTCAGAACGTACACAGAGTGGATCATTTATTTTAATGAAATTCTGTCTAACACAGGCTATTACTCACTCTCCCTCCTCTGATTTCTGTGAAGTGCCAGCTCAGAGGATGCTCTTAATGATGAGCCTGAAGAGGCTTCCTGGGATTTGCAGCTATGAGCTTCTCCCAGCACGTTTGTGTTTTGAGAGAGAGCGATATTACTGGAGTGGCAGAAATTCAGAGTGTGGAAGTTCATCAGCAGAGCGAAGCTCTCCCAAGGACATCCTTGTATTTTAGGGGTTTTTTTCAGGGAAAAACTGAAAAAGAGAGGTTTGTCTAATTTGTACATCAAGTATGGGTGGGAGAAAGAATATGGAGAAGTCATTTTGCATCCTTTGAATCCCCTTGGCTTTGGGACAGAGCAATGCCTGGATTTCTGTACTGTAGTTCAGCTCTGAGCTGCAGTGTGTGAGCAAGCCTAAGTGTGATAAATGCCTTTATGGCTCAGTCACCACAGCAGCCTGCAGACTTTTATCCACACAAGAACTCCTGCCCTAACAAAAGCAGTGTGCCATGGTCATTCACACCAAGCAATCCCTCTGACCAGGGATAATAAATATTTGGCTATGCTGGAAAAATCCCGAGTGCAAAAAGCGTGTCCTCCCTCTTTTGCCAGGGCATCTCGTCCCTGAAAAAAATGTCACCTTGCTGAACAGCATTTAAATCAAAATGAAGTTTAGATTCCAGCTCCGATTCAGATATTTATAAACCTGTCATCTGCATTTCTGTGGAAGGAATGGGTTGACTAATAGCCAAATTGCTTCAGGAAATGCAGAGGAAGACCATTTGGAGGTCAGATAATGTTTAATCAGGAAACTTTTCAGCACATCTTTGATGTTCCTATTAATTTTATCTTTTCCCTGATTCATAAATAATATCCATCTGGAGAAACTTAGATGCATTTAGTTATGTTTTATTAAGCAGGAAGTAATTCACTGGTCACACATTTTTAGGAAACCACACTTGGCTTTATCTCCTCTTTCCGTGGAGAGTAGAATACACACATGGCAAAATCCCCTCCCAGCAATGCCTCTGCTACAACCACAGATTTTTCTTGTATTCCTCTCTTGTTGGATCACCTGAGAATAAACCCAAGCACCAACAGAATTTTCTGTTTACCCTGGATGTCTTGAAATACCACGGCTCTCAGGAATTACTTTGTTGTTTTATTTAAAGGGTATGTACTACAATTGATTCCAGCGCATCATGACATTTACAAAAGTGCTTTTTGCAAGAAGGCTGCTAATCTAGGTGAGGAAAGAAAGCATCCAGAATTTAAGGTGATTGCTGCTGTTCTGCAGGAAATCTGTGTGTGTGCCAATGGAGGGAGATGTGGAAGGCACAGGGGAGAGGCAGAGCAGACAGCCCACAGTGGGGGCATGGTCAAGCTCATAAACTGCCTTTGGGACAGACGGACACACGGGTCCCAGAGGTGACACAGTGCCACCCATCCAAGGGGGTGGCTTAGGTCAAAGCTGTTTATTAACTCTATTCTCCCCCATGAGGTTGTGCCTCCCCCATGCACAGTGGGAGGACTCTGGGCACCCTCCAGAGCTGCTTTGTGTGGGCAGTGGGGCGACTCTGAGCTCTTCTGCCACGTGCTATGGGATGTCATTGTCACAGGGAACCAACATTTTTCTTCCATCACCAGAGTTCCTGTGGGAAATGATGCTGTGATGTCTCATCATAGCTGAATTTATAAATTATTCCAGCCTCTGTAGTTGTTCACCGAGCACTTTGCTAA
Source organism: Zonotrichia leucophrys gambelii (assembly GCF_028769735.1). NCBI lineage: Eukaryota > Metazoa > Chordata > Aves > Passeriformes > Passerellidae > Zonotrichia > Zonotrichia leucophrys. Next base: position 113,390,895 of record NC_088169.1, read on the forward strand.
GATATTCAAACCAAAAAAGGTAGGAAGTAAATGAAGAGAAGCTGTGATAATTCTCAAAATAAATCTGAATAGGGGTTTTGTGCTTTGGTCTGACATCTTATGCAAGGCATTCTCCTTTTTCTGATTGGTAGCAGAGGGAAGAGAGAAGAGAGTTTTTAGCTTTTACATAAATGCCACTCAGCAATCCACAGCCTGAGGCTGAACTGAGCTACTTTTGAAACGAGAATGATCCACAGGATCAAATAATCTGAAATTTTTTCTTTTTTTGTCTTTCCAGTTTAACTATTGTAAATGAAAGATAAGTTTCAGATATGTTTCTAAAGTCTTTTTCCATCCCCAGGCATACTTTTTACTTTGCACAATTACAAATTCTTTTGCAATTTCAAACCAGTAGGCTTTAAGAAATTCCTATATTGTAAAAATTCCATGCAAGTGATATTGGGATACTTACATGTGTGATTTTAAAAATAACTTTCACAGTGCGTAGATCAGGACCTGTACAATTCTCCCCTGCTGAACACTTGTAAAAGTACCTGCTTTTTTTTAGATTGCTTTGTTAAAGCAGAAAGATTTATCTACATTGAATTTTTGATGCCCTTCTTCCTTCTGCCTTGCTCTACCTAAAATCTGCATCATCTCTGGCCAGTTTTTGGCCTGGTAGTACAAGAGGTGTGTCCAGGATATTGTGTTTATTTCTGGGAGAAAAAGCTGAAAAAAGGGAGGGATCCTATTAATGTCCCAGCAGGCAGCAGGAGCTCAACCTTGACAAATTCCACAAAGGAGTTCACAGTGAGAACTGTAGGTACTGTAAAAACACAGAAAAACATCATCATTTAGACAAATTGCAATTATGTTGGACTGGTACAAATTTAAATATAAGTGGTTTGTGGGGTTACAGCCGCTGTATGCTGTGAGTGCACACAGTGCTTTAAATTTGCTGATGAATAGCAAACTGCTCTTTGGGAAAACTGCTTTGTAAAATTGAAATTTAAATGATGGGGATTTTTTCACTGAAGCACATTTTTAAGTTTTTTTGTATTTTTTTTTTTTTAGTGGGAGATGGTTTGCCTGTATTCCCTTCCAGCTTTTCCAGATGATAATTCCCTGCTTCCACCTGGCTCTAGGAGCCATTAGTGGGTGACAGCTCTCTGAGGCATCCATAGAGCTCCTCTGCCCTGCCTGTTTGAACTGCCATGTTTCAGATGTGTTATCAAGACATTGCTATTGTGCAGATACAGATTAGTTCTTGAGACTGATTTTTCTGCTTCGCCAGTTCTTTTGTAGCTGCCAGAACTAATTGCTTACATTACATTACCAGTCTGGGCCTCTATCACTCCCTGGATGATGCCATCCATTGGAATACAGCTGCATACTTAAATGCACTTTTTAACTATATTTTACCATTTCTGCCCATGTTTACAACTGACAGAATTGTCCCTGATTTTTTTTTTCTCTGACCCCCACTACGTGCCAGAAATTGTATAACAGCTGAACTGATTCTCTTGCCTTTTTTACCTCCAGAGTTCCCAGAGTTTTCTGATTTAATGGGAGTTTAACAAAGCTATGTATAAATCCTGTGTACAAATAATCTTTCCCTTCTGAAACTCAGTAAAGTTGCTCAGAAGAAACATTCTATGGATTGTTGATACTTAGAAAACTTAAAGCTTCAGAAAGGCAGAATGAAAATCTGGAAATGCATCAAAGCCTGTCCTTCTTACATAAAAAGAGGGTGGGTTTTTTTTTTATTGTCCAGCTGTATTGCATCTTCATTCCAAGACATAAAAACCTCTATATCCACTAACTGTGCTGTGCTGTGACACCAACATTGACTGTCAATATAGATTCCTGGAAGATGCCTGCACATTCAAATACTCATGGTAATTTCAGCTAAAAGTTTTCTTATAACTCAAAAGATAGATTTTGTACAATATTTACCATTACTTCCTAATATACATTTAGAAGGAAAGTTGTTGTTTTGCTGAGTAGAAGTAAATGAAGGGGTGTGTGTGTGTGTATATGCATTTGACAAAAAACAATCCAAAATTTTAATATATCTTTTTAGATTTACAGGGTAAAGAAATTAATTTTTATCTGTTCTTTATATCACTGTTGCTTAGATGTTGAAGATTAGCAATTACTAATATTTTTAAGAATAATTATGATACACTTTGACTCCCCATGAATAAAGCAAAGATTTATAAATGGCATAAGAGTAAGATTGTGCTTTTTGGTGACTGGAGTTTTAAACACTTCATACTCAAACCAAAATAAAGAGGTGTAAGTGATGGGAAGATTCTCTCAAGATTTGTAGCAACTCTTTGAATATTGCTCATTTTTTGAGGGATAACATTTTTCATCCCAAGCAGAACAATATTTTTTCCATGAAAATTGATATGGAATAGATTTTAAGTGTTAAATGTGACATTTGTTAATAAGCCCAGTTTCCATCACTGCAGGTTATGTGGACATTTTATTTTGAAGAGAGAACATCACTGTTCTACACGCTAACCAATAATTGTTAAACAACCTTTAAAGTTTCTCAGTGTGATTTGTTCTAGCACTGGCTTCCTTCAGCCCCATGATGCAGAACAATTGGTGACTGGGGACACACAGCTGAAGGTATTTCACTGCTTTATTTCCTCTGCCTCTGAATTGTCAGACTTGTGAGCATCTATCCGGCACATGGAACTGAATTTGTGCTTGGGCAAGGGTGGAGTCCAAAGTGACAATTTTGGGTAACTCACTTTGTTCTTTAAGGCTTTAAACTTTCTGCATCACTCCTTCAGCTTCTTCTCACCTACCCCTTTCCTTATTTTGGTTTGTTAGTTGCTATTAAATGAAACTTGATGCTTTTCCTAAATAGTATTACACTTCTCCAAGCTGCAAAAGATTTAAAGAGTCACGGGGTGAGGCACATCCTAAACTTCTCAGAATGTTTTGCTGCCTGATTCTACATCTCAGCTCACAGGAGGAGCTTTCCCAGACCTGCACAACTTCCAGAGTGGCATGTTGGAAACAGGGTCCAACATGAGAGGGGAGATTGGAAGTTTTATCTCTGCCACAGAGAATATGGGACAAATGCAGAGGAGGAGAGGGGCTGAGCAGCAGGGAAGCTGCTGAAGTCATGACCCAAAATAAGCATCACAAGCAAGTTGTACTGTGATTTCCTGCAGACTGTATCTGCTCTCAGATCTTTGCAGCTCTTTCCTTGTGGGAGGGGGCAGCAGAATTTATTCCAGTGGTTTCAGAATTAGATTTCTCAAAGGGAGAAAGGAGTGGGGAGGAACACAAACCACTGTGGCTGTATGGGATGCTGATTTAATTTACATTTGTGGTGATTGGATTGCAGTAATTTCCCTGGAGAGAAGCTTCTGAGATAATAATTTCCAAAGACAAGCTTAGCCATGGTGAGCTGAGGACTTCCTGAAACAGGATGGCCTACTGAGAAAAATATCTTTTTAAACTCATGTGGCTTCAGCCAAATTTAATAGGAATTCAAAGGATAGGAAAGCATAGAGAGACTGTCTTGCAGGCACAGCAAGTTCATTTGTGGAAAAAATTCTGTGTTGGTAAAATTGTTTGCTATAAAATTATCTTTCAGGCAATTGCATTCAATATCCTTTTAAAAGATCTGTGGGGAGTTTGGGAGACATTAATAAAAAGCCTGGTATATTTTCAGTTCTCCAGGCCAAGTATTCAAAAATCTGAGCACCCATAAAATCCTTGGAGCACAAGAGTGGGCAGGGTTTAGCCATAATGGCATGATAGGAGAAAAAGCTCAAGTTCTGACTCGTTTCTGTCTCACTTTTGTGCCAATGTTGTCACCTGTTTCCCTACAGAGAAGGAGTTTCAGCCCTTTTTTACCTGGAGGCCTTCAGTCCAGCCTACCATGGTCCATCTCAAGAGGTATTAGTAATTTTTTTATGAATAAAAAGAGAGAAAGAGTGAAAACAATGAGTTCTGATTGTATGCTAGGATAAACAAAGAGTGAAGCCAAAACAAAACAAGAAAACCTTTTATTATCTGTCTCAGAGCACAGTGAGTTAGAGCATTTATGGGCCAGGTTTGGGGTATATTTAGGCAGCTTTTTCTGTTTGCTTAACACAAGAGAACTGCAGACTCTGAAGGCCCAGCATAGTGGGGATTCTGGCTCTGTTGCAAAATCACCTTTGGTGTCTCTATTAATTAGGCAGCAGGGCTGTCATGCTGCCTTAGCCATGATCCATTTGTTAAACTCACTTTGATGCTATAAATAGTCCCCTCTTGTTAGCTCTGGCTTCCATAGGACAGCTCTTGCTTGATTTGTGATGCTGTGTGAACAGGCAGAAAGGAGCTACTGGACAGTCTGGTGAAAAACCAAGCCAGAAGTACTTGTAGCAAGGAAGGTGGGGGAAATTTGTGTCACACAAGAGAAAACCTTCAGGGAGACCTTGCTTCACCCCTTCCAAGCTGTTTGCTTCTCCTGCATCCACTGCAGAATGATTGCTATCAGCACACATCAACACTTGTCATCCCCTTAGCCATCAAAAAATACCCCTAATTCGCTCTGTAAAAATAGCATCTTTGGTGCTGTACACAAATAAACAGTTTCATTTCAGTTATGTCCATTTTAAAAGCACCCCCTTGAAATTAAAAACATCAGAAGAAACATCAGAAAAACATCTTCTCTTTTCATTCTTCCAGAACTTTTATAAAACAAAGAATTAATAACAAAAAAATGAACCTATAAAATATTTCTGTGCTGTTGAATCCATTCTTTCCAAACTCATACCCCAAAGCAAAACCAATGAAAGTCTTCATATGTAAAATTTCCTAGAACACTGTCGGTGTGACCTTCACAGGGTCATGGTGCAGGAAAGTGAGCATCCAGGAAAGATTGTTGGATCAGCCATCATCCAGAACTGGGCTTTCTTCTGACCTTTGGTGTAAGCCCTTAAAATCCAAGCTGATTTTGCCTTAATGAAAATAAGGAAGAATTGGTGGGAAAATTCTAGAATGGTTGGAAGGGGGCTGTTTGACGTGGGAAGATAATTTCAAGGCTTTAAAGTTTTCAAAAATGCTTTGGTAACTCAGGCAAAACAAGGACAAATATAGTCCTTCATTCCAGCCTGGAGCCTCAGCTTTCCCTAAACACAACCCAGTGGTACCAAACAAAGACCAGGCCACCACTGTATTTTTGCTCTTGCAGTGTAGAGTTTGAGTGAGGCTGATTTTTAAGACTGCTGATTTCAAGCACAGACTGACCTGCTATGTGGTGAGGAGTGGTCTTTACAGCATTTTCAGATTGTTTTGCTCAGGAGACCACAGCTATGTGCCGTCCCCAAAAACCCATAGGAAAAAATAATAATTTGGCTGCCAGTGAAGTCAGGTGCTTTGTTAAGTGCTGACACTTTACCCAGTTTTGCTGTCACAAATGCAAAGCCAATATTAACTGGTAGCTCTCCTGAAGAACCTCCTGAAAGTGCCAAGCAGAGGTGACAGTGGCATCTCCAACAAGCCCAAGAGCCCTGACCATGGGGCAGAGCTTGAACAGATTTCTCCTGCAGAGCAGCTCTCTGGGTGACCAGGCCATTAAAAGGTCATGATGTGATTTAAGTGCTGCAGCAGATGGAATTGAAGCCCAGAGAACAGATTCTGGTTGTGCTAGCAGGATCCATGAGCAAATCACTTCGGAGAGATCACTGTAATGACTTTCCAGTGTTGCTCTTCTGATGGCTGGGGAAAATACACTGGGGTGAGAGAAAAGACAGGCAAAAAAAAGGGGAAGTGTTAGAATTGAAAAGTGATATAATCACTGTTCTACTTTACTGTAAATTTCTCAGAATTTTTTCCAACCCTAATTCTAACCTTTGGGAAGAGTCCTCTCAATTTAACCTGGCTGCTCCAAGGAATTTTTACCACAAAAAACACAGTTTTGCTTTAACTGACCTCTGTTTTGTCAACACATTTGTTATGAGGTGTTTGCTGGCCTCAGCATAGACAGCATGGAAATGATATATTTAATTGAAAGGATTTATTTCATCAAAAGCTTCATTTGTCTTATTTATGGAGGTGCACCTAGACAGCCTGGCCTGTCTGGGTTGTTGGAGAGCGATGCTTAACAATTTTAAAAACCTGGCTATAAAGAAAAAAAAACCCACATGCAATCAATCTCCCTTTGCCATCCTGCTGTCTTTAATGCTCTTGCTGTCACTTAAAAATCTTAAGATGGAGGTGTGACCCTTACTAATACATTCCCATACGTGTCTAACACTTCTTCTTAACAGCCCCAGACTTCCTCCTGCACAGCCGTCCCTGGAAGTGTGGATTTATTCTTTTATGAAATCTTAGAAAAAGGTGCAAACTGAAGTGTAAATAACATTCATCTCACCAAATCGATTGGAATGAGACTGCTGCTTTTAAGGTGGATTAGAGCTTAGGGGAAAGTTAAAATTTTCTCACTAATGTTATGTAAGGGAATGCTGAAGTACATGGGGCCTGTGTTAGCAGAGACCGATTTGTCTCAGCTTTTTCTGGAGTGTGGTGAATGTTATTTGAAATACTTGGCTGTGTGCAAGAATATTTCATATTATAGATGCAAAGTGTGCTACTTTTATGACCCTGTTGCTTTTTGTTACTAATCAATTGTCATACACACAAAAGGAAAGCCATTTGGTGAGAGATGGGCTAGAAACACAAACACTAAAATGAGAAACCCACTCTGACAGCTCAGAGATAATTTCCTGACATGGCAGAGAATGAAGCAATGGTATCTCTTTGCCACAGTGGCCTATCAGACTCTGAATTTATTTTCAGATGGTTTCAGAGCATCTCTCTAGCTGTCAACACATCAAGCCTGTTCCAGAGGCCATTGATGTCAATATGAGCCTTTCCATTCACTCCACTCAGCTTTGATCATACCCTTGAAAAGTTCAAACCTCTTAAGTGCATCTGGGAGTTTTTTTTATGTGTGGGGCTGGATCACTTCTAGTTCCATGTTTATTAGTGCTGTGCCATGGAGATCTATCCAGAAATATACATCTTATTATAAAGGGGTTAAATATAAAAATATTTGGTATCCATTGAAACTTAGGCTCAGCCCACCCAGAGCTGTTGAAGCTTTTGCCAGAATTCATGACACAGTCCTAAAAACCTCCCTGTAATTTGTCACTCCAGAATGATGTGCCGCTGACTAAAAACGAGCTCGGTGTAAAAATCTGTTGATTGGCAATTTCCAATAGGAAATGTGAAACCCCTGTGACACTGTCTGAGTGATCTGCTGTGGAGAGATGCATCCCACGCTGCAGGCATGTTCAGCTGAATGGGAAATAGGCCAGTATTTATAGAAACTGAGCCTTCCTTCGTGGCACCCAGAGCCTGCCTTTTCTTCCGCATCAAGACGCTTTGCCATTTCGTTCTGGAAAATGGAATTTCCAAGCTGTTGAATAGCAGAGACCCAGGCAATTACAAGTAAATCTGGGGGAAATTCAGAAGTCCAAAGCAATTTCAGATAAAAGTTAGAACACAGTAATCGGACTTCAGACAGTTCTAAAAATGGGGGGAAAAAATCATCTGAATAGCAAATCAGGACATCTTCACAAGCAAGATGCATTCTTGAATTTTATTACTGAGCTGTGGGACACATTTTTGCTGGATTTTTGCCCTCCTGACCTTTATTTTACAGATATAGACACCTGAACTGAGTGCAAATATTGTTTCAGTCTAGCAACACTCTTTGCTGACTACTCCAACCTGGAGTCATAACCTCACCCTGTTAATGAGGCTGATAATTGAAATCATTGTCAGCAACTTAGTTTTAAGTCAGTTAATTATTTCACTCAGAGCCCTTTTCATTAAAAAAATCCACATCCCTTCATTCAGTGCCTAATGAGGATAATTTGGAGATAGGTCCCTGTGTATACACATACATAAATTATTGGCATTTGCTTGCTCTAGTAAATTATTATCTCAGATTAAAAAACTATTTAAGGAGTTTGTTGAGAAAGATACAACATATTAGGTGGGTTTGACCTTTCTGACAGGTCAGCTCTTAGAACAGAAAGATCTTTGATTCTGGACAGCATAAATGTATTATTTAAAGTTGTAACAGTAGCAAAACCAGGTCATACTAAGATTAGAAAGCATTGTAAAAAGCGTGTGTGGACCTAAATCAAGGTTTAATTAGAATTTGTCAGCTGGAGGTGACAGGGAAGGAAAGACACCAAAAGTGTGTGGTCTGATCTGATCATTTGGAGCTGCAGAATGGAGCTGCAAAATTCCAAGGACAAATCATGTGTTTCAGGATATATAAGTGAAATTGTAGAATATACAGGAAAATACAGAAAATCAGAATACAAATAGTTCTGGTCATGGTTCCTGAAGAACAAAAAATGAAAGGAAAACAGATACAGAACAAAACTACAAAACTTCCTGGGATGATGGAATGAATGGATTACCTCTCTTATGAAAAGAGAACTTGGTTATGAAAATAGCCAGAGGAGAGCTGAGTGAACAGATGTTGGTAAATGCATCTAGGGCTGAGGCATAATTATCATTAAGGAGGAAGAGAGATTTAAAAAATAACTATTTATCATGGAGTAATGAATAAATTTAGACTCAAAATTAGAAGGTTGCTAATAATCAGAAGAAGGAAGTTTCTGTTTAGAAGAATATGAGCCATTTCGAGCTGGAGTTCTTGAGAGTGGGAGAAGAAATTCTGTTGAAAGGATTTGAAATTGTTGGGCATGCTGTTTGTTTGGTAATGTCCCATCTTCCAAGGGTTCCATCATTTCCTCTCTTATTGCTTCTCCCTCCCTCACATCCTCAGAGCATTTCTCTCCCTATTCCTCTCTGATCCCCTGGAAAAGGTTTCAGAGAGATGATAAAAGGATAGAGCTTCCCAGTACTCCCAAAACCCCAATATTTCTGTTATTTTTTTACCCAGTTCACACCATGGACCTCTCAAATTTGGGGCTGCAGAAGCGTTCTTCCTTCAGACTGGTAGCATTTAGATTTTGCTCCTTTTTGGCTTCTTTCTGTGCTGTGGACACAGAAGCCTGCTTTGATTTAGCTGGGGCTTTTATTGAATTTTTTCCCGCTATGTCAGGAAAGTGGCTTATTGGTTTCTTGGCAATAATTCTAGTTTTGGAGATTTTATTGTAGTTTTTAAGTTTGTTAAGGAAATTAGGAAAGCTTTATGGCTTCTGTCAAGTGAAATAGATGTTATAAAGTGTTCTACAACTAAACATCTATGGCTTAGTAGCCAAGGACAGAAACAAGACTAGATTTTTTTCTGCTGAAATAAATTGAATTGCAGGATTTTAGAAAAATAAAAAAAAACCTTTTATTTTCATCCAGACCACCTAATATCCTTCTCTTTCACTATTCTTTTTATCTGTAGAGCTCTGAGCTGGACTGCTTTCAGATTTCTTTGTATTATTCTGTCTGATACAAAGATTTTCTACGTGGCTCCATTCCAATCTCTGGAGCATGTCTGTCTGACAAACTGATTTGAAGATCTACATTTGGTGATAAAGGTCACAAAACAACAAAAAAAGAATAGTGAGAGGTAAGAATTTTTCAGTTTTGTTTCATTATGACAAATCTTTGTTTCCTATTCTCTGTGGCACTTGTGATACTTGTTAAGGACAGTGAAATATCTTGTTGCTAAGGATTCTTTTTTACTAATAGGTACAAGAAAACTAAAAACAGAAAGAAGGGGATAAGGTCAAAGTGTAAAGACTTTTGTGGTTAACAATTATCTCAGCATTTCCTGGGGAGAGGATGTGACATTTTCCATCAGTTATTAAGATGGGAAGGCAGGTGGAAGACTCAGATTTGGGTGGAAGCAGTGGAGGTCCCACGGCAGGAGATTCACACATTTGTGCTGCCTAGAAAGCTGCCCACAAAACCTGTGAACAGAGTTGCTGGAATGATAACAATTTTCTTTTGGGAAATACTAAAAATTTTTAACCTGTAACTTCTACAGTGGGATTTTTCTCTGCTTTGCTGAAGGGCAAGGAGGCAGAATGTTGTGAATTGAAAAGATTACTTGTCATTCCAGCAAGCAGGACACAGATTTGGGCTACCAGGAATAACAAAAGAGCGATAATATCTTCCTTTGATATTATTCTTGTTAGAATTTTATGGGAAAGTAACTTGAGGGTTTGGTACTGATATCAAGCAAAATAAATGAATTTTCAATCCAAAGCAAATGAAAGTGGTAGGTTCTACAGTGTACTCTTAAATCCGTTTCTAGGAAAACAAGCTGTATGCTTTGGTGTGTGCTAGCTCAGAGTGGGATGCAGTAAAATATAGAAAATAAAATACTTCTAAAACACGTGTTACATTAAGGCAGTTCAGCCAGGAGGTAACAGAACCATGAATTACCAAGGTGAGATCACAACTCTGGTTATTTGAGTTGTGCTAGAAAGCACCACCATGAGGTTTCTCTTGAAAGCTTTGACCAGCATGAATCCAACAGCTGAGCTGACCAACAGTGCTGTGAACTTCACAAAACTTCTGATCCTCACCCAAGGGCTTGGTATTTGTGCTTATATTTACATATATATATATATATATATACACACTTAATTTATGTATAAGCAAGTATACTTATGTATACTTACTTTATAGGTATCTATATATATAAAGTAAATATATATATATTATGCTTTACTTATATTTACCTTGGTCTGGACTTGTGCTTATATTTGTTAGGTGTATTGATATTTTCTCACCACACCTAGGTGGCTCAAGGAAATAAAATAGATCTTTTCTTCTTCCAGATCAGTAGTAAAGTGTGGAAAGCTGCATCTTTTGAGGAAGAAACCACATTTTTCTCCATTCTGTGAGACAGCAGCAAATTGTGCTCAGCAGAGTGTGGAAGCCCAGGAGAAGAGGAAAGCACAGCTCTTTTCTACATTATCACAAAGAATATTTCTTTTTCAAGTCCATATCCTGGTTTAAATCCAGACTGTGCCTAAACCAGAAGGTTGCCAACTAGATGTATTTGTCATTATTGTCTGTGGGTTTCCTTCAGGGAAGAGATTTTGGATATGGAGGCAGTGTTTGGCTGGGGCTGCTGCATCCAGGCCAGGCTTTCAGATCCAGCCAGAGCAGCTGTATTTAGAAGATGAAAGGAAGAAACCTTCTGCCAGTGCAGATCTGGCACTCACCATTCGTCATTTTTTACAAGCAAGAGAGACTTTCGCAAGCCTAATAGCGGGACTCCATTAAAATAACTGAAAGTTCTTGCTGAGTGAATGTACCAAATTTTTGAATACAGGGGTTCATCTTGACCTACTGAATTTAGTCATTTTATTGACCCTTTTTTCTTTTCTCTTTAAATTTGAAATTTCTATTTTGGGAATATTTAGCTTCTGCTTTTAATAAAAATACAATTTTAATGACATTAATTTCAGCAGTTTTATTTAGTTCTGTTTGAAGATGTTTGGTTTTATTTAAAAATGAACTTTTGGTGTATGCTGCATACTTTAAGTAAAAAAAGGTATACATATAAAGTTGCTTGGAAAATTATTGATTATTCAGAAAAATAATTGATCTTTTAACATTTTGGAGAAATTTCATGGTGTGTTGCTTTCCAGGTTTAGATTTTTTAAAACTTTAAAGGAATTGTCTTTCTAACCTTCAGCTAGATCCTGTTCACTTTAGAGGTTGCTAACAGGGAAACTAAAATAATATAATGTTACTTCAGAGGTTAAAAATCTTATTTCTTAAAAAATCAGATTGTTAAAAGCATTGTGTCATTAATATTACAGAAAGGGGTCTCATTAAGATATTTGGCAGACAGGAAGAGTAAAATCAGCTTTGATTTAGGTTTTTTTTAGATTAAAAAGGCACAATATACACAGTAATGACCAAATCAACAACTGGATGTCCTGGACAACTTGACTGATCCATGACAGTAGATCATAACCTGGTGTTGCATTGGTCATCTGTGCTGTGGTTAAATTTACATTTCTCAACAAAGGAATTATTTCAGCTAAAATGAGCCATTATCTGCTCAGTCCTCAATGAGTGTGGTTCAGCTATAAAATCTCCACAGAAGGTTGCATTTTCTTGGACAGGAGACCACAAACTCATTTCAGCCAGAGCTCTGAATTGCTGAGGGAACAGATTCCCACCCCCATGGCCTGGACAGCGTGTGAACAGCCAAAACTGATGAAACATTTCTGTGTCTCTCCCTTGCTGCACTCAGCAACTGCCATAAAATGGTTTTTAAAGAAGAGAAGAGGTGCAAAGAAGACAAAATGGTTGTGTCTCCACAAAATGAACCTCAACTGTCCACCTCAGGAATAATCAGGCTTTTTACTCAGGCTGACGGGTTTTTTTTCCCTAGCTGGAGATATTAATTTATTGTATTAATCTGTGTAAACAAGCATGAATCTCACAGAACGTGGCTGGAACAAAGACTGAGACAGAGACAACACCCAGCCAGGATGGGTTTCCTTTAGAGAAGCTCTAATTAATAGTCTCATTACTTTTCAATCTGGGCTCCTCTGCCTCTTGCAGGGGGAGCAGTGAGGAAGGGAAGGTCTCAGACAAAAAAATGCTGAAAAGGAGAGGTTTGGCTGTCGTGTCTGTTAGTGATGCATCAGCGTGCTTCGAAATTGATGTTGATGTAGCTAGGAACAGAACCAAAGCCTGGTGCCAGAGGTGGCATATTTATAATGAGACTAAATGAAGGGGCTCATTAGTCTCACAAATGGTGAAGAGCTGCCTGTTCCTTCTCTGATTATCTCTCCTCCATCTCCATTAGGAGGGTGTGCATGCAAAGGGGTGGGGAAGAAAAGCAAATGTTCTCAGGTTCAGGCTGTGAACTGATCTGCATTTCCCCACTGGGAACTAATGAACGTCCTGGTGACTCCTCCAGGCTCCCTCCATCCCAGATAAATGCAGAATTCCATTCCAAACCTAAGGGAAACTAAATATTATGAATTAAACATTTATATGTGAGGAAAAAAAATAGGAAACAAGCCCCAAAATATGTAAGAGCTCTGTGGGGGGAAAAAGAAAAGAAATATAAGGCACTATGGAGTTTATGCTGTTTAATTCAAATGTTTGATGATCTGTGGATGTGGGACAGGTCATAACATGCAACAAAGCCATCCTGGGTGTGATACACCAAAGGAGAAATTAATTTTGACCCAGAGTGACTGGCAGACTGTGCAAATGACCCTTGGATGCGTCAGGATGGCACTCAATAAGTAATTGCAAACATTTTTTTTTCTTTTTACATTTTTTCTTCTGAGACAGGTCAGGCAAATACTCCATCCTAATCCCAACACTGAACAAATAGTAAAAGCAGCCTTTGCTGCTGGTGCTGGGAGAAAACATTCAATTAAGTTGCTGCAGTGGCTTAGTGACAGCAGCCTTTCACCTTTGGAAGCCCAGCCTCTGGTTATCTGTCTCGGGTCACTAAAGAAAATGAGTTGATGTTCTCAGGCTAAGCCCCAGGGCACATTTTGCTCAGAATCTCCAAACCACAGGATAATAATTTGGAGCTTTTGTCCCTGTGTACTTAGGAAAGGTCTAGGCCTGGAAAAAAAAAAAAAAAAGCTGAAATTCAAGATTAGAATGTGTTGAGAAGCAAGCAGCTTCCCAGAAAATTAAAATGCTGACATTCCCAGCAGTTTAATTGACATTAGATAACTGACATGTCAAAGCCTAAAGAAAACTACAGGCAACACGATGTATAAATTCGAAGCCCAGATGCTGGGAACAGAGGGAGGGCTCCTAAATGGTGGAAAAATCAGGTGGACAGGGATTTTAAGCAGCTAGAGGAGCAAAGTTTGGCCACCCTCAGGATCAGAGTGGTGATGCTTACAGCCCCTGCACTGGAATCTCTACATCAGCCTGTATGATACAGGGCCACACCTTAACCCTCCAGTTATCCCTGCCTGAGTGGAGAAAAGTGTCAAATGCAGGGCTGGGAGGGACAGAAGGGTTACATCCATCAGGCATCATCCCCAGGGCTCAGCCCCTCCCAGAGTGAGACAAGGGATGGGTGGGCTGCAGGGATGGCACCCCCAGGCTGCCCCTGCTCACAGGGAGCAGCTGGGGCTGCTGGTGCAAACACCCAGTGAGGTTTGAGAAGTGTTCATGATTCCCTGAAGCCCTGTGGGAGACTTCTCTTCAAAGTGAGCTCATCAAGAGTGACCAGTGACTGTCTACCTGCAAAATCATATTTAGAGCACACCAAAGCATGGAACTGGAGCAAGGAAACTTTGTTCAAAGGGCAGGAGCTCCGAGATGCTGGGGTGAGGCAGAGGCAGCTGGAGAGCAGATATTCCCAAATTCCTGGGGCATTTCTTCCCTCCAGGCTCACTTTTTGCCTCAGCAGCTTTCAGAATCTTTCCAAGCTGCACAAACACTTGCACTGATCCTGTGGGTCTCTGCAAAAGCCACCTTGTTTTGTCACCTCTGACTTTTAGCTCTCTGCCTGCTCCCTACCATGGACCAGTCCTCACCAGGTTCTCCCAGTTTTGTTGCACCTGGCCCCAACACCCTACACCTGCCAGAAACTTCAGCAGGTGTTACATTTAAAGGGAGATGAGGAGGAAAAGCCCTTTTTTCTCCACAGGGTTGCAACTAACAAAGAGCAGCCAGACCTTTTCCAGCTTGGAGCCTTGGTTTCTCCTACTTATTTCTTCATAAACCAGTAAGTGATCGATCAGTGGGCAAGGGGAGTTGCTGATCATGGCTTTGTCTGCATCCAAAGCTGATCAAGGTTCCTCTAAAACATCCTGGGTCCTATTTTGTGTTTAATTGTTTCTCCTTCATTTGAGACCCAGAATGTTCTCATTTTCTTGATTGATAAGCCACAAAGAGGCAGCCTGATAGAGCCAGAAGATTGTTAAAATGATGGTGTTGTGCCCCTTGTCTCAGTTTACTCACAGAATTGAAATTTAGCAGTCTTTTCTCACTGTTGAATGTCCTTCAAGAGTCTCTGTTTCATTTATTTGATTTTTCAATAGTAGAAGAAAAATCAGTTTATATGTTGGTATATTACAGTGTGCAGATATAAGCTGGAAAGCAATATAGAACAATCTTGGGATTGCTTTTTATGACATTAAGATTCCCAAATCTTTGTAATTCAATTTTTTCCCCATGATGTCTGAAAATGTTCTGGTGTTTCCTTTTCCTTGGGGAGCTCAGCCTTCCCTCCCCACGCTCTATATTGCTGTTATTGAAATTAGAGGCCACAGCAGCTTATTACTCTTAGGGGTGAATTTGAGTGGAATTTTGAAATGAGACACCAGTGTTTTCCAGCCACTCTAATGGCTGAATTTACCCTTTGCTCTGAGTGGGAGGTGTGGGAGAAGCAGGCTATTAATGCAGTTCCTCGTTAAGCAATTGTAATGGCGAGCTTTTGAAACTTGCCAGCTCCACTCACATCACCCCCCTTGCCAATGACCTGAGTGTGATGTGCAGCACTTGGTGCACAGGAAGCACTTTGGCAGAACCTGGCACTGCAGGAAGGAGGGGACCTGCCTTGAGCATGATCATCATCTTGCCTTACCTTGTGACCACAGGTTGTCAGCAAACAGCCTTTAGAGTTTAATTGTATGGTGGAGTTTGCTGAGAAGTGTGAAAGACAAAAGAACAAATAAGTGATGGAAAGCAATTTCCCCCCCCCCCCGCTTTACTCTGGGGCTGCCATAATTAAACTTAAAGTGCTGCTGCTTTGCTGGAAACGAAGTTAGGGAGGTGAATTGTAATTGCAAACACTGTTTGCTCAGTCACTCCTGGCAACAGCACCGCGTTAACTCCGCCTTTGTGTCTCCTGTGAGTCCCCCAGATTGACAAAAACATCTTTTCTTATCCAATTTGTTATCACTGACTTCAGAAAGTCATTAAAGAATATCAGTGGAGCAGATTGGGGTCTGGATTAAGAAATCAATTATTGCCAGGAAGTACCTTTGCAGACACTAATGATGCCTTGACTGACATTTACGGGATCCTTTCCATGCGATGTGTGGTCAGTTTTTAAAGGCACAGGGCACACATCAGTGCCATGTGCGACACCCACTGCTTTTCTGCTGTCTGGAACAGATGTGTGCTGCCATAGCCATGAAAATATCTCCATATTCTGCATTTCCATGTATGTAAAAATAGTCACTGGCCTGTTGGTCCAGCCAGGAATGGAATGTTGTCCTGGCTCCAGACAGGCAGGACAGGCCGCACTGGGCAGGATGGCTCCTGTCTCTCATGGCTCCTCTGCAGATTGCCAGAGACAGAGAGATCAGGCCTCCACCAGGAAGGAGCTGATGGAAATCAGACAGGTGTCTATGGGTTTGGACATCTGTGCAAGAGAGAAAGGCCACAGGATAAGTAATCCTGCTCTGGGAGATGGGAGCTGCTCCAGAGATCTGTGACAGGAGCAGCCTGGACAGGGATAATTTAATAGAGGAGCACAGGGATGGGGCAGTGTCAGGGGACTGTCTCAGGCAAGGTGGGGACAGGGCTTGTTGGCATTCTTGCTTCATCTGTGACTGATAAACCCTGTCACTGTGATTGTGGAGACAAACATTGGATCTTTCTGCTCCATGTGGCCTCAGCTGGGGACATTACTAAAGCTTAAGTTAAACTGCATCCCCCTCCCATCCTCCTCTCTGTCAAATCTTGCTCAGGGAAATATTGGATGGGTGTATTTGTGTTTTATGAGACCTTCCCACATCTAAAATGCATAATGACTTAATAACTGCCTTTACTGTAGGCAAAACCTCTTTGGAGGGAATGCTCAGCAGCTCCCCTGCCCCATGCAACCCCCCCCCCCCCAAAAAAAAAAACACCAAAACCCCCAAAACAACAGAAGAACCACCCCAAACAACAAAACATCCAAATGTCCAAATCCAAGATTATGAAATAATGGTAAAAATGTAAGAAACTGGAGAGGAAAGCTCAGTAATGAAAGATATAAAGTAATTGTGGGTTATGTCAGGGTTGATGCAATCAGTACAGTTTGTGTAAGAACTGTGGAATTCCAGCACTCTTTTATGTGGCCAACATCAAAATGACCTAAAATAATTGTTTGGGAGACTTGTACAAAAAAATTTAAGTCAATTATTTCTAACTCTTTGGGACTCATCCTTCCCACCTAGCAAAAGAACATCTGAACAACTGCTCCCCCTTTGGCACAAAATTCCCATCAGACACAGAAGTTCCCATGTCTAGCAGGAAACACTTCTCGGTCCAGCCAGGGCTGCAGTGTGGTGAGCCCGGGTACAGCAGCAGATCCTGACACCCTGAACAATCAATTTCTAATGTTCTTTTTTACAAATGGCACAATGATTCCTTCCCAGTCACTGTCCTACTGGCTGCCCCCTTCCATGCTGTCCTGAGGCTCCCTGTGCTTTTTCCCATTGGGAGATGTAAAAACTGTGCCATTATCCTTGCCTGTAGCTTTTCCTCATCCCTTCTTTCACACCTTTCTGAGATCCCTTTCTGACCAATTCCTGTCAGACTCAGCCATCTCTCCACCCCCTTCCCCCACTGCACATGGGCTCTCATTCTCCCACAAATTCTTTGTAAAATTCTTTAGAAATTCTTTGTGAAATCACTCAGCTTCCCTGTGATCCAAACAAAGTCCCTTTGTGTGTCAGGCCAGGCTTTGGTGACACTTTATCTCTTACAGGGTACAACAAAGGTGGTCCCTGTGCCATACACCAAACCCTATCAGAGAGACACTGAGATGCATTTAAAAGATATTAACACCCATATCTTCACCCATCAAATAGTTTTAAGGACATCAACTTTCCTCTCACCAGCAAGCATCTCCTGGAGTTTATTGTGCAACCACATTTTTATGTGTGAGCTTATTACAACGTGAGTGGGCTGGAAAGTCAAATGGCAATAAGTTGTTGGTGGTTATTCACTTACTTGAACTGGTTATTTGGTTTAGACATTTGTTTAAAGTTTGTTTGTTTTCAAATAAAACGAGCAAAACCTCTGAGCATGGCAGTCCTTCAACCAAACACATTTATCTGCACGGCATGAGTCTCCTTACCCCTTTGCTTTTATTTATTATTATTTTTGTGTGTTTAACGCTTCTGCAGCCCCCCAGGTGCGAAGTGAGGCAGCGCAGGAGCTCCCGAGTGTTCTGCTGTCTCTGAGGAATCCATCGGAGCTGCCCGCACAAAGGGGGCACTCCCGAGGGAGAAGCCGGTGATCCCCGCTGCTTTCTGCCTCATCCCCGCATTCCCCCTGCTTCCTGCCTTCATCCCCGGTGATTCCTCACTGCTTTCCTGCCTTCATCCCCAGCGATTCCTCACTGCTTTCCTGCCTTCATCCCCGGTGATTCCCCACTGCTTTCCTGCCTTCATCCCCGGTGATTCCCCGCTGCTTTCCTGCCTTCATCCCCGGTGATTCCCCACTGCTTTCCTGCCTTCATCCCCGGTGATTCCCCACTGCTTTCCTGCCTTCATCCCCGGTGATTCCCCACTGCTTTCCTGCCTTCATCCCCGGTGATTCCCGGCTGCTTTCCTGCCTTCATCCCCGGTGATTCCCCGCTGCTTTCCTGCCCTCATCCCCGGTGATTCCCCGCTGCTTTCCTGCCCTCATCCCCGGTGATTCCCCGCTGCTTTCCTGCCTTCATCCCCGGTGATTCCCCGCTGCTTTCCTGCCTTCATCCCCGGTGATTCCCCGCTGCTTTCCCTGCCTTCATCCCCGTGCGAGGAAGACAAGGATGCGATGGCAGATGGGCGAGCACAAAAGCTGTGAAAAGTCAGCCATGCTCAGAGGGTTTGCAAGTGTGATAATGACCCGGAGATGATCTGATTTTTGTAAAGAGAGGCTTGTTCTGCAATTGTCATCACCAGGGTCTCACGTTAGAAAAGGATGGCTTTTTTTTAAATTTATGCATCTCCTCTGCCTTTCTTGTGCTCTGCCAGTCACTTTTCCCATACTTCTAAACAACACAGAATACAAACACTAATTCTAATTCCCAGTGTGTCCAACAATCAGAGAAGGATGAGTTGGGAACAAGTTTTAATCCAGATTTTTTCTGCTGACCATATGAAATATAATTCTTATTTCTTCTTCTGTAAAATAGGAAAGATTCATCATAGCAGATTATTTTTAAATGAATGGTGATGTACAGGTTGGCAATAGAAATAATATTTGTTTATCGTGAAAGTTGAAGTTTGTTTGTACTTTGATGTTTTGCCCTTTATTGTGAATGCCATGATTTTGTATGCTTAGAAAGCTCTCAAAAAACCCATCCTTTTAACATGCAAATTTATTTAATACATCTGAGTCAGAGCAGAATATATTTAGGAAAGCTTTTACTCTTCCAGTTTAATTATTTTTGGTCTGAAAATAATTTTAAAACTACTGTTAGCTTGCATTTTGTGTTAATTTTATTTGAAAACAAACAAGCTTTAAACAAATATGTAAACCAAATAACCAGTTCAAGTAACTGAATAAGACACCAACAACCCTTTTAAAATCTGCTGCCAATTTTAGCTGTTTATTTAGCATCTGAGATGAACATGGAGGAAGTATTTGGTGTGAGGAGTTACCTGTGCTTGGACTTAGGTACAGCCTGTCCTGCATTTTAGACTGAGTTCCTTTTCTTTATCCCAGACATATTAGACCAGGGTCCTAAAAACTTTCTTCCTGGGGTCCACATTAATTTTGTGCTGTTTTACTTCCCAGCTTAATACCTGTAATTTCAATCAAAGACTAAAAAATTCTTCTGAAGCTGAAGAAATATCTTAGAAACCATGTTAGACTTTCATTTTCTTTTATCATCTTGATTTATGGATACTGAATAGAGTTCAGAATATGAAATACTTATATCAATAGAGTAGTAGTGAGAAAAACCAGTAAAAAGGAAAAAAAAAAGAAGCATACCTGTATTTTGAAGCAAAGCTTTGCAGTTTTTGAGTTATGTCAATAAATTACCTTTGCTGAATAATTTAGGCCTTATCTCCCAACATATTACAGTTAGTGTGGATGTTTAATTTTATGTAAAGTGAGTACAGCACCCTTGTCTTCTGTGCTAGGAGGGATTTTTCATGGCACTGTCAGCATTAGAGCAGTGGAGATCACAGAGTCCCAGAGTGGGTATGGTTGGAAGGGACCACAGTGGCTCATCTGCTCCAGCAGGGCCATCCCAGAGCACACAGCACAGGATTGTGTCCAGAAAGTTCTGGAATATCTCCAGTGAAGGAGAATCTTCACCTCTCTGGGCAGCCTGTCCCAGTGCTCGGTCCCTGCACAGCAAAATCCTTCCTCATATTCAGGGGGAACCTCCTGTGCATCAGTGTCTGCCTTTTCCTCTTGTCCTTGCTCGGCTCCTGACATCCTCCTGACACCCTCCCTTCTGATCCTGGTGCACATTGAAGTCCCCTTCTCCATCACCTTGATGTCCTGACCTCTGAGCAGAACTTCCAGTCCTAACTGCTTGCATCACCCCACCAGGATGTAAGTTCCATACATCAGGGAATAACCCAACACACTGAGTGTAAAAGTACACGGTCTTGGCCACTTTCACTGGCCTTAGGGTGATGCTGTCATTTCATACAGAAGGTTGGAAATGGTATTTAGCAGTCAGAGCTTCCAAAAATCATTAAAATTTAATTTGCTTTTGGGGAGGGAGGCGTAAAGCACAGGAGATTATGTTCAGTTTATGAGCCCTGACCTTTCCTGCTTAGCCATTTCTCCAGTTTAATTTTGGTTCATGAAGTGCATATTTCATATGGCTCTGGTTATTATTACCTACTTCTTATTTTATTATTACTTGAATGTATATGGGAGGCTATCATTTCCTTTATTGCTGTGGGAGACAGCATCCTGCATCAGGCAGGAAGTGCATGGGGGAAACACTTAAATGCTCTCCGTGCTGAGACTGCAGCCAGCTTCAGGAGAGGGAGCTGAACAGATGCTCTGCACCTCCAGACGTGTTCCTGCCATCAGTGCTGAGAGGACATCAAGGTTTTTAACAGCAAAATGTCTGGGCTCCCTCAAGCCCTGCTGATTTCCCAACCATCTGAGCGGATGTTCAGAGCAGTCGCTTAAAGACTCTATTGCAGCTGAGTGATGTTTCCCTTTTTCCCAGTGCTTTTGTAGCTGCTCAGTAATGATCATCATGGGTCACTGTTTATTATCCCAGCTTCACAGCAATGTTGTCTTTCACAGCCCCCCACTCGACTGTTTTCATTCCATTCTCTCTTTCCTTTTTGGCTTTGAACTCTTCTTAATCCAGGACAGAGTAAAAGCGCCAAACAATCAAGAAATGCAACTTTCCCTGGCCAAAATAGTGTTCCTGGTTAGTGGTCAGATCCCTAAAACTGAGTGGAATGATGTGGGCTATCTCTTAATTCCAATTCTCTTATCCAATTTCTTCCAAACTCTCTCCCCCAGCTGCCCCTAAGCAGAAGTAAGCAAGCAGACAAAGATAAACCACCTGATTAAAGGAGCTTTAGGCTGTGAAGTCCTTGTACCTGCACCCATGGTCAAATCTCCCAAGATAAAAAGAGCCAGAGAGGACTCAAGAATAATGAGCAGGTCTACAACATGCAGCTGGAAGAACACTGAATAAATATATTGTAGTGTTGAATAAAATATAGATAGTGCCACGACTGCACAGCTCATTGTGCACAGTGTGTGTATGTGTGGGAGGGTCTCCTTTAACCAGGAAAATAGAGAGGAAGAGTATCAGAACCAGCAGTGCTTGCAAAAAAATCTGTCCTTTAGCAAAGAGGCTTCCATCTCTCCATTTAGCATTTCCCAGCAAATTAATGGAGGGGGGAAAGGTGAAAGGAACTCAGTAAATAAGTCTGAAATCAACTCTCACCGTGCCTCGTGGAGCTGCAGGCAGGTGATTAAAGGCCTCCTTTCATCAATGTTTGATTTACACCAGGGGTTCTTCATTTTAAGTAATTTCTCCCTGTGTCTTGACAGGTGGGTTGGCTGCACAGCAGCCATCAGCACACAGCCCTTCAGTGCTGGGATTGTGATTGGCAAACTGCATCCCTGCACACGGGTTTGTGCTGGGTTTGACCACCTGCACTCACAGCAGAACACCCAAAGCTCTTCAAAGCAGCAGCACCCACGGAGGTGCAGATATTTGGAGTTACAACAGGACAAACTGCACCAAAATCCCGTGGAAAACACTCTTCTTTGGGAACTGCTGTTATGATGTTCTAGGATCAGCCAAAACCCATCTTTAGTAAATTTCTGTGTGCCTGAGCTAGCCAAGGATGATGAGAGTAGAGTTCAGATAGTTTGGTTGAAAGGATTTTAATCAGGAATAGGCACAACAGACAAATAGTTGGTGCTCTGTGAGCTCTGCGCCCTCTTGGATCCAAATTTCTGTTTCTTAAAATCTCCCTGGTTCAAATGTGTCAGGAATCCATTCTCCCTCAGAAAAATAATTAAGTGCAAAATTGGGGTGGTTCATAGTTCATAAGCAAATGTCTGCATTGGGAGCTCACGGTAGAAAATTTGTAAGGAGCTAGAGGGCTTTGCTTTTCTAATCTAGTTTGGTAATTTCCATGTCGTATTATAACAATGTTTGTGGGCATTTTATTGACATCTAGCTGCTGTGCAGGGCTTGTGATGATGAAGCTTGAAGCAGCAGTGCCTTATTAACAGGAGCTCTTTTGGAAAAACTCAGAAACTGGGGAGCCACACAGGACTTTAAATTAGCCACTGATCAGCATTCATTTGTGAGAACATTACAGGTGAAGCCCAAGGAGGATTTTTCCACACTGCTTTTGGCTGAGGCTGTCTCGGAGTAGGAGGAGAGCATGAACTTGTTTAATTCACTGAGGGCTGTTTGCTTTGAGCTGAGACACTCTGTGAGGGGCACGGGACAGAGAACAAAGCATTCCTCTTCCCCTGACACTGAGATGTGCTGCTTCCCTCTGCAGCCAAGTTCAACTTCAGCACAGATGTCCTCTGTAAATATAACCAAGTGTCCTTCTGCCTTTTGCTCCCTGAGCATCTATGTCAACTGTGTTCACTAATTCTGATGGAGAAATCTCTTTGTTTAAGCAAGTAGTGGGAATAAATGTCTAGGAAATTAGCAGAGTCCCCATCAGTGAAATTCTGCAGATAAAAGTTTAAACAAACTTCTGTGAGGAATGGCACAGCTCAGTCTGATTTTGCAGATTTCTCTGGTTTCATGGAAAGGATTCTTTCCATGATGCAACTGAGCAAAACTTGTGGTTGCCATAACCATCAGGGTGTAAACAACCCAGATATCTGGGATTTAAAATTGTCCTTAGCTCTATTAACTGCAGTGGCATTGAGACAGCAATGCAGCACTTCTAAAAGCAAGCAAACAAACAAAACCTGGAAATTGTCTTCATTTCAGCTGAATTTTTAACATTGCTTTTCAAAGTTGTTCTCATCCTCCACTGGCAGTGCTGTGCAGCCTCAGGGACTGGAGGGGCACACTGTGTGTCTTCAAAAGAGATCAATTGCAATCCCCTGAGGACTGGGCTGCATTACCATCACAGAAGATCACTAATCAGCAGCAACTTGCTATCCTGCATCGGACATGTGTACCTTAGCTCCCTGAATTAGCCGCTCTTTCAAAAATCCCACCAATCTCCAGCTACCTATGGGGAGAATTGAATCAGATTATGTTTTTACCCTGCTGAACCGGGGGTAAAGTGTGACTAAGACACTGGGGCATGCTGGACTCTGAAATAAGTAGAATTTTTTCTCCTTTTTTCTCATTTTGCAAGGGAAATAGAAGTTGTGAGAACTAAACTGTCTTTTATTAGATGCAGAAATTTGAGTGATAAAAATTATCCACAGTCAAGGTGTTCTTCCTATAAATATTAGGCAACGTTTTCAGGCAGCTGGCAACTATAACTACTATGTACTTATTTGGCTTTTAGTTTTGCTACCTGCTTGCTAAATATATTTACATTCAGCCATTTCTCTTTTAAACAAGAGGAGAGAAAAATGGGAGGACTACAAAACACATCGACCTTTCAAGATCACTGGGATTAAAATACAAACTTTATTAATCAGATGATTTGTTGCAGTCACCACAGGGACAACTGCACTTCCAGCTCACCCTGGCATCCTCTGGAATAAATAACCCCCAGAATCCATCACCCCTCAGCTGACTCACACTGTTCCCACCACGCACAGGCTGGGCTTCCCTGTGATTTATCACTGCTGCCTTAGCAGCCCTGGGCTCATTGTCTCTACCCCTAGAAACAATATTCATGATAAGTTACTACTAAATTACCTCCATGAAGTGAAACATGGATGTAGAAGGGAACCACAAAGAAGCAGATGCAATTCCAACCAAGGAAGGGTCTGTATCCATGCCAGCTTTGTTCCCCCTTTTTAATTTCTCCTTGTCTCTTGTCCCTGTGGTTTGCCTTCTTGGTCAGGCTGCAAAAGCTGCGGCCTGTGTCCACCTGGAGAGCCCATCAGGTTTAACCCACCCCTTTCCCATGGCCTCACCTCCCCACCATCCCTGAGGCAGCTTTTAATTAATTTGGGGAGCCTTTCCATCCCTGAGCTACCACTCTGAAAAACCAGGGAAACCCTGGAAGCACGTTCCCCTGACGGCAGCATGGAAACAAGATCCCCTGCACTACCAGACCACATATTCATAAAATAGTTACACAGCAATGCTGCACTGAACCCTAGATCAATAATGTTTCTCTTAGCAGACTCCTTGATCAAAAGAATAAATGGTTGCAGGTTCAGCACTGATTCAAAATTCTATTTTCATCTATGTACTTGGATACGTGCATTGTGTTCTGCAGTGGATAAATGCAGTGTTGAACTGCTGGGACCAGCAGAAATATTGTTTGTGTGTCATGATGATGATACCAGCAGATATTAAGTGGTTAGCAGCATGCAAAGTCCATAAGTACTAATCTGTCATCTTGCAGCAAATATGGCCTCAATACCATATGTAAAGATTGTATCATAATAATTTCCTCAATTTTCCCAGGTGTATGAGTGATTTTAATACCACTTGTTCTAAAAGTTAGGGAATTTGCTAATAAAAAGTAATCTTCATGAATTTATTCATAAGTCAGATATACCACAGAAATTTAAGTTCTGTAGGAAAAAAGTGTTTCTAGAAAAAGATAATAATGAATAAAAGAAATCCACAGTTATATCATTTTCTCAGTGAGGAAGGTGTGTTTGAAAGTCAAAAGCTTGCTTCTGCAAGTTGGAAATTGATGTCAGTTCTCTTCCTACCTCTTAGGCTGTGGAAAGTCTTATCCTGCTTAAAGTAGATGATTTTGAGAAAAGGTTTGGTCAGCCTCCCTAAAACCCAGTTGATCTTGTGGGCTGAAGTTTATGAGTTAAGGAATGGGTGTAGTGATCTCTTTTAGACAAAGACAAGGTCTTCTGCCTTGGGTAAAGAGTATTCTTTTATTTTTTAAATTTTATTTTAAGTATAGAATCCTTTTTAAAACTCAGGCTGTAAGATAACTTTGATAAAGCAAAGGTTCTGGGGTTTTTTCATCCTGCCCTAGTAGCCACTGTTCATTTCACAGAGAACTTTCTGCAGTGCACAGCTGGGAGCCGTGTCCTGCTTCTTGATCCTGTCCCACTTTGCTCTGTCTTGTTGAGATGAGGGGTTTTTATTTTGTTACTATGTATGGAAGATAGGAATTCAAATCCATTTTCAATTAGAATGAGAACAGGGAAGCTATAAATATATTAATGTCCAGCAATTAATTTTCACAAACATGTTCCAATATCCCACCTAGCACAGGCACACAGCTGCTGTTTCATGGTGGTTAAAACACGAGGCTGTGCTGTACCTGACGTGGTCAGAGCAGGTTTGGTGTGCAGTGTCTGCACAAATGGAGGGCCCCAAGCAGCCATAAAACAGGTTTAAAGCTTGGTAACATCTGAACACTGTTTCCTGCCTCTAGTTCTCATTTTTATATTTGGCATGAGCTGCCATGACCTCTGCTGCTGTCCTTTAAGGGGATAACTTTACAGCAGTGAGGCTGATTTGGCCTCAGATGTCTCAAACTTCTACTGAATTCCACTTGCACCATATGTGCCTGTAATTGTGCGTGTTGATTTAGTGCTGTGGGCTCTAATCCCACCCTCTCCACCTTCCCATCCCAAAAGAGCTCACAGAGTTCACTTGCACTACTTAATTAAAGACTTTATTACACATAGCTGGCTGTAACCAGGGTTGTTAGAGCCTCTCTCCCTTCCCCCTCACCCTGATTTTTCTACCAGTAAAAGTCCATAAGTTTCTGTTGCAAGTGTCTAGGATAATGAATCCTGGCTTGAGCATTCCAGACTAAAGAAATGTGTATCTTAAAATCAGATAGGTAGCTTTAGAGACATGTGGACTTATCCTAGTAGCAAGTCACTTGGAAAATCAGTCATATTTTAATGGGCTTAGTACACAGAAGTGCCTTTTTCCATTGAAAAATTATTAGGGATCTGCAAGTTTTATAACTTGAAAGCCCCTGAGTTAAAGCAGCTTCCACAAGAAGAGTACAAAGAAATATCTTGTTCCTCTGTTCTTCTGTTTGAAATGATGATGGGCCTCTCCTTCCCTACTTAATTCGCACATTTCTGTAAACGCAAGATGTGTTTACAGAAATGTAAACACATTTTCTGGCTCTAAAAATTTCATTTTAAAACAAATAATTTTGTCAGGGGGAAAAAAGAAATCATTACCCATCTTCATATTTAACTTGTTTGAGGAGCACACAAATATTCTCTTTCCTTGTAGTGAAGAGCAAAGATGTTACTTCTACATTTGGTATTCTGGCACTTTCAAAACACACTAATCAGAATTAATATCTGTATAATTACCAGTTGCATTTTAAGTTCTAGAAAAGTCTTGTCACAACAAATTCTGCCATACAAAATTTATTGTATTCATTATTCACTTTTTCAAGGAATGACTGGAGCCTAGATTTCCATACCAAACAGAATTAACCAGTTGTCTGTAAAAACTGTGTTTATTTCTTTGTTCTTTCACTATTTACTGCTCATTGTCTCTTTTGCTGCCTTAACCATCAATCCATTTGTGAACTTTCACTGTCATAGGAGCATCATTAATGTTGAGACATAAATAACCATAATAACCAGTCAAGATTTTTCCCAAAACAAAAAAAAACAAAAAACAATGAAATGCTTTTCAGTCTACAAGATGCAGCTTTGTATTGATCCTTTTCCATAAATAAAAAGAAAAAAAAAAAAAGAAAATATTTTAAACACTGCCTGTGCTGAATCTTTCAGTAGTGTACATATTCAGTTGTTGACATACTCTTGAGACGCATCACTTATGTCTTTCTACATTAAAAAGGTGGGATAGTGACATACTTTCTGTAGGTAAACACCTTCCATAGATTCATAGGGGAGTCTACAGAGAAAAAGCATTTTCTGGCTTATAAAAGAAAGGGTTAAACAGGGAGAAATTTGGTTTATTCTCTAATGCTACATGTGGTCTCTGAAAATCAAAGCAGGAAGCATCATGGAGCTTGGAAAATGATGAAACCACAAGTCATTTTTAACTAATTCCTCTATGCCCTGTCACTGAATTTTACAAGATACAGCAGAAAAAACCCACCATGTGGTTTCATTTAAACATCTGTTGGCTGTCCTAGGGGAGCACCACAAAACAAATGAGTGCAAAGAGGACAGGATTTAGAGTCTTGCTTGGTACTGACATATCCCATGTCCCTTTCTGTGCTGGAACCCAAAATCCAGCAGTTCAGGGGCACCCACAGAGGCTGCAGGGCAAGGGAAATGTAATTCCATGCCAATGAAAATACGCAGGAAGAATTGGTGTTCTCTTCACGTTCTTGCCCCTACAGTTACCTCTGGCTGCTGTCAAGACCTAGATCTAGGTTAGAAGATACCTTGGAGGTCTTGGCTAATCTTTTTTTCGCCTCCATTAAATTACAATATCTGTCTGCGTTGCCACACTTCTGTTTCATATCTCTGTGATGAAAATATGAACTTGTTCAGAGCACTTATCACATAGATAAGCAGGTAATTTATATCAAGATCATGACAGCTTCTGAAGGTGCTTGTGTACAGAGCCTTTTGCAGGGGGGGTCCTCATTTCTGGGTGGGCCTTTGTGTGTGGTAATGATTTAGAAAGCTGCAGCACAACTCTGGATTAGGGTTTTGGTGGTGTTTTTTTTTTTTTTTTTTTGTGGTATATGTCCATTTTAGTTTGACCGGCTCTTGAGCTATTCAAGATCTGAGTCTTTTTTACAGTTACTTGTCCAGCATTTTGCTAGCATAAACCACTGGTAAGTAAGATAATGAACCTTCTAAATTTCTGAGGAAAAAAGCTGGATGGCAGGCAACATTTTAACAGTTATTCATGAATAAAAATAGAGCTTAGATAGATTATGAATTAGAAATTGCTATTTTCCATAATATACATAATCCTATTACTTTTTATGTCATTATTTTTTTTTTCCAATAAATTAGCCCAACAATCTAGGAACAGTTATGAGAAACTGAGTAAGAAACTATGTTCTTGACAATGATGTAAATGTTAATGACAACACTAAAGTCCTTTACTGGTACTTAAAGATCACTGATAACATTTTCCTTCTGCCTGTGTTAAATTACCTGGCAGAATTATGGCATGGGCATCCAGGTATGCTTCTGAAGACAAAAACCTGTCTCCTTTTTAAAAATTACTGATTCAAAGGTACTGAAAGGATCACTGAAGTTGGTTAAAAAAATCTGAAACAAGAATTTGGGAAATTGGTCCCCTTCTAGAAGAATTGTTTCAGTTGTCTCCATAGGACTATGGTACAGACATTTCCATGTATGTTCAGTCCTAAAATCTTACAATATTCATTTAGAAATAATGCAATTGCCTTATTGTCAGCCACATTTGTAAGATTTTTTGCAATGAAATATTTTCTAAGCTGAATATTTAACTAAACTTCCTTTGTTTCTTTAAAGCTTTAATGATTCAAGTATTTTCTTTACTCTTAAAACAGCACAAAATATGAATAATGCTGTCACTATGAATAGTTCTAAATGTAACAAACAGGACTTCCAGAACAGCAAAAGCCACTTGCAGCGTTCCCTGTCATAGATGAGAGGGATATTTTCTCCTTTTCATATTTTGCTCAGGTCCAGTTTAAATGATGTAGGACTGATGCACTCTGAGCACTCCCTCCAACAGCAAGGATTAAACTGTGGCACAGCAACTCTGTCAGGGCAAAAAAGGATGGAGCACACCCTGACAAATGCATGCCCTGCTTCATTTCCAATAATTCCAGAGGCTGATGAATTCTATTGCCAAGGGATTTTGCTATGTAAATCGCCCTGCCTAAAGCTTTGCTGAATTTTATAAGAACAGAGCGTTGTCTTTGTGCAGCTAAACACAATAGTTAGTGGGTCTTGTGACCTCACTCTCCAGGGATTGGATCTTTAAAAAAAAACAAACCCACACCACGACCAAGAAAAGCTCCACAATGCGCTAAACGACGCCCTAGAGATCCCCTAAACCAACCCAGGAGCTGACAATAAAAATTTGCAAATGCAAGAGGAATTCTGTCAGGGCCTGAATAGCTGCTGGCTGGCCTTGGGGACAAAAAGGAGCAGGGTGCTGGAGGTGACAGTTCAGCAGCCACACGCTGTCCTACAGGAGAGGGCCTGGCCCTTGATAGAGTACTCAGGGGGCAGCAAGAGCTGGGGGCTCAAAGGAGTTAATGCACCAAAAGGGTGAGGTCACCCAGGCACGCCGCGGGGTGATTTCCAAAGCAAGATGCAGAATGAATCACCAATTTCTTTGTGCAGCTCTTCCTCTCGGCCTCATGGCTGGGGCTTGGCCATTGCTGAGCAAATATCCTGGGTTTGGTGGGGCTTAATCTCCCCGTGGCTGCTCAGTCACTGGCCGTGCCTCAAATTCTGGCTTTCCCTTCCCTGACAGCAGCAAGGCCAAGTCTTGGTGCCTGCAGAGACCAAATCTTGGAAGTTGAGGCTAAGCCTTTAAATTTGAAAGCTGAAGGTGGCTCACTTTGTAAAAACACACATAAAATGTTAAAAAATATCCAATGATTTTGAGCTAAAATTTCAGCTATCTTGTTTAACTTGAAAAACTTCTATTGCTTTGCAGATTAATTAAAGCTTGCCTATCTTATTTCTCTTTTTTGTTTGTTTTTTTTTCTCTTTTCACCTTTTTCCCTACATGTCTTTCCAGCTAAAGGAACGTGGGAGATTGGCAGAGCTGGTGAACTCTTTGATAGGAGAAGGGAAAGTCCTAGACAGAGGTAGAAGGAGAAACTATTTGCAGACAATTTTTAACTCACAGTTTGAGAGGTATCTGCTTCTGTTAACCCCTGTCTCAGTTCTTAGAAATGCTGATTTTAAAAGGCTGGAAAACAGCACTTTTTTCCTGCAGCCTAGGACAGAAGTAGGGACTTAAATTCCTTTGAAGCCCAAGAATTAGTTTCAAGTCAGTATTAGGTTAAATATAAATGAAATTACTCAAAAATAGCACATATCTTCATAAAACAAGTGTATATTCTCTGAAAGCATTGCAAAATCTAATGGATTTGGATTTTTTGCTTTTTTTGCTCTTAAAAGTCTGTCATTGTCCCAGTAGAAGTAGAAGAAAGGGATTTTTCAGTCTGGAAGGTTGTATCCCAAATAACCGTATGAAAAGAAATGAAGAATTGCTTTACAATTTTGTTCCTGTAAAGAATGATAAAAGCAGCAGCTCAGATGTTCCACCAAAAAAAAAAAAAAAGCCTTATCAAAAAAATCCCTAAAATCCCTAAATCAAAACCAACCCCTTTTGTTTGTTTTCATTTCTTTGAAAACTTTTTCCTCTTGAAAAAAAAAAAATACAGGAATATTGTGTAAGATGGATTATATGGTAATTTCAAAAGAGCTGAAGGGAGCTTTTTGAATTCATAGGGACATTCCACTCATCCTGGGTCTCCTCAGCCCGCGTTGTTTCTGAAGTTTCAGCCCTTTTTTCTGAAGTCTTCAGCTAAATGCACAGAACTGATTTGCCTTTTATTTTTATCCCCATTTATAGCGATGTTTGCTGAAGAGGCATGAGTATTTTACATGACAGGTTCAGTCATCAGAGTAAATATCTGCTGTGTGCCTCATTCTGGGTTTGACTTGATTTATGATGTTGTGGAAACACTCATATTAGTCTTTTAAAGATTAAAACAATGCTTTGACAGAATGGACAGTAATCACTTTTGAAAAGGTTGAATACTGTGATTTATAGGATTCCTTGAATATAAAGATTTAATCTTTGAATGTTTTTATCCAGATGCCATGTCTTATGAATGGCCAAAATTAAGTTGACAATATTAGCATATGACTGGCATTACAAGGAAGTTAAATATATTACATATAGAGATACATTAAGCTGTCCTGAACGTGAATATATTATTGGAACAGGTTTATTCTTCACAACACCTCTTTAATTTTATTCATCAAAGGTGTTGTACACTTAGTCCTTCTTTTCCTTCATTGCAGTGTGAATTTAGCATTCATGAATCTTGCCAGATTAACAGAAAAATAGCTTCTCACTGCCCATTCTGCAAAAGTCCTGCATAACTTATTGTAGAAGAAACCAATATGGTCATATTTACATTTATCAATGCAAATTTTCTATAGGTTTTATGAGCCAATGTGTGTAATTCAGCACTTCTCAGTGCTGGAATTAAGGCTTTTATCTATCTGGTTCATTGAAACTTTTTCTTGGGAGGGACCACACCTAACCCAAGGAGTCCTGAAAATGGTCAGTAAATTGCTGCCTGAAGTTATCGTGATAATTAATCTGTGGTTGGTGTCCCCCATGATGTGCCAGCCCCTGCCAATTGTCATGGTGCCTTTATGGGACAGACAAATTTGGCCAGATCCCTTTGGCTGCTCATAACCTGAACAAATCCAAAAAGGTTCATGGTTCAGCACAGCTCTGCTCCCACAGTTGTGGCTTTCCAGACTGGTGATTATGAACTGGTATTGAGGCCTTTTTTAGTAGCCTGATAAAACTCTATGAGAAGGTAACAGTTTTAATTTGCATTTGCAATGGCCTTAACTTTACCCTTTGATTCGACAACTTCTGTTTTAACTGAGATTTTGTGAAGAGTTTCTCTATGGTGTGAAGGGCTTCATCTGCTATCCCTGTCCCATTCCTGTATTAGTTACTTGCTAGCCCTGGAACAGTTATTTCCACAATTAATTATCTGTATCACAATGGTATCTAAAGAGCCTGGTGCGGACTGAGCCTGTGCTGCACTAAATGCAGTGCAAGGTCTCTACCCTTGCCCTGGAGATAATAGCTCTAATTTATTTTTGTATCTGAGATGTTATCATCCCGTTATCTGAACAAATGTTTATCTCTCTACACCTCTGTGAAGGGTGGGATATAATCCCCAAGTCAGAGATAAGGAACTGAAAGATTGTGACTTGTCCAAGGTCAAATGAAAAAAAAAATTCTGTGGCAGAGCTGAGAGAACATAAATGTCTGATCCTGGCTCTCGTGTTAAGTACATGGCTTCTCTCTGGTTTCAATAAGAAATAGATTATCTCATATTGGCTTTCAATTAGGAAATCTTTAAATTGCACAGCAGCGAATAAAGTGACCTGGGCATTTGTCTATTACAATTAGCTACTAATTTCTACTTTTCATGGATGCCTGAATCCTTTCCCTTGTTCTGACAGCTACTTTCCTTCCCACCACATTTTTAGCTGGTTTCAATTACTGCAACTCCACCCATCTCAGGATCTTCCCTTAGACTTTCACTTTTCTTAGCCCTCAGAAGCCCCCCCAAAGTTTACCAAATCCATTCACCATGAATTGTGACTCACTGTACCTCCAGTGTCTCCCTTTTATTATATGTATGTGGGCCAGATATTCTTGGAAGAATTCAACATTGTTCATTTGCTTTTTTTTTTCCTTTACTACAGAATGTTTTCATTAGACATAGTGCAGAGTCCTTTTTTTTTTTTTTTTAAATTGAACTGCTCTTGTGTCACTCTTTTTTTCATCCTCCTGTTTTGACTACTCCAAAAAATTAAAAAAACCCCAAACATGCAGCAGTCCTGGCAATATTTCTCAACTGCATTTTTTAAGTAGTAGTAAGGCTTGGTGAGCACAGAGTGATGGCACACACGCAGCAATGTGGGGCACACTGTGTCATTGACAGATTTATATTCTCAAAATAAAAACTTGCATTGAAAGCCACGAGTTTGAGCTGAAGAGAAGCACAAAGGTGCACTAGGACATATCTGAGAGAAAAGGTGTAGAAGGCTCTGCCTTTGAGGCAGTGAAGTGTGGGAGGCAGAGAGGGAGGGTAAAGGCTCAAAGAGCAGGATGCAATTCCTGCTGCTGGGCCTGACCCGGCCTATGACATTAAAAAAGTCACTTCTCTTTGCTCCTCTTCAGCTTTGATGTGTTCTGTGTTCAGCTGCAACTTTTGGGCAACATAACCCACATTCATACCATGATAAATTTCTTGATCATCCTCTAGACAATTACACAGGAAGTCCACCAGACTGAAGCACACACACACAGAAATCAGTTTTCAATTTAACAGCAAATAAACCCAACAAATTCTGGCTCACTTTTAGTGGAAACAACCTTTGCTACAATTATAGACTACAGAGAAAGGATTATACTGTGGAGAGACTGATTTCTTTTATCATTTCAAGAATATGTTTTCAAATTATTTTGGCTTATATTTGTCTCTAGGGACAGGCATTCTTGGAACAGCATGGTTCTTACCTTGTCTTTTCTTAACATCTGTCCCCTAAATAGCATTTCCAATATATGGATATATATTTTATGGGATTAACTTTAACCCAGGACTATTGGATTTTCCTGCAGATGATTATGTTCTACTCTTTTGGGTTTTTCCTGCAAAATAGTACACTCTTTCTGTAAACCATAAAATTTATGCTGTGGAAATTTTTAATATATTTTTCAGCAGAATACTTAATATATTAATCAGAATCCAAGTGGTAGTTTGAGGGAATAGGATCATCTCAAAGTAAGAACTGAACATGTGCAATTTTATGTTGTGTGCCTCAACTGCTAAAGTACCCAAGCTACCCATCTCCTCTGGAACTTCTCTTTAGCTGTGCTGCACTTGGTAGCAATTTTATTCATTTTTCTACTTTTTAATTAATTTTTCTACTTGTGCCATAAATACAGCAGTCATCTTTTCCAAGACTCATTTGGTTTTTGCCTCACAGCCATTAGAAAGGTCCTGAATGCAACAGGCAGGACAGAATTTTAGTTTTTGGGGTTAGCTTTATAAAAATGTAAATATTCTTCCCTGATTTTTTTTTAAATTACAATTACTGCCTCTTGCAACTTTCTCTTTAGGTTTGGGGTTTGTACCCTTAATAGGAATTTTCTCGCAGCAGTAAACCCTGACTTGCATCCTTTTACTTTTGATTTCTTCAAAATTAATAACATTATCTTGCTTTCTCACATCAAACAGCACGAAAAATATGCTGTAGCACACCCCACTTCTCCCAGAAATTCTTTTGGGCTGATTCTGCTGTTCTCATTCCCTCTGTTTTCCTTTGCAAGCTCTTCTAAAGTATTGTTATCATTGTAATTCTTACATCTTATTCAAAATGTTGGGATTGGCCTGATTTCCAGTGATTCCTGTGACATTTGCTGTTCCCTGTAATACAACTTGTTCTTTCAAACTTGGGCCATCACAGACTTTTTTTTTTTTAATCCCAATTCTTTCTGGAAGTAATTAAAGTTCTCTGTCTCATCACAGAGCTGGAGTAGCATGAGGAGAAATATCCTCTGTTTAGATAAATCAATATGAATATGTCAAAACAAATTTTTTCTCTTTCAGTAGAGTTTGAGTGCTTTCTCTGTTTCAATAGAGTTTGAATGTTTTCTCTGTTTCTTATCCTTGTTTTCTTTTTAAAAGTTAACCTCCATAAATTGCTTTCATCCTCAGGCTGGTTTGTAGTGTTTAGGAACATTTTCCACTTTACCTTCTGTTAATAGAAATGTGTGTGTTTTCTATTCAATGCCACATGTTAATCACTACCAAAGAGAGTGACAGAGCTGCCTTTTATTTGGTGTCTGAGATTTAAAGGGGTTGCTCCTCTGCAAAATGAAGTTTATGGCTCATAGCAAAGTCTATCTCTCCTCAGTATTATAAAAGTGGCTTCTTCTCATCCTTTCTGTTTCTCTCCATGAAGCTTTTCTCTCAACTACTGGCTGAAATTGCAGTGTTAAAGAAAAAAGAATGAACATCTTCTGCTGTGCTGTAATATAGAATAATAAAAAGAAGCCTAACATCTGTCAGCACCTGCTCTGCCTAGAAATTGTATCCCAGTCCACAGGTGCTTGGTTACCAGGCTTTGTAACCTGAATCTGTAATTTTGTGTTTCCCAGAAGAACAAGGACACCCTGTACCTTTCACTTGTACTTTTATTTCGTGTTTGTCAACTTTGAGAATGGATGTGATCTGTTGTTGTTACAGAATTTTTCTTTTTGTTTTTTTTTAAGAGTGCTCTCCCATTTCTTCTTGATTTCTCTGCTCATTTGACGCTGACCTTGCCAATTTATTTCATCCTGTGTGTCTGTTACCCTTTGTGTACTGAAAAACACATTCCACCTAAATTGCTTATAGGTTAATCCCTTCCTTATAACTTCAGTCACTGATATCTTGCTTTTGAATTAGTTACTATCATTTTCTTGACCTTATCAATCTCAACAGTGTCCTTCCTTCTAAACCAGCAACAAGAACTGAATGCTCCAGGCTCAGTCTATAATCTCAAATGCACCTCAAAACCTAATGGTAATCATTCTGTTTTCTCTCTAGACTCCAAAAGAAATGTTTGTGATGCTTTAGGCTTTCTACCTGTGCTGCAGAGCAAGCTGCATATGCCAATTAATTAATTATGGGTACTTGAGAGGTTCTGAGAGGCAGGAGCAAAGGGTTTATAAGCCAGGTATGTCTTGGTTATACCAATAAAGTTCCACCCTCCTATTGCAGAGCCACTGAATATAAGAGGGAACAATTTCCAGGTCTCAGACACCTCTTTACTGGGCTTTGGAGGTCTGTGAATGTTATACAAGCAGTTCACTTAACCTCTGGGAGTGGGACTGTCTTCTGGTGCTTTACAGCGCGTGATTTCATGAGCAGAATTTATTTATAGGATCTGAAAAAGCAATTTCCTCTTCAGCCCAGGATAGGGGGTTCGAAAGTAAAAAAAAGAAGATCCCCACAGATCCCTACAGGGTTGTCAGAGATAAGGCACAGACCTTTCCTACTAGAAGTCAAAACAAAGCATGTTTCAGCTCATGGCTATCACTTTTGCATGAGTCTCTTGATAATATCAAACCCCAGCCCTGGCTTCCTGTCTTCAGATTTGCCTTGCTGTTTTAATTTTTTTGTTTTAAAAAAATTAAAAGTTGGCATTATAGTTGTAGAGGATAAATTCTACTGCTGGAAGACAATTTTATTTTAAAAGTCTCAACATATTTAACTTTCCCCCCTGTCACAAACCACATTTAATTGAAAGTGCCCCATTTCAGACATTTACATGTAAATGTTAGCAGCTGACAGTACTGCAGGTTATCTTACTGTATTCTCTGCTGGGATCATATCTACCAAAATCAGTGTGACAACTGTGACCCTCCTCCCACAGGAATTGCACTGATCTGAGAATTTCAGCCCAGCGATGGCTGTCTCCCAAATTTTAACGCCTGCAAAGCGATGAAGGTGTGACAGTAACAGTCCCAGTGCTACCTGATGATTATCAGGGGCATTACAAGGGAGGTGTTGGCAGAATTTCAAAGCAACAGTGAAAGCAGCCTTTTTCACAACATGTAGTTGCATGTGTTTATAAAATAAGACTGATAAAATCCTAAATTATAAAGGAGGCAGAAGAGGACAGGGACCAGAACTGAAATTCTTGTTCCAAACACTCCTAAATTCCAGTGTTACATCCATGCACTTTCAATAACATTTCTATCATCTCATGGCAATGAATACCACTAACAAAGTTTCAAATATGAGAGTCATTGTTTGCATGCAAATTTTAAGGAATTTTCACTGAATTATTCAGAGTTGAAATTTATCTAAAATCTGGAAGCATCCTATAATTTTTCCAGCAGATTACCTTCACTATTTGATGAAATTATAATACTGCTTTAAATAAATGGTAGAGAGAAAAATAATGCAATAGTTCAAACCCTTCTATATTTGCAGACTTCAGCAGTCCTCTGTAAAAAACCCTTTTTCTGTCCATGCTGCTCTCTGTTTAGATAAAGTGGAGTAATGACTCCTTTCCCACGTGAGGTGTGTTGCAATGATGAAACTTTTTATAATATGTGATGCAGATTGTGGTAGGGATTGATGCATACAGGGATAGATAAATAGGTATGGGGAAAAGGTGCACTAGTTAAAATAGTATACATTTCTTCTTTTAATAATTTGTTCATTGCAATGGGAAAGAAGCTGAAGTTGAATCAATACATGGAGATGATGAGGCAATGACAGATGCAAAGAGAAAAAAAACATACATAAGGATACTTTAAGTTTCAGACTGAAAAATATGCTTGCCATTGGCCTAGCCTGACATTAAAATAGTTTTTTTGGTGAATAGAGAGGGACAGGATCTTTCCACAAGTTACAGCAAACAACCAGATTCTATCACATTTACTTCAGTTCTTCCCAGGAAAGTCCTGGAACTTCAGACACTTCATTCTCCAAATCAGATGCCCCTTCTAATAGCAAATATGAGAAATTATCTTTTCAATGCATTATTACAGCCTCCTTCCCAGTATGACAAGATTAAAGGATATTCTCAGATATAGTCATACATCTGAGGTGAGCAATGTTTAATTCTTGGGAATTACATCTTATGTGAAGAACTCTGGAAAATCTATTAAGAGACATCAGAGATTCCTTAAAGGCTGGTAAAGACCAGGAAACCCAGAGTCCATCCAGCAAAAATAATGCTTTGCAAGAGTCTCTGGCTATGTGACCCCATCCCTGGCAAAGCTGTAAAAAATGAGCCTCCTAATACACTTAAGTTATTGTTTTCAGACAGCTTTAAATGAATAATTGCCTCGTGGCACCAACCTACTTAGCAAATTGTGCAGCATCCTGCATATCAGTTCAGTGGGCCCCACTGTGTGCTCAGCTCATCAAGGACTCGCTCACCTTTCACCACAGTTGCTTTGGGATAATGAAAGAACATCATCAACACAGCTTCCTGGAGGCAGAGATAAGGATGCTGGAAAAGTGCTAACATGATGGATACGGAGTACATGAGATCCTGCTGGCGATTGTTTTGTTCAGAGGACAAAATACCACTCAGCAGGCAGACACAGGCTGAACTCTGACCCTCACATCTGACACTGGGGGGCTGGCAAAGCACACAGTGGGGCTCAAAGTGTGAGCATCAATGAGCTCTGTCTGCACTGAGGCTGGAATCTTGACAAGTGGTAGAACGCCACAAAATCTATGCCACGAGGATTAAATGTTAGCCACACGATGTTTCCCTCAGGATGAGAAACAAAAAAGCTCAAGGGATTTTTGTATTTATATAACCTATAACATTTATGTTGCAGGTTTTGCAATGGAGAGACTGTTTTGAACAAAGTCAGATGTAAGCCACTAGGAAGTTTTGCAAATTTTGACCACACACCTTATTTGGGAAATTTAGCACGAAAAAATGCAGGACTTGAGAGCAAACTCCACTGTTGGACAGCAAGGAACAGAAAAGCTGGAGTTTTGGGGACTATTTGTTTTGGAAAATGAGTTCTATCTCGGTTTATGATACTTGATAAATACCTAAAAGAGACAAGACTGGAAAGAAGAAAAGTCAGGCATTAATAGCATTAACAGCCTTTTCCAAATGAAATGCTCCAGAACAAGATGTTCTAATCCAAGCTGAAAGTTTGATAGAATAAAAGGTATAACAATTGTCTAATATTGAAAATGAACATTAATTTCTACTTAACTGGACAGGGAGTGGCCATGGTTTTGTTCACAAGTTATAGATTCCAGCCTTGTAGTAGCTAGCAGAACTGGCAAGGCACAGATGAAGACTCAACTGTCAAAATATCTTTTTTTCAGTGGTGATGCCCTAGGTTATAATGTGAAAAGGTAATAAGTGAAAATTTCCATGTTGTAGCCATGTAAACTCCAGAATAACTCAAATAATTTGGGTTTTTTTCACCCATTTGCTGCATTCTTTACAGTAATAGCTTTGACACGTTGTTCCACACACAGTGAAAGAAAACCTTTGGAATCTGATGATCAATGTGCTGTTTGTGTCTGGGATGAGAATTCCACTGGGCTGAGCACACACCAAATTTCTATGGGATGGTGACCCTGCTCCTCAAATTGCTGGGACTTTCTGCTTCATAGTCTGCCCCCACGCATCTTGTGTGTTTAAACAGATTTAAATGACTCCTTTATCTTCTTAACCTACAGAGAAAATAAATCTCGTGCCTTGAGCATGATACCTTTGCATTCTGCCCAGCTAAAAGCAGTGGGGAGTTACTTTTTTAGTAAGACAGAAGGTTTTAGGAACTACTTTAGAGCTGCTGTCTGGGACTATAATTCTTCCCTCGACATCCTTTTGCCTCAGTAACCTTGTCTCTCTTAATCTCTGCATTTTTTTAACTTGATATTTATTCTCTTCTTTAT
This sequence comes from Zonotrichia leucophrys gambelii, assembly GCF_028769735.1. Classification (NCBI taxonomy): domain Eukaryota; kingdom Metazoa; phylum Chordata; class Aves; order Passeriformes; family Passerellidae; genus Zonotrichia; species Zonotrichia leucophrys. The sequence continues at coordinate 113,430,515 of NC_088169.1, forward strand.
TTGTTTTCCAATTGACTCACTTTGTCTAGCAGAATAATCTCTAGCCCCACATAGTCCACAGAATGTAAGAGCCCAGGCAAAACTAATTGGAAAGATAATATAAACACTGTGCTCAGGAGGGGAGACATGACACATAAATTACCAGATGCCTGTGAGCCTGTGCCATTCCCAGCCACTGTTTCTTTTCCCTCTCTGTAATTGCTGCTGGGGGATGGATGTAGAGCTGGCAAACAGAGGTAGTTTACAAATAACTGTGCATAAACATGGAAATCCTCTGCTAGGAAAGGCCATGGAGTTCATGGTTTAAATCTTTTTCTGACAATACTGTTCCTGAAAATTTTTGTAAATACTAAAACCTTAAGCAATTAGGGAATAAGCAACGATTCAGCTGAAAAGTTCAGTGTGAAGTGATTTCCTGATGCTTTTCTATTAAAAGAAAAATCTTCATGGTTTTATTTGACAAAGGGGATTAAGACCATGTAAGATGGGCAGCCAGTATCCAATGTAACAAACTTAGCAAATATAATTGAATGCACCTTTGGCTTAGTCTCTTAGTTAATAAAGGTTTTATAAGCGATTAAGAAATTATTAAAAATTGCTACAGACATGATAAACTTTGACTTGACTCTCACAATGTTTTTGCCCAGTTGTCTGATAAATTATTAATAAAATCTTCAGTATGAAATCAGGATTTACCCATGAACAACAAAAATGGATTACATTTGTTAGCCACAAATAGGAAAACCTGGGCAAACTGTGCATATTGGTGTGAATTTTTTTGTGGGCCCAAAGTGGATCTTACCCTAGAGCTGTCAATCAAATGAAAGAATTTAGTGGGCTCAGAAATTCTGTGGCTGCAAAGGGAAGGGTCAATTAATGAAGATCAGCAATTGTAAGTTCTTAGTTTGATCAGAGAGGGAGAATCAATTGTGGATGAAAAGTCACCTGAGGTGTAGGGGAGGAAATTGCAGCTGGATTGATTGTTTGGTTGGTTTTTATTTCTTGAAGGAAAGGTAAAACGGTAGAGAGGTGCTTTCTTTCTAAGCACCTTGAGAAATTATTTCATTTTGGTCTCTACGAAGTATCACTTTTTTACACCTTTGAAAGAACTCTTGCTTAAAAATTATATTGGTGGGGGTTCCCTTTCCTGCCAAAAGAACAGAACCATTATTCTGGGTGGATATTTTAATTTATTTGAATGAGACATGGCTTGGTCTGCCTCTGAAATCGTGGAGCAAAAGGGTAACTTAAGAAAGAGATCCATGATGAAAATAACTCCTTGCACTCTTGTAGTATTTAGGTAATGGGAAAAGGTTTTATAGCTCCTGGTGTCTTGTTGAAAAGCCAAGAGAAGCAAAGGAAGATGCAACAGTTGTGTTTATTTAGCTGTCATGTTACTCAGGTTTTACTACTCATTCCTTAGATACTGCTAAAAATGTCTAAGTTCAGCATCCATGTTACCTGTTAGTTGACTGCTAGAAGTGCTGTCACCAGTCAGAAACAGTGATTATTTGATTATCTCATGTTAAATTACTGTCTGCTGCATTTGTAACAAAAGCATGAAGTCTTACTGTCAACTGCAACTTGATTTATTTAGTGTTAAACAAACCAGGCTGAGCCGTCTGTAAACTGTTGGTTTTGCTAAGGGTTTTTCTGTGGTTTTGGGGTTTTTAAAGATTTATTTATTTCATTGTTTTTCTCCCCTCTCTGTGCCTTCTATTGACACCATGACACCATCAGGGGTTTACAGCATATCTGAAGCAGTGATGAAGTGGTGTCATCAGGCCAGGCTTCAGTTCTTTGTTTTGACAAATACTGTGAGATACTTCATTGAAAATAAGAAATAAGCTGACATTTGCAAGTAGAAAACTACTTTCATTAAACCTTTTCACTCTAATTTAAGACCTCTTCACTAATAAATGAAGGTGACAGGAAATATCTCTGTGTATTAGAGTACAGTGAGGTGCAATTTGAAAGTGACACAGATGAAAAATTGTTCCTGTAATAAACTATTGATTTTGCTCATGATCAGGACTGAAAGAACAGGATATGTAAGAATAAGTGTATCTGATTCTGAGGAATAGTAAACACAGGGTTTAGTGCTTCAATAATTATATACAATATAGAAAACACAGAGGAGGTGATGGGTGAGGTAGGAAAAAATACAGATGGCTTTTAGAAGGAAAAAAAAAACTGAAAGAATGTCTTGCAGTCCTTGAAACGCATTCACTCCTAGATTAGTAAACAGAGCTGAACATCTGCTACAAGAAAATCACCTCTGGAGCAATGAGGTGTCACTGTGACAAAAGTGCGTTTTCAAGGCATTAGAGTTAACTTGACTGAAGTAAATGGACCAACTGGTTTTAAATACTAGACAGAACAGATTGTCACAAAACACGTGAGATCTTGCTCATACAGCAACATTTGAAAACTGTATGGGCAGCAGTTCTTCAGCAAATAATAGGTTTTAGAAGAGCACTGCTCAGACCCTCCATCAGGCCCTGTTAGACTGAAATGCAAATAAATTCTCAATGGATACCTATTTATAAAGTTATTTTATCTGTGTTCCTAGAGGTTCTTAGAGCACAACATTAAGAGGATTATCTCTTTTCCTTTGAATGAGCTTGCTGTCTTAAGGGGGAAAATCAATAATTAGTTTACATGTTGTTCAGAGTCCCCACTCTTAAGCTTCCAATATCTGCTGAAATTCAAAACTGAACTTTTAGAGAGTGCCTGGAGAAAAAGGCTTGTAACTTGCAAGTACAAGACAATTATTTGGTGTTTGGGGTTGATTTTTGGTTTTGTGTGTATCTCTGACTTTATTCAAACCTTTCAATAAAGGTTTATTATATATTTATAATATATTCAACATGTACGCTTCAGGCTGTCCTAAATCTGACTTCAGCCCCTTAATCTGACTTCACCCCATCTCCATTCTCAGAAACCCCTCCCAAAGCACAGATAAATTTAAATCAATTTAAAATGGAGGAAAGTCACACACTCCCTACAGTCAGCTGTTTGCTCCCACTGTTGCCATTTATTTCAAATGAAAAGCTCAATATCAGCAGCCTGTATCTTTCAGGCTCATTCAGGTGATAAGCTGTGTGTGGAAACATAAGGTAAAAGATTGGGAAGAAGAGATAAAGGAATGGAAACTCAGAAGTAAGGGCATTTTGAGCTGGATGTCTACCCTTGGAGGAAGGAGCAGGGACTGAGCATAGGTTAGACCTCTAAGGAGGTTTAAGTTTTCATGCTGAGTCTGGAAGTGCTCTTCCCACTGCATTTTCACCTCAAATAGCATCTGAAAAAATGGAATATTCTGGAGAACGACTCCTTAAGATAGAATAAATAATAGGAACTTCTTTCAAATATTGAGGGAACCAAGAATATAAATGGAGATCTGATTACTCTTGTTTCCTGAGGGACAACAGGATCCATCAGGAGCTAAAGTTGTGTGGTAACAAACCATTCAAAAGTTTGTCTGAGGAAGAGGAAGTAAGAGCTGCTTAATAACTAAATAATGAAAATGTGCAGAAGTGTAAAGGCTCACATCTGCTGAACTGTCCATCCCCCAGATTGATCCCACCTATAATTTCTTTATCCTCCCAGGACAAGCAAGGCAGATCCCTGACTCATTACAGAATCTCAGCAGAAGTTTTGTTTATACATGTGTTTTTAGAAGGAAGTGCCTAATGTTTCTAAGTGACAAAAATGTGGTCTGCACTTTGTTTTGCTTCACTTTTTCAGGGTTTTTTTTAATATACTTTTTTATTGTTCTCCAGTTATACGGGGTCTTGTGATACTTAAAGCAATGCTTCCCATGATTGGGAACAAATGAAGGCTGAAAGTTTGGAAAAGTGTTCTAATTGTCTAAGAGTGAGTGAAAGCATGGATGTGTTTTCCAGGTGGGCAACGCTGATGGGAAACAAAAGCTATTTAAGGTAGCAGTTGATAGCCTGTAAGAGCAGATTGTACAATAAACAATAAACTGAGAAATATCAGACACAAAGCTTGTCTTTGTCCAAAGTGCTGATGTAGTTAAGGGGGTCTCTTTCCTAATGCTTTAACTGTATTCTGTTGATCCCCGTGATTTTTGGGAAAAAGAGGGTTTGTGTCATCCCTCCTTGCTCTTTGATGCATATTTTGTCATTTCATGTGTGTGTGGCTGTCACTTCTCTCTGAATCTCTGGACAAGGAGAATCTCTGGACAGTCATCTTAAGAAAAGCTGTTGTGGAATTCAGAGGGAAAATAAGTTTTCTTGGCTTTGGTTTGTATAACACGCACATCCCAAAGATTACAAATTGATAACCAAGCACCAAGAGTGAGCAGCAGAAAAACACCAGAAAACACACAGGAAAAACCTAAATTAACACCTATGAATGAGGATCTCCGTGGTATTAGCTCAAAAAACTGTGGCACGTTAAGGACACTTCCTATCTGCCTTGGAGATGGCTATTCATGTTAAAGAGGAGAAGAGAGCCCTTCACTCATGGAGTCCAGAAATCTGGTGAAAAAAAAAAAGAAAGCTAGGCTTTGCTTATTTATAGCAAATTTATACTTTATAAATTACATATATTACATAAATATATTCTATTATGTAAATATATTATGTATATATGTAATAAGTTATATTATGTAGTTTTATATATTTTATAGTTCAGCACTGTAAGTACAAAAGATTAAGCTGGATTATTAGAGTAGCTGTTAATACCAGAATTAACCATTTTGCTCAGTTTTTCTTTACTTTACCCTTCTTCCTTCAAAACCCAGAAACTTCAGGTCTCCAGTCACAGAAAGAAGATCTAGGTCAGAATTTGGGAGCCTGCATTTGACAGATGTAGATACACCTACAGATTTGGCAGGTTATTCAATTACCTCTTCAGTCACAAAATAGCCTCAGTTTACCAAACTGCAGATTGCCAAAGTGTTGTGGTTTGTTGGGGATTTTGTTTGTTTAAAGGACTTTCCTGTAATTCCTGTAATTTAAAGTCTTTCCTTTCTATAGAGAACAGACAAAAGCCCCAAATTTAACAAAATTTGAAAAGAAACAGTAATTTTGTATGAGACAACTTTTGCTTTGACTTCAAGGGACAGAAAAGAGTGCAGAAAAGAGTTCTAATAAATATTTTGGGAAATGAATAGATGCGGATTCCAGATTCTGTGGAGAATGTGCTGTGAGCTTGTTCAAAGCCTACAATGCTGGAGATGGTGTATATAAAGAAAATTTTGGAACAGGGAAGGGGAAAAAGGAAGCATAGGACTGGGGTGATAATAGCAGATGTAAAAATGGGCTAAGAAGGGAGGAACAGCTATTTTATGGGAGAAGGGTCTACATAATCATGATTTGGGAGCTTTAACAGGGTATCAGGAATATGTTAGGAAGGAAATGTGACTTGAATTAGACTACCTGGAAGAAGTATGTCTCATATTTAGAAATTAAGCTGTCAAAGGTAATTAGGTGACTTAGTTTTCAGTGAGTAGATTCTGTTAAGAATGTGAAACAAGCTGTCGGCTTTCTTGGTGACAAATGTTATTTAACAACTTATGACTAGACCAGAGAAATATTTATGGCACAATGGAGTAATAAACTCTGATTAGAATACCTATTTACCTGAATAAATAAATATAAAAGTACTCTGAAAATTACTTGAGGCTGTTCCACAAAGAACACGTCCAGGATTAACCTCTTTGACAAGTGTGACAGAGTTTGTTTGTGAGCTTCTTTGCCAGGTAGTTCTGCCAGAAAGATGGGAAATGAAGCAAGTTGGCTTCTACAGCTCACAGTTGTAAGGGGGTGAGACAGGTGGGTGGATGTTTTTTGCTTTAATTCAATTATGGTTGACTGATGTCTGTTCTCAAAAAAAAAAAAAAACCACCATGAAGGTTTTGCATTGTTAACGCAAAACAAAATGGAGCAATAATGAATAACAACTGCCTGAACCAGTCCTGTTCTATGTAAAGAATTATCCAGCTTCTCAGTTTATCTCTTTGCCAAAGTTGCATGTAAAACCACTTTAAAAAGGCTTTGGTAGGAGGTGCTGCTTTCAAGTTGGTATATTTCATATTGTTCAGAAAAAAATGAAAGTAACATGGCAAAGAGAACTGCTTGAACAATTTCAATTTATTTTTCAGTGTAGTTTTCAAATTTTCACTGCCTACTGCATGTAGTAACTGTAGAGAAGCTGGAGTGACTAACAGAGGATCAAGGGAAGGCTGATGACTTATTTAATGGATGTTGAGCCACCTTGCCTTGCCAGCCTTGCTTGCACTTCAGTGGCCAGCTTTGATATCTACCTGCTGTAAATAAATCCTCTTAGTAATGTTCTTTCTATTCCAAGTGAAAAGAGGAGCTGTGTCTGCAAAGCCTGCAAGAATGACATGAATTAATCAGTAGATATTTGATCCAAAAATCCAGATTTCATGGTGAAGGTTCTCTTGAAAAGGAATAAGGGCAGAATGAATGTCTAATCTTGTAAGTAACTGCCAAAGGGTGCTGGATTTTTCTCCTAATAGTTTTTTGTGGGAGAAATGGTTCTTCTAATATAAGGCTGCTACTTGTTAAGGAAAGGACTGAAGTAATTCTCCTGCTGGGGTCTCTGTTGCATGGATTTCTGATCCTCACAGAGATAAATAACATTCCAGCATTTATTCAAGCATATCTATGAAAACAGCTCATTGTGCCTATCACCTGATTCTTTCAAACCTGATTCCCTACCATCTACAGCAAGTCCTGTACCATTACAATAACATTTACAATTGATGTCTTTTCTTTCTAGGTAGCTCTTAGCAGTGGTCATTCACATTTCAGAACTCTGCCATTTTGTTTTGATTCAAAGAATCAAAGAAGAGATTCAAAGAAATCTCTTATGTTTCTCTTTAATGGATCGAGTAATCAAGTAATCTGATTTCACAGAATCATAGAATGGGTTGGGTTTGAAGGTACCTTAAAGATCATCTCATTCCAACCCCTCTGCCATGGGCAGATGACCTTCCACTAGACCAGGTTACCCACAGCCCCATCTGGCCTGGTCTTGAGCACTTCCAGGAATGCACAGTCCACAACAGCGTAGCCTGTTCCAGTGCCTCACCATGCTTCAAGAATCTCTTCCTAATACCTAATCTAAATTAGATATTAGATTACATATTTCATCCTTCAGCCTAAGACCATTCCCCCTTGTCCTGTAATTCCACGCCCTTGTGAAAAATCTCTGTCCAGTTTTTGTAGCCCCCTTTACACACTGGGACTCTACTATAAGGTTTCTTCTCCAGAGTCTTTTTTTCTTGGACCAAACAACTCTCAGCCTGTCTTCATAGGAGAGGTGTTTCATCCCTGTGATCAACTTAGTGACTCTCCTCTGGACTCATCCCAACAGATGATTACCCTGTTTCAGGTCATTGTTCTGTTTAATCTTCCTGGTTATTACCAGATGTTGATGGCAGAAGTGAACAAAAGTTCTGCTCTTTAGAAATATTAATATCTAACATGAAGAAATGCCCATGATTAGGAAATAGTATAAAAACTGCTTTAAAATCTCCTTGGTTTGGCCTTTGCTATTGATTTTTTTGCCCTCAAATCTATTCACTGTGTTTCAATTTGGGCTACTTTGCATGATAGGAAGGGAAAACTTATATGTCTGATTTTGGAGGGTAAGTTTCAGCCCTACCCTGTCTGGAAAAGAATTGCATCCCATGTCTATTTTGTGTTTTGATTTAATGTCTATATAAATTTTCTTCTGATTTGAAAACTTTGAAATCACTGCTTATTATTTCTACTGTTGCCTCCACCATTTTACAGACTTATTTACTTATCTCTTCTTATTGCATCGTTTTAGTGCCAATTACACAAAATATGATCCATATGTGGATTGTGGTTCACATTTGTAAACTATGTAAACACTGTCAAGACCTATGAGTTTAAACAGCAGAGTTTACTTCTACTAAGAAGTATTCTTAAGTCCATTATAAACAACACAGATGTAGAATGATAGTGATTCTTGCAGACAAAGTAAAAAACTAAATCTTAACGATATTATTTCAAAGTGCAACTGATAGAAGGTACAGAAATAGGAACACAGTTTTTTGGCTTTGGGATGTGAAGAAAGTTTTGAAAAAGAACAACACTTAAGCCTATAAGGAGGCTTTAAATCTGCAGGAGATGTTGAGTGGAATTAGGCCGATTTGAGTCGTGCAGTTCCACATTGAGCCCAGCCATTTCCTTAGAAGTGTGCTGCACAGCATGTCAGGACCTGGAAATATGCTGCCTGTGTAATGTCAGGACCTGACTCAATCAGCAGTTTATCTTTTGGCCAAGAACAGTAGGATCAAAACATCGGGGTAGCGCGCCCTGGCACCTTTAAGGATGTTTCAAAGCAAGCTGCTATTGAATAAGCTAAATCTCCTGTGCCCTTCTTTCTGCTGGCTACAGAGCACAGCCTGACATGGCAGCTCCACAGGGTCTGGGTGCATCCACCTCCGCCTATCTCTTCAATGCCATGGAAGGATGCAGTGGGAGAATCGGCACAATTTGTCCCCATCTTGTATTAAGCTGTCAGTGAATATCTAAATCACTTCCTTTCCTGTCACTTCATCCCTTGACTACATCCTTCGAGACACAACACCATTCAGCAAGAACCACCAGAAATACCCTCTGAAATGATATGTAAATCCGGCAATTCATCATGCTCTGTGTAGTACAGGTTTAATTCTTCCTGCTAGGCCTCAATCTGCTGAAACATTACTCTGATATACAGTACAAAAGCAGTAACAAAGATGTTCATATCGGCCCATTGTGAGCTGGTGGCAGGGAGAGAAATCAATGAAGCCATGGGGACAATGGCCGGGGTTTAAACAGGCTGCAGAAATTTGCTAAGGCGAGGACAAAAGGCCGGGCGCTGAAAAGCGGGCTGCCCAGGAATTCCTCAGGCTCCATTATCCCGCCAAACAATCCTCACTCAGAGAGTGGATTTGCATCTCTAATAGGGTTCAGGGTCTGTTTGTGAAGGGCTTTCGCTGGGGTTGACCCCATCTCTCAGGATCACATTGATACCCGGGCCCGGGCCTGCCCCGGCCGGCCGCGGGCAGGGCAGTATCATGGGAAAATGCACCCGCTTAAAAGCGACCCGAGGAAGGCAAAAAAAATTAAAGGCTTGAGGCAGTTTTGGTGGTACTTAGCAGGGAAAATTACTCTGGCAAATAATAGAACCTACTGCTGGTAATTACTGCTAACAAGCTTCCCCCAACCCAAATGTGACACTTGGACTGATGTGAGAAAAGCTGATATAGGCCAAGCTTATTAAGCCTGAAAGAAAGGAGGCTCTTCCCTATGAAAATACAGCACTTGGAACCTGCAAATCCTGTAATCTAGTGTTACCAATTATCCATTAAAATCAAAAATAGAGCTGTAATATTTTAGGTCCTGTCTAGTCTATGTAGTGCCAGATGCTCTAATCTGAATTGATTTTAAATGGAAAAATATTTTGTGTCATTCACGTGCTCCTGTTTAAACCAAACGGCTTTACTTACTCCATCTTCTGGAGATAAGTTACAATCTGTCTTTTAATACTGCTATGGTAATTTTATTGTTCTAAGTTTTCTGAAAACACAACTGTCTTTACTCTTCAAAAAAAATACTTTGAGTCAATTGAAACCCTCTTCAAACCTTCCTGGGTGTAGGTTCCATATGTGTATCTCCCTGGTCTCTTCAAGTGCATTGCTTTGTTTACATAAAATATTTTCTGTTTCAAAAACTAAAAAAAAAAAAAAAAAAAAAAATTAGAACCACACAAATACGTTCTGCAATTTATCTAGAGTATTTAAAATAATTTTCCTAAATTCAAGGGAAATGTTTTCAGGCTGGCTATGTATTTAAAGACAACTATCTGGAAATAGGACTTAATTCCTACTTAACCTCAGTATCCCTCATTTCTTAACAACAGTGGGCTTTAAGTATTTTCCCCTGTACTCCAGGTACAAGCATCTTGTACCTCAGCTCATCTGTACTATTTCTGTTCTAGAGATCCTCTTCTACTGTGGTGCTTACACCGAGTGAGGTTCAGTTAATTTCAGCAACAGTTTAAAAAATAAAATACAGTAGTAGAGGAGGTGATGTATGAGGTGCAAGGCAAGACTACAAGGAACAGTTATAGGTGGCCACAAGGGAAACTTCAGCTGAAAAAAAAAAGGAGAAAATAATTCTTCACTATGAGCAAGGTGAAACCCTGATATAAGCTCAAATATGCTTCACTGTAGAAGTCAATAGCTTGGTTACATTGGACACTGGGCTTCCTGACTTAACTTTGAAGTTGGTTCTGCTTGAGCAGGATGTGGAGCTAGGAATCCTCCAGCTAACCCTGTACACTCATGAGGTTTATCTTTGTAATTTGCTCATTACTCCCATCTCCTCTCCTGTTGTGACAATTTCTGATCAGGGAGTGACATCTTTGAATACCTGTTACATCTTTGGGTGGAACAAACCAGAATCGCTAACTGAGAATTCATAATGTGAAAATTCACAACTAAAACTTGCTGAAAACAACCTTGAATTTGCAGTAACCCACTGAATAAAATATCTTGTTGACACCAAAAAAAAGAAATACTGACTGATTTAAGGATGGGTGTGTTTGTTTCCTTATTTGTATTTAAAGAAAATTGTTAGTAGTCTGTCATTTGGAGGCTTAAATTTCAGGAACTTTGACACTCTGGCATCATAGGGTTTTACATATAGACTCCTTCCGAATCAAAGTGAGCAAGCTGAGCCTTCAGGAATTTTTTTCTTTTGCTGCAAAACCATATGGAAAGTTCCAGCCCACATCCAAAGATTCTTTATGAATTTGTGAAGCACCTAGGATGAATTCAAGACTAGAAAAAAGCTCTAGAACTCTGCATAGCAGAAGGCTTTCTTGCTTGCTCCTATGAATGCAAAAAAGCCCAAGGCTGCAAAAGCAGGATTACACATTGAGTTCCAGGTTGCTGTCACAGATACTGGCTGAGAGGTGGGGTCCCTTGTGTCCCCACAGCTCTCCTCAGCTGATGGCTGCTTTGCTGACACAGAACCAAACTGGGGAATGAGGCAGAAGAAAGGTGGGCTCAGGGTGATTTTTAGCATTGTGTCACAGATATCAGATAAGACACCCCCCTTCAAAACTGGCAATAGTCATTGAACATCACAGAATTGCCAGTTAGGCAAAAAACATCTCAAAAACAGCTTTACCTGCTGTATTCCACTTCCTGTCAAAATAATTTTTACACACAACTAACCTAAACCCAAACATGCCTTTACTGATGAAGCTCTTTCCTCACCAGGGTTCCACTGACTGCAAGCAGCACTTCTGTGTATGCCTGAGCTAATATAATTAGCATCAACTGTGCTGTGAAGTCAGGATCTGCAGAGAGACTGCAAGCTCAAGAACTGAGTCAAATTCAGAAACCCAGGAGCTGTTTGAGCTCAGCCATTTCAAGATTCTCCACTTTGAAGAGAAAGACCACAGAGTTATTCTTAATTCAGCAGTTTCACAGTGGGCCATCAATCACAACACCCAAAGCCAAAGCACACTTCCACTAGTTTGGTGTTTGCAATCTTTCACAGCAACTTAATAAAACCAAGAGGAAAAGACAGATGTCAGAAATGTCTCCTTCAGAAGATACTTTCTTTCCTTTTGCTTTAAGTCCCCCAATTATATAACTCACTTAGTATAGCTCATAGGTACCACTTAGGCACAGTATACATTAGTCACATTAAACATTAAATACTAATATACAATAAATACTAAAAATATGCCATTAAAACATTCATTTTTATTTCCTCTCACCAAAACTATAACGCTGTTGAAAACTACCTTTGCAGGTAACTTCACTGATGTGTTATTAGTTTATTAGGTGCAAGCCAGCTCCATTAAAAAGTTTATGAACACTTCCCCCAAACCTACAGTGCACATCTTTTATGTTGCCTTTTTTCACTAACAAGATTAGCAATCTTCATAGCCAGGAAAGGTTAAAGTAAATCATTGTATATTTGATCCCATTTATAAGAACAAAACTTTTAGCTGTACCTCTAGGAGCCATCACCAGTTGGTGTTCATACCATCATTATAAAAAAGCAGACAAGAAAATCCAAACACAGTTAACACACTGAAGAGTAAAAGCACTACAAAGTAGAGGATGAAAACAAGACACTCACATTACCAGAAGTTCAGACTCCTCAGAAAATCCCCCATCTCAGACTTCAGTGTCCACCAGACAAGTTAATCCAGATCCAGATCTTAACACCTTTAATGAAAAATAAAACCAAACTCATTAGCTACAATAATGTCTGAGTCCAATTTTTTCTTCGAGGTGCTCATGTGGGGAGAGTTCCAAGAGATAATTCTTTCACCCTTAGCTTGTTCCTAAGGACACATGAGGCTTCATTGAATTAATTTAAGGGGCACCTGAATAAAATGTTTATCTATGGCAGAAATAGCTCTGTGTTAGAATGAAGGTTAAGTAACTACCTCCACTGCAGAATTAAATACTAATTGCTGTTGCCAGGCAGCTCTACACTGATTCTAGGCCATTCAAAATTATGTTGTCCTGGACAACTCTAAATGCCTCATCAAAAAATGAAAATTCATGTATTCAGCAAGTGACCAGCTATTGTAAACCTGCACATTAGGGTGTATGGGTGGAAAGGAGCTTAATTAGCTTTTGCATGGAGAAAACAAAACAGGGAATGTTGTTCCTCACTCCTCACACAAGGCTGCAACTGAATTGATAACAGAGTCACAACTGACATAAACATCAGTCCCTTACCTAAAAACTCTCAGACCTCTCCCCTGACTGACAGGGGACTCAAAAAGCTGATGCTGAAGATGGCAGCAGGCACCAGCATTTTATTAAAGCCTTCATACCTTTTGTCTGCACCCCATTAGGGATAAGGGTCAGACACAGCCCTGTTCCTAATCTTCCACAATCTGTTCTCCTACAAGGGAATGGCCTTGGATGTTGTCTAGATAGACTCCAGTAAATCTTTTGACACATCTCCCACAGCATCCTCCTAGAGCAAGCGGCTGCTTATGGTTTGGACATAAAAGAAAGAGTTTTTGTTAAAAATGTGTGATTTGTCCCAGGTTTATCTCAGAGCATTAAAACAAGCATCAAACTCCACCTCAGTGTGCTGCACCAGCCCCCAGTGAACACACAGGCATTCTCTGGACTTGAGATGTCAGCAAGGATAACTTAATCTACTGTACCAAAAAGAAGCTGCAGCCCTATTAGTTCTCCCTTCAATTAGCACCAGGGAAAATGTTGCTTTAGTTGAAGTAAACTTGATTTATTTCTTTTCCATATAAAATTCTAAGGAAGACACTGGGTATAGAGCCACAGGAGAAAATACAGGAACCTTGTTAACTTCTTAGGCAGGGACAGGAATAAAATAGCAATATGAATGGAGAGATGGATGTTGAGCTAAGAGTCAGAAGATAAGAGTTTATACCCAAACCCAACGACAGCTTCATTCAAATGACCTTGAGAAGTGAGTTCCCCTCTCTGTGCATCTGGCTGCTCATCTGCATAAGCAAACAACAATGCCAACTCCACTTCCCAAGGTACTGGGAGATCAAGGCATTATTGGAAACCAATTTAACGTCTGTACCCAGGTGACATAACTCAGCTGGAATGAAATTTCTTCACGGAAGCAACTAAATTTACAGGCTAAATTTACAGACTTTAAATCTAAATTTAATTAGATGACAAAACTGATTCCTCTTCTCCTAAAGTTTGTGGTGAATAAATTCAGAAATAGCAGCTGGTCAGGATGAGCTTTAGCCACACTTTTAGAAAAGGGAGCTTTTTAGAAATGTTATGGAAAAGTTCAGCAGCTGTATTAACAATCACTTTGAATGTATCACACTAACTAGATCATCAACAATTTCCTTTGGCTTTTTAAACATAAGACAGGCAGAAATAATCTGATTTACATAATTACAATTATACACAGTAATGAGATTCCATCTTGTAGATATAACAGCTTCCCCAAACACAAAGGAAAAGAGCAGATCTGTAAATCTAATCCTTAAAAGAAAACATTCTGCAAAATAACAGTTAATGTTGCTAGATGTGCTGTAAGATTTAGAAACCTATCCAAATGCCATATAAATACAAATATTCTATTTATTCTGCATGCTAATTATTTGGACATCAGTATTATTGCTGAAAACCTCAAAAAGAGCATAATTTACCTTTTTATTTAAGCAACGACCCTGCAATCTACAATTTTCTTTCCCTAATCAATGTCAAACTTTGCAAAGATACACAAAGGGAGCTAAAGGCACACTTGTTAGTTGTTGACCCTATGTATCTGTTGTTAAAACTCAAGCAGGGGCAAGCTATATAATTTTTTAAGTAGTTTTCTGGCTAATAACTACTTAGGAATAGAAGTTTTGATTCAGGGTTTATAACCAAAATGAGCTTGTCCTGGCTACCAAAAAGAGTTGTCTTGTTAGATGGAATCAGAATAGATAATGCAGAGGAAAAAAAGAAAATTTCCCTTTGTGCTCATCATCTCTAGAGATACTTGGGGATATCATTGTCAGCAAGGACTGCTGGGGTTTGATCAGACCAAGGAATATATTGTTGGGATGGGTAATATTGAGTAGCTGACAGGTTACTACTTCATGAAATGCTCTTAGCCCACCTCCTGGATTCCTCTTCCTCCAGCTCTTGTCCCTTTGCCCTTTTTAGTTCTTCTTGTCAGAAATGAGAAATGGCCGCACTTGGTTTAGTCTGTGGCAAACAAGAAAGGCAGTCTACATCTGAACTTGAATTTTAGGTCATCATAACATTTCTTCACTTTGAGGATTTTCTGTTTTATGAAGTGGACACCTTTGTTGAAGGGAATAAAGAGCCAGGGCTTCACACGGAGCAGGGACTGATATCATGGGAGAACAATGCTCTCCACAAACCACACATTGTACAGGCTCGCACAAAATGAGCTTTCATGCAGCTTCTGTCAGTGCCACTCAGCCCTGCCTGAATGGACAGAGCTCTTGTGATTTATCTTCCATTCAGCAGGCAATACCCAGTAGTTTTTCAGCAGTGATGGATAAGATCTCTTGCTAAATATGCTGCTGCTGCCTGCTGAGCATTGTTGAGCTTGAGAACTGAATGGGAAGGAGAAGCTTAATCTATCTCACACATGGAGCTGCAGGTTAGGAAAGTTATAGGAGGTTTAGAAGAGCAGCTTAGAAAAGCACCTGATTAATTTTGGATTTTTCAGGGAGAGGGAATATGACTATCTATGATTTTTTCTTTATTACATAGATAATGCAGTGTTTTAGCTGGTATCTGTGCAAGAAAGATGTATCTGGGCTTCAAAGTTCTGATTTCCTAAACCCTTCCAAAGCTGCTGTATTTGCAGGACATTCAACATACACAGTGTAGCCCTCTATATTTTCATATTTTGAGATGTTGAGATATTTTAAAAGATTTTATGTACTTAATGTGTAAACAGAGGCAGACTAATATAGTATTTTATAGCAGTGCCCATTCCCCCAGCACAAGGATGCTCAGCAACCCACTCAGGCTTCACTCCTTCACATCACCTGGCTTCTGAAATACAGCATCCTGTGCTTTTAAACTCAAGCCACAAAACAAAGGCCTCCTCCTTTTCAGAGCAACCAGTTTATCTTACATACTTGTGGCCTCTGGAGTGCAATATAGGAGAAGTGGAAATACCTGTGGGCAGAAACTGTTCCCTCTCCTTTTAAAAGAGGTTTTATACTCATATTTTTGGGGTGAGCTCACATAATCCTACATGACAGTAGGATTATGATCAAACCAAGAATGTTCTGAGCAACACAAACAACTTTTTAGATGTAAGGCTGGACATGCAAATGGAAACATAAGTGTCAGAGGGTTGAGAAAAATGCACAAAAATTACTTTCTGACTCAGCTCTAATGCTTCTTATTAGCACCTTGAGCAAAAGTGTCTCTTTTAGTTATTTAAATAGAGGGACTAATCTTTATATGGATGAAAATAGTAATTCAGTTAGGTAGAAAAAAAGAGGAATTTAATAGGTGTATCCTCTGTTGATTGCCTCAGGATGCTGAGAAGGGTGCAAAGGGAAAGCAGAAACTTCACTTTGACCTGCTTGTCAGTGCCCCTGAAACATCATCTTTCCCAAACAACCTAGGATTTTATTCCTTAATTGTGTGCCTAAGTTGATTCTGCTGTTCATAAATAATACCGACATTTAAGCACTGCCCCATCACCAAAAACTGTGGACAGGAGCTGGTGAAATTAGAGCTGACTGCTTGTTCCACATCAGTTAATATATTTAAGAGCAAAAGCCCATGCAGAAGAAATCCCCAGTCAATGTGGGTAAAGAGATCAAGCTGTGCTCTGGGTGAATCTCTCCCTTGGCTTTTTTCAAAATTTTATTTCCAGGAAACTTGAACAACAGTGTCAGCAGTCTGCTAAGAATTTCAAGGTAGTCAGTAGAATGTGCCTTGAACACAATTTTTTAAGATACATAAATGATCTGAGAAACTCGGATTCATGGGCTATAGGTATTTATTGCCAATTTTAAGAGTTCATTTCCAGCATTTTATCACAGGACATAGGACACTGAAGTGACTCTAATAACCTCTTGTAAGGAAAAGAAGGGAGAAAGGTTTAAAAAATTTCTGCTGACAGTAATGTCTATTTCAGATACTTAAATATAATGATGCCAGTAGGTGCTGCTTTAATATTGCCAGCTATAGTCATTTTGGAAGATGTTCTTTTGTTTCAGGAAGATCATAAGTATGGTGACATGTGATATATTTAGTGCAAATGAGTACTTAAAGGAGCAGCTGTTAAAAGATTAAACAGTCACATAAAAACTTCTTAGGGTTTTATAGAAATTAAAGCTGTCTCCAGGTAATCTAATTTTATATGCACTTCTTGTTTCATTTTTTTAAGATTTTTTTTTTTTTTTTACCTTGGAAAATCAGCCAGAAATGTTTAATGGTAAAAAAGAGGCTTCTTGCCAGAACAGTAAGATTTTCTGCTTCAGGTCTTTTCTTGTCACTGACTGGGTGGAAGACAGCCAAAACCCACATTCTGTTTGGTCTTTCTCCTGGGCTTAGGGTAGATTGTGATCTCTTCATCAGCTCTTATATGGACAAAAGGGAGGCCTCAGATAAGAGAGAGCCACTGGTGGCACTGTCAGGATTGTCTGTCAAAACCGCATATTTTTGTCTAAATTGCATTGTAGAGAAATGCCACATGTAATAATCTCCTGCTCCAGCCAATTTAACTTCAGAGAGCCTGTCTGAGGAGTAGTTAAATAACCTGAGTTTTCTAAGTCTGAACATCTTGGGGTGAACTTCCAGTACCCTCTTCCAGGACAAAAATTCCCCGAGTCTTTCTGAATTTGTGCCATTTGTCAGGGCCTCCACAGTGTGGCAATTTCCAGATGGGCAGGAGGGACTTTTCAGAGCTTTCAAGGTTTACTGATTATTCATATACACCCTCTTGAGGGTAAATTTCATCTGAAAAATTCAGAATTTTGATTCAGTGTGGAAAGTGGATGAGGTTTATTAGTTAGGCATATCATGATTCCCAAGTGGAATTTTAAGTTATTGGATATGTTTCAATGTTTTGTTTGGAACTGGCAAGCCACATATTTCTAAAACAACAGAATAGAAAAAAAAAATAGAATATGAATATTTTTAACTGCTTCCTTGAGAGATAACTTCATAATCTGCAAGGGACATTTTCACTGAAATTGGGACTGTCACCTACATTCCTTCATCTGCAGGGTGCTTTAGTGGATAGCTGACTTTCATGGACTCAATATTTCAATCTAAAATGTGCTTTATGTAGTATATTCTTATGCTTTTCCTTTATGGATGCAGCAAAAGGGTTCTAGCTGTTTTCTGGTTGAGGGTTTGAGGTTTTTTTCACTCTGGATTATCCATCTGCTTAATTGGATGAGGGTTGTGCATGTTGTTTCAGTGAGTTAATTTCTGGAGCATTAATTATTTGATAAGCTCTAATGAGGATTTAGGCTTGAAGACTCCCATAAATTTGAATATTAAAAGTTTAATAAAATAAATCCAAAAAGTTAGCTTTTCTTTGTTTTTGACAGCTTTGGCAAGAAGGTGGGTAATTAAGAGGAAAGCATTCCATGCCATTTGCATGAGAATAGAATAGACAGAAAGAAGGATGACATATTTGTCCTCTGCCTTCAGAAATTAAAATCTCAGGGAAGGGAGATTGCATGGCTATTGAAGCCACCTCTTGGATCTGATTTCCCAAATTACCCCAGTGTAAATGAGAGGACAAATCTGCTCTAATTTCCTGGGCCTCTGGGGTGCTGCCCACCCCATCTTCTGAATTGCTCCAATCCCAGCCAATATTCCTGGCAGACTCGTGCTGAGGCTGGCCAGAAACCTGCACAGGGCTAAATAAATATCCACATCCCAGCTCATTTCAGAGTGTTTCAAGATGAATATCTGCACCTTTATTTTTTGTGGCCTTGGTCCTGCCGGAATCTAGGATTTCCACGAATGTACTTTAAACTGAGATGACAAAGACTTGGGTAGGATAATTATTCCCTTTAGGTCTCCTGTAGGCAGAAGTTTGCAGACTGTTTGCAATCATCTCCCTTTGAAGTTCTGGGCTCTTTTTGCTGAAATGGGGAGAATCAACAATTTCAGGACTGCACATTGCTGTAATGAGCTCTGCCAAAAATTCCAGAGAAATTGTGCCAAAATCTGAAAGTTTAAGGAGGGTTCAGTTTTGCAGCAGTGAGAGTCTGTAAATAAAGTTTTATTTCATGGTGTTTTCCTGTTTAGATAAATGTTAACAGTTTCAAGTCTCCTTGGAATGAACAGCTGTGTTGGAACCATTCCACCAATTAAGCTCTTCAGAGTAGCTCCTATGCCTTGATATTGAAATGGTTTTACTTGGAATATGGCACAAGACTGTGATTAGTTAGTGGCAGGGAAATTCCATGCTTTAATTTGAAGTAAATACCTGCCATTCAGGTGGTATTTTCAGCTGTGATTGTTTATTAATTAACAGGTTTCCTCCTACTCCTTTCATTGTGTTGTATTCTCGTGTGGGTCACCATCCCAATTAAATACAGAGTGACTCAGAAGAAGGTAGGTGAAAATACTGAATCTTTGCAGATGGGTGTATCTGATGAGACACTCAATTTATTTCTCTTTCCTGGTAATTGATGACAACTTTACAAAACCAAACCAGAAATACTTCAGTATTAATTACACAGGTACTGATGTGGGTTTTTTTCTAAAAAGAGGTTTATAGAGCCACAAGTTTCACTGTCCTTGTTAATTCTTCATTTATTTCAGTTGATCTTACAATGTTTGGTGCAGAAGATGATTTACAAGGTGTACAGGTTTATCTTTAAATATCCAAACTCTCAAAAATGGGTAAAAAAGAGAGAAATTAAGGAATTATTGCTTCTCTGAGACATAGGTTGTCTTTGCATTGCTTTTATATTTTTATGTGATGGAAAGTTGAATTTGCCCTCAATGAAAATAGTTGTCCTGTAAGTATCACTGGGCTTGGATATGACCTTACTGATTAAAATTATCATCCTCTTTTTCTAATTATTTTTCATCTATTCTGTTGGTTTTAAATTTTCTCTCTTCTGAGTTTATATTTGATCCAAAGAAGCCCTTAAAGTTAGATTATGAAGTGAGCAGTGTTTACAGACCCCTTACATTATAGAAATGGCTGTCATGAAGTGGTTATGCAAAGTAGTAATAGGAAAAGAGTTACTCAATGCCTTTTGCAATGCACATGCTCAAACTTTGAGTGTTCTAACTTAACAACTGAACTTTTATGAGGATTTTTCCTAGTAGAAGAACAATGCAAATTTACTTCTGTCTAAAGATGGTTGTGAAAAGTTTCATTACAGAAAAACCTGAGACATCCTTCCAGGGGATGTGCACTTGCTGACCTGGTTTCTCTTGCTGCTCTGGCTGTAAGGTTTGGAAAATATGATTACAGACACATGGAAAATGAACTTGACATGCAAGTGTCTCTAATGTTTATTGGGCATATCTGTTTATAATCTTTTCACTTTTAAGCTTTATGTTGCTCAGGGAAAAAAATCACAATCGTGTCAATAGCAATTGTACATTTGGAGCACTGTACAACTCTGCTTTTAATCTTGAAGTAATTGCAAGAAGTAAACATTTATAAGTAAACTTGGAGTGATTTCTCTATCATTGATATGCCTTTTGATGTATCTGACCTCCCTTATGAAGAAAATATCTGAGTCTTCCTTGTTATGTTCCATCTATTATGACTAATTTCTGCTGTTTGAGTTCAGCATCCACACTGCTTATTCAAAAGCTTTGGTGTTTTGGCAGCCAAGTCTGAACTATCTCTGCAAGTTCAAATCCTGGCCACCAACCCACCAGCCTAAACTATATGGCATTCTGTGCAATGTTAAATTTTCAATAGGACAAGACTGCAAAGGGACTCAGTTTTCCTTCCCCTCACAGCTTTCTGGAGGGTCTGATAACCACTTCTCAAATGTCAGGCTTTAGTTTTAAACTTACGTCCAGCTGCTGTTCTTGTGAAACAGTCCAAGTTAGCAGAATACTCTGAAATTTTATTTAAAACATAATCTTTCAATACTCAGGCGCTTGTACGCACCATATCAATCTCTAATCATTCAGGTTTTTATAAATACTAATATTTCCAATCAGTTTATGGCTTCAGCTCACTGACATCTTTTCCTTTATTTAAACATCATCTACTAATGTGACCACATGTATTTACTCATTTTGTTAGAGATTATGATGTATGGAAGACAAAATCTCTTTTCAGTGTAAGAAATATGAGGCAGCCAAAAGCCTTAATCCCCTTCTTATATGCAGGGATTCTGAAGGGAGGAAAGTCTTGTTTTGAGGGAACAATATACTCAGTGGTCAAGATTTGGCTTTATCTGCTTGTGTAGCTTACACAAGCAGATAAAGCATTACAAAGTTAAGGAAGCTCTGTGCTTTTATTTTAAATGTTAATTTTAAATGGTACTAAGTCTTTCACAAATATCACTTTTATTCCCTTGAAGCTCACCATCAAGTATAAATATTTTTGGAAAAAAATTTCCATGAAAATAAAGTTTCTACCACAGAAACATTTTTTTTTAAATTATACATTTCGATTCCCTCCAATCAGATTTAACTTTAATTGTTATATTTGGATTGAGTACATGGTGGTGGAACTCTGCAGAGACAGCTACTGGTTCTGTAATCACAACTTGCTCTGATTTTCAGGGAGAATTTGATCCAAGTCATTCAGGGGTGTATTGTTTTCTCTGCTGTGCTCAGTTCTGCAAGTACAGTTTCCCTCACTCCATTGATAACCATGAAGCATGTGAAAGGAAAGGCCTGTGGAGTAGAAAAGATTTCATTAATCATGAATCATTACATTTGTCAGTTGGCAAAGGGAGACTTCCTCATTTATCCCTTGAATGAAATTAGGTCTGGCCTAGCTGCAGTTAGAAATTCAAAATTACCTTGGCATGTCTCTGTTGCTGTTTATATGTGCACCATAAAATGGCAGATGGCATTTTATTAATAGCAGATGAGCTGAGCCTTTCAAGCTACCTTTTTTCCCTGAGATTTGGTTTCTTTGAATTTGAAATGACACCTACCTACATGATTTTGTGGTGCTTCTGTATAATTTCCTTATTTAAAAAAAATAATATATGCTTCATGTGGTTTTAACTGCACCTGCCACTCTCCTCCCACATCTGAGGTGGCCAATAAAAACCATGATAAAGATAAAACTTGAAGAATTCATAGTTTTTACCTCCTGCATACTTTCTTTTTGTTCTGGAGGTAGCAGCAAACAGGAACAAACTGACTTGATACACAAATTCTGATTTTTATTGTAGATCTAAGTTTAAACACTACCTTGGTCAAAGCATTGCAAAACATTACTGATGTTTCCAGGTCATTCTCTTTGGAAAACCTGAATGTCAACCAAATTAAACACATGGAGGGAATCTGACATCCATAGTATTTGTTTTCTTTTTTTTTCCCCCCGTCTCTCTTGCTTAATATGCACACAGCAGACACTTCCAAAGGAACGGGCCATGCATACAAAAATACATACATTAGTTTTGAGTGACAACCACTTAGAATTTACTCTACCCCCACTAGATGAAGTCAGATGTGTCCCTGTGATAGCCACATCAAATTCTGTACAAGACCAATTCCCCCTCCCACAGGCAGGCTATTGACACCAGAAGCTGTGGTGTCCTTTTTTCCACAGCATATAGTTGGAGTAATGTTAATTGAAAATCTTATTTTTCCTTAGGTCTGCTTTGGATGTTCTCAATTCTACCCATACCTGGAAGGTTTCTATGTTTCATGAGTGAGAAAATGATTTTGTGCTGATTTTTTTTCAAATTTACATCCTGCTTTGGAAAGTGAAGAGGAAGTTCTGCAAATATCTTTATTTTCCCCTTGCTATTCCTGTAGCAGCTCAGATAGAACTTGTCTGTTCCAGAACTCAAAAATCAGTAATTATCTCCCTATGAGATGAAGTGCTCTGTGCTATCCAAAATCTTGTATGGAAAAAAAACCCCAATACTTAGGAGAAATCTTGAAAAGGGGTGAACTTGAACAATAATTACAGCCTTTGGTTCTGCATATTAGACCATATTTATTGTGTATTTATTAAGGCAGAGGGAGTTCAGGGAAAAATACATGTGAAAAAATATTGTTGCATTTCTCTGAGTCGAAACTGAGTCTGCAAAGTAACCAGGACACATTGGAAATGCCGCTCTCATATCTGGT
Source organism: Zonotrichia leucophrys gambelii (assembly GCF_028769735.1). NCBI lineage: Eukaryota > Metazoa > Chordata > Aves > Passeriformes > Passerellidae > Zonotrichia > Zonotrichia leucophrys. The sequence continues at coordinate 113,453,322 of NC_088169.1, forward strand.
AATATTTCCTAAAAATAGAAGACATTTAAAGTCAGTGGAGTCAAAGACTCCTAGGCCTTTATTGTACTGGAGGAGAGCAGACCAATTTCATTTATAATTAAATGGGGAAAAGACCCCAAACAGCCATCACCTTTCAGAATGTTGCCATTTGCTTAATAAAATTATTTTCTTCATTATCAATACTTTCCAGATTTTTCTACCATAGAAAGAGGCAGGCCAGCCACCTCTGACAAGTTTTGGATAATAAAATAATAACTAGTAAGGGTTCTCTAAGATATTTTCTTCTCTAGTGGAAATCTTACATTTGTAAAGGAATAGCTTGACTGGGCTGCTCTTCCCTTCTAATATTGTTGGATTAACAAGTGTTATATCATTGTTTTTCTGTTTTTATTATCATCACCATCATCTCATTTTCCTCTTGTGGGTGCAATCTATTCCCATTAAGTGACCCGTTATTTTGAATTAATATTTTATTGTCTACACACTGCTTTCAGGCTGTCTGCCAAACCTATAAGGTACCATCCTATATCCTAAAGTGCTTTAAATCATTGATTTTTTTCGGGTCATTAACAAACTAATAAGCAGACTATTTAACATTGATGCTAAATGTGAATTGTCAATGACAGCAGCCAGTGGAATCCTGCTGACAAGTGATAATGTCATTTCAACGTGTCCTCAGAGCATGGTAATTACTGCTCTATTCATGAATGTATATGGCTTGATGTTTACCTGATTTGAATATGAAAGGCTTCCTGAAAACTTCATACGTGGTCTCTGCATGCTGAATGCACTGGATGAAGCAGATTAGGCCTAACAATCTGCAGAAAACAATTAATTCAGATCCCTGAGCTGACCCGAGGCTGCCTATTGTGGTCTCCAGACAGCATCAGCATTGGTCTGCATTGTTAAAATGTTGCTCTGGATTCTGTGTCGCCAAGATGAAATTGATATTGAGCAGGGATGGCAAAAGAAATTAGGCAGGACATAGATTGCAACGTGACCAATAACCCTTAATGTTATTTCCTTCACACTCTGTAGAAATATGTCCCACATGACTGATGGTCAAAAATCTGTTGTTTTAAAAAGCAATTTCAAAATATGCACATGAAAGTCAGCATTTCTCATTCTGGTGCTAGATAATTACTAGTTCTGTACCACTGTTGGCTCTATTGAAAGAGAAGAAAATATTTCAAATGGTTTTTAAACAAGGACAGAAATAACAGAGCTGGCAAATCTGGCACTCAGATTGTAGCAGACAGGGCTTGGGAGGACTCTGAGGCCTTGGGATGTGAAGGAATGAAACATGGATGCAGTAGGATGGTAAGATTTTACTTTTTATCATTCTGGATTTATTTTTGCATCATTCTGGAGTGCTAGAATTTCTTGTAGCCTCTCCATGGCCGCTGTTAGAAATGCTTCAAGCTGTACAAATGCAACTTTTACTATCTATGCTGGATTTCTGATGGAGAGACAATAAAAGCATTTCATCCAAAGTACATGTGACTGACATTAAGATAAACTCCCAAAATACTCAAAGCTTTTCCAATGCTGAAATAATCAGAACTTTCCTAAGCAAACAAGGAAACAGCAGAAATTAAATCAATTACAGTCCGTATCCTATTTTTGCCTCACCAGGAAAAAAAAAAAAAGGCCTGAGGAAGCAGATTAAAATCTAGTAAACATCAATTTATTTTTTAATTGCATTCAGAAAGGATGCCTTAGAAACAGATCTAATTTGCTTCCTTGGAAAGCTGTTCAAACCTCATTACCTAGTGCTTATATACCTTCTTTTAATTTCTGTTTTGAATATGCTCATGGCATCCTTTGTTCTTGTGTTGGCTTTGTCCTTTTACACCCTGGCTTTATTACACTCCTCACTCTGCTCTTATTATATGTGGAGAAAGAAGTGCCATTCCCTGTCAGCTTTTCACAGAGCTGAACAGCCCAGCTCGTTTCACCTCTTCACACAAAAATCAGCGCAGCCTTTCCCTGCAGCTCCTGCCCTCCCTGTGCATGGCTGGCTGTGATTTATCTCTCGCTGGGCCCTAGGATTGCTTTCAATTCCCCCTCAGACATGTCACGCTCCTGGTTCATAATGCCATGTGATTGAGGAGCATGCACAGCCTTGTCTTCATTGTTTTGTGCTGATGGCCAAATTTGTTGGTCCCCAAAGGCACAGCCCTTCACTTTGTTTTATGCAGTTTCTTTTATTCTCTTCCTTAAGACCATGCAGTGCTTCCTGCAGGCCCCTGGTAGATAGCATTTCCAAATGTGGAGATGCTTGGTTAACATGTAATTAATGAGCCCAGCAAAATCTGTCCCCAGCACTCAGATCCCTCCAGTCAGTAGCTCTTCCCTTTAACGTTATGGGGGGCACAATCCTCCTCTTGTTCTCCTAAATTCCAGCCTAGGCAGTGACTTTGATGTGCCAATAAGTCAAGATGCTTTGCTAAATCCCAACAGACGATCCCTTTGTTCTCTGTTCCTTCTAGGAAGCCAGGTATGCTATGAAAGAAAATATACAAGGTCAGTTAGGATCAAACTCTTTCTCTTAAATTTGGCTGTACTCTACCCTTTCTCCTTTAAGGCCTGAGCCAGAGTTTTATGTGTTATTAAAACTTCAGTCATCAAAGCATTTCCTTTCCAAAGTTACTGCATTTGCAGATTTCTAATTACAGGCAACTCCATGCATTGTAATAGATTACTGAAACATCCTTGCTACTGTGCATACAACTTCATGTGCAGCTTGTTCCAATCTTCTAGAGTGGATGTTTTCCAGTCCCTCTGGCTCACATCAAGCAATCCTGTTACCAGTTGTATCTCTGTTTCCTTTTGATATCCTACTTTATGCAGTCTGGCACTGATTTTGGATGTCTTGATGTCCAAGGCAGCTTTGTCTTTCTGTGGAGCTCTTTTCTTCCATTCTGTGTGGGGTCTCAGATTGTTCCCAGTTTTCTTCTTGAGATTTGGAATCTTTCCCATCTTTCCCGAGTCCTTCCTCACTTTAGAAATTGTTCATAATTGAAGCATCTTTTCCTAAAGAGAACCAAATCCTCCTGGAGATTCATGTGCCTCGACTACTCCAGCCTGGATTCAGCTGAATTTAGAGCTTGGTTAATTTTTAGTCTTCTCTTTTCAGGACCAGACCAAAAAAAGCCTAATCTGATAATTTTTTCTATTTAGAATGAACTAATTGCAAGAGCTTCATTCGGGGTTATTCTATAAACCCTTAGAGGAAGTGCTCAGCTACTTAGCACGACAAGATGTCATCTCTTCACACTTCTTTTTGGCAGAATATTTCCCAGCTGAGCTCTGCTTTTGTGGGCATGCATCTGGGGAAGCTGAAAATTTCCTTTTGTGAGGCAAATCTTGGTGCTGTTCCTTTCTGCTACAACCTGTCCATATCCAAACCTGGCTTTGGCACAATTTGTTCCAGGTCTACCAAAATGACACCACCATTATCTAAGTGCCCTTAATTATTCAGATTATTTTATTAATTTTATTACAAATGAACAAACTCATAGGAAACTCAAGCTTAAACAAGAATGAGCTTTAAAATGTTTTTCCTTATTAGTTTTTCTGGACTTCATTTTAACTTCTTTAATTCTATTTTACATAACTGTGTTTTTCAGCAGTTTTCTGAATTGCAGGTGATATTTGTCTCTTCTAGATCACTGCATCATTTTCAGGAAATAAAATTGTTTTCATTTGCTTTTTATTTTTTCTGCTTTTATTTCCATACAATATTTGTTGTTGCCAAAACAAGCTATTGTGAAAACAGGAGTTACAATTTTTTTCTCTACCCCTCTCTTCCTTTCTTCCCTCAGCCCTCAAGTCTGGACTCTGAGGAAAGAAAATGCTTCTTTGTACTCTGTTTTTAGGTGGATGTGTAGCCCATTATAATCTGATCCTGTATGATCAGCCCATCTTCTGAGAGACTCTGTTTATTCCAGATGTCAGCTCATATTTTGTCCTGGCTCTTAACTTAAGTCTCTGTCATTCTTCCTGTTATAACAAGGCCAATCACATATTTAAATACCAAATCTGCTGAGAGGAACATCTCCTGCAGTGGGATGTGCTGGCACACTCCAGTTATTTAAACAGAACTGTAAAGGCCTCTTTCCTCTCCAAAATTGTTTAGTGGATCCAAATAATTAGGGAGTGATCTATTTGTTTTATAAAGTAATGGAGAAAGGGGCACTGAAAAACCCTTCAGGTTAAGATGTGACTTCCATAGGAAAGAGAGGGGAGAGAAGGAAGGAATGGACAAAAAAAAAGTTAAGAATTTGAAGAACAAATGCACCAAAGTTTGTTCATGAGCAATTTTTTTAAACAATGAGAAATGCCTGGATTCCAGGTGTCATTATTACTGGCCCATTTTCCAGATACTACTCTTAAGATACAGAGCTTACTTTTGGGGGCAGGAGGAAAAAAAAAATCTCCTAAGGTTCTATCTGGCAAATAGTTTTATAATCCTGTTCCTGGTGAAACACAGATGGCCTTTCAGCAGCAATCCAGATGCTCCTGCAGGAAGCTCAGGCTCTCTGTGGAGCCATTTGGAGGGTATCCGTGGGTGCTGCTGCCTTGGAACAATGCAGCATTTCTTCTCTGAGAGATGAGCTGAAAAAAGCAGGAATCCATTCCTGCATGGATGGGGAATTAACTTCTGACATGGGAAATAAATTCTGTTCACACCTGGAGGGGTGGTTGGGTCCACCTATGCAAGAGCAGGATGATGCACGTGGATTTTGGGATATGACCCTTGGTGCAGCAGGCACTCAGCAGCCAAAATAATGCATTAAAATGTGGATTTTAGCCTGATATTATATCAGTTTGCACAGAATATGGGGCAGAGTGCTGCAAAAAAGGCATCAGTTTATACTAAATATAATAAGTTACAGCCTATTGAAGAAAGCAGGGCTTAAATTTACAACGTGAATAGCTAAAGGCATCTCTTGGAAAACATATGTAGGAAATGTGCTCATTTTGCCCTGGATGCTCAAATACAGAAGGGAGTAAAAGAGCAAAGTAGACAGATAATAGAATTCAGGATCATTGCTTCAATGAGACTACTAATAAGCATGAAATTGAACATCTGCTTAAGTGCATGTCTGGGTTATAGCATAAAGATAACTCTCATAATTGTACCCTGATATTTCCATAGCAGAGATTGGAGTGGATGATAACCAGCATAATGCAAATATAAATGTTATACTCTGGAAGAAGTTGTACAATTATTTTACCTGTGATTGATAGGAATGGAAAAAAAAATCAAGGGTCCTGTAGTTTACTTTTTTTGAAGAAAATCCTTTGAATATATTAAATATTTGGTGGAAATGCTATCATGACCTGAGCACTAAAAATTATGTCAAAAAAATATTTTCTGGTCCCATAGAGACTTGTGGTGGTGGTTGGTCTCTGAGTATTTTTTTTCCATGAAAGAAATCCTATGCTGACAGTTTAGTGTCCATGCTGTAGAACATGTCTTCTACAATAAGGGAAATAATAATAATGATAATAGAATCAAATATTTACAATGATAATTGTTTTTGCAATCATAAATTAAATAAACTTCCCTTAGAAATCTTTGAGATGAGGCAGATGTTAGGTAAGCTTCTGTTGCTCAGATGGCAAAGACCTGAACTGAAAATCAAAGTGTTCTGGCAGAAAGAGACTTTGTGCATGGGAAAATGAAATGTCAGTGATGTAAAGCAACACTGTAGGTAGATTTAAATCATTTTTTGCCTCACTATGCTGGTTTTGTATTAATCTATAGAGATTTTGATGCTTTATAATTTGAATTTCAGGTCTTGAGCTTCACATAAATGAAGTATTCCTTATCTTTTTGGAACAACTTTGCTTGAAATTCCTTAGGCTTGGTGACTACACCAGTAGATAACGCAAGATTGGGTCTGTTATTTGTTTTCTCCCAGTAGAATGCTGCTAAAAAGGGCTGTGTCTGTGTGAGACCTCATTGTCATTCTGCCACGTATTGCTTTGGGGCAGCTGCTCTATTATAAGCCCACATAGTTATGAGTGAGAGACTGCAAATTTATTCTTCTAAGGAAGATGCATTGTTTCTGACAGATACAATTAATAACTCTGGCTTTTGAGATGGGAGTTTTTGTCTGTCTGGTATGGGGTTGTTTGTTTGTGTCTTTTTTTGTTTTAATTGAAAGGTTGGTTGAGGTCTATGAAAATATTGTGTATTTTTATATGGAGGATACATGAGTTTTATCATGCAGTAGCCCTCAAACTTCTCTGAATGCTATGGATAAATGTTGGAATGACACTTCAGTAAGAAAGTTTCTCTCAGTTAAATAATCCAAATTAATCAAAATTAGTGGATTGGCATTGCTCTTAATAGATCATGTTCAAGATAATTTTCTTCTCTAATTTTTGTTTTTAAACAAAATTATTCTAATATAGTTTTTTTATGGCAAGGTCATCACTGGGCACAATCAAAGGGAAAAGCTATAATGTATAAATTAACATGCTCTGCTTGGGAAAGCAATATCTGCTAAATAACCATCCACAGGACAAAACAGAAGGGAATATTTCATTCACTAAAAGCAGATAAAATCTTAGTTTGCACAGGAAAATAACAAAAGCTCTGTTTACCACAGGTCTTGGCTATTAGTACATTGAAATGAATATTCAAAGTGCTTGCAGGTAAAAAAATTTGTAAAAAATCACATGCTTGTATTTTAAAGAAAAATTGCTTTGAAGACTGAGTTGCCTCCTTTTTTTGAGAGAAATAAACTCAAGAAATGCAGGCTTAGGATCACCTGAGCTGAGTTCATTGTAGTGTGGAAATCACCTGTTTTATGTTTTAATGCAGTTGTCATCAGATTAATTTCTTTGGCTCTTCTCTGGGTATTCCTGCCCTTCATCCAAAACCCAATTGCTTCTTTATCTCCTCGTGGTGGGGCTACCCTCGGGGCATGGAACAAAATGTGTGAAATTGTATCCAGAGAGCCTCTTTTCATGGTGACCATCCTCTGTAAGCTCAGCCTCTGATTTTATGGTAGCAGTTAAAGGAGCACCCCAGATGCTCCCTGACCCTCTTAGGTGGCTTATGGGGTTTTAATGGGACAGCTGAGAATTAACTCCCCAGTAATCATCACAGGGACATTATGGAGTCAGAATCACGCAGGATTAGACCTTAGGTCACCTCACTATTGGTAATATTTTCCCCTAAGTGTCAGAGAAGTGATGGGAGTAACACTTGGCCATGCTTCAGAGAGAGGCTGCAGCTGTTCTCAGAAAGATCTTTGTCATCACTGCAACCACCTCCAAAAGCTGGATGCTCCCCCAAGCTGAACCCAGTTCTTCCCAGGACTGTGATTTATTTGAGTTTTATCCAGGTTAAATCTAATAATTGGCTATTTGTGGTGTGTTGGCCCTGTCTGGGCACCAAGTGCCCACCAAAGGCACTTCCCTCCTCAAGGGGAGAAAATATCACAAAATGCTTGTGGATCATGTATAAGGACTCACCAGCTGCCATCATGGGCAAAACAGCCTTGATTTGGGGAAATGAGTTAATTTTTTACCACTCAAAGCAGAGTAAGGTAAGGAAAAACAAAAATCTTAAAAACATCTTCAGGCCTCCCTCCTTCATTTGCTGAGGAGTAAAAAATTCACTATGAAATCTCAATCTTCATTTCATTGTGTGTACCAAATTTGTCTTTGTAGCTTTCTAAATGGACGAATATTCAAGTTTTCTCACGACTGACTGAAAGGCTGCTCCCTGATGCAGCTGAGCAGGTTTGTTTGATCTCTGCCTCTGTCCTGAGGTTACTGAGATTAGCAGTGTTTAGCAGAGATGGATGTTACAAATTTACCTCACTGCTGTGACAACAGATTTTGGTGTGGCTTTACAAAGCCAATTAAAGGATTTCCAAGTCCTTTTTGCATTAAAACTTTGCTTTGCCTTGGCTTTCAGCTTGAAAAGCAGAAGCAAACCATGGGTTTTCTCCTATAGCTACTTCTAGATTAGACAGCCATGTAAATCAAATCTCCTAAAAGTTCCTAAAAGCATCAGTTTTTCAAGGTAGAGGTCTCAAATCCATATCAGCCCTGTGGTCCAAAATCTTCCTTGGATTGCTGGAGAGGGAAAGGGAGAAGGGGATGAAGGAATAACTCCAGGGACATTCTGAGCCTTCCTTAAGTAAAGCTCTGACTCTGCAGCCTGCCTTCCTCTAGGGATTTGTGTTGTGTGGAATAAAATTTCCTAAACCTCTATATTTGCAAAGATCTCATCCTATTTGCAATAAATTGCATTTCTCCTCCTTATTCCTTCCCTCCCTGTTCAGAGCATGAGCTGATGTAAGGTTCATGTTTAAAATAAATAACACAGTTGGGACTACAGACCTGACTTCTGACACTGCTCAGGTAAATATGGATGGTCTGGAGATAGACTGAGAACTTTCTGACATTATTTCAAATACGCAAGAAGGAGAATTCACAATCAGAAAGGCCCTGCTTCCATTTTTGCCCTTTGGAAAAGGTCATTGATCTCATGATGGCCTAAAAGGCCCTACAATTATTCTATTGAGCAAAAATCCTCTTAAAATGCACCCTAACTCATATTTTCTCCAGTGTATGGAATTGGGAATAACATAGACAAAGCATGGCTAACCTTGCCCACAATTGGGTAAGTGAATTTTTCTCTCTCTTTGAGTTTATCCACCTTCAACATCACAATGTGTGTAGAGATTATTAATTTACTTTTAAAAAATGTTTTGGGTTTCTAAAAACTTTTAAAATCTCCTTTATTCACTGTATTACACCACCACCATCCCCACCTCATTGTTTTTTCCCCAACTAAATTTCTGCATGTCTTCTAAGGACGAGTGCTTATTTAAATTCCCAGGGAAAATCTGCAGTCTTGTGCTCATGGATGTGTGGAAAGCACACATTTATCACAATCAAAGGAGAGAGGGGAGGAAGGGAGGATATTGTCACTTTATTTTTTCTTCACCATTAACCTCTTAAGTCTTTAGTAAATTGGCTGTCCTTTAATCATGTCCTTAACAACCCCTGATGAGCTACTAATTGTATGTGCACTTGATCATTCGCAAAATCCCCTTGTACTCTTTTTAGCTTCCTTTCTCTCAGATTGTAGCAGCAAGAATTTATCTGGAAATACTTCATTATTTCACTAGTTCTCATTAGGAGTCCAAAGGTCATATCCCTTGACCAAAATGAAGTTGATTTTTCCATTTAGTCAAGGTAACTTCACTTAATTTAGCGCATGGGCTCCCAAAGATGACATTTTGTTCCATTTCCTATCTACTCCTTTTGTTCCCCAGAAGTTTTTATTTTTCTTCTGAAAACAGAAATAAATTAGGATAATAGCTGGCAAAGATTCATGGTTTTGTTCTTCTTCTTTGGATCTTCATATTCAAGTTATGAAAATTTTATTTTATATCTTTTTTTACTAAGAAAGAATAACACCTTATTACTTGTATCTGGTTTATTTACCTTTGGAGATGATGATAATTCCTCAAAGTTCATGTCAATAGAAACCACTGCTTAAAACAGCAGCATTCTGCCTGCTCAGCTTTGTTCCAAAGGCTCCATTTTTTTTTTAATTGGCAATTTAATAATACCCAGAGAAAAATGTCTATCAATTTGCATGGCCAACTGTTACCTCCATATTTAATTGCTATCTAATATTTAATCAATTTCTGGTTTTCCCCTTTTACTTCCTCAGGACTACAGGGGAACAAATCCAGTTTATTCCTCTTTGAGCAGCTCCTGTACTGCATTTTCAGTGCTGTAGAAAACAATGCTTTTTTATTATTGTTTTTTTTTTAATCTTCTGCTTTGCTAAATATATTATTTGACTTTTATCTACAATGAATTTATCCAGAGCTTTTTCAGTACAGAAGTTTTGTAGTATGTGTAAAAGGAGGTCTGCCTGTGGTGCAGTTTGTGTTGTTCTATTTTCTAGATTCTCCTGAAAAAACTACAAAAGAAGCAAAAGGAAAACCATGCTGATTTAGTGAGAGACAGCCAGAAATGGTTTGATATGAAAATTCATTTGATCTGCATCAAAACCCTGTCTGGATGAAAAGGATGTACTTTGTACACCACTGAAAGCATGTTCCTTGTAGGATGTATTATTGCCTGCTGTGCCCATCAAATTGAATTAACACTCAGTGATCTGGTGAAAAATGGGGCCTGGATCAATTGTTTTGGGGATGGCTGAAGGAAAAGTGATGTGCATTCCACCCACCTCCCCAGAAATCAATGAGACGTGGCTGACTGTGCATGTGCGTTGTCATCCAAGCAGCTCCAATTCAGATTTGTGTTCAGTGTGCACAGAGGAGTCAGCACCTACAGGACAATAACAGCTATTTTTAGCCATGATTAGCTGCTTCCATACCTGCTTCAGCCATGCAAACAGGTCACCTGCTGCACAGTGTCCTCCCAAAAATAAATTGATAAATAATTTTTAAAGTTTTAGTAATTAGGAGTTTGCGTGAGTGATGTTCCATGCGTTTTGGCAGGAAGCTCATTCTCACTAGTACCATTTGTCATATCCCAAGCTCTAAAACAATCTTGAAACCTCTCAAGAAATGAGAAAGGGGGAAATGAAGCAACAACACGAGACACAATTTGCAAAGAAAGAGCAAATGCTTAAAAATTGCAAGTCAGATCTATCCATAACCTCAATGAAACTCCCTATGACAACATTGTTTAACATTTCAGCCTCACATAATAAATAATTCTTTACAAAACCTGCTGAAAAAACCCCAAAACAAACCATCCCATCATCCTATATGTGAGAAATGCTTTATTCAAGATCTCTGCATAAACAAGATATTTGCCAAATTTAGAGAGACAGAAAAAAAGTATTCCAGAAAAAGTGATTCCTATAAAATTAAGCTGGAGATTTACTAAGTTTTTAATCTTCCTTTTAGCTACAGAAATTAATGTTCTCTACCTACATCAATAAAGTTTTTCTTGTGGGCTTTTTTTTTCAGTTGTCTCAGCAAGGTCTTGTACAAAGGCATAATTTTGATATTGAGTTGTATAATTAAATTTGAAGGGTAAGCGTTCAAAAATTTGATACTATAGAAATAGTGTAAATATATTAGAATATAATATATAATATACAATGGTCTGGACCAGACCTGCCATATTTTTTAAAGGTGAAGGAGTTACTGCAGATTGGTTTTGTAGGAGGAATAATCTCTTATTAGCCAATTAAACAAATGACTGATATTGAGCACACAAGGTACAAGCTCCCCTTTTTCACTGATGAGGGAAATACTTTTTCACCCAATTGATTGCGACTGAATGGATGAGGTTGTGCATTGAGCAACTGCAAAAAGGAGGAAAGATGATTACACCACTTGAACCAGGCTCCATTTGCAAAAATCAATTCTACCACGAGAAAAAAAAATATTTGTTGCTTCTTATCCTGGTGAAGGATTGATACTTAATATTGCAGAAAGCACCCAGCCCCTGGCTGGCACTCAGAAAATATGTTACATTTGCTTCAGCTGTTGTGCCATTCCAATATTGCATGTAAACAGAAAGAAATTATGCACATTAATTTCTTAGAGGTGAGAAATTATAACACAGGGTGATGATTACTCTGCTAATGTGTATTTATTTGACATGTCAGAACGTGCTTATAAGTGATATCAGCAGGTAAAAATATTTTGTGTACCTCAAATCCAAGGCTGCTAAACCAGGCAGTGCATCTCTCTGTTTAAGATGGTTTTGGAGTCTACTATAAGAAAACTTTCCTCATTTATACAACCTTTGGACATGAATTGTGGCCTTGGTAAGATTTCAGTGATTTCTCTAGTGTTATGCTCAGTATCTGAATACTATCCAGTAGTAAATGCAAGGTAACAGAAAAATATTTTTTGTCTCAGTTAAAGGGTAGGGTGTTAAAATAGACTTCTAGCATGATGATTGAAAAATCAGTTAATTAGGGGAGTCTGAACTCCTGTGCTTTAAAACCACTTGTTACTGACTAAAGTGTAACCAAATCAAAATTTTCAAGCCCCTCCAGGCTAGTAAGTGACCAGACACTGCAGAGAATGCAGGACCCCTCCCTGTGCATTTGCTCATTCAGCTCTCAGATATCCAGTGTAGGGGAATAGAATGTAAGTAAATAGAGGTAGTATAGAAAGTAATCTTATCCATTAAGGAGTTGCAGCTGGGTTAATTATTAGAGATTGGGAACAGGCCTGATGTTAGCAGGCCACACCTGTAGCCAATAAGAAGAGTGTTATAAAAGAGTGGATTTGTGGGAACTGGTGTCAGTTGGCTGCTGTGAGGATGAGGAGGAGTCAGTGTCTGGAGAGGCTGCCTGCAAGAAACATCAGAGAGGTATGAAGCTCTAGTAATATGGAACCCTTGCAATATAATGATAATAGAGCTCTTGCTTTATATATGACAACAAACCAGAACAGTCATTGCAACTTTCCACTCTCTTTAAAACAAGCAAACAGCACAGAGAATTTCCCATTTCTGGCTGAGCACTATCTTCTTCACAGACACCTTGAAACAGAAGGGGAGTTTCTGGTGTGTGGAAAGGCAGGAGAGGAGGCAGACCCAGCTTAGGGCTGGCTCACCTTTTTCCCTTCCAAATAGTTTTGATTCACCTCTAACCTCACCCCTGCACACAGCAGTGTGGATATCTCCAAACTCTCCTCCTCCAGATGGAACAGCCAGCCTGGGTTCTGCTTCCCCTAAAATAAATCCCATCTTGGTTTCCTAAGTGCCAGCAGGAGTAACTCTCCCTTCCTCCACCTCTGGAGCTTGGGAGGACATATAGGAGAGAGAGAAAACCAAGGAGGAGGAAAAGAAAGGCCAGGAAACCTGAGGTGAGACTTTTTTTATTTTTTACAGGGAAAAACAGTGGTTTTCTACTGTGGGCAAGTTAAATGTACTTAATTGTGAAGCAGTTTAATAGTTATGTGTGTTTAGTGTATTTGAACTGGAAAGGGCTATTATGCTTGGCCGTAACATAAAAGTAAATTCTAACTTTTTTTAATCCAGTAAAACAGCTTGAGCTATTAATATTGGTCTTTATGGACCCCAGCAGAGGTGTGGAAATCTCATTAGGAATGTAAATGTCAGGTAGGACACTTAAAAACCTCATTATGGAGAAGAACCCAAGTACCAAAAGTGACATAAATTACTGCCCAACCTGAATATTGCAGAAGAGCAATCCTGCAGAGCTCTGTTATGTGGTTTGATTGGAAGGACAATTACTACCAGCTTTATCTTGATATAATGAAGATGAAATGTACATTTAACTAGATTTGTGCTTAAACAGACTGACTAAAAAGAAAGTAAAGCAGAGAAGGTAATAAGTCTCTTTAAATATTGAATAAATCTCTTAGGGCAATAAAATACTTTTCTAGGACTTTTGTGTACTTTTATGGTTTATCTGTTCATACTAATGCTTCAGATTGACATGTGAAAGGAAATTACATGGATATGTCTATTTCAGATCTGAAAATTAGCATTAGTCAGCAACAGCTCCTTTCTTAATACAAAGTTAGCTATTAATTCTGTTGGTGTCCATATTTTTGGTTGCCCAACACTTCTCTTGACTTTAGGAAGGAGAAGATGGGCTCTCCCTGGCAAGAACATGAGCCGTTATCAGGTGAGAGTCACAATGTCTTGTGCCTGTGCAGAGGGTTGGGCTGGCACCATCACATATCTTTAAGTGATTTCAAAACCAAATGGGAAGTAATTAAATGTTGGTGTTGGAAGATGAACACTCATGACCTGCTGCTGTAGTGATGGAGCTTGGATGGTTTGGTAGGAGGAAAGATAAAATGTGGAGGGATAAAGTGTAAGAAAATAAAGATAGTGCAGAAGGCAATCTCACCCCTGAGGAGTTGCAGCTGTGCTAATCACCAAGGATTAGGAACAGGCCTGCCCTTAACAGGCCGCAGCTGTGCCCAATAATAATGACTGCTGTGAAGTGGGTTGGCTGGTGGTGAGGAGAGCTGGAGTTTGTTGGCTGTGCTGCAAGGAGATGCCCATGAGAAATCACCAAGAAGGTATGGGAGCTTTGCAATAAGATAGCAATAACAAAATGAGGAATTCACAGGGGGTATGAGTTCAACAAAACTGCTTTTGGCTGCTCTGTACCTTTCAGCTCTGTCCTTCTCTCTTTTCATACCTTTCCCCATTACCAAGGGATCTTTGGTGTACAGAAGGATTGGCTCTTTGCTTTGAAGTAAACAAAATTAAACAGGAATGCTTGCAGGTGATCAGTTTTGATTATTTCGATTTCTCCTTATTTAAAACACTCACAGAAGTCTGATCATGTCAGAGGCTAATCAGAACACAGGGATTTATTTTGTCCACCATGTCAATATTAGCCAAACATGAAGAACCTACCCAGATTCATTTTTATGCCTAACAGAGGCATAAATATCTAGGAAGCATCCCTGCACCTTCAGCAGCTGAGGTGTTCTGTACAATCAATGGCATGCATTTATTTTCTTTGTTTTTAACTCAGTGACAGAAAATCTGTCCAAACAAGGCATAGTAAGTATGTTTGGTGGGAGAGTTTGTGGGGTTTTTCTTGAGTTTGTTTTTTAGAGTGAAGGTGGTGTTGGTTTTGTGGGTTATCTTTAGGAAAGAAAACAGAACCAACAGGAGATGTAAGTAATGAAGGTACTGGGCTGAGTTTGTTATGCCATAAAGCATAAATTACTCTGGATTTAGCTTTAAATATTCATTGGATTTGCTCATTCACTGCTGTCCATAAAAACCCATCACATTGTTTAGCACAATTAGGCCTGATTGTTTAAAGAGTCTGGACTGAAATAGCATTAATTAGCTATGTCATGCTATTATTCACTGTCCATAAACTTGCTGTTACCATTCAGATCATGCTTGGGTTTACTGGCAGAGCAGAACCTGGAAAAACACAGCAGACAGTAGACTTTATAAAGCTGTTTTATTTTTTGCTGATTCAGTTTTCTGAGGGAGGACTTATTGCAATATTAGGAAAATATCTTTAAGCCTAAAATGGAGAGAGAGATGGAAGTTTTATGTCTTTGTTAAAATGTAGTTTCATAATTAGGAAGCCTTTCTATTTTTCCTTTTTTAGAAGTCCATATTAAACTTTCAAGCTTGGCTTTCTGGGTGCACAGAGTTGGTCGTTGCCTTTTCCAAAGATCCCATAGCAGCAATTTACAGGCACAAGGTTGACTTTCCTTCTCACAGATATTTTACTTTGCCTTGCTTTTACATTTACTTTTCCTTTTTAGCCCTTAAAATGAGTACATATACTCAAGCAACACAAAATACCTCAAATACCCAAAGATTTTAGCAGTTCATTTAAAGCAACACAAAGTCAAATACAGAGGAACAAGTGTGCCATGCGGTGATTCAAGTCACTTTACAAAAACCAAAGCTGAACAAAAATGCGAACATTTATGTTTATTTACACGAACAAGTGCCTGTTTGTGTGCAGTATGCTGGGGATTTTTGAAAATTTAAATAAGAGGTAATTTTCTAGTTGTAAACCCCAGGCATTATCAGATCCCTCCTCTCATCTAATGGCAGTATCTCTTTGTGCTTGGATGGAGCACCAGCTCGCTCCTTTGGTGTGAGCAATTACTGTCATAAGCCATAAATCTGCCTCAAGAAGTGACAGTTTATGCTCAGGATTCTTAATGCTGGCTCTCTTAGAATAATGGTTGCTTAACATAACACTTGGAGCATTACCCATGTGGATCAAAAAGAGGGTTTTGAGTGAAAAAAAATTGTTCTGTCTTCCAGATGAGCCTTTGGCATTATGCTGCGTATAAACTGCGTTTATTTCACTCAATACTGAAACTTCCACTGAGCTCATATCAGGACTTCATTTAAAGACACCAAGAGAACAAGAAAGAAGGTATGTTTGTAGTTTAAGGCAGTCTTCTCTCTCAAAATGTTTTAATATATAAAAAACAATGGAGAGGCATAATGGTAACCAGTAAATTCCTCCTTTAAGAAATGAGCCTTTTGCATTTGCTGGGAAAGCTTTCTTGTGTTGATATAATTAAAGGACACATTAATTTCTGCTGGATTTCTCTAGTATTTCTTGAAAAAATTCAGAGGAGCCCAGTTAAAAAGCAGGCATCATTGAGAAACTTCATCAGTACTTATGTAGATCTCACAGCAAGGGCAGATGGAGTGTTTACTGCTCTGGTTTTCTGTCAGGACTCTGGGATATGCAGTTTTTTATATAACTGTCATTATTGAATCCTGTAGAAATTTCCAGCTGACATAGTCCTCAAATTCTAGCCCCAGTTTGTTTTTGGACTCTCTGATAAGCCTGGCAACCTTCACTGTCCTTCCCTAATCACAAAGGAGAAATATTGGCCTCTTGAGCAGCTGATGGAATTAATGCCTGATGATTTCACGATTAATGTAATCTTTATGCAGCAATTTCCACTGTTGTCCAATATCCACGATGAATCTCTTCACAGCAGCCATGAAATATGTTAGAGAAATTGTAACTTAGTGGAGAACACGAGATACACATCTAATCAGAACTTTCTGAATGTAAATCATATTCATGCAAGGCAGGCAGATTTTATTGGTAGGAGAAGTCAATAACACTAACGAGGGAAAATTCATTCTGTCAAACTTGTAGTACTTTTAATGTGCCCAATTTTTGCTGGGTGCTCTTAGGCTGCCTTTTTAATTTAGATTTCCAGACACTTCTAAACCACATCCTGGATGCAAACCCTACCACAGCCATATGTAATTTTAAATCAGAAAAATCCCTCACAACCATGAAGGGCTGCAAGGAGATCTTTCTTTCATTTCCCCTCAATACTATTGACATCCAAGTGAGTCTCAGCAAATGTGGTTTAGTCAATAATTCCTACTGGCATTACTGGTGTGATTTAGAAGGGAGAGTGAGTCACCTACCCAACACAATAACTGTGTTAGGAAGGATGCTATTTGTCACACCAGGCTTTGCCTGCCTACACAGCAGGAGATGAGAAGGCAACTTGCCTGATTTTGGGGTTTTTTCCCTTCCTTTCTCTCATTTCTCTAAATCTAGTTCTACTGAAGGCAGTAGGAACACACTCCACTCTTCACACAGTCTTCACCTTTCACAATTTTCTATTTTATTTCTGTATCTAAGTCTTCTCTTCATTCAGAAATCTCAGAAAATGTTGTAAAATCCCTAGAATTTGAGCTAGTTTTTAAAGGAAACCTTCCAGCATCTCTAAAGCCTTCAAAGCCTTTAATTAGTATCTGAATAACATGAAGCCGACATCTCAGAAGGAGATTTTTGAAAACCTGGATCAGGACAAGGCTCAAATATTGTAAGCTTTTGTGAAGGCTGATAGGAAGAATATGTTATTTCTTCCTCTCCAAAGTTGTCCCTGCTAGTTTGGTGTGGATTAGCTTCTGCAGGCTGGCATATGAACCTACAGCTTCACCTTATTGGGAATTGAATTTTTTTAATATCTCTAGGATAATTTTAAATTGCAGTTCTCTAGGATAATTGTAAATTAGAAATCAACTCTGTGCTCAAAGTCTCTTCCCCTATTTGTGCTTTAATATTCCAAATCAACCAAAAACTCTTGCTTTGGTGAATTATCCTCCACCACCTTGATGCTGGAATATAGGATGGGGTGAGATAAACAATGGATGAGCTGCCACGTTTCCACAGCTGAACATCAGTAAGATGGAGGATTTCCTGCCTCGAGGTCTCAGCATTAGCTAAAAAAGAAATTTCCTTTAAAGTCACAGAGGAGTTAGAGCAGTATAAACAGTGAGGCTGCCAATTCATTGCTCTAGACTTCTGTCAGGAATCTGAGTGAGCTTGGTACTTGATTTTGACATGCGTGTTTATTTTACACCACAAGGTTTGCTTTTTCCAATCATACTTCTCCTCAGGGTTTATTTAGTTTTGCCAATACTAACAAAACTATTTGTGTGGTACCTGCTGAAATATTATTGAAGACATCTAGCAAGTCATTCTACACCCTCTTCTTAACATATTTTTAACTCTACTGCATAAACAGTTAACTTATTCCTGAAGGAACTGCCTTCCAAATCCCAAGCCACTTAAGCATTCTCTGATTATGTATTTGCTGGATGTCACTTGCTAAATTCTGTTTTCTCAACATTATTTGAGGAAAATGCTCTGGCTATCAGAACATAATAGAGGTGTTTCATGTACTGCAGTCATCCTACACTTGTCTGGGCCTTTCATCCTTCTGGCACTGCTTTTCCTTGTCAAAATGTTGGTTGAAGGCAGTCATTTGCTAAACATTTCATTTGGTAATTAAGTTTTTGGGATGGGTGTGTGAGAGGTTGGTAATTGGCCACTAAGTTTAAAACTGAGAACTCCTGAGATGGACAAGCAGGCTGTTGATTCTGTTGGATAAGGCAGAAACACCAGTTCAGTGTAGAGTGTTGCTTCATGTTCTTTCTGCTTTAGGGTACTCTAAATTTACCAGATCTGCAAGGTAATCTTATTTTGAACTTAATATTCTTAACAATTTCTACTCCCTCTGCTTTCTTTTCTTCTGGCTATCATTGGCTATCAGTGCTGAAAATTCCTGTAGACCCTTGTGTGCTTCAGCATTTTTCTGCCACAACTGTTACTATGCTTTGTGTTTTCCAGGGACAGATTTCACATGGGATTGGTGAATCAATGTTTTCTGCCAAATTTCATGAGTGTTTGGCAAAGTGACAGTATTAATTGAAAAAAACCTGCTGGTGGTTCAAGCCTGTTGATGTAAACAGGGGCACTTTTTCTTTCCAGCCATGTATCCCAGTCATTTTGTGGTGGCATTTTAGTTCCTGGCCACTTGAAAGCTCTCATTCTGAATGAGAGCTAAGTCTTTTGTCAGGAAGAATATTACTTTCATTCCAGGTGAAAACATTAATCTTAAAGAGGCCAGTGGAAGTTATCATCCTTCTCAAAAAGATTCCTCTTGATTTGGGAGGAGTCTTGGAGAAAGGAGAATAGATGTGTTTTCCCTTGAGGTGAAGTATTCTCAGGAGAATCAAATAAGTGAGGAGATAATTTTTCATTACAAAAATTACCAAATATTTGTATTTGCATTCCAGGATCATCTGCTTAGAGACCAGTACAGGTCTATAAAACATTTCAGGCTTAAGTGATTTATGAGCTGTATGATAGAAAACTGTGGGTAAAATTCACTTGAGTGAGTGAAAATGGAGCCTATCTTTAAGCTGAGAAACAGACTTCTGCTACAAGGCTGTGCTGGTTTTTCAATTTTTCTTTTCTATTGGATAAAATATTTAAATTCAGGTTTGAAAACATCAGATGGCCATTTATTGTGAGGAGCTCTGACCTTCACACAAGAGTATTTAATTGAGGTTCTGTGTAAACACTGCTGTATCTCCTTCTCATCTCTTTGCTGGGACACATGTGCAGCTCCAATGGGGTTTTTCTGTCCGCTGCAGTTCTAGGAAGAAGGAATTACATCTGGGATGAGCCCAGAATTTCCTTTTTTACCTGTTTTGGCTCTGATAACCTAAGGCCCCGATGCTTGGACTCTTCCCTCCAGCTGAGCTGGCTTCCTTGCAGTGAGCTGCAGCATTTAAATTTAAGCCAGCTGGTCAGAATATTTTAATATTTAGCACTGAAAAGCTATTTCTAGTTCAGGCCAGGCTTCTAATTTAAAGTAGCCCTGCTGGTTTTGATGGGACATGGCAAACACTGAACTGCTGCATCAATCCAGTCAGTCCAGATATCAGCAAGGAGGTTCCAGCCAGAACTCAGGATAATTATCTGTGTATTTATGTGGTGGTGGTTTGTTTTATTTCCTTTTCTCTTGCCAATACCTGAGCTCAATATCTTCAATTTATCCATGTAAGGGCACCTTTGCTGCAGTTATGCTGCTGACTCTGGTGTAGACACAGCCTGGGTCTCATTTTACATAGGAAAAAGCAAGTTTTCCTGGCAGAAATAGGATAAAAACTAATGGCTGCATCCACTTTTCTTCATTATCTTCATCATTTTGCTGCTGCTGCTCTTAGGCAACATGTCAGCATTTAGTCATAAACATCTCTGTAAAAAATGTGTGCTGACAAACATCACATTATAGTGCAAGTACGCATCACATTTCTGAGCAGGTTTTTTTTGTTTTTTCCATGACTACAGGATTTTTCATATGGGTGACATTACTTACTGATCTCTATCCTTACTCTTTTCCAGTGTGGGCCCTTGCTTTAGAAGTAAATCCATCTGCACAAATTTGTTTTGGGTGTAAATAGTGGGGGTGGCTGGTAAAGAAAGCTACTGTTTGTGAACTCATGTGCTCAAAAAGAGAGAAACACAAAGCTGGTGTTTTGGCTTTTTGATGGAAATAAATGTGAATACAAGTTTTCCTAAGAAAAAAGGAGGATCACAAGACTTGTCTTGTTTGTATGAAATCCCTATTTGTGGAAAAATTTTCAAAAATTCGATCCTTTTTAATTAAGCTGCAACTTGGCAATTGAAGGGGAAAAAGAATGGTTTGGACTACATTGATTAAAAACATAGAAAGGGCTCTTATGGAATTTTCCCTGAATTTAAACCTCTTGATGTATTTGAGTCAAGTCATTATGTGCCACATTCACAATTTATACCAGCTGACTTTAAGGGTACTTCATTAGTGCAATGCCAGTGAGAATTTTCCACTTAGTGAAAACCTAATGAATGCAGGAGATTTAACAACCTTTGAAACCCCATTAATCTAAAACATGAAGAATCAAAAATAACAATGAAATTTTTCACTTATAATACAATTTATCATGTTAGTGAACACACAGGCTAGAATAATATCTTTTGTGATAACTTGGAAAGAGTTAATGAAGAAAATTTATATGTAATATATTCCCTGCAGTAAGTAACCATTACTTATTGCACACCTACTGAAATTGATCTTAAAAACAACAGCAAATTTATCTACAAATCTATTTCTTCACTACCTCTGTCCTTCAGATGAGTTTTGCATGAGCTTGAATAAATTTTTTTTTATAGAGGCAGGGTGTCTTTTTTATGCAATGCTTGTAGCAAGTTGTTCCTCTGTAAAATGTGAATGGATTCAGTTTTTGCCTTATTGCTGGCTCTAGTAATGAATTGTTTGTTAATGAGAGCAGTTGGAACATTTCTCAAACTGAAATTCTTGAGCTGGAAATTTCTTTTTAACATTCCTAGATAAATTATCTGATTCTGGTCTCCTACTTTTTTATCCTTGAGTGACTCCAGTGCTCCTGCTTTTAGTTTTTATGCCAGCCCAAGTCATGACTTGGCGCAATGGGAAACCAAAGGCCTAAAGTTTAAATAATTAGTGCTAGTTGAGCATTATCTGGGGATCTGTAATATTTCAATATTTTTAATCTTTATATCCAATTACTTCCATTCTATTAGGAACTACCATGACTGCAGGGGTTGTACTAATGCTGTTATGTGTCTGCATCCCAAGTTTGAAATCAATTCCTGTCTGCAACTTTTTCAGCAGTCAGACTGAGTTAGGATGGTTGAATAAACCCACAAATGTCAGTAAGTAATGACAGCTTACCATAATTTCCTAAAAAAATCCTAATGTTGCCAATAAGGGAAGTCACATGCTGCGGACACAGAAATCACAGAAATTCGTGTACTCCTCTAAAAGCATCTAAAGTTTCTGTGCGGCTCTCACACTACAGCTCCATGAATATGTAATGGAGTTTTTCATTAACATAAATCTTTATGTATTATGATGTCAAATGAGTGAAGGTTCCAGCACAAAAATTTTAAGCATTTTGGAAGGAGAGTGATTTAAAAAGAGATGACAGAGATGGGAATCTCAGCCTCCAGTCTATGCTCCATTAATCTTAGGCAGTAAAATAATATAAATATAGTGACAGGGAGAGCCAAATTTGGATTTCAGCTCCATGAAGGAATATTGAGAATGCTTTCTGTCATAAGCTAGGCTAAAATGTAGGCATTTTTGAGTCTACTATGTTTGTAGAATATTGTATTGGCTTCCAATTTGTAGCATTACTGATTTTGTATATATATAGGTACACACTTCAAAAAACAAGTAGATTTTAGGGAGTGATTCAGCTGTCAAACCACACTGATCTGACATTTCTTTAGTAGCATTCAGTTGCTGCTCTGGAAGTGTGGGGCTCTGTTGAACACCTTGGGAGCATCTAAAACAGCATTAAATTCATTTATTTAGGCAGCTGAGCACCATTGTGGTAATCATATGCATAACATACTTGTTATTTCTATTGCTTTCCATTTGTATCTCATGGAAAGAATGAATTTTCAAGCTGTAAAATTAATTCTATGAAGAACTTAATGAAGTAGAGCGTTTAATTATTTTACTCAGTTACTTTCACTTTGTTAGGTATAGAAAATTTCTTAATTTTTAGTAGCTCTTTGTAATGTCTTAGATATTTCCAATGGCAGAAAGGATACCAAGTTAGGTGGTTTAAATTGCTGGGAATTTTAATACAAGGAGTAGGTCAAGAAATCAAATTCAGAAGCATTGAGAAAAACTCAACTGTTTTCAGATATAATTTTTAATGCTGTAAAAATGCTAGTCTGCACTGAGCAGGTAAGACACACAGACATTTAGTTTCAAATAGGCAGGAAAATGAGGATGCTGGTGAAGAAAACTAGCCCTGAAAATTAGTAAAAATGATTAAAATGCAATAAGTGAAAAAGATTCAGCAGAGCTATGGTCCTACAAAGAAGGAAGTGCAATAAACCCTGAGGAAACCCAAGGAAGACAATCAGAACTGGTTCTCCCCTGCAAGGAAGAGAAATAGTGACAGAAGGAGGTGTGACAGCATGGCCAAGTCAGCAGTTATCAGCCACGAATCAAGGTATTTTCCTTAATATTTTGGGCACTAGTTTACCCAGTTTCCTTAGTTAAAGCATTAAAGCTAGAATGGACTAAGTGCAGAGCAGCTAGTTTTTTGGGTATGTATAATTGCTGTGTTTTCTCTTTGACATGGAGAACACATTCCAGTAATATTTTTGTTGAGCATTACTGACAGAAGCTGAGGCAGACAAAGCCAATAAATTTAACAGGCAAATGGAGGCTCTCCTGAGTCAGCTCAGTGTCCTGTTTGCCAGTGAAGGGAAAATACAGCATGGGAGACACAGGAAATCAATGCAGCTGTAGCACCTTAACCACCCTGAGATCCTCAAGGTCAGACCAGTCCTGGTTTTCTGCGTTCACTTCTGCTACAGTCCTCCCTGATAGGGTTGTCTTACAAAAAGAGGAAATTCCTTAAATTTATATGATTTTAATTTTGTAATGCTGCAACTTATGGCAGCTCTATTAATATTTTTCTTCAGAAATAAGTGATGTGATTATTATCTCAGAGAAATTTTAGCATGGGCAAGGGCATTTGGAAAGCAAGATCATGCTGCTCTAGGAAAGAGAGCAGAAGAAATGGGATGATAGCTTCTAGTTCACATATGAGACTGGTTCCATAATGGAAAATCACAGAGACTTTGGCTGGGAGGGACCTGTGGAGGTCCAACCATATGCTCAGTGCAGGTCTGTCACCAATGGGCAGATGATCTCAGCTGTGGCTTTGTCTAGCTGAGCCTCAAAAACATCTGAGATGGTTCCAACATCTTTCTGGACAGAAAAATGAAGAAAAAAGTTTGCCCATAAATCAAGCTGAAGCCAGGTTATGGGCTGCTCCTCATCAGCCATTTCTTTGTGCAGAGCTGAGACAACACAGACAGTTAAAACTGATAATTTCTTGATTCTGTTTAATTTTCACAGATATGCAGATCCATATTATGTTGCTGAAGAGCTGCATTATTTCCGCCCAGCCCCACCTCTTCACTGACTGATTTATCTACAGCAGCAAAAGGCACTGTCAATAAACCACAGGTACAATTTGGTTGAGTAGGGGAAATTTTGGTAGAGAGTAATCCTTTATGCACTAAACTGCTATTTTTCAGGAAGGGTTATTTTCATACACAGCTGCACAGAGTAGATGTCAATATATAGAAGAGAAATATGCCCATTTCTTTAACAAATGAGATTTTCCTTGTACTTTTCATCTGGACAGCAGACCTGAAGGAGCTGAGTACATCAGGGTGTGTTCCATATTGCAGCACTGCTGGATCACTTCCCTCTCTCTGTTATCTGGGTGGGTGAACACGTGCTGGGAGTGCAGCACTAAGGTTTTAGTGATTGATGCTGCTGGGAAAAAGCAAAATGTCAGTTTTCTCCGCACCTGGTGCAAAATAGATGCAGCATGAATGCCTCTACAGAAATTTCTTGAGGGCTTCAAAAATTGGAGTGTGAGGGATAGAATAGGAATGTGGAAGCTATAATGTTATAAAGGAGATATTTTCCAATCCCATGATTGCTTTTCTCTCTTGGCTTGCACAAGTCAAGCACTTGCACAAACAAGCACCTGCTTGTTTCTATTTGCTGTTTCTGAATGCTGTGGGATTTTGCTGCAGAACAAGAGAATTCATTTAAATGGTGGTTAATATTTCTGAATATTTGACTGCAGGTTTAAAGAGCTACATGGATGCTGATTTCACATCATTCCTGTGATATGTGTGCAGTGAAGAGGTGAAGCCAAGTGTTTTCATGAGAGCAAAGCAGAGTTGTTGAATCAAATTGATGAAGTCTCCTGTTGTGTGAACTTTGCTTTACTTTTGTTAATTTGGAAAAATTCTTACAGAGTTGTGGATTCTGATATTCACTAGAACAAAAATCACCTAATTTCCATAGGATTAGGATGATACACAAAGCAGAAAGAGACCAAATTATCACATTAAAAATCAAATTCCTTACTTGGGGCTTCTGTGCCATCACATCTTGCGAATACTACTAAGCAAACCACTGTAATATTTAGTACCAGCCTTGCTAAAATCTGGATACAACAATCACCATAAAGCTATTTCTAAGTTTTCTCACATTTCTAAGCTCTCAAGACAATTGTAAGAGGCCAGGAGAATTACTGAGCTATTGCTGCTATGAACAGTAAGAAACCCCCAAATAAACAACAATTTAAAAAACTCTCCATGTCCATGGAGGATTAAAAAATATTAATTCTGCTTTTTTAACATTTCTGTAATGTTTGGGGGTATCACAGGACATATAAAAATGAGAATGCTCTACCTTGTGGTAGTCAAGGCATTCTCATCCCAGAGATGGAAAAAGTACAGAAGTTGCAACTTTGAACTATATTTGGGGTTTTTTAATAGCAAAGATTGAAGTCACAAGTGTGTTTTGGAATTCCATTTTCAACATTTCTGGAGCTGCCTGTTTACAGTCCAAGTTATCCCTTGGTGCTTGCAAAAAGAAGGGAAATTATGTAAATGTGAGGGAATACTCACATCCCCAACTGCTTACTGACTGAAGAATTTTTAAAAAAATGTACTTTATGCAGTAAAAGCTGGTGTCATTTTTACAGAATTGCTACTCTAGACTAGTTTGAAAGTGGTAATCTATCACTGGAGTGATATTCCCAAGTTGCTTCATATTTGTCTTTGTTAATAGGATTTTCTAGAAGTGAATACTTAGAGCCCAGCCCTGTGTTTGCTTCAGGTTGGACTGAAAGTTTCACATGAAAGGAACTTCTCGTGTTTTTTTTGGGAAAAAAGAAGGCATGTTTTTGCTTCATCTGGTTGCACTTAAGTTCATTAAGCTGAAAATGAAATCTGTCAAAGAGAGTCATGTGTAGCTTTGTTTGTTTATTTGTCTTTTTCCCAAAAATGCCTGTAGCAGGAGTTTGTATTCATCTGCAACCCTCTCCAAACTGGGGTTTCTCTACAAAAGTGTGCAGAAGTTGTGGTTTTTTCTTTCTTAGTTTTAGTTCTTCAGATTTTGCAGTGTTCTGTCTGTTTGAATAGCTGAATAGCAAAGCAGTAAGTCAGCCCTTTATAGCATGTAATCAAGCTTTTTATATGCTGAGCATTTTTCATTAGTGTAGGTGAAAATTTTTTGCTCCCTTTGTGTGGTGTTTTGACAGTAAATACAGTGAATACATTTCTTTCATTACTCCAGGTAGACTTTTGTGAAATCAACACTTGAAACAGAGATTTGCCTTTCTTTGCATAGGATATGGGTGAAGTATAACAGAAAATTAGAGGTGGTCTCTCATGCAAGGGACGTAACCAAGATCACATTTTCCTTGCAGAAGCTGGTGTGTGACAGTTTCTGACAATCAGTGCAAAGCAAGCACCGTGCACCACGCTGAGCCTGGAATCAGCATTCCCCACAAAACCCTCAGGAGAGAAAGAGGTGCTGCTGGTGGGGATGGAAACTGATGTGGATGCAAACTCTGAAAAGGAGAAAAATAGATCCCCTGATGACAAAATCACACCTGGTGTTAAAGCCTAGGCTCTCATTAAGTAATGATTATTGCCTGCTGTGTATAAAAATAGCCAACACAAATAGCAGAGCTTAGCAGTGCTAATTTAATAGTTGACTGTGCTTACGGGTGTTCAGTGGAGCAGAGAGAATAATCTGCTGAGAGTTGTATATTGAGTGATTTCAGTCTTTCTTTTCTGCCTCTGGAATAACCACAAACAGATCACAATTTCCTGGAGTTCATCTCTTCAAATATCTTTTATTAACAACTTTTGCCAGATACCATTGACTGGGTTGATTGATCATGAATATTCTCAATTCAAACCACTGTGTGTGCTTATGGTTAATCAGATAAGTCACATTTCATCATTTTTGTTGACTGGCTGGGTAAATTCTCAACAGCTTCCAGGGAGCTGAACCCAGCCATGTGTTAAAGGAAGCAAATGTACAAAAAACCACATACATCTAAAGTATATTTATCATAACACATTTTCATTAGTTATATTCAAATTTGATAGAAAAAGGTCATAACAGTGTGCATTAACTAAGAGGAGAATGGGACCTGTAAATTTGCACTTCAAGAAAAGTTACATTTTGCTATTGCAGATGTGTATTCTAGTGGGTAACGTGTATGTTATATTTCCCCCACAATTTAAGGTGAAATAAAACTCATCCACTGCCTTTTCAGTGTTGGAAGGAAATGTCATGCTGGAAAGGTATAGAAGACTTAAATACTGTATCTTAAAATGCAAAATGGTAACCAGCTGATGCCACTAAAATATGGCGCAGTCTGGGATTTTACTGATCACTCTAATGCCCTCATGTGATTTATGTATGGTCTGCATCACAGAGGAGCAAGAATTTTTAATATTTATTTTTCAGTGCTTGGACCAACTGGGAGGTGTTATCTTGTTGCAAATCCAATGTACCTCAATTATATTTGACTTGCATATAATCACTGCTGAATTTTATCTCTTGTAGCTGCTAAAACTAAACTTCAAAACTCATCAGATTCTATAGGTTATCCTGTGGTCATGCATTCGTTCGTGGCTGCTGGAAGAAAACAAAGATGAAATAAGAAGTGAAAATAACTTGGAACATAGCTGGTATTGATTCTCATTTAGTGTTTTCCCAAATATTTCTATACCTAGAAGTTGCTTTTTCCTTACAAAAAACTAGGAGTCAAATTAGCAATAGTTTGGAAACAGTAAATGAGAAGGATTCTTGAAAAAAGAAACTATCAGAATTTAAATGCTAGTTTGCAAAACTGGAAATTCCCACTCTGAAATGAAGATAAACACCTTTATCTGGGAGCAATTTTTTATTGATAGCATTTACTTTTGCTTTTCTCAACTTGCTTTCCCTTTCTCCTTTTAAAAAGAAAACAAAAATAGATAAAATATTGCAAAAGAGCAGATGCATTTGCTGATTCAGTTTGCTGAGAAGGTAACTGTCAGCCCAAGCCCAGAACAAGCAGGAGGGGATTCTTCTGCTGGCTTAAAGTTGTTCATCAATCTTTCTCCCAAATCCATGAAACACAGCTCTACACCTCTGATGTGAGGTAGCATAAGAAAGAGCACCATCAAATGAGTAACTGGGACAAAAATTGAATTTTTATACCCAGAGGTGCTAAGCATTTTCATCACTTGGTGATTCACTGACAAGTGTCTGCATTCTGTGCTGCCTAATCCCAGGCTGCTTTTATTTGCATGTTTAAATTTGAACATAACATTTATTTGGCTGCAGAACTAAAAATTTACCCCAAAATAGATTTCCAATTATGTCAAGTGTGTCTTTAAAACAAATCTAATCAGGGCCTTCTGGCTTGGAGATTTAGAACATCAGCTTTATCTTCTTTATTTAGGCAACTGATATGGTTTTCAAAATATGGGTAACAAGGCATGGACACAGCTGACTTTGCTGTTAAAGAAATGAAAGTCTTCATATTTTTTCTCTGTGTCAGAGGTACTGTTTGATGTAAATAATAATATTCTGAGTTAAATAACAATCAGAATTACTGTATGGCCTAAAATATAACCAGAGGTCAGCCTCTGTCTCAGTGGGCTCAGTTATATTCGTTCACAATCCATTTTTTTTTTTTTTTCAGATGTCCTCCAGTCGTTCCCAGCTGGGTCTCCTTCAGCCAAAGCTGCTGGGAACTTGAGGAGTGAACTGAAAAATGCTCTTTGCTATCCACCTTAAGTGGAAATGATTCAAACCTGTTTTATTCAGCACAGCATGCTCTCTCCTTTACCCCTAGGAGGAGCATGTTTTTAAGGATGGGTGTTGGGTGACATCACTTATTTCCTGGCTTTGGTGAGACTTTTACTTTGTTTACATAGCTTTCCTTTAAAGCAGAAACACATCCAGGGCTAGGTGAGTGCCTTTCTAAGTGACTTCTGCAGAGGCAGATATTTGATACAACTGGTCCTGACTGATTTTTTTCCACTTGCTCTTTTTCCCTTGTCCTTTATACACTCCTAAAATATCCTCTACTTCACAGGTACTAAATAACTTTACTCAGTAAAATCCTAGCTCTTATCTGTCTCAGCTTTGTCTTGGCTCTTGGGACTCACATTTACCTCTGAATCTGCTGTGTTCATTAAAGACCAGAACAAACCTGCTGATTTTCTGAACTGCACTGTTGGCTTTATATAGGTTATATAGATGTTATTTCTATCTTCAAATCTGTTGAAGCAGTGGATTTATCCAGCAGAATTTGTGTCTTATTCATGTACTCCTTCTACAGGAAGACAGCATCAAGGTTAAAGACACATCTTTTAAGACTTAATTAGAAGCATCAGGAGGAAGACAGAGTGATCCTGCCTTGCATCTTGCCAAGCCATAGGTAAGCTGTGATATATGACAAATATTGAAGCCAGAGATGACACACAGGTAACTGAGGAAGATTTAAGCACTGTAGGGTGATGTAAACACAAATGACTGTTTTCTAGAGTCACGGGGTGATTTATGAGATCTATGATTTCTAAATAAAGAAATGTGAATGCTTCATGGAAAGCTGACTTTCTCTAATTGAGTGACAAATGGCAAGAGAGGTCCCCTGTCACCACAGGTAGGGGCTTGCCTGAACTTTTGCTGTGTGAATATTTAAGAAAATTCCCAAACCCCTTCAATAATCTCTTAGAGTGCTTTATGTTACACTAGTTATATCACTACTATTTAATTTTCCTGAGGGGAGAGCTCATTGGTGAAGTTGTAAACCAGTGCTTTGTTATATTTTCTAATTATCTATGTAGATAGCTGCTGTTATTGGCTAAAAATGAATTTCAGTATGTGTTGAGGAATAATATTAACAGCAAAAAAGTTGTTTTTTAAGTTATAAAATTTTTAGATTGGCTCAAGTGAATTAGGAAAAAAACATCTGAAAATAGAGCTTTGACTCATTTTACTTGATCTGAAATTATCAGTTCATCCTGCTAGGTAGACATTTTATAATTTGACCTTGAGTGAAAGAGCTTTCATTCCTGATAGAAACTAATTGTATGTGTGGTGTTCAAACCATAGTGTTGAAATTAAATTAGTACTGCACAGGAGGGGATCATACAAGGAAAAACACACTGTCTTAATGGGCTATAAACCTGAGTGAAGCACTGTTTTCAAACCAATGAAATAGCTATAAAGTCATCTTTGCTCTTTATGATTCAAATATACCCCTGAAAGTTATAAATTATACCTTAAGTACATAAACCATGGAGAGTGAAAAACTGTATGTTTCAGAAACATGACAATAAGCCCTCAGTTAGGTTTTTTACCAAATATTTATGCTGAGAGTTGAAATGAAAAGTTTTCTATATGTTCTTTGAAGGGAAGTCAGGTTTCATTATATTAGGACGAGCCTTTGAGCTGTGCTTCTCTTTTTTAGCAGCACGTGTTTTAAATTAATGCGGTTTCCATCTCCCTTTTTTTGCAGCACGCTTCACTTTCACAGTGCACACAGATCTGATCTCGGCTTGTTTGCTCTGAAGATAATGTAAGTTTTGCCAGTGACTTTGACAAAGAAAAGCACTTTGCCCAGTAATTGCTTGTAATATGCAGATATAACTAGCTATAATAACATGTGCTGTATTTCAAAAATGGAAGGAACAAGAAATGTAAAGCCATAATATTGAAGAATTCTGGGGCATCACTACACCCCCCTTTTATACTGGTGACCTCTGGCAGTGTACAGCACTCTTGAAATGGTGTAACTATGAATGTGGGTCATTTCAAGGTTGCTTTACACAATGCAAAGAAGCCTTTGCATACCAGGGGAGTTGTGCTTGGGTGTTGTCTTTAAACTCTCTTCTTCTGTGAAGAGCAATATGATATTGGAGAGTCCTCCAGGAGAAGAAGCACAGCTTGTAGTTGTGGCAGTGAGTCTGTTCTTGCATCAGGCTGGGATGGTCTTTGGTGGTGTGCAATGAGCACCATCACCAGCTTCATCCCCCTGTGTTTGAGCTGGGTATCATCCTGGACAGTGCTCAATGTCAACTGTTCATAAACATCTTCATAAACCACTGGAAAGAGTCTGCAAACTGAAATTCTTGTTCATTAAACCCCATCAATGAGTATGAAAGCCTTCCCTAGTCTAGATTTGGGACTAAGAACCTAAACTGATTTGCTCTTTGCCTTCTTTGCCTTCTTCAGGAGGTGAAACTTCATCATTGGAAGGTGCAGAAGCTTGTGGTGCTGCTGGAAACAAATTTATCTGTGCAGGGTGAAGGCAGCTTTCTAGAAATACTAAAATTCAGTCATTTCTGCTATCCTGCCTCCAAAGACATTTAGAAAGACACAAGAATTGCACCTGCTGCCCCTCCTGGGATACACATTTAGTGGGAATTCACACCCCACACACCCATTCAAAGGCACAGTTCTTAGTCTGCTTGTTAAGTGGAAAAGTCTCAGCTTTTATTAACTAAACTTCTGCCAAGAGTTAGACTTGTAAGCATAAAATCAAACTGAAGGGAAGGAAAACAAACTTCCTGTCTTGGCCTTTTGTGTAGTTTAGTGAAGGAGGGAATCTGCTCACCACTGAATAGTTTGGATGCCCTTTTTGACTTGAATCAGGTAAAATGCATTTGTTTTCTGAGAGTACAAAAGCACACAAAGTAAATGAAAGCACATGACTTAAGGATATCCATGTTCACTTACAGCCACTTTTTAAAATCAATAAAGCAGATCAGGATCCTCTTCTACTCTTGTAGT
This sequence comes from Zonotrichia leucophrys gambelii, assembly GCF_028769735.1. NCBI lineage: Eukaryota > Metazoa > Chordata > Aves > Passeriformes > Passerellidae > Zonotrichia > Zonotrichia leucophrys. The sequence goes on from NC_088169.1 coordinate 113,484,839, forward strand.
GTAATTTTGATGTTGCAAATGTATCTAAGAAAGAGCTTTGAGTAAGCTTTGCGTATACAAAAAGTCCTGATCTTGCAAATTTTGGTGAATGAGCTACCTGATCCTCTTGGGTTTTTTTTATGGTTGAGTAAACTGAGTGAAAAAAAGGCTGGACACGCCTTAAAACACTTTGGTTTTTAACTGTATATGCTTCCATTCCTTTGGTTTTTATAGCTGAGGGAATTTGTAGAGAGATTTTGATGAAAACTGTAAAATATTTACTATTAGCATACAGCATCTAACAGAAAAAATGTTACTGGAGTACAAACTGTACTAGTTCACACCTCTGGCCTCTCATTTCTAATTTATTCCTTGTCAACAGAACAAAGTGGATGTGGCATCTTTGTTTAATGCTCACACCTCTTAAACTGCTGCTGTGGCTCTTTCCAGCAGGCGCTGGAGTTATGCTCCAGTGAAATTAAAGGAATTTCATTTGCTTCTATCTTTGGCACCTGAACAAGGGAGTTGATAAGAGAAAGTTTTTGCCAATGGTCTCCCAGCTCAGCAGTGATGCAAGGTACTGTCTGTGAGGTGCAACTGTGAATCAGGAAATGATAGAATAGATTCTGTTTGTCTGCATTAGAGAAAAACAATTTTTCAAAAATTTCATAAAGTTATACAGGCCCTACTGGACAAAAATTCAATTCCATTTCTCTGTTTTTTCTGTCAGTTTACAGTGGAATGGCTGCTTTTTAGCAGTGATTAATAATTACCCAAGACAAATTCAGCAAACATAATGATATTGGCTTTCTCTTTTATTTCCCTAAAAGCAAGGCCTATTTGTTTAACTTACAGAAGCAAAACCATCACTGTCAGTAACCAAATCATTTACATCAAAAGCCACATTTTGAAATGCCAGAAAAATCAAGCATTCTTTGTTTCAGACTGAAGGTTTTCTTAACTTTCACAGTGCTGTAAACTGTTGTTAACTCCAGTGGGATCTGAAGGTATATTTTTGCTGTTGGTTCCTGTTTCAGAGTGTTTGAAGTGAACTGTGATCAGTGTTCGTGTTGAGAGGAAAGTTGGCTGGAAGTAAGGATGTGACTGAACCACTGTATTTTCAGAAAAAGTTGGGTTTTTTCCATGGTAAGTCCTGAAAGTATGTAATATTTAATTACATGTAAGAAATATTTTCACTTGTTCATCAGATAAGGACTACTGTGGAACCATTTAGGGGCTTGAAAAATAATATTGGCAATTTACAAAAAATATCTTTCAGGAAGCATTTGGCAAAACCCCTATCCTATTCCTTAAAAAACAAATGAGCTACAAATATTGGGTTTGATGTAAATTGACAAATCACTCCACCAGATCTGAGCATGAATATTGGTGTGGACAAACAGCTTGGCTGGATAAAAATGAAAATGTGCATATTTTCAATTTATAATGAGGTCTAGAGAATATAGATACCCTCCAGACTGAAGTGCACGGGATGAAATCTGAAACACATTTATGGAAAAATGCAAATATTTTGCGCATGAATTATAATGTGGCTGCAACCTCGTTGTTTATAGCTGAGAAGGAAGATACACGATATACCCAAAGTGAAAACACTTGTGAGTTAATGGCAAGTTTTTGTTCATTCTGCAAAAATTGAACATAAATCCTGACAGTCCTTGCATTTCCAATCCATGCCCAGAGCCATTGGCCCAATTCAGGTTTCACTGATCTGCTGTACCCTGAGCAAGGGCCGTGCAAAAAGTCCTTTCCAACAAAGGTTCCCATTGTATGGCTTCAGACCAAGGGTAATGAATTGCAGCACCAAAATTGGTGATGATTTTAGGAGGATCAAATCAATTGTACTTGAACTTAAAGGTGGGATTGATGCAGCAGAGAATTCAAGCCCTGTTATTTTACACAGTTAATTTTGAATTAGTTGAAACCTGAGGGTGGAGCATTTTCTCAGAGACCCACAAATTGCAATGCACAGAGAGGTTTTCTCCTTTTTGTTCTAACAGTGCTCTTGGCTAGAAATCTTAAAAAAAGCATCTCTACACTTTTAACACTGTTTTTTTATTTTCTTTGTTTGTTTGTGATCTGAGGATAATCTGACATCTAGATTGCCTTTGCACTTTTCTATGGGCAATGTATGATGAGAGGGAACTGAGGAGATGGGAACGTTATCTAAATGATATGAGGAAAAGCAGCAAGACATCATAATAAACCACATTTATCCACGTCAGAGAAGTAGCAATTATAATTGGCACAATGTTAACTCAGTTTCAGAGTGTAACTCAGCATATATTTTGTCTCTTTTCTTGAAGGAACAGAAAATCCTCACCAGTATTAGTTTAGCACATTATGAACTTTTAGGCAGGGAAACGTCCAGAACTTGGTGAGAGTCCTCAAAAGGGAAGTATTCATGACAGTTCCAATTCTTTTTTTATTTAATCCTATTATGTGAAAGTGAGAGATTGCTGGAAACATTTTCCCTCGAAGAGGAAAAAATTGTAGTTACTTTCCCTTGCAGATGGGAGGTATCAGGGAAGCAGCTTTAACCATAGAAAGGGAATAGTTTTGCTGCAAGGAATAATATAAATCAGATGCATATTCAAAATTAATTCCACTCCTTTTTTTTTTTGCCACTAGTTTCAGAATCTAGGGAAAATAACACATAAATAAATGAAAATGTGGCTGCTTTCTACCTTAGGGATATAGAATGGATTAATTTAATTTAATTAGATGAATGTGCTGCTTAAGTGGAAAACATTTCCTTGGTGGAGTAAACACACAAGAAGACTGAACTTCTGAAACTCTGTTGAAGTTCAAGTCAAGCTCCCTAGAATAAGCTTCCCTTTGATTCCTTTAGAAAGAAGAATAAAACCCCAAACAGTAAAACATATTATTCATTAACAGAAATGAAGGGATTTTTCCTAATTGTATAGAGCTGTTTCCCTGTCAGATCTTTTTGTTTTCAAGCTCAGATTGTGTCCAGTTTTAGAATTGATTTTTTTCCCCCATCACAGTCGCATCAACTGTTTACTCTCCTTCTTTCCAGTAAAAAACATGCAAGATGGTGATCAGTGTCATTAATGCCAATACTTCAAGTTTTTCAGAGAGGAGAAAATTCTATCACAAGGTCTATTATACCCAGATAATAAAATTAGTAGTTTTTCACAAAAGCAGATGGGTAGAAATGTGGATTTACCAACAAAGACATTGCTTTCAGTATGTGTGGAACCTTCCTCTTTGCAAAACCTAATTATTTCTTATTTCTGAAGTTAAGGCATCATCCAGACTCAAAGTCCCAGTTTGGCTGTGATTGTGTGTAATTGTGATTTAAAATTTCATGTTCTTTTAGTACTAATGAAAAACAAATGACAAAACGTTTTGTTCTGTCACAAGTAAACAAAAAGATTTTATCTCTGCAATAAGAATTAGGATGATTTTCATTCTCTTACCTACTTTATGTGTTTGGTTTGTTTATGTAGTTGATTTTTGGCTGCTCAAAGCAGCTCTAAAACAAACTTACTGTGTTCTGCTTTCCCTGTCAAATCTGGCACAGGGGATGGAATCAGTGCTGGGAAAGATAATTTCTTGCAGGAATAATGAAGCAATAGGAACAATGCTGCCCTTTTTTTCCCTCCCCTCTTAGAGTGGATTTGGTTATACCCAGTGGTTTGAAAAAATCATTGTCTGTAATATCCCATGAGGAATGACATGCCTATTCTTGGATTTATTTGTAAATGCAAGTTCAAGTTCTTTAATTCAGTCTGTGGATAAGAAATCTCATCAAAGAGTAATTCCACTCGGAGCAGCAGCAACTGTCCACACCTGACTCACTGCAGGCAACAGGAGTCACAAAAGAGAAAAGACAGGCAGAGATTCAGACTTATAATTTAGGGGTATTGATGGTACTGCCTGCTCAGGAAGAAGTTTTGAAATTTTTCTGAGAATCATTTCAGGTATAGTATTCCTTGATAAATTATTTACTGTGTTAGTCCCAGTTTCACTCCTCTTCCTGTGCCCATTATTTAACTTCTCTTTCCCCATTTTTTCCTTCTTTAGTTCTCTGACCAAGTGTCTCTTGGACTTGACTGTTCTAGGGAGAGTTAATTTATGTTCACAATAATTATATTGTTGTACAAGTTTATTTGAAATCACACCTGCCAAAGCCCTACCACCTGTGGCAGGGCTCACAGTTACCTGGATCTGCCTGAGGCTTTGCAGACCTCTACCCAAGACCTTATTGTGTAATTAAAAGTTACTTCTAAGTTGATTATCACAGAAGAGAAAGCATTGTCACTGTGGGAATGTGCAGCTCCTCTGTTTTTCTGACCAAAGTGTCACGTGGGCACAAATTGTAAATCTGAAATCAGTTATTGACCAGGTCTGGGTGACTTGAACTTGCTGCCCTGTGAACCCTTCACCAGAGTTGTTAGATCATCATTATTCTAAGTATATGACTTGTGTAGGGTTTCTGTGGTATCAGAAATGGTAATTAAATAATATTGTGATAACTTTTGCAAATGGGCTCATTTGGATTCACAGAGCAAATAGCACCACTGCAGACAGTGTTTGCATCTCACATGGCTGGTGCTTTTTCTGACTGAACCACACAGATTATCAAAATTCACTGTTTATCATACTTTCCTCAAGAATTCCAAGTGGTTTTTTGTATTTATTCAAGTTAAAATTCTTGAAGTAAATTTATATTGAAAAAAAATTATTGATGGGAAGAAATCTGGAAACTCATGTTTGTATTTCCAGATTTGAAAAAACCCAGAGAGAGGTGTAGCAAGCTTCCACTTTTATTTATGAAAATTTGAAAATTAGCTAAGGAGACTGTTGAACTTTTGGAAGGTGTCACTGTGGTTCAGTGAGGAACAAACCTTGCAGTTGCACAAAGCAGACAAGAAATTTTGCAGTTTTGCTTTAAAAAAAAAGTGGAGTTGTACCACAAAAAGTGTTTGATTTCTGCCTCAGAGCAAACTGAGATTTTAATCCTTCACAGTGTTCCTTGTTGGTATTTTTTGGGTTAAGAACCTTTCAGGACAAGAATGTTCCTTGACTACACTTCCTGCTCTGCATGGTGTGAAGAAGTCAGAGCTAATAACAAATGTGGTGGCTCTCTGGCAGACTCTAGGTGTGACATGTAAAATGTGGGACATAATTATCTATAGATCTCCTAAGCATATGTGCTTCTAATTTCTCTCTTGGCAGCTGCTAATATAATTTTGAGCCATGGTGGAAGGAGTATAATCACCTTGGGGTCAGGGAAAATGAGCATTTGAGTCACTAAATGCTCCTGTTGGATCAGGACTTTATTTGGCTGCTCTGTCTGATCTATCCCAAGGTGCAGAAAGGCAAAGAGGGTCACTGTCACTCAGGGCTCTTCAGTCTTGGTGGCAGATGCTTGGCTATGGACAAGGCAGAAGCCTTGGGAGCATTTTGGTCTTTTGCCTTCTGGGGGCTTTTGGTGCTGATGCTTTTTGTCTGGCTTAATTTCATTCCAGACCCATCCATTTTTAAAAAGTCCTTGCAGTTCCCCATGGTGGAACATGACATTCTGTAGTGTTGCTGATGAGCAGGGACAAAACAAACCTCAGCTCCTTTAGGGACTCTTGGTGCATCTGAGATTTCACCTCTTTGAAAAGGCTTAGGAGGATAAGCCATATGGATCTTACACACCTGCCTGCTGTGTCTCACAGACCATGTCTGTATCCCAGTATAAAATTGTGGTAACTCGAGCTGCAGCTGGTGGGAATTCCCTCAGATGCACTAAAGACAGTTGTGGGTCCAATCTCAAGAGTGAATCTTGACTTCCCTGAACACAAAGTAACATATCCCTGGTTATCATTACATCTGCATCCAGACAGAAGATGCCCAACTTTATGGCCACGTTTCAGAACATGACAATTCCTTTTTTCTCTTGGGCGAGATGTAGAGGAAAGAGGAGGTCCCAGATCAATGCTGCCTTGGAACAGGCCTGGCACAGCACCCCAGGTTTATATTTGAGTGTGAATCAGCTTCCATCACCTGGCTGCTCACTGGCACATCCCTTAAAGCTGGGGCAGCCTGTGCAAAGCTTGGCAAGCAGCTCCTGCTTTTCCTGGAGCTTGGGAGAAGCTGGGAGCCCTGATGGCCCTGTGCAGCTGGGCTTCCTGACAAAGTCTGGCATCTGTGCAGCTTTGTCGCCTCACTGTGCTGGTTCTTTCTCCATGTATGCACATTTTCACCTCACACCGTGCTGAGGAGGTGGGCATTGTAGTAACAGTGAATTGGGACTGCCAAGCTCTGTCATTGCTTAAAGCAGACAACTCCTTCACCTAACAAAGGTTTTTATTGCAATCAGGGAATTAAATGGCCAAGCAGTTTGTCAGCAAGTCAGGATACATATGACAACTCTGCCTGATTGTTTGGAGGTTAGAACTGCTCAGAGTTGCTGTTGTACTGAGCAGCAGATCATAGGAATAAGTGCAGTTGGGGGTTTGATACCTGCCTGTGCTGACTGGGAAATGTCACAGCAGCAAAGAAGCACGGGGAGGACACTGCAGGAGCATGAAGGAGAGGCAGAAGAAGCAGAGGACCTGATAAGTGGAAACTAAAGAGCCTGGCAACTGCAGATAAGCAGATGCTTATTACTTAATCTGTGAAGAAGTATCATGAGACAGGTAGAGGGGCTGACATGTTACAGAATTTATTTAACTTGTCCTTTTTTTTGTTTTGCTTCTCATTCCTCATTGGAGCTTAGGGTTGTTGTGCTTTTCCTGTTGGTACAGGAATGCACTGATTTAAGTGGTCCTACAAAGCTTCCAGACTTTACAGTTAGTGGGTTCTGTAATATCTGCAAATCAAACTGAAGGCACAAATGCTTGTTTTTTTGGATGCTGAGCCACTACTCATGGTCCTTGTTGAACAGATCTGAAGGATGAAATTCCACTCATTTCTGCAAACCTGACATTTTTCAGGACAGCTGCAATGCGAGCTGAAATAGAAATATTTGTGCCATAGAGCTGGAATATAATGTTTTCAAAAAAGTCTCTTACAAAATCTGCTGCTCTTTAATAAATATACTGATAAGAATAAAAAATCTTGATGTAATTATACTTGATTCAGGTCAAAACTTCTTTCTGTTGACAGAAGCATGAAGGTCTTGGTAGCTGTAAGATTGCAGATGTTTAGAGGAGAAAGATTCAAAGACTGCAAAGGGAGAGAAAGAAGTGAATAGAAAGGAGAACACATTACAGATTTTAACCACAGAAGACACACTGGAGTATTCAGCCCCAGGAAATTCAAAGAAGGGGGTATTTACTGCAAATTTAAGAACTATGTGGTTACACTGTAGTTTATATCTTGTGGCATTCAAGAAAAGTGGTTAGAAATGGTGTGTTCTGTGCCTAATGAGGAAAAAAAGGTTTTGCTTTGTGCTTTGTAATGTTGAAAGCATTAGGATCCATAAACAACAGCATAGTTTAATCAAGTTTTACCATTAACTCTTAGAATTATTCCATAAGTTCCCAGCATTCTGGCAAAGTTTTCCCTCTGTCATCTGCACCCAAAATCTTCAATTCTCATCTGATGCTCACAAGGAGTCACCACAGAGGTTGTAATTTCTCTGATCATAGTTCTGCATGGTGAAACTGCTTTTTAGTATGAACCAGTCTCAGCTACAGCCTTTTGAAACCATCATCATTGCCCTAAAGTAGATCTGAAATGGTGTCTTTTAAACTTCTTGTAATCTTGAAATCATCCCTATTTCTGCCTTTTATGTTTTAATTGTAAAGCAAATTTGTGTTTCGTATAGAAATGTGAAACATTTTATTCCAGTACAGCTTATTCTCAAAATCTCCACATCCTGAGGTTTGTAGTTAAGTTTAGTCATGCTTTCATTTGTTCAGTTCTCTTTATCATACAGCATCTCAAGGGAGTACCTCTTCTGGAACCTTCTCAGGTCATTTGGAAATTTTGTCTGCATCATCATCAAAAGTACTAATGTTAAAGAAATGCAATTTCACTGGTGAAGTGTTGACAACTGCCCAAGATGTTGATGATAATCTGTATTTTACTGATTTTATTTTTCTGGGGGGGGACAGAAATTTCCATATATAAGTAAAAAATAGGAGTGCTGGGGAGCTCACTGACTGACTTGCAGCATTTCCTGGAACACCACAGTATCAAGGTTTGAAAAAAGTCAGTTCTGAATTCTTTATCGAAGTTCTGACAGTCCATGTAAAATTCTTTGCATATCTTTCTTGGCTGCATGATTTGATGTTGCACATTTACATATAAAACATATTTCTAGTGTTAAAATTTCCTGAAGAATTTGTCTACTAAAACAAAAGTTGGGGGGGGGAAGGAATTGTGTATTTTAAAGTAGAAAGGTTTTTTTTTCCCCTCAGTGTTTGCTCTATATCATCTCTGGTCTTGAGCAGGTGTTGTGAGAGAGTTTAATTCTTTGCTGAATGAGGATAGTAGTTATTATCTGCTCAACCATAGCTTTAATTTTGCTGTGAGCACTGTAGTTAAATGCTTCTTAAATGTTTTCATTCAGAGAGTAATTTAAATATTATTGTTAAAATTAGTAATTGCTTTATGTTCTTAATAGCATTATTTTTTGTATTCCTTTTTTGAAGCAGTGAATATGAGAAGATAATTTTGGACCTGACCAAGAACTTGTATTTTATACACAGGGTCAGAATAAGTTTGCTTTTGTGTTAATTCTGGGATAGTTTCTTGGCTGGAGAGACGAAAACAAATATGATGTTAAGATATAGGAACAAAGGTTTCTAAATCAGATTACTTTAGCATATGTGTTCTTTTAATATAAAATGGAAAATATCTGAATATGTCATTATCCAAAACACACAGAGAAAGTTTGGATGCCTTCATTGCATCAAGTCCTTATATCTATGTCAGTGCATGCAGGAACTCCTTTCTTCCCAAATGAGCTTTCAGGCATCAGAACAAAGCAGCAAAAGCCTCCCTCTCATCTTTCTTCTTGCCCCCACTGTTTTTAATAATGTCTGTCTGACATGCCAACAATCAGGCACATGCTCTGCTGCTGCTGCTGTCTCCTCTCAGCTGCCTGAGAGGGATGAGGAGTGGAATTGCACATCAAGGATCTCTTTTGTTGGTGGAGCAACCAGGAGAGCGTTTCCAATTTGCAGTTTGGCACCGGCGCTTCAGAAGCACCACGGATGTTTGATACCCTCTTGGTTTCCTGCCACCAAACTTGGGGATCAATCACTCTGTTGTGACAGAATGCAGAAGGGAAAAAAAAATCCCCAAAGCACACATGCACATGAAACAAACAAACAAACAAAAAAAAAAAAGAAAAGGAAAAAAAAAGCAGGAGAAACCTGATTTTTTGTTTTGAAAATAGTAGGACTTCTTACAGATTGAGGATTTTATTGCAAAATGTGAAGGAGGAGCAAGTTTGTCTGTGAGTGTGAACATACATGTCTGTATTTCTCTTTCATAGCATCTCACAGACAAAATATTTCATAATTTGATTCCACTGACAGTTTTTGAGTTAAACCAGGGATTGCACTGAGCCATTCTTAGGCAACCACTTCCAAGTTAGTCCAGGACTTCTTGTGGCAGATCTGCATTCTTCTTAATCACTTGCAGTCAATCAGATTTTAATTTGTCTTTGTCTTCAGCTCTGCAAAGTTTGGGCCTGAAATTTTTTCTGCTTCAAGGATCAAAGAGTGTTTTCCCTGTGTGTGTCAGGCACACTTATGGAATGCTCTCGTATGTTTATTTAGCTCCATAATTATTCCATATTAACAAAAGCAGATTGTTTCAGGAATGTTTTTCAGAAGAGCCTGTTTGAAATCAGGCTTTGTTGGAATTATGGCACCTCCAATTCTGCAATTTTCCTTTTGAAATACATTGCAGGAATTCACTAGAAAATCTATAATAACCCTATTCAGGGATGAATGGCTTATTCTGCTTCTTATCTTGTTAATCAATATTGTTAACTAGCTGTGATGGACATAATTAATGGAATGACCCTAGCCCCTCCTAATTAGAGATAATTGCCTTGTTCAGTCACATTCACTCTCCAAAATATAAGTGTGTGAGCATAAATGTCATAATTTATTTTAGATTCTGCCATGATCATTCTGTTTTCTGTTTTCTTGTTAACAACTCATTTTAGTTCTTGCTCACCCGACAAAGTTGAAAGCCATGAAAGGGCCCTCTTACCTCTCCGAGCTGGATGGCCAAAGAACACTTTATTATATTGCACACTTAGAGTCAGAAGGGTAGAATGAGGAGGGTAAAACCAGAATTCCACTGCTTGGCTCTGGCTTCTATCCATTTCCCAACAGCTTTTCAGGATGAGAGATGTCTCAGCTTGAAGTTAAATGGGACTTGTATCAGAAAAAAACCTGGATTTTGGTATGCATTTCATGTATCCTTTTATCAGCTTTATTATTTGTTATGCTTTTGCTGAGCTTCCTTGAAGAAGAACAAAAGGGTACACTTATTATGCAGCTATTTCACGAGAGCTATTTAAAATAACATTTGAGGAGGAAAAAACAAATCAAAATGAATAAAAGCCTGGCAAACACATGATGAAACAGAATGAATATCAGAGCTATTAAATTAATAAGCTTGCAAAGCATTATTTATGGTATCTCAATGGAAGTTTAGAAATTGATAGTGACTTCTCCAAATTAATTGAGTACCTTTGTTGTATTTCAGGAATACAGATTCAAACTCCCCGTGCCCGTTCCTTGTGGGGAAGATTGTTCCACCTGCCAAAAAACCTCAGGAGTTTAATCTGATTTTCATCTTCTCAAGGTAAACAGTGGAGGTATTGACTCAGGATGGCATTCATTCAGCAAAGCTGTGCAGTCTCAGATGGTCTGCACACACTTGTCCTTGCTGCCACAAGCTGCCCATTAAAGGAGTGTTTGAAGCAGCAGCCTGAAGCTGATCTGACCTCTCCATGGCCAGATCTGCACCAGTGCAGACACAGAATTTGGTTTTAAGGACTGACACGTTCAGGATGGGCTCAAAGCTCCTGCCAGAGGAGTTACTCCTGTGGGGAGCATCTCAAATGCTTGGGGCTGGGGGACATCCCTCATCTGTGTGCCCAGAGCCCTGCAGAGCAGCACAGGGTCAGGCACGTCTGCGCACCAGTTGGTAGGAATGGAGGGGCAGAGGATGGAATGAGTACAGATTTTTTGGCTATTACCTTTGCTGTGTTGATTAATATTCACTGCAAATCAGATGGAGGTAAAGGTATCCACTTCTCCAAAAAAAAGGTGTCAACAGACCAGAGCTGCCTGCTCAGTTAGCTGGTTGCTTCCTGATGGCTTTGAATTGTGGTGAGTGGCTGAAATTCCAGTCCTTTTTGCTGTGGCTGGGAATTCTCCCTGAGTGCCCACGTTTCACCATTAAAAGTACATCTGCTAATTCTTCCAGGATTAACTATTTCTGTACAACCTTAGTTTTCTCCAGATTTATTAAATTTGGTTATTTCTGTTATAGCTTCTCATGGAGAAATGACAGCTGGAGAGACCCACTGGGAAGTGAACAAGGAAGATGGAGGAGCAATGACAGAAACAATCCCACCCCTGACATTGTTTCACTTTGCTATTCCATTTCTCTTCCCTCATTTTTGCTTCCCCTTTTCTCTGATCAAGTTTTTCTTGGAGTTTAATTTTTTTTCAGTGACAGCTCTTTTATTTTTCTTTTTCAGAACAATTCTCCAGTGTTAACAAATTTGTCTAAGCAATGTTTCCCAAGTCCCTAATAGCAAAAATTTTACAGTAAAATAAAAATTCTATGTATAATGTGATGAAGGTTTTAACTTTGTATTGTTTGGCTTATCATAAGGGTCCTTCTCTTGTAGTGTTCAGCTTGCAACTGGTGTGATTTTCCAGAGAACCAGGTCCCCCCAATGTGAGCTTTGAACAAGATATTGGATGAGAGCTCATGATTTCCAGAAAATATTCAGTGATATGTAAAAGAAGCACTAGATTGGATTGAATAATAGCAGAGGAACAAGCAGTTCTGTATCAAGTCTTTCTGGCAAATCTACTTCTGCAGGTAGATTTTAAATTCTGCCAATTACTGCAAATGTTGTTTGCCAGTGCCAAGCATCAGTTCACGGTAAGCAGTAAAAGTTCATCAAGCAGTTTTTTTCCCCTCATTGTCCCACTTAGAATACTGATATCTTACCAAGAAAAAGTAACAGTTCCAACCAGAATTTTGAAGCTTTTCTTCTTTGGCTGGCAGTCATCACCTGGCAGGTGTTTCACACCACACAGTGAGCAAAAATTGACATCCCCCCATGTCCTCCCTGCTCAACTGCAGAACCTTGTGGGACCCTGCTATAAGCTTTGGGCCTCATTCTTTTCTTCTGAGGTATTATCAAAGCACTGTTTTCCCTTTTCATATTGCCTATGTTGGCATTTTTGTTTCCATTGAAATGTTCCTACCTTGAGCTTTTGAGATGAGCAAGGGCTTCATCTGCTTAAGGTTGTTCTCAGTAAAGGTGAAAGACCCAGTGATTTTTTTGGGCTGAAAGAGGCAGAGAAGGGATTTTTCCTGATCCAGTTTCTATCTGTACATTAGGTTTTGTTTCTCTTGAATTCCTTGCATATCTTATTTGCTTAATACCAAGGACTTTATGGCTCAGGACTGTATTCTCATGGAGCTTTAACATTGTTCTTGGCTGGTATTTCCAGACACTGCTATAATGCAAAAATAAAAAACCAAAAAGAAAAGGAAAAAAGAATAAGATTATATGTGCTGTCTATATTCATGTTTGTACCCGTAGGGATGTATTGATGGGGAGGTGTGGTGAAATGAAAAAAAATGTTATGAAAGACAGTTATTCCTTCCTGTGAAATCAGGAACTCCTAAAGGCACCAATTTAATTCTGAGAGTGAGGTGAAAAGGACCAAGACGATGCAAAGGTAGCACAAAAAAAAGGAATTGAAAAATTATAATGGAAAAATCTATATTTCAAGCACTTGCAGGAATATATTTATGCATGGAGAGTATTCTGTGATTGATCTGCAATAAAACTGAGTGAGACACAGAAACAACACAGAGATGTTTGTGTCACTTTGCAACCTCCATTGGAGATAAATATGAAATACACTCATATTTCTTGGGAGATCTTTTTTAAGCCTCCCTCCTTCCAATGTGCTCTTAACTTCAGTAGTGGATTTGAAACAAATTCCTTGCTTCTGATGGAGTCATGTTCATCTTCTTGACCCATGAAATGTCTTGAGAGTTCTGTCCTCAATATTTAAATGGCTACCTTAAACCAAAAAGCCTACAGTTCCCAAAATACATGATGAGAGACAAGAGTCCTGATTTCTCTCAGTCAAATCTCTTTATCCCCTATTTTCTGTTACACAAAGAAAACCATCTGTCACGTTGTCATTACACTTATTTTTCTATTTACCACAAAGTAGAAAAATGCCTGGTAAATTGAAGTTGCCTCAGTCTTTCACTGGGTTTATTATTTTTAAAAATAATTGGACTTGGTGATGTTAAAGGTACTTTCCAGCCTTAATGGTTCTGTGAGTGCTGGAGGAGAGGGGTGGAGAGGATTTATATTTTCTCATTATTAATGTACTTTGATTTGAATGCCAAAGAATTGATGGGAAAGAAATACTGGAAAATATATTAGGCAAAACCACAAGGTTTCTGAAATGCAGAAACCAACAGCCAGAACTACCATTGTGCCTCCTGAGTCTGAAACACCAAAGTCACAATCCTGGCATTGAATTTTACATCACCTACCTTGAATTTGACATCCTATGTTACTTTAGGGAACTCCTTAAATATTATATTTCTTGATGCAGGCTTCAACTCTATATTACTTAGTTACAGTTGTCCTGATTTGCTGTCAGAAATTTTTAAAAATCATTTGAAGATATTGTTTTGCTAAATTGCATTGTCTGTTCAGGCTAAGGTAGATAAGCTCCAGAAAGGAAACACAGATCAAAGGTAACTTTGCATCTCTTAATTTTCAGGGCATTACAGTACTCTTTAGTGGAAAGAAATCAGGATAATTTTCAGCACATGGAATGGAGAGATTAAAAATCAGCAAGACCACCTTTCCCTCCCATCTTTTGTGACTATCTGATATATCCATAGTTCAGTAATACCAGTATTTTCTTTTTTATTTCAGAGCCTATAAAAAATTAATTTAAAAAAACCACAACAGAAGTGGCCAGGGGAGTTCAAGTGGGACTTGATATTTACACTCAAGATTGAAAGTCCAAAATGAAGAGCTGTGTAAGGTAGTAAATGGTATCCATGATTCATTGCCCAAAATAACACCTTGCAAAGGAGATGATGTCTGAGATCCCCCAGAGATAAAAGGAAAATCTTCTGTGATATTATTGGCCTCTGCCTCTAGAAAACAGCATGATTTATAAAGTATTTCTTGCATTTCTTGCTCCAAGTGATGGAGGAATCAGGTGAAACAGTGGTGAAGCTTTATGATAGAAATCTTATTTTCTGTCTTGGTTTTTAAGATTAAGGCTCAAATTTTGAAACACTTGTGTCACAGCACCCCATAAAAACTTTCAGAGGACACTGAGTATTTGGCAATGCAGAAGGCAAACTGAATTCCCTTCTGAGAATATGCAGAAGTCATTGGGGTGTCTGCAGGCTGATAGACACAGTGAAGAGAGTCTCCAGAATGAAGAATTAGTTAAAACCCTTACATTTATTGCATCATATTCTCTAAGATTCACAGATTTGTTCAGCATTTGGAGGGAAAAAAATCACAAATGAGATAATTGTCCTGCAATTATTGACAGAATGGGATGCTCAGCAGTGGGAAAACTAATCTGGAATTCAAGTCAGGGTAAGGGAAAGTCATTAGCTATGCTGTGTAAAGCAGACATATACAATCAATGTGTGAATGTCACGTTTGTCAGGCCAAAGTGATGGGAAAAGACTTCTTCTAAAAGAGAGAAAATTGAACACATCTATAACAGTGCAGGATAGTTCATATCCTGTTGTAATTGCAGTGCACTTAGAGCAGAATGAGAATAGCAAGGGGGGGAAAAAAAACCTCTCCTGAGTTTTGCAGCAGCACAGGAACGTGTGACAAAGGTAAGGGCTTGGAAGGTGATGTTGTGAAGAAACCTGAGGCCAGCCAAAGAAGATCAGGAAGATGGTGTGGGGGAAAAATGCAAAGAAAAAAAGCAAAAAAACAAAGCTGAATTGAGCTTTAGGCAGCCAGGGAGAAAGTATCTGTAAAAGAACCCCAGATGGTGCCAGAAAGAACTGATGGTTCTGTTCCTTCTGTCTGTTAAAATGTGTCAAGTGTGCAAGATCAAAGTGCACATGGTGATTTGATGGCAAACAGAGACATGTTAAAAAATGAAACTACTCTGGGAGTTGGGATATGCATTATTGATAGGTGTTTATTGGGTAAGATATTTAAATATTGCATATTCAGTACTGCTGCTCGGTCTGGTGGTGTGAGGTGACTGATGTGCCACCAAGGGCAATCCTTCATGGAGGAAAAAGCCGAAAAACCCCCAAAACTGAAAATGGAAATAATATTACCTCATTACCAAGGCAGGAATCCCAGATTTATTTCAGGCTGTGTCAGGTAAAAAGTCTGAAAGGCTTCTGAGGGTGCACAGAAGAAGAAAAGTTTGAAGGTGTGAAATAATTTTTGCTTGGATTCCTGAGGCATTCTAGGTGCTACAGTCATTGTCAAATATGCCATCATAATAATAATGATGATTAACAAAAATTGTGAAATAAAACTCCAAAGCACCAGATCACTGCATATAAAGCAAGGGGAATAACAGGTACAGGCTTGCCAGCTCTGTGCAGGGCTTTGTGAGGGGACAGAGGTGGGGACAGTTTGCTCCAGTGCCACATTTCAGGCTGCTGTCCCCTCCATCTCTGGTGCTGCTGGGGGTTAATCTAAGTGCTAAAGGAGCAGAGACGTGGTGCCAGAGAGAAGAGAATTCTGCATTCCTGCAGTCAGTTTGGGAAAACCTCTCCCTTCCATCTCACAGGGCACTCCAGAAACACAAGCAGCAGCAGCTTCTGTGCGTTAAAGGGATTGAAACAGTAAATTTTACAGCACAATTCATCAGTGGCGTCAGTCAGATTTAAGAGAGAGAGAGCAGGTTTTAGCAAAGCTGCACAGATTGCTGTAGCTGAGGTCAACAGCAAGCTCCTGGTGCTTTTAAAAATTGATTTTACTGAAATCTTACTCAATTTTCTTAGTAATAAAGGCCTCCAAGGATTTAAACTGCTGTAAGCAAGAGCAATGTTTGGCCCTGTTCTCTAAGTAGGTGTGGCTTAGCTCCATTACAACTCCAACTCAAATAATAACATCCTTTAAAAATGGAGTGCCCTTCCTAACATTTGAGTGAGCAACTTTTTGTTTTCTCTTGTAAAAGCTGGGAGGTCATAAGCTTAAACTCCTGAAGTCTCCAAGAAACCTATTTACCTCCTTGGCAAAAAGGCTAACATGAAATCAGACAACATATGTGGAAGGAATATAAATATATTTGCTTATCTAACAAACCCAGTGCAGATTGCTTAATAAAAACAAAACAAAACAAAACAAAAAACCCAAAAACTTGGCAAAATCAGCATGGCTTGATTATTTAATTCTAGACAAAACATTTGAGACTGTATAAAATAATAGAAAATGCTGTCTGTTATTCTAGAGCTCACAAGAATCTTTTACAGTCTTCTTAAGGAAAACAAAAGGGCAGGTGGCCCAGCATGTATAGGTCTGAAATTGATATAAAACTTAATTATTTAAAAGTAGGTGATAACTTGGATTTCAATTTAAAAATGAAAAAAAAAACCAGAAGCAAAAATTTAAAAAATCCATCCAACTAGCAAACAAACAAACAACACTCCCAACCAACTCAACAATCAGGACCCATAATATAAAAGATCTGACCCTTTTTTCCTTCTCTGGGTCACAGACTTTTGCACTTTACTGGAGGTGTTTGCAAGGTTCTCCATCCTTAAGCAGGGACGGAGGTTCCGCTCCTCCTTCCACTTCTCTGTGATTTATCCCAGGGTTCTTACTTCTGTAAATGCTGCAGTTTTTGTTTTCTCCTGGGCAAGGGTAATAATTCACTCAGCTGCCATCTTAAAGCAAAGTATTATTTAAAACAAAGTCCCATTAAAGGGAGCACATCCATAAACCCAGCAGAGTACCCTGGGTTTCACAGCTTGGGTTTCAGCAAAGCCTTTCCCTCCACACCCCTGACAAGCCCCTGAATTTCTTTCACAGATCCACTGCAAGGCATTTCCTTTTCTTCAGTTTTTGTAAAGGTCTCATTTTATGTCACTTTTGATGAGTGTCCTCTTTTCTCAAGAAATGCACTTTGATTCTAGTGGGTTTTGGATTTTTAGTTTTGTAGCTTGCCAGTAGTGTAAGTTCATCTTAGGAACTGATGGGGACTATTTTCTGCTAATGGTCTCCAGCTTTTCCAATAATTTGGGGGCCTTTTTGGTTTTGTTTTATTATGGGTCTTTTTTTCTATACATTTTCTACAGTTGCCTTTTGAGCTAGAACCTTGCATTCATTTAGGAAAATCCTGCAACCCTTTGTAATAAATTCCCCCCACCATACTGTACAAATTATTTGTTACTTCTTTCTTTTAATCTTGCTGCAACTTCCCAGTTCCAAAGCTGATGCATCCAAAGGAAATGATTGAGTACTCACTGGCTAATTTCTCTCATTAAAATCTCTAGAGAGATGACTCATTTCAATGCTGGTAAACCTTTTCCAGCAACTTTAGTTTGGTAACACAAATGACAGAGAATTTCTTCATTTCTGCTATAAAAAAAAGTAACTCACACATTCTTCCAGGTTTTGATGACAGCTCAAAGAAATGAGAGAATTTCTTTAAGCAAATGTTAAAGCCAACGTTTAAGTCATGAACTGTCTGTCTCATGAAAAATAACCCTGATGAATAAAGAAGTTTTAAAGATTGAAAATTTAGTTCAGATAAAACAAATCTGATATTGCAGTGGGAAAAGCTTTTTTTCATGTTCAGGAGGACAAGAAATCTTTGTAATACATTCTACTGACATATACAGCACATCTCCAGCTCGGAATATGAAATGTTTGCATTTCCAACCCTCTTTGGTGAGTTAGAAAGGTTAAGGAGCTCCATCCTTCACTGCAGAGCTGCAGCTGGCTGTAGGACTGGAGGGGAAAGCCTAAAATATCATAAAATACCCCATTTAATGGATAAGGGCTGCTTGACCCAAGGTTGACAGAATGTCCTGCTATGGGTCAGTTGGGCTGGGAGAATACTAATGAGCCATAATTATTTATTGCATGTGTTGTCTAATAATTATAAAGAATAATATTTAGATAATGTTAGCTTAGCCTTCTGCAGAAACTGCAATTCTTCATTGCCCAAGTGGCCGAGGAGATTAATAAAAAAGCCACCTCGTGCTTTCTGGCAAAGTAATTAACTCATTACAATCAAGAAGGAAACACTGGGAGACTTGAGAGCTTCTCAGCACGCACAGGGTGTGCTGGGGTGATGGGTCAGGAGGATGGGGATGTTTCACAGAAGCTGAGCTCATCCAGCAGCACAGGTGTGACTGCTGAGAACTTGTTCAGCACCCAGCTGGCTGCAGCTGGGGGAATGGATGCCTTGGGGGGCTCTAATTAGGGGCTGCTTTGGCTTTTCTGGTGTATTTTTGCTGTATTGTGGTTGGAAGCTGAGAAATGTTGGTACAAGTGGGCACATGAGGAACTTGTCTGTGGAGGAACTTCTGAAGCACCTGTGTACCCTGACAAATTCTGAGCCTATATAGCTAATAGCTGATTATTATATAGCTAATTATATAGCTATTATATAGCTAATTATAGCTAATTATTGCATATGCTGCTGTCCTCAGTTCCCAAGCTCTCCCCAAAGTCCTGAAGGAAGCAGTTTTTGAAGCAAACAGGAACTCTCTGTCTCCATGCAGGCACCAGAATTGGGAACAAGTCTTTGGAACATGGTTGTCCCCTTTTGAAATCTGATTTTCCTCTTGGGTGGAAGCCTTTAGTTGGGAATTAGTAACCATATGTACAACATGCAATCAAATACCCACCTTGCCATTGTGAGCAATAATTATGAATGTAATATGTACAATATTAGTATGAAATGATTTCATGCTTTGATGCTGCATGTGAAATTGAGGATTCTAAGATAATTCCACTTTATGGTCTTTCCCCCATCTTATTCTATCCCCTGATGCTTCCTTGGATGTGGACAGATGTGGTGCTGCCAGTTCCATGGGACAGAAGAGGAGGAAACTTTGACTACCAGGGAGGAGGTGAGGTGATTTGAGGAAAAAGCAGCAAATGACAGAAGTTTAATTTGAAGAGTCTCTTCAAATGAAGAATCTCAGGTATTCTTTAACGAGGCAAAAAAAAAAAAAAAAAAAAAAAGAAGATAATCAACAAATAAATGCAAAAAGTTCCCTGTGGAATTGGAACTGTTAAGGAGTTCTCACATGTTATGAACACAGACTCTTCAGAGTGTTTGCATTCTGCTGTTTAAAATTGCAGTTGGCCATGA
Organism: Zonotrichia leucophrys gambelii; assembly: GCF_028769735.1. NCBI lineage: Eukaryota > Metazoa > Chordata > Aves > Passeriformes > Passerellidae > Zonotrichia > Zonotrichia leucophrys. The sequence continues at coordinate 113,504,383 of NC_088169.1, forward strand.
GTGTTTCTCTCTGTTTTTTAGCTGGCAAAAATAGACGACCTATTTTGCTGTCAGTGTGCAAGCCTGGCTCTGCAAAGACAAGGGAATTCTTCCAATCCAGCTCAACCAGATTACAGAATTTTGCCCGTGTGCTCTCCAAGTGCATTCCCCAGATTGGATGTTGATCCCTGGTATTACAAGTACTGTCATATTTATTTTAAAATGTGTCTGCCTATTTTGTGTCCAACCCTGCCTTGCACTGAGAAGAAATAATTTCAATTCTTGCTTGTCTTTTTTTTCTGGACTTACAAAAGAAATTTCTGAACATTCTTTGTGACCTGCAAGAAGAAAAGAAAACTGATCAAACTTACCATTATGCACCTCATTGGAGGTCTGCCAGTGTCTCCATAATACAGTCTGGTTTTACAGGATTCATGGGTTTCTACTGTAAGTGCTCCATCCTAGAGCTAAAATTTGGCAAGCTCTTTCATGGTAGCAATACTCTCTCCTGCACATAAATGTTGCTTTTCTCTGAAAACTGGCAGTAACGCTGGTGAGGCTTTTCTTTTATTGCTTCTATAGATTTTTGTTTACAGATAGGTAAATTCAGTCTAAGTGCTTGGACTGTCACCTTTTTATTGCATATTTAACAAACGATTCAGGCTTTATGGGGAAAACTTGCAGCTCAAATGCATTTGCATTTTGCTTTTCTACCCTTTTCCATCTCCACACTTTTTTTCATTATGGGATTGGTGTGCAGTTGTTTCATAATTACAAGTTCAGCTTTATTGCTGCTCAAAGCTGAGTTTTTTATGCTGTCTAGTTAATCCATTTGTCTGGATTTTCACATAATTATTATGTAAGTATTGATTGGAAAGGGCTATAGCTTAGCTTTACATGACTTATTTAAAGTAACTTTTCACACTTCATTATCATTTGTTTTTATTGCATCCTGCCTTTTACTCTTCCACATCCTGCATTTCCTCATCTGCTTGCATTTTCAGGGTGACACTGTGCATTAGGAGACTTCTGAGTTGTGCTGTAAAACCTCTCCCAAAGAATATTTAAACCAAGGAAATCTACTTGGTAGCTCGTGGGAGAGCTTTTCCTCCTTGGTCACCATCTCCAAGAGTGGCTCATGTCAGATTTAGGATGAACTCAAGCATTGCTTCCATCAAGCAGCAATGCTTCCATCTATAATATTTTTTACCTGAACACTAAATAGTTAATATTAAAACAGATGCACACACATATATATGTACATATATATACAAGAACCTGCATAAATAAATCCCAGAAATTGAGGGGGAAATGTTCTCACGCCTCCCAACAATCCCATGGAGGCACAGGCGAGGCATCACTTGGGACCATTGTTCTTCCTCCTCCCTGAATAAATGGGGGATTGTCCAGCCACCTTTCTTTATGAGTAGTGAACCTGTCATTAATTCTTTTTGTTTGTTTTCACGGAAAATACTTTAAATCTCTAAGATTAGAAGTTTTGTGCCATTCAATTAATTAAACGATGCCACTCAAGAGCCATAAACATTAAAAAGCTTCTTGGAAGCAGGCTGTGGCCCAGTTCATTGGATAAATTGATTGATTACTTCTGTGGCTATTCCTAATAATCTGTAGCATTTTTTCATTAGGCAGAAAGTTGTTTTCCTATTTAGTATGCAAACGTGGGATCTGGAGCATTCTGCCCATGTGTTATGATTTCTTTTTTCCATTATACAATCACAGAATGTGTCACCTCCCTGTTTACAAAAGAAAAATGTAAGAGATAAAATTTGTGTTTAGTAAGGATTTTGATCTCCAATATATTAAAGAAATTAAAGCCCAGGCTTGGCAGAAAATCATAAATCATAGTTATGTGTTTCTCCAGAAGGATTTTATGGATGCTAGGGCAAAGATATTACCATGTGCACTCTGGTTATGTAGAAATGCCACTAGAGGCTATTTTCTTTCTTCAAAGGTGCCCTTTAAGCTCACAGAAAATTACTCTTAATAGAGTAAACATGCAATTTGCACAAAACTAACACAACGTGCGTCACAGAGAAAAAAGCCTAGTGAGAAATTTGTAATGAATTTAATCTTTCTTTCCTGCTGAGAATTTTCCCAGGTTTGTGGGGTTTTTTTAGTGAGGTTTTTTAAAAATGCATTCTTTGTTTCAAATTTTTCCAAGTATTTCTGCTATTCATTTTTTCACTTGGGAGGTTTTCTTTCTGGAAAGTTTGATACTAAGATTTGTATTATATGGATTGTGTTGATCATTATACTTTTCTTCCTATATGAGATGAGTTCACTGATGCTGAGATATTTACAAATTTGTAAAGTGATTGCTATGAGTAACCTCATAAAGTCCCTTCTTTGGAAATATTTTTTTTCCACTAACTGAAAACAGAAGTTTTTTGGGTTTTGGATTGATTGCCATTTTTGTTCCTCCCCACTCCCCACCCCCCATATTTGTTCCTTCTTTACCTTTTTTCTTTCACCTTTTTCTCATACCTTAAAAAAAAAAAAAAGACCTGAAATCATGAAAGAAAGATGCAGCTTCAGAACTAGTAGTCCTGAGAACTTAGTAGCGTTTTAAGGGTGTATCTCTGTTGTATGAGATACACCAAAGAAAAAAAAGTTGTGTATTATAAAAAAGCTGAGGAAAATGTTGGCAAAAAACCCCTTCAAACTAAAGCAAAGTAGTTTTTAATATTAGGGGAAGTTATATTTTGAGAAATGTGAATTTCTGGTCCTCTTGCTATGGAAAAACATTTTTGTCCAGTGAATGGAAAGGTGTGGTGAAATGAGACTTGAGAAGGATGAAGGAGGACAGGAGATGTTTTTCTCTGGGCCATACATGGTTAACTGCATGACCAGAGCACCCTGCTCCTCCCTCTGCCCCTGCAAGTTTCCTGCTCAAGAGCTCTGGGCATTTTTTCCATCTTTTGGAAGTCTGACCACAGAGGAAACTGGGTAGATGGTAAATATGAGTGAAAGGAAGAGTTGGAGACATGAAACAAACAGTATTAAATTTGATGATTCTTTAATTTGGTTGATTGAATAATCAAGCCTGGAAACAGGAAAGGAGATTAATATCATGTTAATTTTCAGTGCCCATGTCCTCCCCTGTGCTCTCCTGAACCAGGAACCTGTCTGAGATGACTTCTCACAGCCTTGTCTCTGCTTTGCTTTGGTTTCCACACATCTCCAACCCCTTCAGTACAGCACAGAGCTAAACCAGATGTTTGGGGAGTGCCAATACTGTGCAGGAGAGACCTTGGCACAGGCCCTGGCTTGCAGCCAGTCCAGCACCTCCTCTTCTGCTGCAGGGAAGCTGCATCACTGCTGAAGCAAGTTGGTGATTCTGTGTTTGATGAACCTGGAGCTCAGGTGGTAGCAGTTCCCAGCTGTCCTGCTGGCACTGCTGACCCTGAGGACACCAGGACACACAGGACCATGAAGAAGGAGGCTGTTCAGATGTTTGCCACACTGGTTTGTGAAACACTGGGGATCGGTTTCTCTGCTGTCAAAGGTTTTTGATGTTGATTCTAAGATGTAGTTCCACATCTGCTGCCAGAGGCTGTCCTCCTCCCATCCTGTTGCTTGCTGCCTGTGCAGACAGCACATGCATTCAGAGCCAGCCTCTGTACTAAGAGGATGCATAGCTTTGGTTTGGAGTGAAATATTTATTTGACCTCAGTATTATTCAGATATTTTCCCATTTTCCACAGAACCATGCTGGGTGACTCTGGAGACCTGAGACGAGTCACTTGGGAAGGAAGTTGTCCATATTCTGAAAAAAACGATCTGCAGAAGGGGAAGCTTGGGAAGTGCCGCTCTGCAGTGATTCCCCCTGAGAGCAGCAGAATAGCAGCTCTGTTTCTCTGCTCTGTGTTCTGACAGGTACTCTGGGGCCTCTGACGGGCTGCAAGGGCAGAAGGAAAGGTGCAAATATGAAGAAAAAACTCTCATTTCACGCGGCAACTTCTAGAGTAGAACTACACACTCCCACAGAGAGAGGCTCTCGGCGGGAGGCCCCTGCTCCAGTTTGCTTTAGTGATGGCAGAGCCAGCCCGCTCTTGGGGCCGGACGTGTTGCCCCGCGTGGTGCGGGCTGTCACCGCGGGCAGCCAAGGCACGAACGATGGAACTGGCGTTCGCTCCTGCACGGCTGCAGCCTGAAACTCCCGAGCTTTTACCGCTGCTTTGCCGCTGCATTCCACCGGGGAGAGCCCGGTAATTGGACACGACCGGCTCGTAGCTGGCTGCAGCCCACCCGAGGCTCCCGAGTTACGTGACTCGTGTCACCCAGCCCTACGGCCGAGCCCTGCTCCGGGTGAGGGGGCAACCTCCCGGGGCTGGGCTAGTCTGACTCGGGAGCATCTCACGGGGCTGGGCCGGGCGGCACCTCGCGGGCGTGAAGGCAGGCCCGGGGTTATCTCCCGGGACTTGTGGCGGACTCCGGGGCATCTCCGCGAGGTGAGGGCAGGCTCGGGGTTATCTCCCGGGGCTGAGGGCAGACCCGGGGTTATCTCCCGGGGCTAGGGGGGCATCTCCGCGGGCTGTGGGCAGGCTCCGCTGTGGGCAGGCGGGGCGGGGCGCGGGGCGGGGCGCGGAGCGGGGCGGGGGCTGCGCGGCGGCGGCGGCAGCGGCGGGGCCGGGCGGGGGCGGCCCCTCCCGGGCGCAGCGCGGAGGCGGGCGCGGGGCATGGTCCCGGCGCCGGGGCCGGTGGCGGCGGCGCGGAGCGGGCGCGGAGCGGTGGCATGCGGCGCGGAGACATGCGGCTGTGCCTGCGCTCTGCCCCGCCGACATGGACCGCCGCCGCCGCCTGCCGCCACCGCCGCCGCCGCTGCTGCTGCTCCTCCCGCTGCTGCTGCTGCTGCTGCTCCGCGCCGCGCTCGGCGCTGCCGGCCGTCTGAGCGCCCGCCCCGGCAACGAAGGTGAGCCGCGGCACGGCGGGGTGACCCGTTTCTTCTTCGCTCTTCTTTTCCGCTATTCCGCCCTTTCTCTATTTATTTTTTTCCTCCTTTTTAAAATTTTTGTTTTGTTTTATTTTTTTGTGTTTTTTTTTTTTTTCATCCCCGTTATTCCTCCCCCGCCCCGCTGCTCCCCGTTAAGGTGGTCCCGTGCGGCAGCGGCTCCTCGCCCCGGGAGCGCGGGGCTCGCCCTGGCACAGCGCGGCCGTGCGGGGGAGGGATGGATGGATGGATGGATGGATGGATGGATGGATGGATGGATGGATGGATGGATGGATGGATGCGCGGGCAGCCGCCCTACGCTCCCCCGAGCGGAGCTGGCGAGGGCAGCGCAGCCCGTGCCACCCCGGCAGTGACGGGCAGCCGCAGCCCCGGGGCGGGGAAGGGGCCCGGGACCCGCAGCCCCGGCAGGTGCCCGGGGGGAGCCGCCTCTGCCCGAGCCCCCGATCCCCCTCAGCCCCCGGTGCTAACTCCGAGCCCTTGCTCGTCTGCAGGGCTGGCGGTTGCGCTAGCCGTCGTGCCTTTCAAAACTTTTAATTAATCCGCGAAAGAAGGTTGTTGCCCTGTAAAACCTCCTGGTTCCCTAGCGGGTTTGTGTCAGATCGCGTTGTTTGTATCGGATGTGTTACCAACGCGTTAAAGTTGTGTTTGTGTGTGTATGCGACTGTTTGTAATTTTCCGGAAAAAAAAAGGAGTGAGTAGTTTGTTTTCTTTTGCTGTGTTAATTCATAAGATGACATTTGCTGAAAACCCGTGTTAGTTTCAGGGAAAAAAATAAATAGTGACAACCAGACACTGTGAAACTGATTGAAATACTTGAAAAAAACCCTAAAAGACCCTGTCCTTTCCCTATTAAGGAAAAAAAAAAAAGAAATGGAGCTTTTGCTTGCTTGCAGTGAAGGCACTCGGCATGACCAGGTGCAATTATGTTTCGGGATAAAATCTGGAGGGCAAAGGTTGTGAAGAACTTTTAGCACCTAATAACCATGTAAAACTTGCACCTGTGCTCGAGTTGGATGTTGTGTAGAGAAGCTCTGAAACCTGTCAGAGCAATTATTTATTTCTCCCTTACAAATAATGCTGGTTTACTAACTGATATTCCGGGTGCTTGTGCAATAAGGCAGTGAGATAACAACTTTCCATGATTTCTGGAGGGAAAAAGAAATATAGTAAAAAATAACTAAGGAAAGATGCAAACTTCACAAGTCCTGGGTAATCTTTAATCATTTTGTTTCATTGCTGGGAGATAATTATGGTACCATTATACAAGAGGAGCAGTATGTCATCTGTTTGTGTGTTTTATGCAAATTTGTTTTGTATGCAGTGCTTTATGATTTTTTTTTTTTTTTCATGAGCGTGCTTTCAACAGTCACTTCTAAACCTCCAGATAGAAACTATTTTGTAAATATTGTCATTTCTCAAAAATCATTTTCAGGAATGAAAGCCAGAGTGTGGGTAGGGGTTACTGTTGTCTGATAACCATTCCTCTTAGGGAAGGGTTGTGGTTCTGTCAGTCAGTGGAGCAGCTCTGCCTCCATGGCAGTGGAGGCACATTCTGCAAACTGAGAGTGGCTATGCCAGAAAGATATTGGAGCGTTCCAGTGCGCAAAAAACCCCCACTTTTTGTGTCTTTGTTTCGAGCCACCGGCACTGAGAATGGAGAAAGGAGGGAAAATATGGGTATCATACGGAATGCATGTTAAGTACACTTGTCCAAGTCAGCTTTCAGCAAATGCTGCCTCCCTTCTCTCTTCCCAGCTTCAAGAGCTCGTACGAGATGAGCAATATTTGCAAAATTGGTAGTGAAAACAACAGTAAAAATGCAGTTACAGGAGAGTAACCTGCTTTTGAGTGTTTTTTTTTTTTTTAAAGTATATGTTTGGCTATGCTTTTAAAAAAGAGAAATACTGTCAGTTTTCTTTAAGAAAAAGAGATCAACTTTTCAGGGCTTTTCAGTTTTTTTTTTTAAACCCCATTTAGGAAAGCTCAGTAATCCTTTTATTTATTTACGTTATATGGATTGATCGTGTGAGTTTAGAAATCTTAATTCTTATAATTTGCTGACCCACTAATTTGATGAACAAGTGTTAGCGTGCAGCTTTAAATCATGTCAGAAGATGATGTTTTTCTCTATTTAATAATCTTTTTCTATCCACTTCATTTACATTTCTGGTGTTGTTCCCATAAATTTCCTCCCAAAACTAGAGATAGATGTTTCTATATTTCTCTGGAGTATTTAGAAAAGTTTCCTTTTTCCACCACTGAGAATAAAAAAAGATATATTTTGGACAGCATTTGTTAATGTAGGCACATATAAGGAAAATGGTAGACATTTTTATCTATTTTATATTAAAGCTACTGTTGAAATTCTCCCCCATAAATTGTTTTAACAGTGGATGGAACTAATTTTTGGTGTGTTTGTGTAGATTAGTCTAACTTCTAGGGGATGTAAATGTTGTAGTGGGCACGTAACAAGAGTGTGGGCAGAGAAATAGCTCCTGAATTTATTTGACTTGAAATAATATTTTTTTTTTTAAATCCAACTTCACTTAACATTTGTAATTGATATGAAAACTTATGACTGTTGGTGGTAATACTACAGTGGCAGTGGATGGGATGAAGGGAGTAAAGGATGAAAGCAGGGCTGAAGACAAACTGCTGTCTTACTGCACTTTGTGGTGCTCAGTGCTTTCCTTTTTTGTCTTTTTCTTGGACAGCTTGAGATTTTCTTAATTTGCTTCATCCCAGAGAAATTTTATTCAGGATTTTTTCTGGATAAAAAGTAAAACTTTCCCCGAGTTTATTTTCAAACTCTCTGCCGTGCTTGTGAGAAATTTTCTCTACTCAATCACAGGAACCCAAGGGGGTTCTCTGAAGCTCAGATTTATCTGTGTTTGCTGGTAAAAGGTGTGTGCTGTTTTCTGCTGGGCAGGACGATGTCAGGAAGATTTAACATCCAACTTTAGCAGTTTGGAGTTTGCAGACTGAGCCCCGTAGGTGCACAGAAACCACAGGTTCTCCTGTTCCACTCTGCTGGGTATTCTCTGCTTGCTGAGGATTGTGTTTCTTTTTTCTTAGAAGGATGCATTTCTCTTTCTGAATAATTCCTGTGGTATCAAGAAATCGAGTGTGTTCTGTCATTTAATTTAATAATTTCTCCTCGGTCTCTTCTGTAACTATATTGCCTGCCTGAGGGTACCAGCCACCTTAATTTCACTGTTTTATAACCCACAACAGTTAACACTTGACCTAGGTCATTAACAGGATTATCAGCAAATTTGTTTAAGCTTTTACTGACAACCTGAATTGCTTCAATAATATTTTGACTGTGCAGACAGGAAACTTCTTGTAACCTCTCAATCTAGCATAAAATTAATTTCTTGTGAGCACAGCTACCAAAAGATCAATACGGGAAATCTGCTTACAGTACTTGGCTTCAAACAGTGCCTGTTTTGGGTTTACAGTAAGAAGGTTCCAATCAGCCTCACTTTTCAGTCTGGATTTGGAGCACTGATTGCCATCTCAGAACTTTGCAGAACCACACAATTAAATGCACCATTTTTATCTGAGCTGGTCTCTGTTAACACTTAAAATTGCTAAAGACAATTTACTGTGCCTTTGTAGTAGTGACAGCTCTTGGTGTGGTTTTGAAAAATGTGCTGCTTGCACATGGAACAAAATCCTTGCCCAAGTCTTGCATGTGATTTTGGGAAAGGCTGACAATGTTGGGCACTTTTCAATAGAATCAGAAGGGGGAAATGCTTTTTCCAAATCTTACTTTGCTCCATGTCATGTATCATTAGGTCAGGGTAAGTCTTCATTTCTCGTGGCACTATTCCTGCTGCTGCCCCTGCCTTGCAATTGACTTTATCTGCAGAAGAAGTTAAAAGCAGGTTTAGAAGTCATAATGTCCTATCTTTTAAAATTTAGTTTCAACAATCTCAGAGTCCTGAGGGCTAGAGGACTGTTTTTCATACAGCTGTGCTGTATTCAAAGCTTCTGTGCTTAATCCTAAACTGTATCTTTAGACAAATAATAAGCATGTTTTAGAATTCACACAAGGGTATGATGGTTTTAAAGCTAGGAGAAGTTGGGTAAATGCATAGTTTTCTGACTACATTTTTGGTAGTAGACTGTAACATGTGGAATAACTAATTTTCTTAATTGTTTGTCACTGGGCTTTTTTCTTGACTTGCTGCTCTTTCAGCATAGTGTATTAAAATGAAAAAAAAAATCTCTCAATCTCTCCATCTCTCCATAGCAAACTTAAAGCAGGTGTTTGAAACGCAGAGATGTGCAAATTGGACACAGCAATTAATTCCTATTGCAGTTAATTTGGACACAACATCCTTGCTGCCCAGCAAAGCACTCAGGGCAGAGAAATGGGTCAGAACTCTTCTGTAGCCTCAGCTTCAGCAAAAAGGCACCAGCAGATGGGCAGGCATCAAACAGATAATAGGCACACCAAGTTTAACAGTTGTTTACACAAAAGCTTTGCAAATCAGGAGTGTGTTCTAACTGAACTTAAATTTTTCGTTCCCAGCTGGGAGGATGTACAAATTAGTTTAAATTTTTTTTTTTTTAAATTATTCTCTGCTGGAGTTAGGTAAATTGCTATTAGTATACTTACTTTTTGATTCTGTTGGAGAACTTGGGAGTTTTCCTCCAGGAAAATGTCTATAATTGCTCTTGTTCTTGTAATCCCCACTTGATGAAAGTTTAGAAATACAGATGCAGGTGTTCATTTTCTCGTTTTCAGAGCTCTGGATTTTATCACCAGTGAGGGTCACTACAGAGCTGTTACCAAATACCACAGTCCTGTTTGTGGAGTTTTATACAGAGCCCGAGTTAGTGCCATCAGATACCTGTAACTCCTGTAGCTTTGTAGCTGCTCTTTGATTTTTTCTGGGAAAGAAAATAAAAATAAATAAGTAACTGCTGCAATAATCATGCCTGTACTTATGGTGAAGTTCAAAGCTCTGCTCAGTGGAGGTGGTATTGAAACCCAGAAGGTAATTTTGATACCTTTAGGTACAAAACTGAATATTTCCAGAGTTGTTAGATAAATCTCCAGAGATGGGGCAGAGGGTTTTCTGTTACCCCCTGCCTTTCCAAAGCGTAATTTCAGCATCCAAAAAGTGCTTTTTCTGGAATGGAACATTTCCTTTCTTTTGCGTTGTTAGATTTGTTGAAGCATTGCTGAAATATATTTTTAGTGAGGAGAAAAAGACTTGTCATAAGAAATGATAGAGTGAAATAGAAAACTTTTTAGTTTACAAAAGCATCTGGCTACTGTAAAATGATTGTTTTTCCTAAAAATTCACCACAGTGAGGTAGCCTTTATTTCTGTAAACACTTTAGAGCAGTAGCTTTTTTTTTAAAAAAAAAAAATTTAAACTTGTTCTAAACAAGAACTAAAACTTTTACACAAAAATAGGTTAATTCAGAAGATTAGATATGAGCTCCCAGGAGTGTAATTTTGGAAACAGAGTGTGGTAGCAATTTGTGGGCTCAGGATTGTATTCCCCAGCAGAAATCTTGTGTCTTTTAGTTTCCTAGGCGCTTGCTAAACCCTAGTGCAAGTTCTCATTTTGCAGCGTGAAACAGATGCAAGATTAAAATTCAGTCCCTTAAACTGAAAGTTCCTTTCAAATTTCTGCGGTGAATGAATGAAAGAAATAAAGATGTAGAAATAAAGATAATCCTGCCTGAAAGAAACCTTGGGATGGTGACAGAAAAGTTCCAGTCTGCGAGAGTGAGGGGGAACCAGAACATAAAGCCTTAAATTTGCAGAGATGTTATTAAATCAGACACATTGTAAGCAGAAACATTGGTACCACTCTCCTTTTTCTTTTTTTTTTTTTTTTTTTTTGTTCATTTAACTACCGTGTCCTGCTGTTTCAGGCAAAATATGGAGGAAAATCCCATTAATCTACTGGAAAAATATTGATGAAAGAAGAATAGCAGAGCAAGCGAACAGTGGTTGAAACTTGCTAGCAATTAAGAGAACAATAGGTTGAATGTTAAGGTTCAGTCAGGGCAGTTTAGTGTAATATGGTGTGGGAATGAGGCTTTTTTTTTTTTTCCAGCTGGTTTCTCATAATGTTTTTATATCTATATTTAGATAGAAAGATTTGCATGGCAATTTTTTTAAACAATAATTAAACCTGCTAAAGTATAGCTGCCTCACATAAGAGGGCAGCAATTAAAATCTAAAACTTTTAAATTGGTGCCTAGGAATGGAGGGGTTTGTAGAAAATCTAGAGTGACAAGTTACTCTTTAAATAATTGACAATTAAATCACAAAAATATCTTTTGGTCCGTGGTGGGCTTCCCCACAAACTTTGTACAGTAACAAATAATAACAGGTGACATGGGATTGCTTAATTTAGTTGGTGAGGAGTTAGAAGGATTTGTTCTGGATTGGCTTTATTTTTTTAAGAGGCAAGGCTTTTTGAGAGTTCCATTTTAGGGGGGGAAGAGAAGGATTAAAGGAAGAGAAAAAGTAGGCAGAGATGAAGAAAATCAGATCTGAATATGTAAAAAAATCCATATTTCCCCTGATTACTGACAAAGTTAGGGACCCGGAATTCAGCCCTGAAAGGGATCCAAAGAGTGAGCAAAGCACAAATTAAGAAATTCCTTGCCTCCCTGAAAGTCTGAGCTTTGTTTACATTAGTAAGCTTCGTGACTCTGATTTACCAGTGGTGAATTTCAACAGAGGCTGCAGTTAAGAAAGGGTAGAGGCATTTTCACCATTCTATTTAATCTTGCTCTGACAGTGCTTTCTTTAAAAAAGAAAAATAAAAAAAAAAAAGAAAAGAAAAGCAAGGCAAGTTATGTCTGCCCAGCCTTAATGTTCATGGAGAAAACTGACTTGAGGCTTTTATCCTGAGACAGGTTCTGAGATGGTGAGGGCCTTACCCTACAAAAAACTTTTCTCCCATGATTTACCCCAGAGAACAAATGTCCTGGCAGTGCCTGAGTGCTCAGCGTTCCTGGAGTACGTGGTTCCAGCTGTGGAGAATGTTCTGTGCTCACCCAAACTCTCTAAAGAAAACCCAGCTGCAGGGAAAACTCATCTGGTTCTCTATTCTGAGCTCACCTGCCCACCCTTCCTCTCATGCCTGTGCCATTTTTCTGTCCCTTCCCTTCCAGAAATCAACATTCAGCCAGAAAGAGTAGAAGGCAAAGATGTTTTTTGGGTTTTTTTCCTGATTTTGAGGGCTATGTGCCCAATCCTCTTTTTACTAAAAGCTGTTTACCAAAGGGGAGGGATGCTTTGACCCTGTAGATGCCCAGAAGAAAAGGCAAAAGAGAAGAATGAAATGTTTAATGGCATTGTTTTTCCTGAAAGATGGGCTAGAGCTAGACATAGGGTGTTCAAGGAATTAAAACAGAAGTTTTCCATGCAAACCAAGGACAGAAACGCTGGAGAAGAAGCGTGAGGAACATGCTTAGTTTATGGAATAAAATGGAAACTTGATCCCTTTGTGGTAAGGTGGTGGAAGCAGAAGAATAAGCAGAAGACAGGGGTCTGAAAGTGTCTTGTGGGTAGATGGGAATAGAGCAGTCATTTACCTTTGTTATAAATATTTGTGTTTCTCACATATGGAAATAGTGAAAAAAGATGTTAGTGGGGTTTCGGTTGCAAAGGCAGCAAATGAAGTCGGGGCAATTCCATTTTTCATACGGATAGCTCAGCACACATGTTCTGCATTAATTACCTCCATAAATTCTGTTAACCTGGCAAACAATGAAAATATCATGTTGGTGACATCACTGTATTGGAAAATAAAAATGGGTTCAACATCTTGATTTTCTCAGCATGACACTTGAGGAGATTTCTTATGCTATTGGCATTTTACTCCTGCAATTTGCACCGTGGTGTTGAGTCATTTGCTCTGTGGGTTTATTTTATCTTTGGGCAGCCATGGAAGGGCCCAAGCATTCCATGCAAGCTGGGGATCTTTATTCACGGAGGTAGAGAAAAAAAGCCTGACAAAGTTATCAGGGCACACTTGAGTATGTGGCTTTCCAAATGTAGTGCTTCGGGATTCTCAGAATTGTTTTATAATTCTTGACTTCTGTGCTTTAAACTTAGAAAAACAAAACTCAACCAAGCCCAACCCAACTCTATTTATTTTTGTTTTTCTGTGCCCCATGCGAGGAGTTCCTTAAAAGCCAAATTTTTTTCTGAGTTTTGGCATGCTGCCAGTTGATTCACCAGGGGGATATCACAGCCTTTTTAACAAATGAATAGCCATTTCCTGGACTTATGCTCTGGTCCCTGTCTCAAAAATTTCTGTCTTCCAGTGGGGTATTGATCACTTGCTGTGGATTTTGTTGATTTCTGCACCTTGAATATGTTTGAACTGCAGTAAAATCTGTGGGAACCTTGGAACTTCTAGTTGTGGGTGTTGTGTGTGCCCAAGAGTCTTTTCTGTGACACTTGCTGGTGTCTAGAATTCTAGAAACTGAGCGTGTCATAGTAGGTTTGGACCTCTCAGCTTACCTTAAGTGAACTTGGACACTGACTCAACATTTATTTTCCCCTTTAAGCTGCTAAAAGTCTTCTCAAGAGGGATCTTTGTCACGCTCCAAATCTACCAGACCTTCAGAGAGCTCAGTTCTGTAAAACCAGTGAATACTGGAAATTACTTTTTGTTTCCAAGGGAATGTAGAAGTAAAAAGAGTTAGATGTGCAGTGTGGTTAAACCTTTCTTAGAAGTGCTTTAGGACTTACTGAAATGATTTGAGTACTGTTTGCTCTTGAGTTTTGGCTAGACATAACATGTGGTGCCATTTTATGTGCCTCGGGGTTTGGGCACCCAGTGGGACTGACAAACATGACACATCCTACAAGAGACCCACTTCTATTCTGGGCTGATAAAAGGCAGGGATTGGCAGGGTTTAGGTAACTCAATCTCATCCATACTTTCTGGATTTTTTTCTTTCCTCTGAGAGGAGGAAAATAACTTGGGTTTTAAAGGGAATTTAAACTCCCTTTCAACACAGTAGCCCCCATTTTGCATTTGCATATTTAACATGGTGCCTCAGTGGTATCAGATTTCATGCCAGAGTGGTTGGAATGGAATGAGATCTGTGGGATTTGTATCTGAATGTCAGTTCAGCTAAACTCTAATTCAGGTATCCTGAAGCTTTCTGCCTCTTGCTTTTTGTAGGAGGCACTGGAACAGGACCAATTGGAACTGTTTAAAAAAAAATGCAAAGAAGCCAAGGCGACAGTAATTTGGAACCCATTAGGTTAATCCATTTTTAATTTTTATATCCTTGTCTTAATGAAAAGAACTGGCACATATCAGCTTACAGGAAATAGCCTAATAAAACTGAAACCTTATTAGGCCCCTTTGATAAACAGTGCATTCCAGCCCACCACCAGTCATATGTTTTTGCATACTTGGAAATTGAGCTTTGTGCCACTTTAACAATATCAAGAGAACGCTCATGTTTCAAAGTAATAAAAAAGAAATAAAAACCTGTTTTGCCTGTGTTCATCACTGAGAATGGGTGGATGGTTGTCCCTTTTCCAGAGGCAGGCTCCATACTTAGCAAAATGGGGAAGACCACTGGAGAGCTTCCACTTAGCATGGAGTGCAGGTGGTGTTTTTTATTTGTATGCATTCCTGCATTTCTGATTGTTGTTCTGCATTCCCTCCTTCATGGCAGCCTTTTGAGAGAAACCTGCAGTGAGGGGTTGCTGCTTTGGCTGCTTCTTCTTTTTCAGCTGTAGGAAAAGCTGAGGTATCTAAATCTGGCCTCAGATGCTCTTGGGGAGTGTGTTTGGTAAGAAATGTAAAATCTGGGAGGAGGAAAATTAAATTCTTCCTATTCAAAAACTGCGGGAAGCTGCTATGAAATTAGAATTAGCCAAATCATCAGAATTGATGGTGGAAGCTTTTATCTTCTCCAGAAGCAATAATCTCTAGGGTAATTTGACATAATTTGCTAGTTTTTTGTCTTTTTATCTGATATTTTTGACAAAATCTTGTAATTTTGGAAAGTTTTTAATGAGCACTTAAGTGAAAATAATGGAGGCTTGGGCTTTCCAGTATTTTCTGAATATTCCTGTGTTCAGTATTGCCCCAACTGTTTTTTAATTGAGTTTGGTTTTTGTTTGCTTGTTCATCCCTTGCCCTCACCCTGGTGGAGTCCTTCAGTCAGCAGTTTGACCGCAGATTGAACATGACAGTTGCCAAATTTGGAACGTTCTGCACAAAATCACATTTGTGTTGTGCAGTGTCACAGCTCAGGCAAGGAGGGTTGGAAGTGCAGACCCCACAGGGCTGTGCCTCTCTCAGGGCTGCAGCCTGGCTTTGGGCTCAGCAGAAATCTCAGCTTTAGCAAAGAGTTTTTTTAGTAAATGGGCCAAACTGATGGCATGTGTGTTGGGTAAGTCCTGAAGAGTTCTACTGGCTGTTTTTTATTTTGTTTTCTTCTGAGCAGTGCTAACATCTTCACTAAAATATTTGAGGGGAAATGCAGGACCATAAAATCACAGGAGGCTTGACTTTTATTATTAAGCAAGCAGCAAATCAGACTACTTAAAACCAGACTTCACTGCTGGACACCCTTTTTTATTTGCTATCCCTTCCCAAAGGTTTCTTGGTCTGCCTTAGCTGGTTTCAGCATGGTTTTGGCAACATCAGTGTGATAGCTGATCCTAGCTGGAAATTAAAATTGCATCAAGGTGCAACTTTGCTCTGAGTTCTGCCTACCTATCTGTAAATGTTGGTTCTAGCCCCAGAATAATCACAAAAGTGATGTGCTGGCAGTGCTGGGGCAATGGAGAGTTGGGAAGGCTCAGACCTGTGTTCATAGATGGATGAAAATACAGGTGCAAGCCCCCTTTGCTGGGAAGAGTTCACCATTCCAAAAATGTACATCAGGCTTTGTGCTGACTCCACTCTGTCCCACCCCAAAACCAAGTTCTGGCTGACTTTCTGCCACAGAGTATTTTCTTTGCTGCTTGGGATTATATGGCACATTTCAATTCGTCAGTCATCATTTTTTAGTTTTGTTTTTGTTGCTGTTGTTGCATAGCGAATTTAATTTTTCCCATTTGTTGGCATTTTTTTTAATAACCAGCTAGGGTAAAAACTCAGAGTTTGTTGCCAGACAAGAGAAGACAACATAGTGGTGTGAGGTTTTTTTTATGCATTTTTAAAATATTCATAGAAAATGTTAGTTAGCTGAAGAAAAAAGATTTAAGTATTTCTTGGCATTGGCTATTGCTTGGCATTTTCTATGCAAAGAAGAAAATTTGGAAATGCTTTCCACTGGTGAAGTTTGTGGGTAGCTCTCTAAATATTGCAAGTTGCAGGATAGTGTCCCCTAACAGGCTTTCCTCATTTCTTCAGCAGTGAGGGGAATCTCAGAGTGATTCTACCTGGCACAAGATTTGTTTGTTTATTTTTATTCTTGTGGGAGGTATTTCTACTGTATTCAGCTCATTGTGGCAGTTATTACCCCACTATTATTGTGTTTTTGGAAATGCTGCAGCTTTCAGACTGTGTTCAGGAATCAGTTTAGTTTTAGGGTTCTTTCTTTTCCCTGACATCCCTCCTGATGAAACATGCTGTTCGTGAGCCCTGGAGCATCACTCCCAAATCTGGAAGCAGTTTCTGGTAGTACAAGTGTCATATTCCACCCAAGCCTCCATTCATCTGCTGCTGATGCCGTGAGAGGAGAGTGAGGGAGCTTTGTGTTTCACATCCACAGCCCATCTCCAGTTCTGGGGAGAGATTGGATTTACCCCCTGGAAATCCACATGGAGGGAGCTGATAATGCTTTCTCCTGTGGCTGTGCATGGGGAAGGGCAAGAGAATCAGGAAAGACTCTCTAGAAGGAGAAAATATTCTTAATTGGCATTTTAGGGGTGTGCTGTATCAGCAGAAATACTGCATTGTAGTGTGGAGAGCAGGGCTGTTTTACAGGAGGACCAAATCACTGATTGTCAGAGTCAGAAGTCATGGCTGCTAATCTTAATACCAGTAAATTCTCCCTTGGAATTACCACTAGCTTTAAATCAAGGTAATTACATGCAGGACACCAAGCTAGTTAGACAGCACTTTATTTATTTACTTAAAGTTGCTTTATGAGAGCTCCTCTGTGTCTCCTCAGCACAACCGGCAATCTTTTCCAAGGCATTCTGTTGGAAAGAATTGTCACTAGCAAAGAAACTGTTCAGCTTTTTTTTCTATAGTTACCCCTGGTAACTGGCTGGTCAGCCTCAGGGATTTTTGTAGGAACCAGCTGAGTGATGGTCACACAGTTTTGCAGGAGGAGTTGGTACAAGGAGAGCACATGAGTTGTGTGAGAAACTCATAAACTTCTTTCATCTAGTAAATATATGGCTGTAGGCATTTGTAGGCTATTTAAGTATTGGCTTCCATGTAACTTTAATAGTATATGGGAAAACAAATGAGGATCACACTGAATGTGATCTAGCTTGCCAGTGAGGATCTAGCTGAGTACATCTTCATGAAACACTTCATTAATTGGTTCACAAAATGGACCTGACCAAGTGTTGTGTGTTGTTACACTAAAGGATCTATCAGGATTAAAAGAAGTTGTGATGAGTTAATGTAGGAATTGAGTGCTTGCATGAAGTTTTCCATTTTTACTTTTTACCTAACCATCCAAATCCATGAAGAAGAATAAATCAGACAATGAATTTCTAACCCATTCTTTATATATTTCTTATGTCTTTGTGTATGGAAATGCCATTTTCTTCTGCAGTTTCCAGATTAATATAGAGTTTTAGGACATACAATGACAAAATTTACCATTGCTTCTCCCAGTCAGTTTTGTCTAGAGACCAGGATTGCATCTTCTAAATTCTGCATTATTGTTTCCCCTCTATTGAGATGTGCAACTCTGGAAGTCACAGAAGCTTTTAGAAGTCACTGGAAGCTTTTATCAGGAAGAAGGTGTTTTTTTCAAGTTACTACTTGAAAGGAAATATGTTTTTTGCATTTTAGATACTATTAAAGAACAGCACAACACCCATCTGAACCAGAAGTCTCCTGTAACCAGTGTGAAAACCTCCCTTGTAAGGACTTCTGAAATGTTTGAGCATGGAAGAGTAGTGGTTCCAGTCTGAAGGAGATGAGGAAAGTGGAATGAGGGAGAGAACTGAAAAATGATTCTTAACTTCATAGATTTGATCCTGGTGATATCAGGTTGTCCCATGGCTGAGGCACCTGCCTGTTGTGGGGGACAGTGAACATTTCATTGCCACCCATGTCCTGTTGGGATGCCTGGGAGGGCAAGCTGGACCTGCAGGGCAGATCTAGAGAGGGGGAACTTCCACCAAGCTGTGGGTCCATTGCCTGGATGTGTTTTGTAGATGAAACTGAGTTTGGACTGAATTAATCAATTTCAGAGTGACTGCAATCATGTTTTCAAGGAGCTTGTCCTGAAAGAATAAATAATATATAATTATTATAATAATATTATTTATCATATATAAAATATATCACTTAAGTTTGCCCCTGGGTGATTTGCCTCAGCCACTTCTTGCCAAGTGATTTTCCTCAGGAGTCGCACTCCCTTCAGCACCGTGCAGTGCAGATGCATGGCAAGCAGATCTGTCTCATCCCGGGAGATCCAGAATCTGTGGGAATTTCTACTAACAAAAAATGAGAAGTGCCCTTTTCCTTTTGAATTTTTATTGGTGTTTCCTTTTTATGGATGCAAACCTTGCTGCAGAGTTGCCTGCCTAGGGCCTTGTGCACTCAATAAAGGACTGACTGATTTTTCTTTGTCTACGTGATTGAGGACTTGATTCAGAGCTAAGAAATATGTAGCACTGGATTATGTTCTTTCTGTAAGATTAGTAAAGATATTTTGTTTATTGATGTAGATAAAACAATGCTATTGTTTTCTTTTAAAGAGGAGTATAACTGCAGGGGGAAACATTTTTCTCACATAGATGGCAGAGCAGCTCAGTCCTGGCAGTATAGCAGTGCGCATATATCCATACAGAACACAAATATGTGTGCACAAAAATGTAGAAAATATGTTTATTTATGTTTCTTTATAGCACAATCTTATTTTAATACTGTACACCTGTGTCTCCTTCTGCACATTCTAATTAACAGTAAAAATAATGCCTTCAGAGCTGTTTTTTTTTTAAAGTGGTGTCCAAAATTAAACAGCAGTTAGAGAAGGATGATGAAATAATACAAATAGCTTAACTCAGCTGATTCATAGGCACTGTCCCTCATTTTTTGTTTCCTGTTCTTCTGTTTACTTGGAACACCTATGCTCAGGCCATCTGGTTCTGGCAGCAGTGACAACCCTTCAGGTTAACAAATAGAAGAAGAAGCTGCTACAGTGGCTACCTCTAATAAATCTGTCATTGTCAGGTGTTAAAATGTCCTAGCACATGCTGAGATTTATTTAATTTCTCGTTATCATTACTTCCATTCTGGAACGGAAAAAAAAATATAAAGGGGGTGTGGGGGGTGGTGAACACACAGAACAAAGTAAGCTCAGATTGCAGATAATAAATATTACCGTGTTGCTATGGAGTATTAATACTTCATTAGTTGATATTTATATAGAGGCTATTTTCTTTTATACAGTATTTTGTATAAATTCACTTCCTCTGCTTCAGGTTGATAAAGAAGTGGTTACTTAGGGAAGTGTGTGATCAGGCACTTGGAGGCTGTATGGCCAAGATGAGGAAAATTCTTTATTTTTGTGCTTGTAGGAAACAAATGTCAAAAGAAGAATATCCTTTAATTTTGATGTATGTATTTCTTTTAAATACCCGTTGTGTTTAAGGTATAAATCCACTGAGATTTGATTGACTAGAAAATGCTTGTGAAACTGTTTACAAATAAAATGTTCCTTTTCACACTGAAAATTATTGCATGACTCAAAAAACCCCCAAAAAAACAAACCAGCAAGATTAGCAATCAATTGATGGCCCTCTTTAAAAGCAGGTTTGTCTGAACTTGTAACATTGTAAATAATTACTCTTAGATCTAATGTGTTACACATGACATTTAGAAAACACTACTGCAAGACAATTTGAGAACAAATTAGATCAGAAGCAAGAAAGAACTGCGGGAAGGACTTTAATCAGCTTTCATTATTTATTCCTGTATTCTGAGAAGATTATAGATGCCAAATGGATGCCTTTAATCAAATAATGATTTAAATATTCAGATCTCACCATTTCAGTTAGATGCAGTGACCCAAATTTCAAGCATCCGAGGGGAAAACGCTGTGGTTTGTGCAGCTGATAGAAGAGCTCTGTTCCCACCCCCTGCTGCAATTAATTTAGCCATGATCCCTTGTTTGTTTTTT
This sequence comes from Zonotrichia leucophrys gambelii, assembly GCF_028769735.1. NCBI lineage: Eukaryota > Metazoa > Chordata > Aves > Passeriformes > Passerellidae > Zonotrichia > Zonotrichia leucophrys. The sequence goes on from NC_088169.1 coordinate 113,524,673, forward strand.
GTCACTTTTCTGGTTTTCAGAAGTTGCCCTGTCTGCTGTTCATTGTGTTTTAAGCTAAAGGAGATGATCCTTTTTATTTGTCTGTCTTTTTTTTTTTTTGTACAGCTTCACTGCCTGGTGGCCAGGTGGCCATCATCTGCTCACAAATAAACACAGCTCTGGGTGTGGTAACTGAGGTTAACGGGGCAGAGGCAAAGGGAACTCACTCCTCTTCCTTGTGTCTTCTTTTGCAGTTAATCTGCTGGATTCAAAAACAATTCAAGGGGAGCTGGGCTGGATCTCCTACCCGTCACATGGGGTGAGTCCACTGGAGTGTGAAATGCAAAGTGCTGCTGCAGACCAATGTGCTATTTAACCATTGTTTCCTCTTCAGAGGACACTGTGCCATAAGGCTGGGGCTTTGGAGATGCAGAAATAAACTGCTCTGAGCTCTCAAAATATGGCTTACACAGGTGTGGGGCCTTCTCTTTAGAGGACCCATCCCCCTGCAGATAAACCCTTGGAATGGCTCATTCCTTGGGGAGAAACATGAAAGCAAAAGGTGCACTGAGCAACAGAAGCAAAAAGTTCTCTTTAGGTACTGCTCCTTCTCTGTCATAGAGTGCATTTCTAAAAGAGATCATGGCTCTGCTTCATGGTGTTAGTTGCTAATTTGCTCAGATGGAAGTGGTGGGAGGTGAAAGCTGTGTGGACATGAGTGGCTGATGTAAGTACTTATTTGTAACTTTTGTGCTGAATTGTTGCTAAACTGTTCAAGCTATGATTTAAAGTATTACTACAGAAATGTCTACATAATGTTCTGGAGGAGGTTGGTGGTTGTTTTGTTTACCTTGTATCCAGATCTAATGAAATTACATGTTCTATTGGAAGATTTAGAAGTGCAGTCTTAAAGCACCTGTGCTTTCCCATTTGCTAACTACATCATTCCTACATGGCTTTTCCCAGCAAGACTCTTTAAAAAAATTCTTGAATAACATCATATTGATGACTAAATGGTGCATATCTGTCTAGTGATGCTGATATGTGTTCACTCTCTCACTCCCCACCTCCATGTCTCCGTGGAATGTGTGTATGTGTGTAGGAACATCCCACCTCTCTCTTTCTGCGTTACATCATGCAGATATGCAGGATGACTCTTACATTCCTGCATTCTGTTTCCCCCAAACATAAAAAAACCCCACTTGGCAGTTGAACCCCCATGTCCAGAACCCCCATACCCTTTTTCTCAGAGAAGGCTGAGCCATCAAGTTTTTGCTTTGGGCAAGCTGTTGATTCACCTTTACCACTTTTACAGAATCAGTCTTAAGAGTGCCTTTGCTTCTCTGCCTCATGGGATTCCTTTGCTAATGTTTAAGTTGTGCCTTCTTGATATTAGGCATCAAGCAGGTGTTTAGCAGTATTTAAGGATGAAGGTTTGGTTCATTTTTTGAGTTTATGCATGGATCTCTCTCCATGTCTCTGGATAAAATTGCTCCATTCTCATGGGAAAGAAGTGGGAAGAGGGTTCAGGTTTCCTCCTGGTGGCTTTTTCTGCTGACTTTTCCCAACAAGAAACATCTCTAAACAGGATGTCCAAGAGGGAACTCTCCAGCAATTTCTAGTTCATCAGTGTGGTTTTCTTGTTTTCACTCACATTTTTTTTTTATGAAGCCTTTCTCTCCCAGCTCCCACTGCTCCTCTGCTTTGCTCTCCTGCTCTGCTCAGCTCCTTGCAGCTGTGCAGATCTGCTGCTCTGCTCCCTGCAGCTGTGTCTCTCCTGCCTTGGATGCCTCAAACAGTTGGTAGGGAATGATGCAGGGTATCATGGGGGCTATAAGGAAAACAGATGTGCTGCATTACCCCACCAAAAAGGGCCCCTGGATCTGTCAAGGTCAATTTTATTGGCTTTTGCAAGATTTTGTCAGGTAAATCCAGCCCAAGTTGTTGTTTGCGTGTGTTTGTACATGCTGTTCCTATTTACTGCCATATCCTCGGATATGGGAGCCAAAGTAAATCATGGAATTTCACTGATGTTCTTGCAAGTTAATGAAATTCCTCGTTAAAAATCGCGTGGCAGTAAATTAATGTAGATCATATGCTGTGACTGTTTTTGGAAGAGAACTGAGCCTCTAGACTGTAGTCTTCAAAATACCTTGAAATTTTAAGCTTTCATATTGAAATATAAATGTAAAGTGTAGAAATAACAATGTTTATCCTATCCCAATTGGCATTTTGCTGTAAAATGGTGACAACTTGAGCATCGTGTGAGAGAGGCGCCTTCTTCTTACAGCCCTTTATTTATAGTCAATTAATTAAACCTGGTAAATATGGCTGTGTCTGTCTCTGAGCTAAAATATGAACTTAAACTTCAGTGGAAAAACATTATAATAAAGATGTCACATCATATTGAAAGATTGCTAATAGCAGAGCAGTGATTTAGAAGGTAAAGCTGATAGAGCTGCACTGGAGGCTGTGACTCACAAATGAGAATATTGGTGTCGTGCCAGTTCCACTCGAGCGTGCAGCAGTGTTCACATAAATGTCAGGACACCAAAGCTGGTGACTTAGAGAGTTTTAAAAAATAATTTAACTGAAGTGTTTAACAAACCTCTTACTAGGTTAATAATTTTATCCTGTTGATACATGATATTGATTGATTTCTGGCAAAATGACCTGAATTGATTGGTTCCTCTTTATTTCTATAAGTTGTCTCGACTTGGGCATATATAATAATAGCTTTCCAGAAATTCCTGAATATTCATGTTAAGGTTTGTAGCTCATTGGTATTCAGGGGTTTGTGTGTCCCACATGAGCACGCTGTAATGGCAGTGATTTAGACTCTGGTGAGTAATATCACCCTGGAAGAATGTGATCTCCCCTGGAACCATCCCACACAGCCACAGCCTTGGCTCCGGGAACACTGATCTGGTCAAGCTCATTAAAACCCTGTCGGCACAA